>NW_027361716.1:5000-685000 GCF_039654945.1 Dendrobates tinctorius
TAACGTAGAGCGGTACAATTAAAAAATCATATTTTTTCCACAAAAATGATCTTTTCACCCCAATTTTTATTTTCCCAAGGGTAACAGGACCCTAAAAGTTATTGTGCAATTTGTCCTGAGTACGCTGATACCCCACATGTGGGGGTAAACCACTATTTGGGCGCATGGCAGAGCTTGGAAGGGAAGCAGCACCATTTGATGTTTTTGGCTGGAATTGAGATCAGACACCATGTCGCGATTGGAAAACCCCTGATGTACCAAAACAGTGGAAACCCCCACAAATGACACCATTTTGGAAACTAGACCCCCTAAGGAACTTATTTAGATGTGTGGTGAGAACTTTGAACCCCCAAGGGCTTCTCAGAAGTTTATAACATACAGCCGTACAATTAAAAAATCATATTTTTTCCACAAAAATGATCTTTTCACCCTCAATTCTTATTTTTCCAAGGGTAACAAGACCCTAAAAGTTATTGTGCAATTTGTCCTGAGTGCGATGATACCCCACATGTGGGGTAAACCACTATTTGGGAGCATGGCAGAGCTCGGAAGGGAAGCAGCGCCATTTGACGTTTTTGGCTGGAATTGAGATCGGACACCATGTCGCGATTGGAAAACCCCTGATGTACCTAAACAGTGGAAACCCCCCACAAATGACACCATTTTGTAAACTAGACCCCCCAAGGAACTTATCTAGATGTGTGGTGAGCACTTTGAACCCCCCAGTGCTTCACAGAAGTTTATAACGCCCGGGCGCAAAAATAAAAAAATTGTATTTTTTCCACAAACATGATCTTTTAGTCACCATTTTTTTATTTTCCCAATGGTAACAGGAGAAATTGGACCCCAAAAGTTGTTGTCCAATTTGTCCTGAGTATGCTGATACCCCATATGTGGGAGAAAACTACTGTATGGGCACACGTCGGGGCTCGGAAGGGAAGTAGTGACGTTTTGGAATGCAGACATTGATGGAATGGTCTGCGGGTGTCATGTTGCCTTTGGAGAGCCCCTAATGTACCTAAACAGTGGAAACCCCCCACAAATGACCCCATTTTGAAAACTAGACCCCCTAAGGAACTTATCTAGATGTGAGGTGAGCACTTTGAACCCCCAAGGGCTTCACAGAAGTTTATAATGCCACGGCATGAAAATAAAAAAATCGTATTTTTTCTACAAACATGATCAATTAGTCCCCAATTTTTTTATTTTCCCAAGGGTAACAGGAGAAAATGAACCCCAAAAGTTGTTGTCCAATTTGTCCTGAGTACGCTGACACCCCATATGTGGGAGAAAACTACTGTATGGACACACGTCAGGGCTCAGAAGGGAAGTAGTGATGTTTTGGAATGCAGACATTGATGGAATGGTCTGCGGTGTCATGTTGCCTTTGGAGAGCCCCTAATGTACTTAAACAGTGGAAACCCCCCACAAATGACCCCATTTTGAAAACTAGAGCCCCTAAGGAACTTATCTAGATGTGAGGTGAGCACTTTGAACCCCCAAGGGCTTCACAGAAGTTTATAATGCCCGGGCATGAAAATAAAAAAATCGTATTTTTTCCACAAACATGATCAATTAGTCCCCAATTTTTTCATTTTCCCAAGGGTAACAGGAGAAATTGGACCCCAAAAGTTGTTGTCCAATTTGTCCTGAGTACGCTGACACCCCATATGTGGGAGAAAACTACTGTATGGACACACGACAGGGCTCGGAAGGGAAGCAGTGACGTTTTGGAATGCAGACATTGATGGAATGGTCTGCAGGTGTCATGTGCGTTTAGAGAGCCCCTAATGTACCTAAACTATTGAAACTCCCAACAAGTGACCCCATTTTGGACACTAGACCCCACGGAACTTATCTAGATGTGTGGTGAGCACTTTGAACCCCCAAGTGCTTCACAGAAGTTTATAACGCTCGGACGTGAAAATAAAAAAATCATTTTTTTCCACAAAAATGATATTTTTGCCCCCAATTTTTATTTTGCTAAGGGTAACAGGAGAAATTGGACCCCAAAAATTGTTTTGCAATTTGTCCTGAGTAGGCTGATACCCTACATGTTGGGGTAAAACACTGTTTGGGCGCATGGCAGAGCTTGGAAGGGAAGGAGCACCATTTGACTTTTTCAACTCAGAATTGGCTGGAATTGAGATCAGACGCAATGTTGCATTTGGAGAGCCCCTGATGTGCCCAAACAGTGGAAACCCCCAATTCTAACTCCAACCCGAACCCCAACACACCCCTAACCCTAATCTCAGCCCTAACCCTAACCCTAACCCTAGCCCTAACCCTAACCCTAACCCTAGCCCTAATGGAAAAATGGAAATAAATACATTTTTTTATTTTATTATTTTTCCCTAACTAAGGGGGTGATAAAGGGGGTTTTGATTTACTATTTATGGCGGTTTTTATGTTTGGCAGCTGTCGCATGCTAAAAGATGCTTTTTATTGTAAAAATATTTTTTGCATCACCACATATTGAGAGCTATAATTTTTCCATATTTTGACCCACCTAGTCATGTGAGGTCTTATTTTTTGCGGGACGAGTTGACGTTTTTATTGGTACCATTTTCGGGCACGTGACATTTTTTGATCGCTTTTTATTCCGATTTTTGGGACGCAGAATGAACAAAAACCAGCGTTTCATGAATTTCTTTTGGGGGAGTGCGTTTACACCGTTCCGCGTGCGGTAAAATTGATAAAGTGGTTTTATTCTTCGGGTCAGTACGGTTAGAGTGATACCTCATTTAGGTCGTTTTTTTATGTTTTGTCGGTTTTATGCAATGAAAACTATTTTATATAAAAAATAATTATTTTTGCATCGCTTTATTCTGCGAGCTATAACTTTTTTATTTTTTTGCTGATGATGCTGTGTTGTGGCTCGTTTTTTGCGGGACAAGATGACGTTTTCAGCGGTACCATGGATATTTATATGCGTCTTTTTGATCGCGCGTTATTACACTTTTTGTTTGGCGGTATGATAATAAATCATTATTTTTTGCTTCGTTTTTTATTTTTATTTTTTAAGGGGTTCGCTAAAGGGGCTAACTATGGGACAGTTTTATAGGGCGGGTCGTTACGGACGCGGCGATACCTAATATGTGTACTTTTATTGTTTATTTTTTTTTTTTTTCCAAAAAATGGATTTATTTGGGGGAATATTTTTTTTTTTTTCTAATTTATTTGGCGATTTTTTTTTAATTATTTTAACACTTTTTTATTTTTTTTTTAACTTTATTAAATAGTCCCAGGTGGGACATCACTGTCCTGTGACAGATCGCTGATCTGTCACATCACAGATCACTGTGACAGATCAGCAATCTGTCACAGGCATTGAAGAAGACTTCCTCTTGCCTGTGTTTTGCAGGCACTGAGGAAGCCAGCTTCCTGCAGGCCCCCGAAGGCCCCGTCGCCATCTTGGATTCGGGGGCCTGCAGGAAAGGAGCCCCCGCAGCAGCGCTGCACATTGCGCTGCCATGGGGGGCTCAGGGAACCACGGAGGGAGCCCCCTCCCTGCCGATGCTTCCCTTTAACCCCCGGTACACCGCGATCGTGTTTGATCGCGGTGTGCAAGGGGTTAACGTGTCGGGGGCAGTCCGTGACCACCCCTGACACATTGTGCCGGGTGTCAGCTGTGATAATGAGAGAGAGAGAGAGAGGCATATCTTTTTTTTTGCAAAATGGCGGATTTTGACTGATGGACACAAACGGATGTGGGAAACAGGCCTTAGTAAAAAGCAATGATTCTATCAACTATCTTTTCCTTAGCAGAAAAGCACACAATCATACAAATACAAAAGTACATTGGAGCACACGTTAATTTCACTGTTTGCAATATAAAAGAATGCGTTCAATAGGTTATGAAAACCTCCTCTTGCTAACATCTGTGGGATTTGAACCCACACCTCAGAAGCACACAATTACAACAGACTATATTTCAAACTTGTGCATGTTGCAAAATAGACAAATATCTAAACACAAAAAAGCGATGATTCTATCAACTGTCTTTTCCTAAACGGAAAAGCACACACTCATACAAATACAAAAGATTAAAGCACATGCTAATTTGACTGTAAGCAAAGTAATAAGAATAAAATCAAAAGGTTTTCAAAACCTCTTAATACTGGCAGCAGTTGGATTTGAATCCATGCCTCATAAGTACACAAGTACATTGGATTATTTTTAAAATTTGTACAGGTTGGAAAATAAACAAAACTCTGAGCACAAAAAAGCAATGATTCTAACATCTGTCTTTTCCTAGACAGAAAAGCACACACTCATACAAATGCAAAAAAAGATTAAAGCACGTTAATTATTCTTTTAACAAAATCATAGCAATAAGATCAAAATGTTGTCAAAACCTTATAATAGTTGTAGCAGTAGGATTTGAACCTACGCCTCTGAGCTACTTAAAGTAACTGAATAACATTTGACTATATTTAAATTTCTGTGTTTTTGAAGATGAGAAAGTATCTACGCTCAAGGAAAAAGCAATGATTCTATCAACTGTCTTTTCCTTAAAAGAAAAGCACACCCTTATACAACTACAAATCAAGGTTAAAGCACATGCTAATTTGTGTGTTAGCAAAATCATAAAAATATGTTCAAAAGGTTTTCAAAATATAACACTGGCATTTGAACCCACGCCTCTGAAGAGACTGGAGCCTAAATCTAGCGCCTTAGACCGCTCTGCCATACTACCACTACTTACTTCTTAAAATTGTTATGGAAATATATATGTATATGTATTTCATCTAGATCTCACTTGCCTGCTATAGGCTATATGCTATATACTTATGTACCCATATACTCTCTAAAGTATATATTTCTATATGCGCACTTAGAGATATATATTCACAGCTGTTCTGAACTTTGTAATCAGTTGCTAAAGATGACCTAACCCCATTAAGCCAGAGCATTGTCTTGTGACATTTGTCCCAGACAATACAGAAGAGGAAGTTAGGCCAGATGGTCCAAGCCGATATTGGAGTCTTGCTGACATTGTAAGACAAGGGGCAGTATATCATCTGATGCTTAAGTCACCTTAGGTCGGACACCCATATATGTTCATGTATTTAAACTGACCAATTAGATAAGAAGTTCAGCCTTTTTGTTAATGAGTAACCACTCCTTTGTACGAACTGATAAAAAACCATGAATGTGAATAAACTGGCAGAGTTCTGCTGGAATGAGTTGTTGCTAACCAAGTGTAGCTTCCGCTTTTCCTTTGAGCGCTCAATAAGACTGTCTAATTGGAGAGGCCGCAGCACACACAGAGATATCTATCTATATCAATCAAAAATCTACAACAAGAGGCGCCCAACGTCTGTGGATGCAAACGCATGGGGATCCTGCTGACCGGAGAGGACAGAGGTGCCGGCCAAGGCCTTGGCTCATGTGAACGGAGATTTGTGCAACTCCATAAGGCCGGTTTCACATTAGCGCTTTTTAAGCGCACGCACGGCCGGGGGTAGCTCCGCCCCTGAGCCAGCTCTCTGCCCGGCGTGCCCGCCCCTTGCTTGTAGCGCCGCCTACTAGCGGACAGCGGCGCCTGCGATCGGCGCACCCTATCTTTAGCATAGGGTGCGCAGATCGTGCGCAGGCCGTGTGCTAGTTGCGCTTTGACCTGCGCTGCGCACTTTTGACGGTGCGCCGTGCGCGCCAAAATCCGAAAAGTTTGATTTTGGCGCGCACGGCGCACCGTCAAAAGTGCGCAGCGCAGGTCAAAGCGCAACTAGCGCACGGCCTGTGCACAATCTGCGCACCCTATGCTAAAGATAGGGTGCGCCGATCGCAGGCGCCGCTGTCCGCTAGTAGGCGGCGCTACAAGCAAGGGGCGGGCACGCCGGGCAGAGAGCCGGCTCGGGGGCGGAGCTACCCCCGGCCGTGCGTGCGCTTAAAAAGCGCTAATGTGAAACCGGCCTAAGTAAGGTAAGAAAATCTAGTTATCTTACCTGAATGTTCCCTGTGCCCAGTCCGGGTCAGCAACTCTAGCCGGTCAGTGTGGTCAACAAACCCAGGTAGTGTAAAAAAAAGTCCACCTTTATCCAGACCCTGGGATAAGCTAAGTGTCTGCTGTGGTCCTGAGTGTCTAAGATCCACGTGAGAGAGCTGGTGGAAACACGGTGACTGATTATGCTTGTGGCTGCTGAGAAACCGATAGCAAGACACTGAATCTCTCTGACTAAGTTAAATCACGTCCCCACACCACGCGGAGGTTTTGACTTAGACAGGATATCACAGGTGAATTCCTCTGAAAGAGCTGTCATGGTCCCCGCACACATACACGGAGGTGTCAGCTTCAATGAGGTATCACAGTTGAATCCCTCGGCTGCCACAGTCCTCGCACACACGTGGATGCAGGCAGACTGGAGAGATATCACAGACTGATCACTGGAGAGATTACCACGGTCCCCGGGTGCACACAGAGGGGTGATAATCTAGTGGGATATCACGGCGCCCGTCTCCCAGCAGACGGAGGGTGATACATCCCGGTGCTAACCAAAGCGCCACGGGTGATTGGCAGTTGTCGGTTGTCGGCAGCTGTTTGACATACGAGTCACAAAACAAGGGTTTCGATCTCTCCCCGGACATCTATATGTGAATTCATTGCAGGTTTCCACAAACATCTGGAGCAGAAAAAGGTTTTTTTTTCCTTCCTTCTTGTACACTTCCTCTTTCTATGCCTGCAGGGTGTGCCCCTGATATATATATTTTTCATTTTGTTATATTTTGTACTCTGTTTTTGCCTGATTTTAACTTGCATTTTTGGTAGAGGCTTTTGTTACTGCAGTGTGAGAATTTTCTCAGACTGCTTTCTGTTTTCCATTTTTCTCAGATTTGACTGAGAGACACAGGCAGAGAAAAAAAAGGGGGGGGGAAGTGTGTGTATCCTGCAACATTTCTGCATTAACCCTTTTATTGTTGGAAGTTGTACTGATTTTTTAGATTCTTATAAATATTTTGGAGTGTTTTTCCAAGGTCTACCAACTTCATCAGTATTCTTTTTGTTTTCTTTCCTTTTTCCTCCATTTTTTCCTGAATCTACTGATTTTTTGATTTCCCTGAGTAGTGCTTTTGTAAGTTTTTTCAACATTTTGATTTGTTTTCCTTTTAAAAAATCTTTTACTCCCTGATCATTTTTCTCTTTTTCTTTTGTTTTTTTTTTCCATTTTTAAGTTTTGTTATGAGTCTTTTTGGTTTTCACAACTCATAGAGATTTTTTCCTTTTCTTTTCTTTTGTTATAAAGAGAAAGAAAGGGGCGTGGCATGGCGAGCGAGGAGTGAGGACGCATGTAAGAGAGCTCCCGCTCCAGCACCGGTGACCGACCCGAACAGAGCCCAGCATACTCACCCCACCTTCCGATGTCGACTAGGAGGACCAGGGGGAATACGTCCGCGGGTCCCTCAGCACCCGACAGCACTCCCAGAGGCATCTCCCGCTACCTTATAGGAGGGGGAAGAAGGAAGGCAGCGGGCGCCATGACAGGTGTGGAGACCGGAGCGCAGCAGGCCCCGCCGCCACCAGGAAGTAAGGTGCAGGCGGGAGGAGAGAGAACTGGTGAGACGGCAGACGGAAGGGGACCCCCTGGGAGGAACGGGGGCACATCCACGGGGGCCCAGCAGGCAGTGAGGCTCTCTCCTCCAAATAAATCCTCTGGGGCCCAGGAGACCCGTCAATCACAGGGGCACCACGCGGATGGTCCCGCACAGACACAGGTCGGCGGATCAGATAAGAACCCCGGGGGACGAATGCAGAACCCCCCGTGTCGCAGAGAGGCGGCAGTGTCCCCCCAGACGTCGACATGGCCGCGGCAGCTGTCCCTGCGGCACTGGGAGCAGCAGACCCCATGATGATGGACACCGCAGCATCAGATATACAAAATAATGCAACTCGCCGACCAGACGCACTCCTGACACCGCAACACGGGAGATCATCCTCTTACACGACAGGGTGCTCCGTGACACCCATGGGAGCTAATTTCAGTCTATTATACAATAAGATAAAAGATATCCCGACGAAGCAGGATATGGAGCAGTACATTGCTTGTTTGGAATGCTCCTATAAGGCTGAACTTTCCGTACTAAGAGATGATATTCAACAATGTGGTGAGAAAGTGGAATCTCATGACCAGCTTATAGCCTCCCTAACCGAAAGAATGGAGGCTCAGGAAGCCGCCACAGCCGCACAAGCAAGACAGTTGCAAACTCTAGCAGAAATGCTGGATGATTCTGAGAATAGGGGACGCAGAAATAATATAAGAGTAAGGGGATTGCCTGAATCTATACCCCCCCAAGAGTTGAACACCACTTTGAGAGATATTTTTAACTCGGTACTAGATAGGCCTCAGGATGCCCCACTGGAACTGGATCGTGCCCACAGGTCCCTGGGCCCGCGTCCCGGCGAGCAAGATCCACCGAGAGATGTGATATGCCGGGTTCACAAGTACCAACTTAAAGATGCGGTCATGGGAGCAGCCAGGAAAGCAAAATCCATAAATCACTTGGGATCTCGTATACAGCTCTTCGCAGACTTGTCCAGATGCACACTACAGAGACGCAGAGCTCTCCGCCCCCTCTTAGATGAACTACAATGACGCGGCCTTCTCTATACTTGGGGATTTCCATTCTGTCTTCGGGTTCGGAAGGGAGGCAGAGTGCATTGTCTGAGCCATCCTGGCGGAGTTCCGGCGTTCTCAGCTGCCTTGGATCTAACGGAGGTGGATATACCTGACTGGCCACCCCTGCCTTCATACTATAGACTTGAAGGTCTCAAAGAGGCCAGAACCCTCAGCAGCAACGTCGTCGCAGGGGCCGGCCCAATGGTCCAGGGCACATGCATCCGGTAGACGACGAGGCTGGATAGTATGCCTTGTCCTAAATTGCAGGTGGCCCTGCGGTGTTATGTTTTGAGGGATAACTTACAGTCTATAAGGTTATATTGGTTCTGAGTTTAAAAGTGAAGTATTCATAATACTATCAGTGTTGTAGATATCGAAAACAGTTAAGAATTGGGGTATGCTTCACTAGCCTATAATTAGATATTATACGTATATTCTTTATCTGTTCAGTCCTCGTTATAAAGGGAATACGAGGTTAAATCATTACGGGGTCGGGAACCGGGGGAGTAGGTGTCTCCAACTCCTCTTTTTGCTGTACACATAACCCCCGGAGGCGCTGTTGCCATTGAGGCACGCAGCTGTTATATTTTACCTCCAACAGGTTTTCCTGGAGTGTGCTTACTTACACTCGTATAGTTAAAAATCCTATTTCTTTGTCTTCTTTCTCTTTTCCCTTTTTCTAACTTCTCGTCTACTTTATTTGTTAATACCCACTCCCTTCACTAGCTCTCCCTTCCTCATCAACAACGGGCGTAGGACTCCGAAGCCGATCCATCTTGTTAGCCGTAGCCTGCATCCTTGACCTCACGCTGCAGATACAATGTCGGGTAAGAACACTGTACAAAAGATAACATTGGGCTCTTTGAATACTAGAGGCTTTAATACTCCGCAGAAGCGGTCACATATTTTACATGGTATGCATAAGAAAAGAGTAAATATAGTAATCCTGCAAGAGACACATTTTAAAGTCGGACACATCCCTAATATTCACGACAGACACTACACGACCTGGTTTCATAGTGCTAACCCGGATTCACGCTCCCGCGGGGTATCTGTAGCGCTCCATAAATCTCTCCAGCATAACATATTGGACACCTTGGTTGATACGGAGGGCAGATACGTACTTTTGAAAATTCAAATTTTTTCAACCACATATACTATAGCGGGTTGGTACGCTCCCGGCCGGGACCAAATACGAGCTGCTAGATCTTTCCTGAAGATCGTGGCTGAGTTTGCTGAGGGGGTGGTCATACTGGGAGGTGACTTTAACATGACTCTTAACCCGACTCTAGACTCCACGGCAGCGAAGTCATATCTTTCATATCGTCAGCTATCCTCACTGAAAAGGGATCTACAGGATTTGCGACTCACTGACGTCTGGAGACTTTGTAATCCCAATGAAAGAGACTATACGTTCTTTTCCACAACGCACAACTCTTATGGGAGGATTGATTTCTTTCTCCTTAGCCACTGTGCATTGGCCTGGAACCCGAGACCTTCTATCGGGAGTTTTCTATGGTCGGATCATGCTCCAGTATTTCTGGACATTAGTCCTCCTGACTCAGGGCTGCGGCAGTGGACGTGGAGATTGAACGATAATCTTTTAAAAGATAATACTTGCGTGGCCAACATCAAGTCTACCATAGCGGACTTCTTACAAGACCATGCACATGACACCACTGCCATCCCTGTTAGATGGGAGGCCCTTAAATGTGTTCTTAGAGGGGTTCTCATTAAGCATGGATCTCGCTTGAAACGAATAAAAAGTAAAGAGATTACAGACTTGACAGAAAAGATATTGACGTTAGAGACGAAACATAAAATGGACAAGGACACGGAAACGCTGATTGACTTGATCAAATACAGAGACGATCTGAAGTCCCTACTAAGTGAAAAATACCGACACCACAGAAATCGCTTTAAAAGTATATTATACGGTCAAGCTAACAAATGTGGACGTCTACTGGCCAGGTTCTTGCATCCGCGTAACCAGACTACATACATCTCTTCTCTCCAGCAAAAAGGGGGTCGAGCGACGTCAAACCCGACAGAAATTTTGGACATAATGAGGCGTTACTATCATACATTATATAATATTGGTGGAGATTGCCCCCCTCAGTCACCTTTGGATCCTCAACCATGCATAGAATCTTATATTCACGACACCGCCCTTCCCACACTGGCCACGGATTTAACTATCCCGTTGGATTCGGACTTTATGACAGAGGAGATTGTTGAAGTCATCCAAAACACTCCGGCTGGTAAAAGCCCGGGACCGGATGGGTTTTCCCCTCATTTCTATAAGATGTTTCAGGAACAACTTAGCCCTATTATGACGGGGGTATTTAACTCCATCACAGCTGAGTCCCCGTTCGCCCCACAGTCTTTAGAGGCTTTTATTACGGTGTTGCCGAAGCCGGGCAGGGACCCTAAATTAGTAACAAATTACCGCCCAATATCTCTCATCAATGTTGATGTAAAATTATACGCCAAAATACTGGCAAATCGTCTGGCTCCTCTCTTGCCCTCAGTAATACATTCAGATCAGGTGGGGTTTGTGCGAGGAAGGGAGGCGAGGGACGGCATAAGTAAGACCCTCAACTTGACTGCCTATGCTAAATCGAAATGTAAACCGTTGGATGTACTGTCGATGGATGCGGAGAAGGCCTTCGACCGTGTGCACTGGGGCTTCATGTTTTCGGCCCTACGACAGCTGGGCCTGGGAAATCGTTTCCTGCATAGGGTCGCAGCCCTCTACTCTGGCACGTCGGCTAGGGTCAAGGTAAATGGAGCAATGTCGGGCTCTATGACCATTGGGAACGGGACCAGGCAGGGGTGCCCTTTGTCGCCTCTTCTATACGCGATAGTTATGGAGCACTTGGCAGTGGCGATCAGGAAGAACCCTAGTGTACACGGTCTATGGGTGGACGATATTCATTATAAAGTCTCTCTTTATGCGGATGACCTCTTAGTGTATATATCCCAGCCACACATAACCCTCCCATCATTGATGGAAGAGTTCCAAAAATACGGAGAGGTCAGTAATTTCAAGATTAACTTTCAGAAAACTGAAGCCCTAAATATATCCCTAGGACAGACTGAACTTACAAGACTTATGGGAAATTTCCCCTTTCGATGGAAGACTGGGGCCATTCAATATTTGGGCATTCAAATCCCTACTGACACGACCGACTTATATAAATTAAATTATGTGCCTTTGTTGGAGTCGACTCTGAAACGGTTGAGGGAATACGGACGGAAGAACATCTCATGGTTTGGCAGGATGAATTCATTTAAAATGGACATTCTTCCTAGGTTTTTATATCTATTCCAGGCGGTCCCGATAGTGCCGCCGAAGACATTCTTCCAGACCATTAGATCTGCGTTAATCCGCTTTACCTGGCAGACATCTAAACCTCGTCTTAAATATTCTATTCTAACCGCCCCAAAACCCAGAGGTGGAGCGGGCCTCCCTGACCTGGAACTCTATCACAGAGCTTCCCTACTTGCACGTCTGTTTGACTGGCAGTTCAGTCATCATTCTAAACAATGGGTTCAATTGGAACAGGCATCTTTCGGCGTCCCATTGCGTCATCTCCCGTGGATCAGCCGTACTGAACAGGTTGCAAATTACTATAAGGGACCAACAGGTTTCTTGACTCGAGAAGTTATACAGGTCTGGAATCGTGTTAAACATAAACAGAAATTGATCAGTAATTTGAACCCACTGTCACCGATATTTGGTAATCCAGACTTTCCCCCAGGGTGTCACAGAGACCAATTTTTAGGTTGGCATAGGAGTTCTGACTTACGATTGGGACAGATACTAGTAGACGGGAATTTTCCGACATGGGATGCTTTACGGGAAAAGTTCCCTAGTAGGTCACTCTCCTGGTTGGAATATAACCAGTTGAAATCGTTTATACGGGGACGTTTGGCCGACCGTGCTTCTCGCCCTCCCATGACGAGGTTGGAAGCTCTCTTACAAATGCAAGACCCTCCCTCACATTTGATTTCCTTTTTATATAAGGAACTTCATTCAGGGGAATCAGAAGGGGTTCCAAGTTACATCCGCGCATGGGAGGAGGAGATGGGTTGCAAGTTCTCGAAGGAGGACCTTGATAAAGCTTTTCTTTATACACATAAAATGTCTCCGGCCGGGGGCGCTCAAGAGAAAAATTATAAGATACTGACTAGGTGGTATCTGTCCCCCGTTAGATTGAAGTCCATCTTCCCGACATTGGATGATACATGCTGGCGCTGTGCAATGGAGAGAGGCACGCTATACCACATATGGTGGCAATGCCCTGCTATACGACCCTTCTGGGAAGGGGTGTTTCGGGCCTACCAGGAGATCTCTGGGAAATGTGTCCTTCCCTCCCCACAAATTGCCATTTTATCAATTCTCCCGGGTTCCATATCCACACAAAAGAAGAGCCTTCTCCGGTTTTGTATTACTGCAGCAAGGATGGTGATCCCACGCTACTGGCGTACAACGACAAAGCCAACTATAGCAGAGTGGTTATCAGAGTTTATAGACATTTTTCGTATGGAGGAGTTGATGGCTGAATTGGAGGGAGATAATTCCCGTTTGATTCGAACATGGCAGCCCTGGATCGTGTTCAGGGAGACACCTGGAATACTTCGATTGACCGAAAATGTTTCTTAGAGGCCGGCTCGGAGGTCTGAAACCCATCCCTCTGTCCCCCCCCCCTGTGAGTTATCCTTTTCTTTCTGATTCCTCTCTCTCTTTGATATTCGTAATACACCCTCACAGGTTATGGGCAAAATGTTGGCGAATCCGGTATGGCTTGGTGTATAACCGTGTATAATACTGTATCTTGTACCTTATGTCTTGTATGTTATATGTTAAAATCTTTTCAACTCCTTTCAATAAAATAGATTCAACATAAAGAGAAAGAAAAATCATTTTTCTCTTTTTATCTCTTTTTTGTTTTCTTCCACTTTTTGTGACATTTTATCAGTTTTTTTAGGTTTTAGTTTTCACTTCTTTCTTTCAGTTTTTGTTAAAAAGAGAATTTTTACCTGTGTTGGGTCATTCCTGTGTTCTCTTGTCAATTTTGATTTCCCTTCTTTGTTTCCACTATTTTTGGAGTTTTTTCACTAAATATTCTTGTTTTGTTTTTCCCTCCCTTTTAAGCAGGTTAAAAGGGGTTGCAAAGTTTTTAAAGTTTTAATCACTTTTCTCCAGTCTTTAGAACAGACATTGTATGTGGATTTGCAAGAACAGTTTTTTTCTTTAAGCTGTAGCATGGCATGATGTATTGAAAAGAAAAGGGAAGTAGCTAGTAATTGCCGTCTGCATTTCTTAAAGTGACAGAGGATTTTACAGCGTAGAAGGTGCTAACAGATAGTGTGAACAGGAAAGGATTGTTTTTTATACGTGCAAAAAGTGTTTTCAGCGGCATTCTAATTTGTGCCATCTGAGAAGGATCACAGGTCTAAGAATGCCTTCTGTGATGGCATAGAAGGGGAAGCAGTCCGCTCCCCCTCCCATCTCCACTCTTCCCTCTATCTCTGCTATTCTCATTTCTCCTCCTATACCTCATCCTCCCTCACCATCTCTCCCTCTCCCTCCTCTATCTTCTTCACCTCCGCCAATCTCTCCCCTTCTCTCTCTCCAATCTCTCCCTCTTCTCTCTCTCATCTCTCCTCCCTCTCCAACACCCATCTCTCCACCTTCACTCTCTCACATTTCTCCTCCCTCGTCATCGCCCTCGTCTTCACTCTCTCCCCCTCTTCTGTCTCCTTCCCACTTTCCTCCACTATCTCTCACTTCTTCTCCTGTTGCCAACCTCTCCTCTACCTTTCCCTGCTCCAATCTCTCTCCCTCCCGTCCACCTCTACGTTCATCGTCACCAGCTGGCCCAGTGCCAGATCCAGACAGTGAGGTGTCCCTATTTCCACAAAGCACCCTCTCTAAAGAGACAGTTATGACACCGGGACAAGAAAGTGAATCATTCCCCACACATAACAACACAGGTGCCCTCCCGATACAACAGCTAGCAGAAGGGAGGTGGGTGCCATCAGACACTGCACCTGCTAAGTCTGAGACTGAAGATCCTATGTGCCACATGGAGCTGCAGTCTCAGGGGGGGAAGTACCCACACACAGAAAGACAATCACACAATGGCACAGTTCCTCCTCTGATGAAAATGAAGGAGGGACAGACATGCTGCACAGTACTAGGGGAAACTCACAGACACCAAGTAGGCAGGGGCAGATAGAGCCAGAACTCTTACACTATGTGGCCTTCACCCCCAGTCAGGTGTCCAGTATTCTAGGAACTCTGCCAGACCCAGATATGGACCCCATGCCATTTTACCGAGGAATGCAGCAAAGCCAGCAGACATATGCTGCAACCTGGAGTGATCTCTGGTCCATAATGGAGATAAGAGCAGGTGAAACACTCTGGCCAATCATGAAGGAACACTTCAAGCTTCCATCAGAATTAGATGTGCATTCCTGGGAATCAGGATCAAAGCTAATTGAGCAGCTCAGAGAGAGGGCAAAAGCCAGACAAGCACTCAGCCTGCATAACATGAGCCAAGCCAAAACAGAGTCTGTAGACGAGTTTAATGGCAGAGTGAGGCAAGTATTCCAAGTTTTAGGCTTCACCATTCATGATCAGATACACGGACAAAAGTTGGCACAGGCCTTTGTGCATGGACTAGGTGAACCAATCAAGAAACTACTGATAGTGGCCAGGCCTGAGTACAGGACAATAGCAGTAGATGTCATGCTTGCAGTAGCCAGAAGAATTGAGTCTGTTATGAGCTCATTTTCTGCTCCACCAGCTGAGAGTTCCCCTTCCGTTCTCCCTCTGGTGGTGACAGGAGGTAGTGAGGTTGGTTTAATTGGTAGTGATCTGCCACCTGGTGAGGAAGATAACGATTGGATCTCTGGAGTATCAGACTGGATATGAGACAGCTGATGCCCTATCCTGGTGCTGGTGATTCAGTCTGCTTCTCAGGTCTTGGACTCAGCTCTGTTCCAGTCTTCTCAAGTTAAGTTTGTTTATTGCTAATGTTCACACTTGCTCTTGTTGGTCAATTCAGTTTTTTGTGTGGTCAGCCAGCCCGGCTGGGCTGTGCTGAATTTCCACTCTTATTTATCTGCATTTGCCAAATTGCCTTTTTTTGTCCTTTATTAGATTGGCCTCTTTTTTCTCTGCCTCAGAATATTTCAGAGTGCTGATATAGTGGGAGAAGTCTAGTGACTTCAGGGTTAATTTTGCTATCAGTTGAGCTGGATATTTTTGTAGGGTTTTTGGCAGATTGCAGACAGTGTCTTTCCTTTCCTGTCCTTTCTAGTTAGTTTGGCCCCATCGTTTGCACAGCCTATTTTCCTGCCTTTGTTTGTGTTTTCATCTTGTTTCACCTTCAATACATGTGGGGGGCTGTCTTTCCTTTGGGGTCTGCTCTGGGGCAGTTAGTTTTCTTCTTTTCCTGCTTTAAGCTTATTTAGTTCTCCGGTTGTGACGAGGCGTCTAGGGCCAACGTAGGAACTCTCCACGACTGCTGCTAGTTGCGTGTTAGGATCAGGGGTCTGCAGTCTGCATAGTTACCAACCTCTTTCGTTTTCTGAGACTTAGTGTTATGATTGAGTCACAGAGGAGGAAAAAGCAAAACAGAAGCTCAGCCCAGAAAATCAGAGAGGTTGGAAAATAGCAGATTGCAGACCCCTAATCCTATCACAACAACTAGCAGTAGCTGTGGAGTGTTCCTACTGTGATCCTAGACAGCTCGTCACAGCCGGAGATCTACATAAGCCTAAAGAGAGAAAAGTGAAAAACTGACTGCCCCAGAGCAGACCCCAAAGCAATAGGCAGCCCCCAACATATAATGACGGTGAAGCAAGATGAAAACACTAACACAGAGAGAAAGATAGGTTGAGCAAACAATGGGGCCCAAGCTAACTAAAAAGGACAGGACAGAAAAGCAGCTGTCTGCAATCTGAGAAAACCCTGCTAAAAATATTACCAACACAACTGATAAGCAAAAAGGACCCTGAAGTCACTAGACTTCAAACCCTATATCAGCACTCAGAATATTCTGGAAGCAGAGCAAAAGAGAACACTGATCAAGGAAAAAGAATCCAGCACACCCCCGGCCGGGGATGGCTGAACTCCAAAAAACAAAGTAAACAAAACCAAAACTAATAAGTTCAATAGCAGAGCAAAAACTTATCTTTGGGAAGCAGGAATCAGACTGGCCTCCAAGAATCCAGCAGAGAAATCACCAGCGACTCAGAAGGGCGTCGGCTGCCTTATATCCAGTCTGAAGTTCCCGTTACCCAGTCACCATCCACCTGATCAGGTGTTTGGTTTCTTTCATCTAAATCAGCCTCACTACCTTCCTTCACCAGAAGAGGGAGATCCTCGGATACAAAAGATGAATGAACAGATGAGCTCACAACAGTACCTCTCCCTTGAGGAGGGGTCACCGAACCCTCATCCAAGCCACCAGGCCGATCAGGATGAGCTTGATGAAAAGCACGCACCAATCTTTCAGCATGAATATCTGAGGCAGAGACCCAGGAATTATCCTCCTGACCATAACCCTTCCACTTAACCAAATACTGGAGTCTCCGTCTAGCCAGACGGGAATCCAGTATCTTCTCTACCTCATATTCCATGCTACCTTCAACCAACACAGGGTCAGGAGGTGCCACCATAGGAACCACTGGTTCAACAAACCTCTTCAACAAGGACTTATGAAACACATTATGAATCTTAAATGTGACAGGAAGAGCCAACCGAAAAGAGACCGGATTAATAATCTCCAAAATCTTGTAAGGTCCAATAAATCTAGGTTTAAACTTTGGAGAAGCCACTTTCATAGAGATATTCTTTGATGACAACCAGACCATATCACCCACCTTAAACCGGGAACCAATGGTCCTATGCCAGTTAGAAAACCGCTGGGCCTTTTCCTGGGAAAGAGACAACTTATCCACCACTTGGTCCCAAATCTGCTGCATTCTTTCCACCACAGTATCAACCCCTGGACAGGCAGAGGACTCCACCTGCCCTGAAGAAAATCGAGGATGAAACCCAAAGATACAGAAAAAGGGTGACATCAAAGTGGCAGAACTAGCTCTATTATTTAAAGCAAATTCGGTCAAGGGTAAAAATGAGACCCAATCATCCTGATCAGCAGATAGGAAACATCTCAAATAAGCCTCCAAAGTCTGGTTTGTTCTCTCCGTCTGCCCATTGGTCTGAGGGTGAAACGCAGAGGAGAAGGACAACTGAATTCCCAACTTGGAACAAAAGGTCCTCCAGAATCTAGAGACAAACTGAACTCCTCTGTCCGATACAATGTTCTCAGGAATCCCGTGCAAGCGAACCACCTGTTGCAAAAACAAGGGCACCAACTCTGAGGAAGATGGCAACTTAGGGAGTGGTACAAGATGGACCATCTTAGAGAATCTATCACAAATCACCCAAATAACAGTCATTCTCTGAGAGACAGGCATATCAGAGATAAAATCCATTGAAATATGGGTCCATGGCCTCCTGGGCGGCGGCAAAGGCATCAACAACCCACTAGAACGAGAACAAGGCTTAGATCAGGAGCAAGTCCCACAGGACTGCACAAAATTTCTGACATCATGAGACAAAGCAGGCCACCAAAAAGACTGACTCACCAAATCTCTAGTACCAAAAATACCTGGATGACCAGCCAGCGCGGAGCAATGAACCTCAGACATCACTTTCCTCCACTGGTCAGGAACATATAACCTACCACTGGGACAACGCTCAGGCTTATCCTCCTGAAACTTCTCCAGAGCACGTCTCAAATCAGGTGAGATGGCAGAAAGAACCACCCCCACACCAGGATGGTAGCAGGCTTGGTCACAATAGGAGAATCGGCCAAAAAACTCCTAGAGAGGGCATCAGCCTTAACGTTCTTAGTGCCCGGGAGAAAGGAGACCACAAAATCAAAACGTGTGAAAAACAAGGCCCACCTGGCCTGTCTCGGATTCAAACGTTTAGCCGACTCAAGGTAGATCAAATTCTTGTGGTCAGTGAGGACCACAACTTGATGTCTAGCTCCCTCCAACCAATATCTCCACTCCTCAAATGCCCCATCATGGCCAACAGTTCTCTATTCCCCACATCATGGTTGCGTTCCGAAGGAGAGAACTTTCGGGAAAAGAAGGCACAGGGGTTCATTTTAGATGTTACAGGATCTTTTTGGGACAAAATAGCTCCTGCACCAGTCTCTGAAGCATACACCTCCACCTGAAATGGAAGTGAGACATCGGGTTGTCGCAAAACCGGAGAAGAAGTGAACCTCCGCTTCAGCTCCTGAAAAGAAGAAACAGCCTCTGGAGACCAATTCAGCAAATCAGCACCCTTCTTAGTCAAATCAGTCAATGGTTTGGCAATAACAGAAAAATTGGCTATAAACTTACGATACAAATTAGCAAAACCCAAAAACTTCTGGAGAGCCTTCAAAGAAGTGGGCTTCACCCAATCATAAATGGCCTGTACCTTGGCCAGGTCCATTTCAATAGTTGACGGAGATAAAATAAATCCCAAAAATAAAATCCTCTGTACACCAAAAAGACATTTCGATCCCTTAACATACAGGGAGTTTTCCCTCAAAATCCGGAACACAGTTCGAACATGTTCCACATGAGAGTCCCAATCCCTGGAAAAGATCAAAATATCATCCAAATAGATGATCAGAAACTTATCCACAAAGTCCCGGAAAATATCATTCATGAAGCACTGGAAGACAGAAGGGGCGTTAGTGAGCCCAAAAGGCATCACCAGGTACTCAAAATTTCCCTCCGGGGTATTAAACACTGTCTTCCATTCATCCCCATGCTTAATGCGAATAAGATTATACGCCCCCCTGAGGTCAAGCTTGGTAAACCAGCAAGCACCTTCAACTCTAGAAAATAGGTCAGAAATCAGGGGTAATGGATACTGATATTTAACAGTAATTTTGTTAAGGGAGCGATAGTCAATACAGGGCCTTAATGAACCATCATTCTTGGCCACAAAAAAAAACCCAGCACCCAAGGGTGAAGAGGATGGTCTAATATGACCCTTCTCCAACGACTCCTTAATATAAGAATGCATAGCCTCATGTTCGGGTACAGATAAATTAAAAGATCGACCCTTGAGAAATTTACACCCCAGACTCAGCTCAATTGCACAGCATAACTCCTATGAAGAGGCAAAGATGCAGACTTACTCTCACTAAACACATCATAAAAATCAGCCAAATAGTCAGGAACCTCATGCGACTGGGGAGAGGTAGAGAAAACAGGAGTGTCACTAAGAGCACACCGACAACCCCAACTCACCACAGACAGAGATTTCCAATCCAAAACTGGATTATGGATTTGCAACCAGGGGAGCCACAGCATGATGGTATCATGCAAATTATGCAACACCAAAAATCTGCAATTTTCTTGATGGTCTGGGGCGACTCGCATTACCACCTGGGTCCAAAACTGAGGTTTATTCTTCGCCAAAGGAGTAGCATCAATACCCCTCAAAGGAACAGGCGTCTGCAGGGCTGTCATAGGGAAACCACAACGTTTAGCAAAATCTAAATCAATTAGGTTCAAGGCTGCTCCTGAATCCACAAAGGCTTTAGCAGAAAATGTGGACAGGGAGCAGATCAGAGTAATTGCCAGAAGAAACTTAGGTTGTACACCACCTACAGCAAATGTGTGTGCAAAACGTTTCTCTCGTTTAGGGCAGACAGAAATAATATGAGAGGAATCTCCACAGAAAAAACACAGCTTATTACGCCTTCTGAACTCCTGAAATTGCGCCCTAGACAAAACTTTATCACATTGCATAGGTTCAGACATTTGTTCAACAGGTGGCAGCATTTCCCGTATAATTTTACGTTCACGTAAACGCCGATCAACCTGAATGGCTAAGGACATAGAATCGTCAAGACCAGAGGGAACAGGAAATCCCACCATAGTATCTTTTACGGTTTCTGACAAACCCTTCCGAAAGAGAGCTGCCAAGGCACCATCATTCCAAGTGGTGAGGACCGCCCACTTTCGGAATTTTTGACAGTACAGTTCTGCAGAATCTTGACCCTGGCTCAATGCCAACAGGGTCTTTTCAGCTTGATCAATCGCATTAGGTTCATCATACAACAACCCCAAGGCCTGAAAAAATGCGTCCACATTAGTTAGAATAGGATCATCTGGTACTAAAGAAAACGCCCAATCCTGGGGATCGCCGCGCAGCAAGGAGATGACAATTTTAACCTGCTGCGCAGAGCTCCCCGATGAGTTAGGCTTCAAGTCAACGGGTAGACAGTCGCACTCAAAATTGAATGTCACTTGCATCAGAGTCATTAAAGTTATTATTATGATTTTTTTTTTTTTTCAATAAATCAAGAAAAGTGAAAAAACACCGCAAACAGAGATCAGATTCCAAACATGAGTATTACACGGTTACGTTTCGACCTATACCTAGGTCTTTCTCAAACCATACTCAATAGGAGTGTCAAGGTATATGGAAAGAGGACAATTTTTCAGAGTCCCAAAGTAAGGGCTGTGGCAAGAGAGCGGCAGGGATCTGCGGTGTTGTCAACCAGGGGAACCCCAGAACAATAGTATCATGCAAATTATGCAGCACCAAAAATTTGCAATTTTCTTGGTGGTCTGGGGCAATTCGCATTATCACCTGGGTCCAAAACTGAGGTTTTTTCTCCACCAAAGGAGTGTCATCAATACCTCTCAGAAATAGTATGAGAGGCGTCTCCACAGAAAAAACACAGCTTATTACGCCTTCTGGTCTGGATGGCTCTATGTCATTAGCCATTCAAGTTGATCGGCGTTTACGTGAACGTAAAACTACACGGGAGGCGCTGCCACCTTTTGAACAAATGTCTGAACCTATGCAATGTGATGGGGTTTTGTCTAGGGCACAACGTCAGGAGTTTAGAAGGCGTAATAAGCTGTGTTTTTTCTGTGGAGACGCCTCTCATACTATTTCTGTTTGCCCTAAACGAGAGAAACGTTTTGCACACACATTTGCTGTGGGCAGTTTACAACCTAAGTTCCTTTTGGCAATTACTCTGATCTGATCCTTGTCCACATTTTCCACTAAGACTTTTGTGGATTCAGGAGCAGCTCTGAATCTGATGGATTTGGACTTTGCTAAACGTTGTGGTTTGTCCATGACGCCTCCGCAGATGTCTATTCCTTTGAGGGGTATTGATGATACTCCTTTGGCGGAGAATAAACCTCAGCTTTGGACCCAGGTGATAATGCAAGTTGCCCCAGACCACCAAGAAAATTGTAAATTTTTGGTGCTGCATAATTTGCATGATACTATTGTTCTGGGGTTCCCCTGGTTGCAAACTCATAACCCAGTTTTGGATTGGAAATCTGTGTCTGTGGTGAGTTGGGGTTGTCAGTGTGTTCTTAGGGATGCTCCTGTTTTCTCCACCTCTCCTCAGTCTCATGATATTCCTGATTATCTGGCTGAATTCTCTGATGTATTTAGTGAGAGTAAGTCTGCATCTTTGCGCCCTCATAGGAGTTTTGACTGTGCAATTGAGTTGATGCCTGGGTGTAAATTTCCCAAGGGTCGGCTTTTTAACTTATCTGTACCCGAACATGATGCTATGCGATCCTATATTAAGGAGTCATTGGACAAGGGTCATATTAGACCATCCTCGTCACCTTTAGGTGCTTGGTTTTTTTGTGGCCAAGAAAGATGGTTCATTAAGACCGTGTATTGATTATCTTTCCCTTAACAAGATGACGGTTAAATATCAGTACCCGTTACCTCTGATGTCTGATTTATTCTCCAGAGTTAAGAGTGCCTGCTGGTTTACTAAGCTTGACCTCAGGGGGCGTATAATCTTATTCGCATTAAGCACAGGGATGAATGGAAGATGGCGTTTAATACTCCAGAGGGACATTTTGAGCACCTGGTGATGCCTTTTGGGCTCTCCAATGCCCCTTCTGTCTTCCAGTCCTTTATGAATGATATTTTCCGAGACTTTGTGGATAAGTTTTTGATCATCTATCTGGATGATATTTTGATCTTTTCTAGTGATTGGGATTCCCATGTGGAACATGTCCGGACTGTGTTCCGGATTTTGAGGGAGAATTCCCTGTTTGTTAAGGGATCGAAATGTCTCTTTGGTGTACAGAGGATTTCATTTTTGGGATTTATCTTATCTCCATCGACTATTGAAATGGACCAGGCCAAGGTACAGGCCATTTATGATTGGGTTCAGCCTACTTCTTTGAAGGCTCTTCAGAAGTTTTTGGGTTTTGCTAATTTCTATCGTAAATTTATAGGTAATTTTTTTAGTATTGTCAAACCACTGACTGATCTGACCAAGAAGGGAGCTGATGTGCTGAATTGGTCTCCTGAGGCTGTCTCAGCATTTCAGGAGCTTAAGCGGAGGTTTACTTCAGCTCCAGTTTTACGGCAACCTGATGTCTCACTTCCATTTCAAGTGGAGGTAGACGCTTCTGAGATTGGTGCAGGAGCTGTTTTGTCCCAAAAGACCCTGTGACTTCTAAGATGAATCCCTGTGCCTTCTTTTCTCGAAAGTTCTCCCCATCTGAACGCAACTATGATGTGGGGAATCGGGAATTGTTGGCCATGAAATGGGCATTTGAGGAGTGGAGACATTGGTTGGAGGGAGCTAGACATCAATTTGTGGTCCTCACCGATCACAAGAATCTGACTTATCTGGAGTCAGCGAAACGCTTGAATCCTAGACAGGCTAGATGGGCCTTGTCTTTTACGCATTTTAATTTTGTGGTCTCTTTTCTTCCGGGCACTAAGAATGTTGAGGCAGATGCCCTTTCTATGAGTTTCTTTGCTGATTCTCTTAATGTGACCGAGCCTACTACTATCCTAGGTGAGGGGGTAGTTCTTTCTGCCATTTCGCCCGATTTGAGATGCGCACTGGAGAATTTCAGGAGGATAAACCTGAGCGTTGCCCTATGGGAAGATTGTATGTTCCGGACCAGTGGAGAAAGAGAGTGATGTCTGAAGTCCATTGCTCCACATTGACTGGTCATCCAGGTATTTTTGGTACCAGAGATTTGGTGAGTCAGTCGTTTTGGTGGCCTGCCTTATCTCGTGATGTCAGGAATTTTGTACAGTCCTGAGGGACTTGTTCTCAGTCTAAACCCTGTTCTCGTTCTAGTGGGTTGCTGATGCCCCTGCCGGTGCCCAAGAGGCCATGGACCCATATCTCAATGGATTTTATTTCTGATCTTCCTGTCTCTCAGAGAATGACTGTTATCTGGGTAATTTGTGATAGATTTTCGAAGATGGTCCATTCCCAAAGTTGCCATCTTCCACTGAGTTGGTACCCTTGTTTTTACAACAGTTTGTTTACAGATTTTGGAAAGCCTTTTGTTCCAATCTGGGAATTCAGTTATCCTTCTCCTCAGTGTTTCATCCCCAGACCAATGGGCAGACTGCGAGAACAAACCAGACCCTGGAGTCTTATTTAAGATGTTTTATATCTGCTGATCAAGATGATTGGGTCTCATTTTTGCCCTTGGCCGAATTTGCGCTGAACATTCGAGCTAGTTCTGCCACCTTGATGTCCCCCTTTTTCTGTAATTTTGGGTTTCATCCTCGATTCTCTTCAGGGCAAGTGGAATCTTCGTCCTGCCCAGGTGTGTACACTGTGGTTGGGAGAATGCAGCAGATATGGGACCAAGTGGTGGATAAATTGTCACTCTCTCAGGAAAAGGCCCAGCGTTTTTCCAACCGGCATAGGACCATTGGTCCCTGGTTTAAAGTGGGTGATATGGTTTGGTTGTCATCTAAGAATATTCCTATGAAAGTAGCATCTCCAAAATTTTAGCCAAGATTTATTGGACCTTATAGGATTTTGGAGATTCTTAATCCTGTTTCTTTTCGATTGGCTCTTCCAGTTATGTTCAAAATCCATAACGTATTTCACAAATCACTGTTGAAGAGGTTTGTTGAGCCAGTAGTTCCTGTGGTGGCACCTCCTGACCCTGTGTTGGTTAAAGGCAATATGGAATATGAGGTAGAGAAAATATTGGATTCTCATTTGGTTAGATGGAGACTCCAGTATTTGGTCAAATGGAAGGGTTATGGCCAGGAGGATAATTCTTGGGTCTCTGCCTCTGATATTCATGCCAATAAATTGGTTCGCGCTTTTCACCGGGCCCATCCTGATCGGCCTGGTGGCATGGATGAGGGTTCAGTGACCCCTCATCAAGGGGGGTACTGTTATGAGCTCATTTTCTGCTCCACCAGTTGAGAGTTCCCCTTCCGTTCTCCCTCTGGTGGTTATAGGAGGTAGTGAGGTTGGTTTAATTGGTAGTGATCTGCCACCTGGTGAGGAAGATAACGATTGGATCTCTGGAGTATCAGACTGGATATAAGACAGCCGACGCCCTATCCTGGTGCTGGTGATTCAGTCTGCTTCTCAGGTCTTGGACTTAGCTCTGTTCCAGTCTTCTCAAGTTAAGTTTGTTTTTTGCTAATGTTCACACTTGCTCTTGTTGGTCAATTCAGTTTTTTGTGTGGTCAGCCAGCCCGGCTGGGCTGTGCTGAATTTCCACTCTTATTTATCTGTATTTGCCAAATTGCCTTTTTTTGTCCCTTATTAGATTGGCCTCTTTTTGCTCTGTCTCAGAATATTTCAGAGTGCTGATATAGTGGGAGAAGTCTAGTGACTTCAGGGTTAATTTTGCTATCAGTTGTGTTGGTCATTTTTGTAGGGTTTTTGGCAGATTGCAGACAGTGTCTTTCCTTTCCTGTCCTTTCTAGTTAGTTTGGCCCCATCGTTTGCTCAGCCTATTTTCCTGCCTTTGTTTGTGTTTTCATCTTGTTTCACCGTCAATACATGTGGGGGGCTGTCTTTCCTTTGGGGTCTGCACTGGGGCAGTTAGTTTTCCTCTTTTCCTGCATTAGGCTTAGTTAGTTCTCTGGTTGTGGCGAGGCGTCTAGGACCACCGTAGGAACGCTCGACTGCTGCTAGTTGCGTGTTAGGATCCGGTGGTCTGCAATCTGCATATCTACCAACCTCTTTGGTTTTCTGAGTCTTAGCTTGTGTTGTTTTTTATTTCCTCCTCTGCGACCCGTTCATAACATGAGTTCCTCCCAGGTGTGCGGAGGACAGGCCCTCCTGTGGTGGCCACTGACATGGAGGAGCAACTATCACACAGAGTTAGGAGAGCTGGCAGGTGTTTCAACTGTGGCAACTTTGGCCATTTCCGGAACCAGTGCACAGCACCCCGGCAACCCAGGTCATCCCGCAGAGGAATAGGCCAAGAAAGAAACACAGAAGACAATGAAGAACCCTGTCCATAAGACAGAGGCAAACCAGGTCCGCCAGATGTCACGCCCCTGACATGTGAACCCCATCAGCGGACCCAATACCTCAAATCACTGGGGGCTGTCATATCTTTCCTGGTGGACACTGGTGCAGTCAGAAGTGAAAATCTCCGACCCCACCAGTCTATCAGAGCACTCTGTATCTTGTGTGGGAATTAAAGGTGAAAACAGACGTTCCCCAGCTCGCAAGCCCCTGAGCATGTGGACACAGCCAGGACACTCCATCCTGTTCCAGTTTATGGTGGAGACCTGCCCACCACACCTGATGAGAGCAGACCTACTGCAGGAACTGAAGGTGACCAAAGTGTCCCATGAAGATGTGACCTTGACCTCTTCTCCACCCCAGACCCAAGAAGAATCAATCATGCCCATGCTGGTGGCCCTACAAGAGCCTCGCTCGAACAATCGGTGCAAGCCTTCCCAAGGAGGTGCAGGACATAGCACCCGGAAGCCTATGGTCCAAGGGAGACTTCAAGTTGCGCCAGTGCTGGTGTCACCCAAGTCTGGTACCCCAGACACTCAGAAGGCCCAGCATCTGCTGCTCATCACCCAGAGCCGAACTGCCTCTGACCAACTGTAGGTCTAAGTGGAACTACGGTTCAAGAAACGGCCTAAGAACTTTGGCATGGGCCAGGAAAACTCCCAACCCAGAGGGACCATACCCGCTTCGTGGAATGGCTGCACTGCTTCCGGCTCCAGCGCCAGAGGATCATCTTGGACAAGATTCTGAAGGTGCCCCCTGAAGTTAATCCAGGCCCTGGACCAGAAGACAGCCACTCAGCTCCTCAAATTGGTTAACAAGATGCTGACCTGAGATCAAGCTGGGTGAAAGGAACTGCTGCTGGCTGGTAAAGAAGACGCCCCAGCAAAAAGACCCCCTGTGAGAGCAAGAAAGCTCAGCTGGACATCATCTCTGATGAACAAGACCCCAGTATAATGGCTTGTTTTCCTGCCGGCCCTGTGCCAGAAGATGGGAGTCACTCACAGCACTGTGAAGAGCAAGGCCAGATTGAGCCGCCTCACCCACGGGAATCATTATGCAGTCCCAGCTTTTCTCAATCAAGAGGAAGACTGTGAAAGGAGAGCCAGACCAGATTGAATGGTGCATAACCTGAGGGCTGTGAGCGAAGCAACCGTGTTAGAAACCCCAGTTGTGCCAGATCTGCACACTCTGCTGACAAACGTGCCAGCCACAGCAACGGGGCTCACGGCAATGGATCTGCCCGAAGCTCCCCTCAATGGTTCCCCCTCACCTGAACGACCAGTTCCTGAAAATTCACAAGGGGGGGTGAGGAACACATGGACAGTGATGCCCAAGAGGGCCCGGAACAGCCTTTCACAGCTCGCCAGAGCATTGTCCTCCATCCCCGTCAACTGGATTGCGGAGCATGCAGAAGTCATCGACATCGCTACCTGCACAGCGCTTTCCATGTCTCCTCTACTCTTCCTGGCAGAGCAGCAACATAAGTTCTGCAAAAACAGAGTCCAGTGGTGTCAAAAGCAAGTTCCTGAAGACACTGTATCGTTCACTAGACAAAACACTTGACAGATGACCGCAGGACCGCAGAGGAGAAGATGGCTCCCTCAACAACTCCAAAGATGCAGGCCTTCCTTGGACTAGTCTCGTACTGCAGAACTTGTATCCCTGGAACTCCAGGCATAATACAGCCTTCATCTCATACAAAAAACTGAAAGACTTCATGGTCTCTGCGCCAGCTCTATGCCTCACTGACTGGGAGAAGCCATCCCATCTTGGCTGAACGGAAAAGGAAGGACGAAGATGAAGAAGGTCATCCTACTGGTGTCTTAAAACAGACCCACGGAGGAAAACCGGAGGCCTCCAGAATACCTCTCAGCCGGCCTGGATCCAGTTGCAAGGGGGCCCTCCTGCATGAAAACAATATCTGCAGTACACGCCCTCCTGACAAGGCTGCTCTCCACCACTCTTCAGTGCTCTCAGCCGTTACCTTTCTCTACTCCCACTCCCAAGGGGGATACGGACCCTCAGATGAAAAATTTGCAAGATACCGTAGATGGCTACAGTTTTGCAAATGTTGAACGAAGGTTCCACACAGGCTGTGCAGTGACCAGCAATCAAGACATCCTATGGTCCAGAAGTTTGTCAGCCAAGAGTCCAAGAAGCGGAACTGATAGAGCTGACGAAAGGCCTGTCAGATTGCGAAGAACAAAACTTCCAGGTACTCGCATGGCATAGCACATGACCTCGGACCCATCTGGGCTGCAAGAGACTTCATCACAGCAAGCGGGTCGACCATGAAGCACCATGGAGCCATCAGAGACCTGCTGGACACTCTCCAACTACTAAAAGTGGTGGTGTGAGGGGTTAATACTAAAATCAGAGCTGAAGTTTTGTTTTGTCCATTCTCTGAAGGTTTCATTTCTTCATTTTTGTTGCTGTAAGATAAATTTTTGTAATTGGCAAGGGCTGTCATGAAACCAGATTGTTCTCAACAGGTGCAAAGATAAGGGAGGCGGGGGTGTAAAACTCTGAAGAATATGCCACTATACTACTTTCTATGACGGACATATATGTAGTTTCTGGTTTTCTTGCAATATTATTGGCTTATAAAGTGAAATGATGCTATTGGTACTTGAGAACCTTGCATAATTAAGCAACAGATTATAAAAGATGTGACTAAAATAAAGGGGCTTAGTGATCTGCCTCGATCCTCCCGTACAGAGACCCCCATCTCTGTGTTTGTCATTTGAGTTGCTAGCAACACTGGAATAATTTGGAAATCACTGGCTCAACCGTGAAGGGTTAATGTAGCCCTCCCTAAATAGCTACCTCGACAGCGGCAGTGTGAAGGTCAAGACACATGGAAAATTGAACACAGTAGAGACACGGGGCATCAACATGGCAGACGTGGCAGCCAAAGAAGCAGCCAGAGGAAGACAATATGGGAAATGGGAGAGGACGTAGAGCCGGACAGCTACTACATGACGACTGAAGACAAGAAAACCTGACAAAAATGACTTCCCGAAACCTGTACAAAAAGTAGCAGGATCAGACTCGGAAGGAGGAGAAGGAAAGCTGGATGCTGTAGGGCATTTCTAAATGCACACTTAGAGATATATTCACAGAAGTTCTGAACTTTGTAATCAATTGCTAAAGATGACCTAACCCCATGAAGCCAGAGCATTGTCTTGTGACATTTGTCCCAGACAATACAGAAGAGGAAGTTAGGCCAGATGGTCCAAGCCGATATTGGAGTCTTGCTGACATTGTAAGACAAGGGGCAGTATATCATCTGATGCTTAAGTCACCTTAGGTCGGACACCCATATATGTTCATGTATTTAAACTGACCAATTAGATAAGAAGTTCAGCCTTTATATTAATGAGTAACCACTCCTTTGTACAAACTGATAAAAAACCATGAATGTGAAAAAACTTGCAGAATTCTGCTGGAATGAGTTGTTGCTAACTAAGTGTAGCTTCCTCTTTAACTTTGAGCGCTCAATAAGACTCTGTCTAATTAGGACAGGCCGCAGCACACACAGAGATATCTACCTATATCAATCAAAAATCTACAACAACGTAACTTCCTTAGAGTAAGTGTAGTACATGTGAATACATTTCAAACTTGAGCATGTTGGAATATGGGCAAGTATCTAAATATTTGGAGAAAGCAATGATTCTATCAAATGTCTTTTCCTAAAGAGAAAAGTACACATTCATACCAAAGTACATAAAACCACATGCTAATTTGACTGAAAGCAAAGTAATAAGATGAAAATGTTTTTAAATTCTCATAATATTGGCAGCAGTGGGATATGAACCCACGCCTCCGAAAAAACTGGAGCCTTAATCCAGCGCCTTAGACCGCTCAGCCATGCTACCATATTTTTTTCTTGTTCAAGCAAGTTTTCGTAGAGTAAGTGAAGTACATTTAACTACATTTAAAATTGTGCATGTGGGAAAATGGGCATGTTTCTAAATACAAGGCCTGCTTCACACATCAGTTTTTTTGGTCAGTCAAAATCCGCTAAAATGGCAGATAACGGATCCGTTCCTGTACTGACCACAACATTTGGCACCTGACCGTTATTTTAATGGATCCGTCAAAGGAAGAATTTTAAAGGAACCGCTGACTGGGGAAGGAGAGAGAGAGAGAGTGATAGAGAAAAATGGCGGATTCGTATTTTTGCAAATCGTCGGATTTTCACTGATGGACACAAACGGATGTGTGAAACAGGCCTTAGGAAAAAGCAATGATTCTATCAACTGTCTTTTCCTTAGCAGAAAAGCACACAATTATACAAATGCAAAATTACATTGGAGCACACGTTAATTTCACTGTTAGCAATATAATAAGAATGTTTTCAATAGGTTTTGAAAACCTCCTCTTACTAACATCTGTGGGATTTGAACCCACACCTCAGAAGGACACAATTACAACAGACTATGTTTAAAACTTGTGCATGTTGGAAATAGACAAATTTCTAAACACAATAAAGTGATGATTCTATCAACTGTCTTTTCCTAAACAGAAAAGCACACACTCATACAAATACAAAAGATTAAAGCACATGCTAATTTGACTGTAAGCAAAGTAATAAGAATAAAATCAAAAGGTTTTCAGAACCTCTTAATACTGGCAGCAGTTGGATTTGAACCCATGCCTTATAAGTACACAAGTACATTGGATTATTTTTAAAATTTGCGCAGGTTGGAAAATAAGCAAATCTCTAAGCACAAAAAAGCAATGATTCTAACATCTGTCTTTTCCAAAACAGAAAAGCACACACTCATACAAATGCAAAAGAAGATTAAAGCACATGTTAATTTTTCTGTTAACAAAATCATAGCAACAAGATCAAAATGTTGTCAAAACCTTATAATAGTTGCAGCAGTAGGATTTCAACTTACGCCTCTGAGCTACTTAAAGTAACTGAAGAACATTTGACTATATTTAAATTTCTGTATTTTTGAAGATGGGAAAGTATCTACTCTCATGGAAAAAGCAATGATTCTATCAACTGTCTTTTTCTTAAAAGAAAAGCACACGCTTATACAACAACAAAACCAGGTGAAAGCACATGCTAATTTGTGTGTTAGCAAAATCATAAAAATACGTTCCAAAGGTTTTCAAAATGTTATACTATTGGTAGTAGTGCGATTTGCAGCCACAGCTCTGAAGAGACTGGAGCCTAAATCCAGCGCCTTAGACCGCTCCGCCATACTACTATTATTTACTGCGTAACGTAAGTTCCTTGGAGTAAGTGTAGTACATGTGAATACATTTCAAACTAGAGCATGTTGAAATATGGGCAAGTATCTAAATATTTGGAGAAAGCAATGATTCTATCAAATGTCTTTTCCTAAACAGAAAAGCACAAACTCAAACCAAAGTACATAAAAGCATATGCTAATTTGACTGAAAGCAAAGTAATACGATCAAAATGTTTTTAAATTCTCATAATATTGGCAGCAGTGGGATTTGAACCCACGCCTCCAAAGAGACTGGAGCCTTAATCCAGCGGCTTAGACCGCTCAGCCATGCTACCATATTTTTTCCTTGTTCAAGCAAGTTTTCTTACAGTAAGTGAAGTACATTTAACTACATTTAAAATTGTGCATGTGGGAAAATGGGCATGTTTCTAAATATAAGGCCTGCTTCACACATCAGTTCTTTTGGTCAGTCAAAATCTGCTAAAATGGCGGATAACGGATCCGTTCCTGTACTGATCACAACGTTTGGCATCGGACTGTTATTTTAACGGATCCGTCAAAGGAAGAATTTTAAAGGAACCGCTGACTGGGGAAGGAGAGAGAGAGAGAGAAATGGCGTATCTTTTTTTGCAAAACGGCGGATTTTGACTGATTGATACAAACGGATGTGTGAAACAGGCCTTAGGAAAAAGCAATGATTCTATCAACTGTCTTTTCCTTAGCAGAAAAGCACACAATCATACAAATACAAAAGTACATTGGAGCACACGTTAATTTCACTGTTTGCAATATAATAAGAATGCGTTCGATAGGTTATGAAAACCTCCTCTTACTAACATCTGTGGGATTTGAACCCACACCTCAGAAGCACACAATTACAACAGACTATATTTAAAACTTGTGCATGTTGGAAAATAAACAAATCTCTAAACACAAAAAAGCGATGATTCTATCAACTGTCTTTTCCTAAACGGAAACGCACACACTCATACAAATACAAAAGATTAAAGCACATGCTAATTTGACTGTAAGCAAAGTAATAAGAATAAAATCAAAAGGTTTTCAGAACCTCTTAATACTGGCAGCAGTTGGATTTGAACCCATGCCTCATAAGTACACAAGTACATTGGATTATTTTTAAAATTTGTGCAGGTTGGAAAATAAACAAATCTCTAAGCACAAAAAAGCAATGATTCTAACATCTGTCTTTTCCTAAACAGAAAAGCACACACTCATACAAATGCAAAAGAAGATTAAAGCACATGTTAATTATTCTTTTAACAAAATCATAGCAATAAGTTCAAAATTTTGTCAAAACCTTATAATAGTTGCAGCAGTAGGATTTGAACTTACGCCTCTGAGCTACTTAAAGTAACTGAAGAACCTTTGACTATATTTAAATTTCTGTATTTTTGAAGATGGGAAAGTATCTACGCTCAAGGAAAAAGCAATGATTCTATTAACTGTCTTTTCCTTAAAAGAAAAGGACACGCTTATACAACAGCAATACAAGGTTAAAGCACATGCTAATACATCAGAAAAATCGGCTAGATAATCAGGAATATCATGAGACTGAGGAGAGGTGGAGAAAACAGGAGCATCCCTAAGAACACACTGACAACCCCAACTCACCACAGACCCAGATTTCCAATCCAAAACTGGATTATGAGTTTGCAACCAAGGAAAACCAAGAACAATAGTATCATGCAAATTATGCAGCACCAAAAATTTACAATTTTCTTGGTGGTCTAGGGCAACTCGCATTGTCACCTGGGTCCAAAACTGAGGATTATTTTCCGCCAAAGGAGTAGCATCAATACCCCTCAAAGGAATAGGTGTCCGCAGAGGCGTCATGGAAAAACCACAACATTTAGCAAAGTCCAAATCCATCAGATTCAACGCTGCTCCTGAATCCACAAAAGCCTTCGTGGAAAACGTGGATAAGGAGCAGATCAGAGTAATTGCCAAAAGAAACTTAGGTTGTACACTGCCTACAGCAATTGTGTGTGCAAAACGTTTCTCTCATTTAGGGCAGACAGAAATAGTATGAGAGACGTCTCCAAAGAAGAAACACAGCTTATTACGCCTTCTAAACTCCTAAACTCCTGACATTGCGCCCTATATAAAACCCCATCACATTGCATAGGTTCAGAAGTTTGTTCAAAAGGTGGCAGTGCCTCCCATGTAGTTTTACGTTCACGTAAACACCGATCAACTTGAATGGCTAATGACATAGAATCATCCAGACCAGAAAGAACAGGAAATCCCACTATAACATGTTTTACGGTCTCTGATAAACCCTTCCGAAAGAGAGCTGCCAATGCTCTATCATTCCATGTAGTAAGGACCGCCCACTTTTGGAATTTTTGACAGTATAACTCTGCAGAATCCTGACCCTGGTTTAATGCTAACAGGGTTCTCACAGCTTGATCAACAGCATTAGGTTCATCATACAACAACCCCAAGGCTTGAAAAAATTCATCCACATTAGTAAGAATAGGATTTTCAGGTGTCAGAGAAAAAGCACAATCCTGGGGATCGCCGCGCAGCAAGGAGATGACAATTTTAACCTGCTGCACTGAGCTCCCAGATGAGTTAGGCTTCAAGACCAGAAATAATTTGCAATTATTCTTAAAATTCAGAAATTTAGACCGATCCCCAGAAAACACATCAGGAGCAGGGATCTTAGGTTCAGCAGCATGTGACTGAATGAGGTAGGTGGAAATTCCCTGCACTTCAGCAGCCAGCTGCTCCACACGATCACACAATTGCTTAATCTCCATTAGGAAAAAGAAAAAAAATCCTCCTATGGCCCCAGAGAAAAAGAGGAAAATATATATAAAATATATAAAAAAAAAAATTCTGACACCTTTTTTTTCTTCTTTTTTTTTAACAACTTTCTCCTGCTTTTGAGTACCCTAGAATCTGCGGCATGGCTGGTGATTCTGTTATGAATGGGTCACCGAGGGAAAAAAGGAAAACAAGCTAAGTCACAGAAAACCAGATAGGTTGGTAACTATGCAGATTGCAGATCCCTGATCCTACCACACAACTAGCAGCAGCTATGGAGCGTATCTACGATGTTCCTAGACGCTTCGTCACAGCCAGAGGACTAAATAAGCCTGAAGCATGAAAAGGGGAAAATTAACTGCCCCAGAGCAGACCCCAAAGGAAAGCCAGCCCCCACACATGTATTGACGGTGAAGCAAGATGAAAGCACAAACACAGGCAGGAAAATAGGTTGAGCAAACGATGGGGCCCAAACTAAATAGAAAGGAAAGGAAAGGAAAGACTGTCTGCAACCTGAAAAAAAACCCTACAAAAATAATGTCCAACACTTCTGATAGCAAAATTAACCATGAAGTCACTAGACTTCTCCCACTATATCAGCACTCTGAAATATTCTGAGACAGAGCAAAAAGAGGCCAATCTAATAAGGGACAAAAGCAAATTGGCAAATACAGGTAAATAAGAGTGGAAATTCAGCGCAGCCCCAGCCGGGGCTGGCTGACCACACAAAAAACTGAATAGACCAACAAAATCAAGTGTGAACATTAGCAGAAAAACTTAGCTTTAGATGACTGGAACAGAGCTGAAAACCAAGAGCTGACAAGCCAGAAGGAACCAACAGCACCAGAATAGGGCGTCGGCTGTCTTAAATCCAATCTGCGATTCCTAAGGTCCAATCGTCATGCTCATTATCAGGTGGCAGATCTCTACTGATTAAATCAGCCTCACTACCTCCTGTTACCACCAGAGGGAGTCTGGAAGGAGAACTCACAACTTGTGAACCAGAGAATGAACTCACAACACAAAACCTTTCCAATCAATTAAGAAGAGGGTCTTGCCTCTAGATTTTTTCATAGCGAGAATGTCTTTGACTTCAAAGACATCCTGTGCGGAAACAGGCAGAGGAGAGTGACCAGTAGAAGTGTGGAACTGGTTAAGTGCGACAGGTTTCAGGAGAGAAACATGGAAGGAATTGGGAATTCATAGCGAGGCAGGGAGCTTTAACATGTAGGCAACGTCGTTGATACGAGCTAAGACCTCAAAAGGTCCGATGTACCCGGGACTTAGTTTATACGAGGGGACCTTAAGGCAGACAAATTTTGAGGACAGCCATACTTTACCCCCCAGGATGATACAATAGGGAATCTAGGCATTTCTTATCGGCATGTCTCTTGATCCTGTCTCGTGCTTGTTCAAGTGCGGTTTTGGTCTCCTGCCAAACCCTGGAGAACTCCTCGGTCAGAAGATCAGCCGCCAGCACACCCAAGACAGGGGGTACCAGCAAAGGTACACCAGGATGTTGCCCATAGACAATAAAGAAGGGTGACTTGGTAGAGGATTCGCTGGTATGGTTGACGTAGGCGAATTCGGCCCAAGGGAGCAAGCTGGACCAATCGTTCTGGTGGGCATTGGAGAAATGTCGAAGATAAGTGACAAGGATTTGATTAGTATGTTCTGCTTGACCGTTAGTTTGGGGATGGTAGGCAGAGGAAAAGTCTAACATCACTTCCATCAGTTTGCATAGGGCTCTCCAAACCGTGAGGTGAACTGAACCCCTCTGTCCGAAACAATGTGCTTGGGGAAGCCATGAATCCGAAAAACATGGGAGATGAAAATTCTCACCAACTCACGAGCAGAAGGTAATCCAGGCAGAGACATGAAATGGGCCATCTTGGAAAAACGATCCACGACCACCAGCACGACTGTGTGACCCAAAGACCGAGACAGATCAGTAATAAAGTCCATTGCAATATGCTGCCAGGGAGCCAATGGAACCGGAAGCAGGTGCAAGAGACCAGAGGGTAGGTGCCAAGGAACCTTGTTTTTGGCACAAGATGGACAGGAAGCGATAAAACTTCGGACATCTTGAGGAAGAGATTACCACCAATACAGATGAGGGAGAGAGTTTTCTTGAGGCCAAGATGGCATGCTAGCTTGGAGGCGTGATTCCAGTGTAAAACTCATCTCCTATCGCTTTCTTGAACAAAGGTCTTACCCGGCGGCAAAGAAGTCAGATTAATGGGGGCAACCACGATGACCTTGCTAGGATCCACAATGTGCAATGGCTCCTCCTCATTATCGGTGACCAGAAAGGACCTGGACCAGTCATGTATAAACTAGAAAGATAAAAATAATCTACTTTATTTCAAAACTTATTAAAAAGGACTATAGTCCCTATTAAAAATGCACATGTCCAAAGACACAAACAACAAGACACAAAAAACGCTCTTAGAGATGAGGACAATAAGATACCCAACGTTAGTCGGATTTTCTAGTCTAAATGTCTTCATACAAATCTCCTATTCAAAGACAATTAAACTGAAGCTCTCCTTTATATGGCTTTTTCCGTTTGAAATAGTTTGGGACTGACAACAATACTCCTCTGTAAGTTCTGTGATGTTGTAAACTGTCTATGGTCTGTCTAGTGTCCAGAAATCAATCCGACTAAAGTTTGGGTATCTTATTGTCCGCATCTCTAAGAGCGTTTTTTTGTGTCTTGTTGTTGTTTGTGTCTTTGTACATGTGCATTTTTAATAAGGACTATAGTCTTTTTTTAAAAGTTTTGAAATAAAATAGATTAGCTTTATCTTTCTAGTTTATACATGACTGGTCCACTGCTATACTAATACTTATATTTTGAGCTAGTTGATCACTCGCTGGAACCAGAAAGGACCTGGATAAGGCATCTGCTTTGAGGTTCTTATCGCCTGGATGGAAATGGAGCTCAAAATCGAACCGGGCAAAGATCAGCAACCACCTGGCTTGCCTGGGATTAAGTCTTTGTCCTGACTGGATGTATGCCAGGTCCTTGTGGTCTGTGTAGATCTTGAATGGATGTACAGCTCCCTCCAGAAGATACCGCCACTCCTCCAAGGCTAATTTGATGGCGAGCAGCTCCCTTTCACCGATGGCATAGTTTCTCTCTGAGGTGGAGAATGTTTTAGAGAAGAAGCCGGAGGGGAACAGTCATCCGGAGGAAGACCTCTGAGAAAGCCGCACCAGCTCCGGTTGCAGAGGCATCTACTTCAAGGGTAAAAGGCTTGTTAGCTTCAGGACGATGGAGTACGGGAGCTGTAGCAAAGGCTTGTCTCATGGTTCGGCAGGCATTCTCGGCTTCAGGAGACCAGAGGTGAGGGTTGGCTCCCTTACAGATCAGGGCGGAGATGGGAGCGCTCAGGGTGGAAAAGTGTGAGATAACCTGCCGGTAGTAATTAGTGAAACCAAGGAATCGCTAGATCGCCTTAATTCCCTGGGGACGCGGCCAGTTAAGTACGGCAGACATCTTTCCTGGGTCCGTACGTAGGCCGGAATCGGAAATGATGTAACCTAAGAACGGCAGGGAGGACTGTTCAAAGCCGCATTTTTTGAGCTTGGCATAAAGACGATGCTCTCAGACATAGTTAGACTTGGCGGACGTCTTTTTGTGTGTAGTCAGGTCCGGGGAAAACACCAGAAAGTCATCCAAGTACACCACTACACAAGAGTAGAGTAGATCTCGGAATACATCGTTGACAAACTCCTGGAACACTGCGGGGGCATTGCACAAGCCAAAGGGCATGACCAAGTACTTATTGTGGCCGTCACGGGCATTGAAAGCAGTCTTCCACTCATTTCCAGAGCGAATACGGATCAGATTACAGGCCCCCCGAAGATCCAATTTTGTGAAGATTCATGCTCCCCACAGAAGGTCAAACAGCTCCGGAATGAGAGGAAGCGGATATTTGTTTTTAATGGTGATATTGTTGAGGCCCCGGTATCAATGTAGGGACGGAGAGATCCATCCTTTCTCTTGATGAAAAAGAAGCCTGCTCCTGCGGTCGAAAACGACTTGCGAATAAAGCCTTTGGCCAGATTTTCTTGGATATATTCCGTCATGGCCTGGGTCTTGGAGGGAGACAGCGGATAGATCTGACCCCAGGTCGGAGTGGAGCCGGGAACAAGGTCGATTGGACAATCATAATGGCGATGTGGAGGTAGGCTTTCTGCCTCCCTCTTGTCGAAGACGTCCAAAAAGGCCCAACAGGCAGAAGGTAAATCTGTAGGCACCAAAATTGATCACGAGGAGTACTTAGGCTGGACGGTAAGCAAACACTTGCTTTGCCAAGACTGCCCCAACGCAGAATGTCATTGGAGCACCAGTCTAGGGTAGGCTCATGTGTTCTTAACCAAGGAAGGCCCAAGAGGATGGTATGCGATAACAAAGGCAGCACGTAGAAGACTTTCTTTTCCTGGTGTAAGGCTCCAATCTGAAGTTCCACCTCTTTGGTGACCAAAGTAATGGACTCCCGCAAGGGTTGGCTGTCGACCAAAGCAATCTGCCGAGGGATCTCCAGGAATCTGACAGGGATCCACAGTCTCCTAACCGCCTCGAGCTAAATAAAGTTTCCAGCAGCACCAGAATCTACATAAGCCCACTCAGAAAAATGTTTGGAGCCCAGATGCAAAAGGACAGAAAGGGTCAAAGGTAGAGAGGAATTACAGGTGCCTAGGGAGACCTCTCTTACCTGTCCTAGGCGGTGGCATTTCCCGGCCGCACAGGACAGGAGCATAGGAAGTGGGATGCACTCCCACAATAGAAGCAGAGACCCTGTGCGGCCCTCTCACTTCGTTGCTGCTCCACCAGCTTGAGTCGATCCACTTGTATGGGTTAAGGTGCGGGAGCCGCAGAAGCTGTCACAGGGCGCGAGCGGGGCAGACTACGAGTAGCCGGAAGGGGGCGAGTGTTATGATTGGGTCACTGAAGAGGAGAGCAAGCCCAAGTTAAGTCACAGAAAACCAGAGAGGTTGGTAACTAAGCAGATTGCAGACCCCTGATCCTATCCACACAACTAGCAGTAGCCGTGGAGCGTGCCTATGATGATCCTAGATGCCTCGGCACAGCCAGAGAGCTAACTAAGCCTAAAGCAAGAAAGGGGAAATCTAAACTGCCCCAGAGCAGACCCCAAAGGAATAGATAGCCCCCAAACATATATTGCTGGTGAGACAAGATGAAAACACAAGCCCAGGTAGGAAAATAGACTGAGCAAATGATGGGGCCCACACTGACTAGACAGGACAGGAAAGGAAGGACACTGTCTGCAATCACACACAAAACCCTGCAAAAAAGCCCAACACGTCTGATGCAAAAAATACTGAAGTTGCACGACTTTGCCCACTATATCAGCACTCTGGTATATTCTGAAAGCAGAGCAAAAAGAGGCCAATCTAATAAGGGTCAAAAACAAACTGGCACAAGCAGTAACATGTGGATGGTGATTCAGCACAGCCCCAGCCGGAGCTGACTGACCCACACAAAACTGAAATAGACAAAACCAGATCAAATGTGAACAGAATAGCAAAAGAACACTTAGCTGATCATGCAGGGACTGACCTGGAAACTAAGATCTCAGGAGGCAGGAAAAAATCACCAGCAGGGATAGAGGGAGTCGGCTGTCTTAAATCCAGTCTGAAACCCCAGATCTCCAATCGTCCTCCTCATTATCAGGTGGCAAGCCTCTGTTAATCAGATCAGCTCCACTACCTCCAGTAACCACCAGAGGGAGCCCAGAAAGAGAACTCGCAACCCCTCTGCCAATTTGACCAGCTCCACTACCTTCAGTAGTAACCAGAGGTAGGCCAGAAAGCGAATTCACAGCAGGCGAGGAAATCTCTCTCTAGCGACCTCTCGGGAGCGCTCCTGAAAGCGCAGGTCGATGCTGGTAGCCAGGGAGACCAGATCCTCCAAGGAGGTTGGGGTATCCCGACCCGCCAGCTCATCCTTAATTCGGCCCGAGAGTCCTTGCCAAATGGTTCCTACCAAGGCCTCATTATTCCAACACAACTCTGAAGACAGGGTGCGGAACTGAATGGCGTACTGACCTACCAAGAGCATGCCCTGGTGAAGATTAAAAAGTGCTTCGGTATAGAGGCCAGGCGGCCCGGCTCGTCAAAGACCTTACGAAAGGTGTCAAGAAAAATGGAGAGTTGGGAGACTAAGGGGTCATCTCGTTCCCAGAGAGGATTTACCCAGGCTAAAGCTTCCCCCTCTAAATGGGACACGACAAAGGCCACCTTGGCTCGGTCAGTGGGATACTGCTGTGGCTACAGCTCGAAGTGTAGCTGGCATTGATTTAAGAACCCCCTGCACAATTTGGGGTCGCCACTATACAATGGGGGTTTCACCAAACGGGGTAGCGGTGCCGCAGCCTGGGCTGGGGTAGAAGCAACGGTCTGAAGAGCCAGAAGGCGATTATCCACCGAGGCCATATCATTTAGAATGTGGGCCTGAGTGTCACGCTGCTGGGTGAGCTCCTGTTGGAGCAGATCTGGATCAGAGGCATGCAAGGACGACAGACGGGACTCCAAAGATTGAAGGAAAGACATTTTCCTTGTCTGATTCTCCTATAAGAACAGAAGTTCCTTTTGGGTAGGGGTCGAGGTACCAGCGGGGTCCATGGCCTGATTATACTGTGAGGCTGGGAAGACTCCAGAGGTGAACCCTCAGAACCACGATGACGAACCTCCCTCAGACGAGCTGGCCAGGTGTAGCAACCCCTATACAGAGAGCATTTGGGGCAGGCACAGCTGAGACTATCACCGTGGAAGCTGATACCTGGGGACAGCTGGAGAGGGATACAGACAGTTGACGGACTGGAAGGAGAGAAGGAGAAGCCAGCGACCACAGGGGAGACTGCTGCAGGTCCAGGAGGAGAAGAGGGCTGGCGACACAGGTGAAGGCAGGCACAGGTGGAGATGAATGGACACTGGGAAAGGCTCAGGTGCAGGCAGGCACAGGCTGGGATGGACAAACTCTGGAAAGGAACACAGGGAGGTCAGCAAGAGAGGTACAACAGCGCAATAGGTACGGGACAGAATGCTGGGCAGGGGAGACACAGGAGAGCATGGACCCAAAATCAGTCAAGAAAGACAAATGATAATCAGGCAATGAGCAGGCTACCTGATATAGAGCGCGCTGCAGGACTTCCGGGTCAGGGTCCTCCAGGGTCACGGAGGCAAAGGGGCAGAGCGGCTCAGTCTGGAGGAAGTGTGCCACAGTCCATGGAGTGAGGCGCGCATGCGCGCCTGACGGGGGACAGAGGCCAGCCGCAGGACCGGAAGCAGAGGAGCTGGGTAATGCGCACCCACAGCGGGAGCGCACCGGGCGAGGTGAGCATGCTGGAGAGCTGTGGACAGCACAGGCATGACATCGGAGGCCGAGGCTGCAGGAGCAGTGGTGGCGGCGACAGCGGCGGTGGAGGGAGTGGGAGCTGAGACAGCAGCGGTAGGTGTGACAGGGGTTAACCCCTGCACTGCTAAAAGAAATTTACACCATTTAATATGAAGGTGAAGTGCTTCAAAAACCAGGGGAAGAGTCTTGAGGAGATCATTTGCATATTCCTAGTGCCTTCTGGGATAAGTGAAGAGTCTCCGCGAGCTCAACGATCACTGGTTTTGGCCGTTGCAGCTGAAAAGAGGAAATCGGAAAACCAGGGGAAGAGTCTTGAGGAGATCATTTGCATATTCCCAGTGCCTTCTGGGATAAGTGAAGAGTCTCGGCGAGCTCAACGATCACTGGGTTTTGGCCGTTGCAGCTGAAAAGAGGAAATCGGAAAACCAGGGGAAGAGTCTTGAGGAGATCATTTGCATATTCCTAGTGCCTTCTGGGATAAGTGAAGAGTCTCCGCGAGCTCAACGATCACTGGGTTTTGGCCGTTGCAGCTGAAAAGAGGAAATCGGAAAACCAGGGGAAGAGTCTTGAGGAGATCATTTGCATATTCTCAGTGCCTTCTGGGATAAGTGAAGAGTCTCCGCGAGCTCAACGATCACTGGGTTTTGGCCGTTGCAGCTGAAAAGAGGAAATCGGAAAACCAGGGGAAGAGTCTTGAGGAGATCATTTGCATATTCCTAGTGCCTTCTGGGATAAGTGAAGAGTCTCCGCGAGCTCAACGATCACTGGGTTTTGGCCGTTGCAGCTGAAAAGAGGAAATCGGAAAAACCGCGCGCCGAATTTGGGCTCATCTTTCATCGTTTTTAAGAAATCTCAAGATGGAAGAGGCCAGGAGCCATTTGGTGAGCTGCATTTCTTGCTACATGTTCACAGACTTACCAGTGGAAAAGCCAAACTTCACATGCCACAAATGCAAGCTTGTGTCCCTGTTGGAGGAAAAGTTGCAAAATCTCGAAGAGAGGTTAGCTACGTTGAAGATCATTAAGGAAGGTGAAGAGTTCTTGGACAGAGCAGAATTATCTCTTCATGTTACAGAAAGAGAAGAAATTCGAAGTGCACCTGAAGAAACAGAGGAATGGAGACATGTGACCCAGAGAAGCAGGAGGATCAGGAGGCAGTCAGCACCCATACTGCTCAGAAACCAGTACCAGGCTCTCACGCAGGAAAACAATGAAGTAATACATCAGGATAAGACTTTGCCAACAAGCAGCAACCTTGTACGCCTTCAGAGTCCTCCTGGATGGAGAAAGAAAAATGTTGTGAAGAAGAAACGGAGAGTGGTGGTCATGGGGGATTCCCTGCTGAGAGGAACTGAGGCCGCTATCTGCAGACCGGATATAACTACAAGAGAAATGTGCTGTCTTCCAGGTGCAAAAATTAAAGATGTGTCTGACAGGATATCAGGACTCTTCAGACCTACAGATGACTACCCATTCCTGCTACTACATGTGGGGACAAATGACACTGCAAGAAACGACCTGGAAACCATCTGCAGAGACTTTGAAGACTTAGGCAGGAAAGTGAAAGAACTGGGAGTGCAGGTGGTCTTCTCTTCCATCCTCCCAGTGGATGGCCATGGAACAAGGAGGTGGAATAAGATTCTGCAGGTGAACAACTGGCTACGTCGATGGTGCCATCAGCAACGATTTGGATTTCTGGATCACGGAGTGAACTACTTATACGATGGACTACTTGCTAGAGATGGGGTGCACCTTACGAAGACTGGTAAGCATGTATTTGGAAGTCGCCTTGCTATACTTGTAAGGAGAGCTTTAAACTAGAACAACATGGGAAGGGAAGCAAAAGACCAGAAAAAGCCATACACCTGACAAATGCTATTGAGAACTCTGCTATTAGAAGTGGAAAGGAAGAACAAAGACGAAAGAATCTAATTAATACAAATATTGGAGAAAGAGAAACCAATCACAAACTAAAATGTTTCTATACTAATGCACAAAGCATGGGCAACAAACAAGGAGAATTGGAACTACTAACACAGGAAAAGAAATATGATGTCATTGGAATCACTGAAACTTGGTGGGACAATACACATGATTGGAATACAAGACTAGAAGGATACAACTTATTTGCAAGAAACAGACTTGATAAACGAGGAGGGGGTGTCGCATTGTATGTTAGAAACGCGTATATCTGCACAGAGATTGAAGCTTCAGAGACTGGGAGTTCTGTGGAAACTGTTTGGGTAAGAATACAAGGACAGAACAATGGAAAGGACACCATTGTAGGCATTTACTACAGGCCGCCTGTGCAAGCTGAAGCTATGGATGAACTCTTTATGCATCAAATGGCCAAGTTCTCCAAAAAATATGACATAGTTGTCATGGGAGATTTCAACTATCCAGACATTTGTTGGGAATCTCTCTCAGGCAAAACTAACAGGTCAAGGAAATTCTTATCCTCTCTTGCTGACAACTTTATCTTCCAAAAGGTAAGGGAGAAAACAAGGGGAACTGCTACCTTGGATCTAATCCTTATAAACAGGGAGGAAATGGTTGAGGAGGTAAAAGTGGCTGGGACCCTAGGAGGTAGCGACCATGCTATTTTAGAATTTTGGATAACTAGAGGCGGAAGACCTGTGAAGACTCAGACGTCAAGGTTAGATTTCAGAAAGGCAGATTTTAAGGGATTCAGAAAGAGAATTGGAGGGATCCATTGGCTGGATATCCTTAAAGACAAAAATGTCCAGGAAGGATGGGAAATCTTGAAAAATGAAATTCTCAAAGCACAGTTGTTAACAATTCCGAGAAGAGGGAAGAATAGGAAGCAGTTAAGGAAACCAGGATGGATGAACACAGAACTTAAGCACATGCTAAAAAGGAAGAAAAAAATGTTTATAAAATGGAAAGAGGGAGGCATATCTAAAGAAGAATATAATGCTGTCTGCAGAACCTGCAGGGCACAAATCAGATTAGCTAAAGCTGAAAATGAATTGAGGCTTGCAAGAGATGTCAAAAGCAATAATAAAGGATTTTGGGGATATGTCAAAAGTAAAAGAAAAGTCAAAGATGCTATAGGATTTTTACAGGATGAAAATGATGAAATGGTAAGACAGGATGTTGAGAAGGCTGAACTTTTAAATTCCTATTTTGCATCTGTTTTCTCTCAGAAAGGAAATGTAACATCAACTGTTATTCACTGTCCTATTAAGGGAATAGAAGAATCCAGGATATCTATAAACAGAAAGATAGTGAGGAAACACTTAGCTAGCCTAAATGAATTCAAGTCTCCAGGTCCAGATGAATTACACCCCAGAGTACTGAAGGAGATAGCAGAAGAAATTTTTGAACCCCTCTCTATAATCTTTGAAAATTCTTGGAGAACAGGAGAAGTGCCAGAAGACTGGAGAAGAGCAAATGTTGTTCCTATCTTCAAAAAGGGGAAGAAGGTGGACCCAGGTAACTATAGGCCGGTGAGTCTGACTTCTATACCAGGAAAGATCTTTGAACAAATTATTAAACAACATGTATGTCAATACCTGGATAAGAATGAAGTGATTAAACAGAGTCAGCATGGGTTTGTAACTAATAAGTCATGTCAGACTAACTTAATTTCCTTCTATGACGGTATCACTGATTGGTTGGATCAAGGAAATGCTGTAGATATAGTATATCTTGACTTCAGCAAAGCATTTGACAAAGTCTCTCATACAATCCTTATTGAAAAAATGATTAAGTATGGAATGGACAAGGCAACTGTTAGGTGGATTCATAACTGGCTTAGTGATCGGACCCAAAGAGTGGTCGTAAATGGCTGCACATCCAGTTGGAAGAATGTCTCAAGTGGGGTACCACAGGGCTCTGTCCTGGGCCCTGTATTGTTCAACATCTTTATCAACGATTTAGATGAAGGAATTGAGGGTAAACTGATTAAATTTGCTGATGACACAAAGCTAGGAGGGATAGCTAATACTAGAGAAGAGAGAGAGAGGATTCAAAAAGATTTAAATAAACTGGAGAAGTGGGCAGCAACTAACAGAATGGTTTTTAACAGGGAGAAATGCAAAGTACTACATCTGGGCAATAAAAATGGAAAAAGCATATATAGAATGGGAGGAATAGGGCTAAGTGACAGCACATGTGAAAAAGACTTGGGTATACTAATAGATCACAGACTGAATATGAGTCAACAGTGTGATGCAGCAGCAAAAAAGGCAAATGCAATTCTAGGATGTATTAACAGAAGCATACAGTCTAGATCACGTGAAGTCATTATTTCCCTCTACTCCTCTTTGGTCAGACCTCATCTGGAATATTGTGTCCAGTTTTGGGCACCACATTTTAAAAAAGACATCAACAAACTGGAGCAAGTTCAGAAAAGAGCGACCAGAATGGTGACCGGTCTGCAAACCCTGTCTTATGAGGAAAGGTTGCAGGATTTGGGAATGTTTAGTTTGCAAAAGAGAAGACTGAGAGGAGACTTAATAGCTGTCTACAAATATCTAAAGGGCTGTCACATTGTAGAAGGATCAACTTTATTCTCATTTGCACAAGGAAAGACTAGAAGCAATGGGATGAAACTGAATGGGAGGAGACACAGATTAGATATTAGAAAAAACTTTTTGACAGTTAGAGTGATCAATGAGTGGAACAGGCTGCCACGAGAAGTGGTGAGTTCTCCTTCAATGGAAGTCTTCAAACAGAGGCTGGACAGACATCTGACTGGGATGATTTAGCGAATCCTGCTTTGAGCAGGGGGTTGGACCAGATGGCCCAGGAGGTCCCTTCCAACTCTACGATTCTATGATTCTATGATTCTATGATTCTAATCAGTGCAGGAGTAGGAGAAATCAGACTCTGCGATATTCTGGCTCCTCTCTGTTGCGGTAAATCCATGACAGCTAAATTGTGATTACCAAAGTCCCTGTTCCCAGTAACTGCGCAAGGAACACAAGGCCCCGACCACACCTCAAAAAGTCACTTGTGTGTCATGGTAAATGCATTCTGGATTGCTCCTGGTTTCAGTTATGCAGCTGCAAAACACATGCAGTCCTGTCTCATCTGTGCACAACACAATCCAGGTAAAACAGTAAGAAAGTGACACCAAGGCCTCTCTACCCATTTCAGAGACTAGAACTTCACATTATGGGTTGCCACAGTTTGAAAAGTTTCCCAATATGCCCGGCTTCTTTACTAGAATATGTATCACCCTATAGCTTACATTGGATGTCAGCTATTTGCAACCAATGCAAAAATAGAAGTGACATTAGAAAATACTTATAAAATACTCAATTTTATGTCCATATTTTTTTTAAAAGCTAAAACTCAGAAATAGGTATTGTTAAGCATAATAAATAGGTGGTAGTCCATGTGCTAAAGACATAAAGTGTATGAGCTTGACCAATTAAATGCTAATATAAATATACACAAGTGCTATATTTTCAATAGCCACATGGTGGCAATATATCACAAAAAATACTGAATACTTGTGCTATAATGAACACATGGAACCAGAGGCGTAGCTATGGTTTTGGTTTGAGGGGGGGGAAACTTCTGAGTGGGCACCTAACCTTGATTACAACTCGGTGACTCACTCTAAGGACTCATACTCATTTGCGAGAAAAATGTCCGAGTGCAATCCGGTAAAAAAAAAAATCGGATTGCACTCTGACCGATGTTATTCAATGGGTGACATCTCATCTGTGATTTTTTTTTTCTCAACAGAAGTCGGACTGAGAAAAAAATCTGCGATTTGCTGTGCATCTCGAATGAGACTCGCCAATGCAAGTCAATGGGTGCGAGGAAAAAATTTCACGGCATACGGACCATCCATATGCCGTCCGGTTTTTACAGATCCCTTACCATTCTGTGGCATAGAACACTGTAAGTGGTCCTGTAAATGATTGTAGAAAAATAGTTGCAGAGAAAAAAACGCATTGCATACGGATGTCATACAGATGCTATGTGAGAAAAGTCGCATTGTACTCGCAAGACACTCACATCACACTCACATGACTCTCGTCCGTTTTTTTCGGTCCTGATATCGGAACATTTTTTTCTCGCATATGGGTATTAACCCCTAATAGTGCATGTAGGAGATGACTGCTCTGTTACTGAAAATAATCTCTATATAAGACCAATATTGATATTACTGCTATATGGTCAGTGGTAGATACCAGTTCAATGAAACATACAGTCATGGCCAAAAGTATTGACACCCTTGCAATTCTGTCAGATAAGATTCAGTTTCTTCCTGAATATGATTGCAAACACAAATTCTTTGGTATTATTATCTTCATTTAATTTGTCTTAAATGAAAAAACACAAAAGAGAATGAAGCAAAAAGCAAAACATTGATCATTTCACACAAAACTCCAAAAATGGGCCGGACAAAAGTATTGGCACCCTCAGCCTAATACTTGGTTGCACAACCTTTAGCCAAAATAACTGCGACCAACCGCTTCCGGTAACCATCAATGAGTTTCTTACAATGCTCTGCTGGAATTTTAGACCATTCTTCTTTGGCAAACTACTCCAGGTCCCTGATATTTGAAGGGTGCCTTCTCCAAACTGCCATTTTTAGATCTCTCCACAGGTGTTCTATGGGATTCAGGTCTGGACTCATTGCTGGCCACCTTAGATGTCTCCAGTGCTTTCTCTCAAACCATTTTCTAGTGCTTTTTGAAGTGTGTTTTGGGTCATTGTCCTGCTGGAAGACCCATGACCTCTGAGGGAAACCCAGCTTTCTCACACTGGGCCCTACATTATGCTGCAATATTTGTTGGTAGTCTTCAGACTTCATAATGCCATGCACACGGTCAAGCAGTCCAGTGCCAGAGGCAGCAAAGCAACCCCAAAACATCAGGGAACCTCCGCCATGTTTGACTGTAGGGACCGTGTACTTTTCTTTGAATGCCTCTTTTTTCTCCTGTAAACTCTATGTTGATGCTTTTGCCCTAAAAGCTCTACTTTTGTCTCATCTGACCAGAGAACATTCTTCCAAAATGTTTTAGGCTTTTTCAGGTAAGTTTTGGCAAACTCCAGCCTGGCTTTTTTATGTCTCGGGGTAAGAAGTGGAGACTTCCTGGGTCTCCTACCATACAGTCCCTTTTCATTCAGACGCCGACGGATTGTACGGGTTGACACCGTTGTACCCTCAGACTGCAGGGCAGCTTGAACTTGTTTGGATGTTAGTGGAGGTTCTTTATCCAACATCCGCACAATCTTGCGTTGAAATCTCTTGTCAATTTTTCTTTTCCGGCCACATCTAGGGAGGTTAGCCACAGTGCCATGGGCTTTAAACTTCTTGATGACACTGTGCACGGTAGACACAGGAACATTCAGGTCTTTGGAGATGGACTTGTAGCCTTGAAATTGCTCATGCTTCCTCACAATTTGGTTTCTCAAGTCCTCAGACAGTTCTTTGGTCTTCTTTCTTTTCTCCGTGCTCAATGTGGTACACACAAGGACACAGGACAGAGGTTGAGTCAACTTTAATCCATGTTAACTGGCTGCAAGTGTGATTTAGTTATTGCCAACACCTGTTAGGTGCCACAGGTAAGTTACAGGTGCTGTTAATTACATAAATTAGAGAAGCATCACATGATTTTTCAAACAGTGCCAATACTTTTGTCCACCCTCTTTGTTATGTTTGGTGTGGAATTATATCCAATTTGGCTTTAGGACAATTCTTTTTGTGTTTTTTCATTTAAGACAAATTAAATGAAGATAATCATACCAAAGAATTTGTGTTTGCAATAATTTTCAGGAAGAAACTGAGTATTATCTGACAGAATTGCAGGGGTGTCAATACTTTTGGCCATGACTGTATGAGATTACTGTACAGTTATAGATAGTGACTTATAGGTGATGTTCTTTCTGATGGAATCGTTCACTTTTCACGTCTTTTCCATCAGGCCCAGACCGACGTGACGACTTCTTCCAGCCAGGACTCGGCTGCAGAGATTACAACAAAGACACATTTCACATCTCATATTTTCAGCACCATCACCATCTATTCAAAACCTGCACAGACTCCTCATCCTGCTGATACCCCAATGTTGAGCTGCTTTTGCCATATGTGTCCCTGTTACAGCACCTACTGTGTGGTTCTGTGTTCTCTCTTTACATTTAATAATGACCAGAGTCTACCCCTGTACAGCTCCCCTATACACAGTATGATGCTCTCTTATGCACAGTATAATGCCCCCTCACTATACATAGACTGATCCTTAGTATCCCCCAAACTGAATAATGGCCCCCTCACTGTAATCTAAACACTGTATGATGGCCCCCCTAGATAGCCTCCATATAGTATAATGCACCAGATAGTCCTACATATAGTATAATGAGCCTCCCATAGGCCTCCAAATATTATATTCCTCTCCCCGTAGGTCTCCATGTAGTATAATCCACTCCCCATAAGTAGACTCTATATAGTATAATACACTCCCTATAGGCAAACTATAGTATAATGCACCACCCAGGCAGAATCAATATAGTATAATGTACCCCCCATAGGCAGACTCTAATAAAAGACTCAAATATAATGCAGCCCCCCCATAGGCAGACTCTATATAGTATAATGCAGCCCCCATAGGCAGACTCTAATATAATGCAGCCCCCCATAGACAGACTCTATAGTATAATGCACTCCCCATAGGCAAACTCTATATAGTATAATGTATAATAATAATGTATAGTAATAACACACAGGTTTTCCATCATTATTGTTCTCCTAATCCAATCGAAGCCCTCGATCTCCTGAAAGAAATAAAAAATAAAAAAACAACAATATACCCATACCTGTGCAGCGAACAGTCAAGTCCAACGGTGTAATCCATATCTGGGGGGAGTAAATGCTTTACAACTGAGAGTGATGCTAATGCGACCACCCCGACTGTAAAGCACTGAGGAATGAGATGCTGGGAGCGGAGGTTCTGTGACTAGCGCTGATGTCACTGAAGCTCCGCCCCCTCACAGTCTGACCTGGAGTGAACTCTGAAGCGTGGGAAAATCCAAGGGAAGAGGTTACCGCAGGTAATGTATCTAGTCTTTCTAGCTCTATTTTTAAAAAACAGATCCGTTAAAAAACGGATGTGACAAATCCATTTTTTCGACGGATCCGCTAGTCAAAAAAAGGGATCCATCGCATCAGTTTTTCACAGTCTGCGACAGATCCATCGATCCATCAATCCGATGGATTGTGACTGACGTCAAAAAACTGATGTGTGAAAAGGGCATAACTCGGATACCAAGAGGAGTGAGGGCCCTGCTGCTTGCAAGCTAAAATCTATAAGGAAATAGAGCAGACACAAAAGGTAAATGTTACAATGTGCTTATATTGTACAACACAACCATAATATACTACATACGGTCTGCACATTACTGCATTAACCAGTCAACAGCCAGTATGTGAACAATACAGACACAGAGGGATATTAAGTACCACGTTTGCTGTCCTGTATATATACACTGCACAGTACCACTCCTAGTGTCCTGTATATACAGTGCACAGTATCAATTCTACTGTCCTGTATATATACACTGCACAGTGCCACTCCTAATGTCCTGTATATATACACTGCACAGTACCACTCCTCCTGTCCTTTATATACACAGCACAGTACAACTCCTCCCAGGCTGTATATATACACTGCACAGTACCACTCCTCCTGTCCTGTATATATCCACTGCACAGTACCACTTCTCTTGTCCTGTATATACACAGCACAGTTTCACTCCTCCTGTCCTGTATATACATAGCACAGTACCACTCCTCCTAGGCTTTATATATACACTGCACAATACCACTCCTCCTCTCCTGCATAAATACACTGCGCATTACCACTCCTCCTGTCCTTTATATACATAGCACAGTACCACTCCTCCTAGGCTGTATATATACACTGCACAGTACCACTCCTCCTGTCCTGCATAAATACACTGCGCATTACCACTCCTCCTGTCCTGTATATATACACAGCACAGTACCACTCCTCCTGTCCTGTATATATACACTGCACAGTACCACTTCTCCTGTCCTGTATATATACACTGCACAGTATCACTCCTCCTGTCCAGTATCACTCCTCCTCCTGTCCCGATGTCTGCGGCAGCAGACATCGGGAGCAGCGGGGGGCCGCCCCCTCCAACATGAGGGCGACCCGGGAACATCGGCCTGCTACCCTGCAGGGCAGCCATCATCGTTCCCTAGCAGTGGGGGGACATCGGGTGTGGCGGGGGGCCACGGCGGGGGGGCCCCTGCTGGGCGGCCCACTTCAGCAGCATCAGGGAGAGGAGGACGTCACAGCAGTGGGATAGCGGCCTGCACTCCTGCAGGACCGGTACCAGTGACTCCCACAGATGGAGGCGGTGGGCTCTTTCCGGGTGGCCAGGAGGCACAACGGGGGGCCGTCTATGCTTCCTCGCTGGATTCAGGCATGGCAGCAGGATCTCGCAGCACAGTGTCCCGGGCAGCATCCCTATCCGAGGTCCCGCAATTGGGGTCCCCCGTGGGGAGTCCCAGAGGTCAACATCAAGCCGGCGAGGACACATCCGGGGATTTAGGTTTTCCGACTGGAGGGCACACAGCCCCCTCGCAGCCTGGTGAGTATGCTTCTGTGTCCCCTGTTTGTCATCCAATTGCTTCATCATCATGGTTAGGCGGGGGGGCCGTTGGCGGTATCCCTCGGTATCAGAGGAGGGTCAGGGTTCGGTGGCGTAGCCGAAGTCAGCGGAGTTAGCAATGTGCTCGCGGACATGCGTAATTTGGTGTCCCGTCTGGAGCGGGGTTTTGTGACACCTTCCCCATTAGCAGCTTGGGTTGAGACACAGGCCGGGGGTCCTCCAGGGCAGAGCGGGTCGGATCTGGCCGGGCACGCAAGCGAGGCGGTGTCAGTATCTGTGCAAACTGAAAAGGAGAAAGAATGTCGTGTTCATTTGGACAACATGGCGAATGGGGAGGTGTATGTTTGTTTTGAAGGCCCGCTGGGGGCTCATTTAAAGAAGGAAGTAAAGGAGCGTATTTGGAAGGACGAGTACGTGGAAATATTTCCCTGTTACCACTTTGAAATTTAATTTGGATAAGGGTAAGAAGGACGATAGTAAAAAGGAGGACAAAGAAAAGCGCAGGTGGCGTTTGATCCCTCAAACGTTTGTCGATTGGCAATAGGCGTTCACTATTTTGGCAAGCGTCATTGGGGAAAAGGCCCCCGATAATTGCTCAGCGTTATTTTGTTACTTCGATGCCATAGGGGAGGCCTACAGGATGTACGGTGGGCAGGCTTGGCTGCGGTATGACGAGCAATTCCGGCAGAGGAAGGCTGTCCATCCTGCTATCCATTGGGACCAGAAAGATATTGAGCTGTGGATGCGGGTAATAGCTCAAAATAAGTTTGGGAGCTCCTTTCACGGGGGGGCTGGGAGTACCAGCCAGAGTAGCAGCAATTCTGGTAGTCTCAGGCGGAAGCGGGCAAGGCCAAACGGGGAGTCATAAGTTGGGGCGTGTGCTGGCAGTTTAACGACTGCCAGTGTAAGTTCGGGGCGAATTGCAAATTCAAACATCTTTGCTCCAACTGCAATAGCGCTTCACATGGAGCGGCCAAGTGTTTACAAAAAGGGAAGCCCAGAACCAGTGGTGGTAATTCCCAAGGGGGAAACTCCAGTGGAGCTGGAAAGGATGGTCCCTTATCTAAATAGATATGGGGACAGGGAGAAGGCGGCCTTGCTGTACGCGGGTTTTAAAGACGGTTTTGTTATCCCTCTCCCCCTTTTGCAATTCCACGGATTTTGAAGAATTTGCATTCAGCTTTGTTGCATGGCATGGTTGTTTCAGAAAAACTGGTAAAGGAAGTTTTGTTAGGCCGTATGGCTGGCCCCTTTGTCTCTCCCCTGTTTTCGGATTTGATGGTTTCCCCTTTGGGAGTGGTTCCGAAAAAAGAGCCAAATAAGTTTCGGCTTATTCAAAATTTGTCTTACCCACACGGGGGTCGGTTAACGACGGTATTGATCCAGAGATCTGTTCTGTGGTTTACTCCTCCTTTGATGAGGCAGCACGGTGGGTGCGGAAATGTGGTCGGGGCGCCCTCATGGCTAAAACGGACATTGAATCCGCATTTCGTCTGTTGCCGGTCCACCCGGATAGCATGAAGCTGCTGAGTTGCTATTGGGAAGGCATGTTTTTCGTGGACAGGTGTTTACCCATGGGATGTTCGCTGTCCTGTGCATATTTGGAAGCCTTCAGTTCCTTTCTGGTGTGGGTCGTGCGAGATGTTTCCGGTTTCGATTCGGTCATTCATTACTTGGATGATTTTTTGTGTGTTGGCCCGGCGGATTCTTTGCGTTGTGGCAGAATTTTTCAAGCCATTGAGTGGGTGCTGGAGCGTTTTGGAGTTTCACTTGCACCAGGGAAAACCGAGGGCCCCAGTACAAGCCTGTGTTTCTTGGGAATTGTCATTAACACGGTGAGTTGGGAGTTTCGGCTGCCTGAGGATAAGTTGACGGATCTGCGGGCAGAAGTGGTCCGAGCCCGCCATGTAAAAAAGTTGTCACTGCGCGATCTCCAGTCCTTGTTGGGGAAGCTCAATTTTGCATGTCGAGTCATGCCGATGGGGCGAGTCTTCTCACATCGGCTGGCAAACGCGACTGCAGGGATTTGAGCCCCTCATCATTTCATCAGAATATCGGCGGAACTCAGGGCAGATTTGGCAATTTGGGAGTCTTTTCTGGAGGGGTACAATGGCTGTTCATTGGTAATGTAAGCGGTGGCCGGCAACGACGTGCTGGAATTGTTCACGGATGCGGCTGGCGGTGTCGGATATGGGGCTTACTTCGGGGAGCAGTGGTGCGCGTCCCAGTGTCCCAATGAGTGGATTAAGGATGGCTTGGTACGCAACATCACTTTGTTGGAGATCTTTACGATTCTCAAAGCCGTACATCTGTGGGGACTGGAGTTTCGGGATCGGCGCATGCGTTTTAATTGCGATAACATGAGCATGGTGTGTGTGATCAATGGTCTTACTGCATCGTCTCCCCCAGTCGTTCGAGTGTTGCAACGATTGGTCTTACTATGTTTGGATCTGAATTCACATATGACAGTGACTCATGTTCTAGGTGTCAAGGTGTCATGAACGATATAGCTGACTCTCTTTCTTGTTCACAGTGGGATTGGTTCCTCTCTGGCGCCAGAGGCAAAGATTATGGGTTTAGCTTGTCCGGAGGAGCTGTGGACAATGGCTTAAGGGCCGTGGAGTCGCTGATTGAATCTTCTTTAGCCCCGAAAACTTGGGAGGCATACCGGGCAGTGTGGCGCAAGTGGGAGGAGCATCTTGCAGCTGGTGTGGTTGTTGGGCCCGGGCTGGATCAGGAGGGAATTTTGTTGTCTTGGTTGGGGCGCGGGGCCTCCGAGGGTTGGTCTGGTGTGAAAGCCATGCAGGTTTTGGCAGGGTTGTCTTTTGGTTTCCGCTTGCGCGGCCATCGTGATTTGACAAAGACGTTTTTGGTGAAACAGGTGGCAAAGGAGTTTCGTCGCTTAAAAAGCGGGGGCAATTTGAGGTGTCCAGTATCCTTTAATGTATTGGAACACTTGGGCGGCATCTTGGAGTCGGTGTGTTCATCGCGCTACAAGGTTTTGTTATTTCGCCTAGCCTTTTCGTTTGCATTCTTTGGAGCATTGAGGGTAGGGGAGCTCGTGTCAGGTAACAAAGAGTCAATTGGTGGCATACTGGCCAGGGATGTGGTGGTGGCGACATGGGGCGTTGAGTTTTGGCTGCGGCGTTCCAAGACGGATCAGTCAGGAAAAGGCCGCCGAGTGGTGTTAGGCAGTGTGCCCGGTTCTTTAATGTGTCCCGTTCAGTGTTTGCAGAGTTTTTGGGAACTTCATCCCAGCTTGAGCAGTTCCCTGTTGTGTCATGTTGATGGCTCTATTTTGTCCAGATACCAATTTGGCGCTGTTCTTAAGAAGTCCATTCGATTGTTGGGATTGGACGAATCCCGTTTTGCTTCTCATTCTTTTAGGATAGGGGCGGCGTCAGAAGCGGCAGTTCGGGGTTTGGGTGCGGCTTCTATACAGCGTATTGGCGGTTGGGCGTCCAATCGTTACCGAAGTTAAATTAGGCCGGTGGGTGGTGACTGGTGATGCAGAGTGTTGCATCCACGTTTAAGTCAGGTTGGATTTGATGTTTTGTACTGCCTTTTTTATTTCAGGTGTCGAGCCAGTGCTGGTGTGAATTTTTGGTCATTCCTTCGTTTACTGGGGAGCATTACGAGCTGATGTCAAGAACGAAGGCAGACAGCTGGGCTTTTCCAGGGCCACGGTCTTGTTGCGATGGTGTGGTTTCCGGGGGATGGAGTGGAGACGGGTCTTGCAGGAAATACACGAGTGCGTTCAGTTGGACCGCGCTCCGGACATTTTGGTGTTACATGTTGGGGGTAACGATTTGGCGGTTCGACCGTTTCGGGAATTGATAAGGGACATTAAGCAGGATTGTTTGCGTCTGTGGTTGCTATACCAAGGGGTCACTATTGTCTGGTCTGACATCGTTCCTCGTAGGCGATGGCGTTCCATGAGGTCTTTAACAAAGGTCAACAAGGCCAGGATAAAGGTCAACAGGGCTGTGTCTTCTTTTGTCATCAGGAATGGGGGAGTGGCTGTGCGACATTTTGACTTGGAAAAGGGCAAGGGTGATTTTCGGCTGGCCGATGGGGTCCATCTGAATTCGGTTGGCTCTGATATTTGGGCTCTCGGTCTTCAGGAAGGCATAGAGCGGGCCATAGCATGGCATGTTGGGGGGGTCTCGGGCCATTGAGGTGTTCAGGGGGCCCTCGTTGTGGCGGTTTGGAAAGGGGGGAGTCCTTGAAGTCGGTTGAAAATTGGTTTTGGAGACTCAGTGTCTTGGGTCTCCTTCGTTCAAATGTATGTCGGTGGTGATCTGGTGAAAGGTGGATAGGGAGTTTCCGACAGAAGTGGGCGGATCCCCAAGTAGCTTAGTGGACAATATATATCGGTGTTGATGCTCCCGAGCCAGTGGGGTAACGGCTGGGAGCAATATGATGGGTTTTGTCCACAGTATTTCGGGCTTCTTCACCAACATCTTGGGGCTTCAAGGACTCCTTCTCAGTGTTCAAGTTATTATATTTATGTGATTTATGATTCATTGTTTATTGTTTGTTGTTTAATAAAGGCTGCTGTGGCCATAAAATTCCAAAGAAATTTCTAGTCTCCGTGTCTTGGTGAGTGGCGTAATGAATGTTATACAGGTGGGAGGCTAGGTGATGCCGTGATACTCGTTTCCCTTCAGGTAAACTTGACAATACCAGCGTCATGTCCTTTATATATACACTGCACAGTATCACTCTTCCTGTCCTGTATATATACACTGCGCATTACCACTCCTCCTGTCCTGTATATATACACAGCACAATACCACTCATCCTGTCTTTAATATATGCAGGATTGGACTGAGGCACTGGGATACCGGAGCATCTTCTGGTGGGCCCCGCTCCCAGCTCCTGCCTCCTTCATTAGTCCCTGCCCTGCATGTCAATAGTGTGTCCCAATTTTAACCCCACCACTCGCTTTCCCGCCCGGGAGTCTATTTTTCCACACTGCACTAAAATAAGCCACACACCCCCATGCACCCCATCCTCGCTCTCCCGGAGAGACCCACCATAGCCCTTAACAGCCAGGAATGATGTCACTAGGCTGTTCTCTTCTGTGCGCACAGAACCTGTGATGAGGTCACAGGAGGGGAGGAGTCAGTGGTCACATGATCAGGGGCCTCAGTGTATGCAGGACTGCTGTGCTGGTTGTCATGGTGCTGGATGAGGGAATGTTTATATGTGGGGTCAGGAGGGGTTTACAGGGTGGAAGTAGCAGAGCCGTGTGTGCACGAGGTGTACGGAGCGGTGTGTGTTCGAGTGTGCGGAGCGGAGCCACATGTGTACGAGGTGTACGGAGAGGAACCGAGTGTGCATGGGGTGTAAGGAGCAGAGCCGTGTGTGTACGAAGTGTACGGAGCAGAGCACATGTTTACAAGATGTACAGAGCGGAGCCGCATGTGTACGAGGTGTATGGAGCAGAGATGTGTACAAGGTGTACGGAACGGAGCCGTGTGTGTACAAGATGTATGGAGTAGAACCTCATGTGTACGGGGTGTGCGGAGCAGAGCCTCGTGTGTACAAGGTGTATGGAGCAGAGCCGCGTGTGTACGAGGTGTACGGAGTGGAGATGTGTACAAAGTGTGCGGAGCCGTGTGTGTACGAGATGTACGGAGTAGAACCGCATGTGTACGGGGTGTCCGGAGCAGAGATGCGTGTGTACGAGGTGTACGGAGCGGAGCCGCGTGTGTACGAGGTGTACGGATCAGTGCCACGTGTGTACGGGTGTGCAGAGCGGAGCCGCGTGTGTACGGGCTGTGCGGAGCCGCGTGTGTACAAGATGTACGGAGCGGAGCCGCATGTGTACGAGGTGTACGGAGGGGAGCCGCGTGTGTAAGGGGTGTACGGAGCAGAGCCGCATGTGTACGGGGTGTGCGGAGCAGAGCCGCATGTGTGCGAGATGTATGGAGCGGAGCCGCATGTGTACGAGGTGTACGGAGTGGAGCCGCGTATGTACGGGGTGATTAGAGCGGAGCCGCGTGTGTATGGAGTGTACGAAAAGGAGCTGTGTGTACGAAGTGTATGGAGTTGAGCCATGTATGTGCGGAGCGAAGCAGAGCCATGTGTGGAAGAGATTTACTAGTGGAGCCATATGTGTGCTGAGTGGATCCGTATGTGTGCGCGAGGTGTGCAGAGCGATGCCGTGTGTACGTGGCATACAAAGTGGAACCGTGTGTGTATGAGGTGTGCGGAGCCATGCGTGTACAAGGTGTATGGTGGGGAGCATTTATACCTCCCAACCGTCCCAGATACAGCGGGACAGTCCCAATTTTGAGAGTCTGCCCCTCTGTCCCAGCCGGGAGCTTACTTTTCCTGTGGACACAGGAGTATGCGGCGGAGCCCCGAGGAGCACTTTGAAACTCGCATATGACATTCCATCGGAAGTGACGTACTGGAAGCTGACCGGAAATTAGGTAATTTCGGGAGGAGATTGTGACGGAACCATGGAGACACTTCAGGGAATGCTTCAGATCCATTACCGTGTCCTTCTCCCATAGCTTGGACAGCAGGATCGCCTTGGAATCGGGGATGCTGGTCATGTGAGTGGATCATGATATGTCCTTCATCAGGAGGCTCAGATGGGCACTACAATGGGAGCCGGGATGCTATAGTATCTTTATAGAATCTTTCTCTGTCTGTTTTTCTTTCTCTGTTCTTTCTTCCTCTCTGTTTCTTTCTTGCTCTCTCTGATCTTTCTTTCCCTTACTAATCTTTCTATCTCTCTGTTTCTTTCTCTCTCTCATCTTTCTTTTTTCTTTTTCTTAATCTCTCTGTTTTCTTTCTCTCTCTATTCTTTCTTTGTCTCTCTGTTTCTTTCTTTCCCCTTTCTTTGGTTGTTTCTTTCTCTCTCTGTTCTTTCTTTCCCCTCTGTCTTTGTTTCTCTCTGTTCTAGCCTTCTCTCTATTCTTTCTCTCTCCTTTCTTTCCCCTCTTTCTTTCTTTCTTTCTTTCCCCTCTTTCTTTCTCTCTCTGTTTTCTTCTTTCTTTCTCTGTTTTTTCTTTCGCTCTCCCTCTCTTTCTTTCTTTCTTTCTTTCTTTCTTTCTCTCTCTGTTCTTTCTTTCTTTCTCTTCTGTTCTTTCTTTCCCCTCTTTCTTCTCTCTCTCTGTTCTTTCTCTCTCTGTGCGCTCTCTCTTTTTTGTTTTTCTCTCTCTGTTCTTTCTTTGTTTCTTTCTTTCTCTCTCTGTTCTTTCTTTCCCCTCTTTCTTTCTCTGTTCTTTCATTCTTTCCCCTCTTTCTTTCTTTCTTTCCCCTCTTTATTTCTCTCTCTGTTCTCTCTTTCTTTCTCTCTCTATTCTTTCTTTCCCCTCTTTTTTCTCTCTCTGTGTTCTTTCTTTTTATTTCTCTCTCTCTCTCTGTTTTCTTTGTTTCTTTCTCTCTCTGTTCTTTCTTTCCCCTCTTTCTTTCTCTCTCTCTCTGTTCTTTCTCTCTCTCTCTGTGTTCTTTCTTTTTGTTTCTTTCTTTCTCTCTCTCTGTTCTTTCTTTTTTTGTTTCTTTCTTTTTCTCTCTCTGTTTTCTTTCTTTCCCCTCTTTCTTTCTCTCTCTGTTCTTTCTTTCCCCTCTTTCTTTCTCTCTCTCTGTTCTTTTTTCTTCTCTCCCCTCTTTCTTTCTCTCTGTTCTTTCTTTCTCTGTTTTTTCTTCCTCTCTGTTTTGTCTTTCTTTCCCCTCTTTCTTTTTATCTCTCTGTTCTTTCTTTGTTTCTTTCTTTCTCTCTCTCTGAGCTCTTTTTCCTCTCTCTCTGTTCTTTCTTTCTTTTCTTCAGTACAAGTCAGTGTTCCCACAGTACCAGCCACTGTGCCCATAAGGCCACACTGTGCCCTCAGTAACAGTCAGTGTGATCAGCAGTGCTAATGGGTGCAGTTGCGGTGTGGACATGGGTGTGACTAGATGTGAAATGGGTGTGTTCGGGGCGTGGCCTAAAAATAGCCACAGCATGCACAGTGGGCTGCAGCCTTTGTCCTTCTTTCCTTTCTTCAAAAGTTGGGAGGTATGATGGTGGGCCCCAAGAATGATTTTCTCTGGTGGGCCCAAGGTACTCCAGTCCAACGCTGTATATATACACTGCTCAGTATCACTCCTCCTGCCCTGTATATGTACACTGCACAGTGCCACTCTTCCTGTCCTGTATACATAATAGTAATAATCATTTTATTTCTGTAGCGCCAACATATTTCACAGCACTTTACATTATAGAGGGGACTTGTACGGACAATAGACATTACAGCGTAACAATAAACACCTAGATCAAACAGATACCAAGAGGAGTGAGGACCCTGCTCACAAGCTTACAATCTATGAGGAAAAGGGGAGATATGAAAGGTGGATAGTAACAATTGCATTTATTGTTTGGACCAGCCAAAGTGTAAGAATCGGGTGTTCCTGTTGCTGAATGAACCAGTTAACAGTCTAACTATGTAACAGTACAGACACAGAGGGCTATGAAATGCTTAAAGCATGTGAGAACATGATGCGAGGAGCCTGGTTATGGTAAAAATTTAGAAATTTTTAATGAGCCACTCAGGGATATTTAGGTTAATGCGTTGAGGCGATAGACCAGTCTGAACAAATGCGTTTTTAAGGCACACTTAAAGCTGTGGGGATTGGGGATTAATCGTATTAACCTGGGTAGTGCATTCCAAAGAATTGGTGCAGCACGTGAATAGTCTTGGAGACAGGAGTGGGAGGTTCTGATTATTGAGGATGTTAATCTCAGGTCATTAGCAGAATGGAGGGCACAGGTTGGGTGGCAGACTGAGACCAGGGAGGAGATGTAGGGTGGTGCTGAGCCATGGAGTGCTTTGTGGGTGAGGGTAATAAGTTTGTACAGGACTCTGGAGTGGATGGGTAGCCAGTGTAATGACTGGAACAAGGTAGAGGCATCGGTGTAACGATTGGTGAGGAATATGATCCTGGCTGCAGCATTCATGACAGATTGGAGAGGGGAGAGTAAGGCCGGGGTCACACTGGCGAGGAATACGGACTAGTGAGAGGCGTTAAAAGCACGCATTACACGAACCAATGATTCTCTATGGGTTTGCTCCCAACAGCCGTATATTTCTCGGCGTATTCCACGGTCCGTGCCAATCGCAGCATGCTGCGATTGTCAGCGTACTACGCCCGTAATACGCCAATGCAAGTCTATGGGTGCGCAGAAAATACGGATTACACATGGACCACACATGTGACTTGCGAGAAATACGCACCCGGTGTCTTTTAGAAAAGCCGGCAATTCAGTGCAGTATATAGTAAACTCACACTGACAGGTTGAATAAAGAAATGAAAGAATAGATATATACACATAGAATACATATATATATATATATATACATGTCATTGTGACAAATATATATATATATATATATATTTATATTTCTCAGAGTTCTTCATAGCAGAATAGCCGCTATTTCAATTGCTGGCTTCTATCAAATCACTCCCCAACCCGACATGAAATGACACATGGTTTACATTCATTAAAGCATTTAATTTCATGTTTTTTTATATGTCCCTGACTAATAATTAGATGAGGGTTTGTGTGCAAACTTTGGAAGTTGTAGTTGTTATTTTAAGGGGTTAATTATTTGTTAAAAAATGCGTGGTGTTCCCATTGCCCTGTAGTGGTGGTGAATGGGTTAATCTAACAAAGGGTTAATGTCACCATTCGATTGTAAGGTGACATTAATCCTTTGTTAGATTAACCCATTCGCCACCACTACAGGGCAATGGGAACACCACGCATTTTTTAACAAATAATTAACCCCTTAAAATAACAACTACAACTTCCAAAGTTTGCACACAAACCCTCATCTAATTATTAGTCAGGGACATATAAAAAAAACATGAAATGAAATGCTTTGATGAATGTAAACCATGTGTCATTTCATGTCGGGTTGGGGAGTGATTTGATATAAGCCGGCAATTGAAATAGCGGCTATTCTGCTATGAAGAACTCTATGAAATATAAAAAAATATATATATATGTTTTTCTCATTGACTTGTGTATATATATATATATATATATATATATATACACATTCTATGTGTCTATATCTATTCTTTGGTTTCTGTTTGAAACCCTGTCATAGGGCTCCATTATATGTCCATTTTGCAAGGCGGCGAGAAAATCTCGGCATACGGATGCCATACGGATTACATACAGATGCTGACAAGTGCAAAATACGCGACCACACCTTGCTTATGGATGACATACGGAGCACTATTTAGGGGTCATTCATCCGTATTGCGCCTGTAAACTACAGACCGTATTTTGCGTCGGTTAGTGTGACCCCGGCCTTAGTAAGAGGGAGATAAAAGAAATACAATATAATAATATGCAAATTGCCTCTTCAGAGAGGAAGAGGACATGAACTCTATAGCGCCACCTGTTGGTAGCAGCGATCCTACAAGTCACAATCAACCCTTTAACGAGTCTTGTAATATGACTTAGGATAAAAGCCAAATCAGAATCTCAATTTGCAGACATGGTGTTTCGGGCTATTGGACCTCGCCAGTGCAAAGTCTGAGAACTGATTTGGCTAGGTGAGAGGCTCTGGACTGAGGTCTAAGGGATAAGGTCTCTCCTTGTGGAGAGTGGCATATCAGCTCTGGCTTGTCAAGGTAAGGAGGCTTATTTGCCATGCAATGCTCCTCTGGGAAAATAATATGCAATATGATAATAATAATAATGATATTGCATATTATTTTCCCAGAGGAGCATTGCACGGTGAATAAGCCTCCTTACCTTGACAAGCCAGAGCTGGTATGTCAATCTCCACAAGGAGAAACCTTACCCCTTAGACCTCAGTCCAGAGCCTCTCACCTAGCCAAATCTGTTCTCATACTTTGCACTGACGAGGGCCAATAGCCCGAAACACCGTGTCTGCAAATTGAGATTCTCAATTGGCTTTTATCCTAAGTCATATTACAAGACTCGTTAAAGGGTTGATTGTGACTTGTAGGATTGCTACAACCAACAGGTGGCGCTATAGAGTTCAAGTCCTCTTCCTCTCTGAAGAGGCAATTTGCATATTATTTTCGCAGAGGAGCATTGCACGGTGAATAAGCTTCCTTACCTTGACAAGCCAGAGCTGGTATGTCACACTCCACAAGGAGAAACCTTACCCCTTACAATAGTGACATCACTATATTCGTACTAACCTAGAGAATAAAGGTAACGGGTCAGTGTTGCCAGGAACACTTTAAAAATGATACCCCTAAAGTTATGGCAAAATGTTTTTTTTTCCCAACTCTACTCTATTTAGTATTTATTTCCAGCTTCCCATTACATTGTATGCAGTATAAGATAGTGCCCTTAGAGGTAGAGCTTGTTCTTCAAAAAACAAATGTGAATTGAAAAATGAAAATACAAAAGTGGACATGTGCACTATTATGCGTGAGGTAATGAATGGCGCGCGCTGCTACACTGGCTGAGCCCCATGCATAGCAGGTGCCAGCTGTATAATACAGAAGGCACCCAGGTACAAAGATGGGGGGCTGGCGATGCCGCCTGAACCTGGTTATCTTACCCCAGAGATGCCAATTTCAATAGCAAACGCAGTATCTGTGAGAAGTAGCAGAGGGAGATGACTGGAGCCCCTGCAGTGAAATTTTCCATTGTAAGCTATAACAGGGCCTTTCGTATGATTTAATGAAAAAATGCTGGGATGATTATAATTATTTTATAGCAAGTGCTTGCATCCTGCCTTGATAAATATAAGTTTCATACTTAATTCCCACCTGAGGTCCTCCACTCTAATGTTCTGGGTCCTGTGTTTCTCTCTGCCACAGCATTGGCATGGTCACCTGCTCCACTGCAGTCAATGACTGGCTTCACAAGTCACCACTGAAACCAGTTATTGGCTGTAGCCCCAGCTGTGGTACAGTTGTGGCCATAAGTATTGACACCCCTGCAATTTTGTCAGATAATGTTCAGTTTCTTCCTGAAAATGACTGCAATCACAAACTCTTTGGTATTATCTTCATTTAACTTGTCTTAAATGAAAAAACACAAAAGAGAATGAAGCGAAAAGCAAAACATTGATCATTTCACACAAAACTCCAAAAATGGGCCAGACAAAAGTATTGGCATCCTCAGCCTAATACTTGGCTGCACAACCTTTAGCCAAAATAACTGCGACCAACCGCTTCCGGTAACCATCAATGAGTTTCTTACAATGCTCTGCTGGAATTTTAGACCATTATTCTTTGGCAAACTGCTCCAGGTCCCTGATATTAGAAGGGTGCCTTCTCCAAACTGCCATTTTTAGATCTCTCCACAGGTGTTCTATGGGATTCAGGTCTGGACTCATTGCTGGCCACCATAGAAGTCTCCAGTGCTTTCTCTCAAACCATTTTCTAGTGCTTTTTGATGTGTGTTTTGGGTCATAGTCCTGCTGGAAGACCCATGACCTCTGAGGGAGACCCAGCTTTCTCCACTGGGCCCTACATTATGCTGCAAAATTTGTTGGTAGTCTTCAGACTTCATTATGCCATGCACACGGTCAAGCAGTCCAGTGCCAGAGGCAGCAAAGCAACCCCAAAACATCAGGGAACCTCCGCCATGTTTGACTGAAGGGACCGTGTTTTTTTCTTTGAATGCCTCTTTTTTTCTCCTGTAAACTCTGTGTTGATGCCTTTGCCCAAAAAGCTCTACTTTTGTCTCATCTGACCAGAGAACATTCTTCCAAAACATTTTAGGCTTTTTCAGGTAAGTTTTGGCAAACTCCAGCCTGGCTTTTTTATGTCTCGGGGTAAGAAGTGGGGTCTTCCTGGGTCTCCTACTATGCAGTCCCTTTTCATTCAGACGCCGACGGATAGTACGGGTTGACACTGTTGTACCCTCGGACTGCAGGGCAGTTTGAACTTGTTTGGATGTTAGTCGAGGTTCTTTATCCAACATCCGCACCATCTTGCATTGAAATCTCTTGTCAAGTTTTCTTTTCCTTCCACATCTACGGAGGTTAGCCACAGTGCCATGGGCTTTAAACGTCTTGATGACACTGTGCACGGTAGACACAGGAACATTCAGGTCTTTGGAGATGGACTTGTAGCCTTGAGATTGCTCATGCTTCCTCACAATTTGGTTTCTCAAGTCCTCAGACAGTTCTTTGGTCTTCTTTCTTTTCTCCATGCTCAATGTGGTACACACAAGGACACAGGACAGAGGTTGAGTCAACTTTAATCCATGTCACCTGGCTGCAAGTGTGATTTAGTTATTGCCAACACCTATTAGGTGCCACAGGTGAGTTACAGGTGCTGTTAATTACACAAATTAGAGAAGCATCACAGGATTTTTCCAACAGTGCCAATACTTTTGTCCACCCTCTTTTTTATGTTTGGTGTGGAATTATATCCAATTTGGATTTAGGACAATTCTTTTTGTGTTTTTTCATTTAAGACAAATTAAATGAAGATAATAATAACAAAGAATTTGTGTTTGCAATAATTTTCAGGAAGAAACTGAGTATTATCTGACAGAATTGCAGGGGTGTCAATACTTTTGGCCACAACTGTATATGTCATGTAAACACGTGGACTGATCTATGGACAAGGAGAAGGTGATATAGAGGACTATGGAGTGGGTAAGGACCTGTTCACTTTTCAATTTTTCACTGACTGTTGTCCACATTTTTCATTAACAGCACGCATACACGTTGATTTTAATGTGTGTTCACACATCAGTATTTTTTAAATAGTAGCTTCTGTTAACTGCAATCAATAAATTGCTTAACAAGAAACACTTTGATACAGTACAGTGCACAATACCGATCTCTTTTGCATGGTGTACAGCTTGCTAAAAGGCACACATTTTAGTGAGAGAGGCCAAAAAATGAACACGTAATAAAACCGTTTATGGGAGCCATAGGGTGGGCCCCTAGAGTCAGTTCCCCTGGTGGGCCCTAGGCACCCCAGTCCGACCCTTGATATAACAGACCCAAAATTTGTTGAAATATTTTCTTGGGCTACATTTCTCAGTAATACACCATTCTGCAATGTAGAGTAAACTTCTATGATCTCAGTGAACAAAAACTTTTCAAAGTTTTGTAGGCCTCCATTTTTTCAAACATAGAGTGTTACTTTGGGAATATTTCTGTGATCTCTAAAAAGGAACAAAAGCTTTTAAAGATTTTGCAGGCTTCCATTTCTCAGACACAAAGTGTTATAATGTCTGGGAAAGTTTATGTGACCCCTAAAACTGAGAAAAAGCATTGAAACATTTTTCTGGATTGAATTTGATTGGCATCCATACATTATTGCTTTTTTTTGCTACATTATGGTGGGATAAACTCACAAAACCCACTTTGATTGCTGCAGGTGACCATTTTTTTTCTTTTATTAAAAATAAACTCAGTTTCAAGAGATCTCCTAGCAATTATGAAATGCGCAAGGTGTGAATTAAGGGACAGGAATGTGGGCATGTTGCTGGAGCACAAGAAACATGCACATTCATGAAACATAGATTTCTGTACCACTTTGCAGTTAGGCACACTACACCACTTCTTAAGCCAGAACACTGTGAACAGGGGGTTGGGATAGCAGATAATGCTGTCATGATACCAATGCTGGGTGACTGGCACTTCTGGGCTTAATGTTCTGATCTCAGTGCAGACTCTCACCTGCACACCTGGGACCTATTATGATGGCCTCTCATTGGTTCTGGGGAGGCTTCTTATAGCCTCAGGAAGCTCCCATCCCCCGTCAGTTATACTTTCGCCCTTGGCATTGTGTGGTGACCCCTGAGTGTGTTAGTACTGTCTTCTGGTTGCATGATTCTCTGTGTATGACTCAGTCTGTTCTCTGGATATTGCTTTGGATTCTGCATGGTACCTTCTACGTCTGTTTGGTTTTGATCTCTGCTTGGCCCTGACTATCCATTCTGTCTCATCCCTGGTACTTTGCTGATATCTTGTGTATGACCTTTGGCTTTGTCTGACCTCCTGTCTGTTTATCCCTCCTGTACCTCGCTTGCCTGTATTGTGCATGACCTCCGCTTTGCCTGACTCTGAGTTTTCTACCTTCTCTGAAAGCAGGACTCTAAGCCCCACCCCCCTGCAGTCACATGACCATAGGTCCTGTGCCGGCTTGCTAAACTCCTACATTCAGGTCCTGTGCATCTTTATTTTCCGGCTGTTCTTGTCCCCAGGGGTCCCTACGGTGCGGGTGAGTCCCTGCTTAGCAGAGACTGTACGCCAGCGCTGTCAGGACCCTGACAAATGCCTCCAGCAGGCTTGGCAGCACCACCACCTCTTCCAGACGATCCAGTCCAATCAGCCTAGAGTCTGGATCACTTAATCCTTATCCTGATCCTCATTCCCACCATGGTGAGTCCCAGCGGACTAGTGATCCCATACTTGGGCAATATGAGGAGCTTTTTACAGCAACATTTCGTGATCATGGCCTCTCAACCTGCATAACCACAAGAACATGATAGAGGGGAACAGGAAATTTGGGATAAGGAAGAGGAAAATGAATATGAGACACAGTTGCCATTAAGTCTTGTTGTTAAGTCACAAAGTCAGGAGTACCAGGGTGAGGTGGTTGAAGACAAGGTGGTGGATGATGAAGTAACTGACCCAAACTGTTAAGCTGGTGTGGTAATGGCCTGGATTGGGGGGTGGCCCACTGCTTACTACGACCGGATGATGTAAAGACGAGACGGAGGCAGAATTCAGTTGTAACAGATCCGGGTTTATTGGCCGTCCTCCTGACGACCTTAGCGATGCACCGCAGTTCCTTTACAGCTCTCCGTTTCCAGGTCCGGGTACCTTTCACCTTTCCTTTATTCGTGATGACGTCCCTTGCGGATCTTTCGCTGGGTCTTTCCTAGACCAATCTACTGCCAGCACTTCGCCTGCCCGAGGTCGTCATCCAACCGGTACCCCCGGGGCCTTGCCTGTCCTGTGGTACGTCGTGTCAGGGCCACCCCCCTGACTGTCTTCTCCTGTCAGTCCCCTGGTCGAGCTCTTCACCGTTCTCCGTCGTCTGTCCTGAGTCCTCCTCTGCTGAGCTCCTCCCGGGACTAACCTAACCTCTGGAACCCCAACCAGTCCTATTTATCCCCACTCTCACAGGGAATTTCCCTCCTGGGTTCCTATCTCCCTGCCCCCATGACTAAGCAGTTTCTATAGCCGTAAGCTGATGTTAAGTCCTGCACTACACACCTCCCTGTCATCTTGTGGTCAAATCTTGGTACTGCACTCCCTTTTCTGTCTTTCCCTACTGTTACCTTTCTGTCATTGCCAATCCCTGTCTACCGTGCACACATCGTCCCCTCCTACTCTCAGTCAAGTCTGTCCGTCAAGTCACCTTCCCCACACTGGCATGCAGATCGAGGCCAGCAATGTTGAGGGGGTAGAGATGGGCAGCACAGAAACAGACAGGAAGAGGCAGTGGGGTGACAAGAGGGAGAAGGCGGGCAACTGTTCCACAGAGCACCAACAGTACTGAATTTCTCTATCAAAGAGTTAGGTGTTTCCCAGTCTGGGACTTTTTTTAAAGAAAGTTCTGAGACAAACAAAATGGCCATTTTCAACCTGTGCCATGCAAAAGATCAGGAGGGGCCTGACCACTAAGAACCAACCAACATCAGCATGATGAGGCACATATCATCTAAGTACCCGACTTGGTGGGCAGGATGCCTGGATACATGATTGGTGGCATCGGGTGACACCACTGTCTTTTCCTTCATGTTAGGTGCTTCCCAATCCCCTGTCCAAAATACTGGCGCAGATGCCTCCTGTCATGCATCTATCCTTGCACATTGTGACTTGCCATCATCAGGTAATTTCAAATCCTTGTCCCAGCCCAGCTTTCAGCTGTTCCTGCCCCAGGCCTTGGAATGAAAAGGAAAGTTCCCAGCCACCCACAGGTCAAATGCTAATTTGGCACATTTCCATGCTGCTTTCCATGAAAATGTTGCATTTAGGCTGGTAGACACAGAATATTTCTGCAGACTCATGGCGGCAGCCATCCCGTGGTACTCAGTCCCCACCTGTCACTTTTTCTCCCTGGGTGTCTGTGACGCCCCCGGAGTATGGTCGCAACAGTGGCATTACCTTCCTCCAGGGATGGTGATGTCATGCTTGGAAGCAATGAAGGGTCTCTCTAGCAGTTAACCATGTCATGCAACACAGTTCCCACTCCAGGCCAGCAGATGGAGCTCTGATCCAGGATTGGGGGAGGAGCACGCTCTGAGGGCCAGGAGGGGAAATAGTTAGTTAGTATGAGGAGGGCCACGTGTGTAGACATGTGGAGAGAAGCTGGAGGTTGAGCTGAGGAAAGAGAGCTCCCTCACAGTGAGAGCGCATGATCTGGAGCCTGGTCTCCACGGCTGTATGGATACTGAAGGTCCTGCAGCAGAAACCAGAGGAATAGGAAGCTGTAAATGCGCTATTCCCAACTAAGACTCGAAGGCACAACAGCGATGGGTGAGCCAAGAGAGATAGAGGGCTACAGCTGTCTGCCATACGAGGTAGTTCTAAGAGAAGATAAGAAGGAGGAACTTCAGTGTAACACTGTACTGCATGAACCTCAAGCCAGTGCTTGGAAGGAGACTACACAACCCATCTGATAGAGAGATTCCGGAATTGCTTCCAGGCTAGCCTACTCCTGTGCCATCTGTAACCAGGACCCTGGACTGTGTTTGCCAAGTAAAGGTAAAGAAACTGCACCCTGTTGTGTCCTTGCCTTCTTCCTGCAACATCGTCAGCACTGCTACATCTCTGTGCCGAACACTGCACCTTCTTCCTAACATTCCGCTACACTGCCCTGGGACCAACAGCCCTACCTGTGGAGGGCTACAACATCATTGCTGCACTACACCATCTGTCCCAGAGGATCTGCTTGCAGCGTTGGCTTAACACCTCCCTTGCCGAACACCAGAGGTGGCGTCACGAATCACTTATAAACTTTATTCCCAACTCAACACCTTTTACATAGGCACACAGGGCCACGGACCGGGTCACCGCTGCTGTGACAATCCCCTCTGAGAGACCGGCCCGGTACCGAGTACCCCACAGCCCTGGGTGTGAGGGCGTCCCATTTTGGCATCACGAACAGGATTACGGAGCCCGGTATCCCCGGGTCCTGTGTGCCAGAGACTGTTGTGTGCTATAGACTGTTTGCGATATTGGCGCCATTGCTGCCATTTTCCCGCTGATTGGCGCGCGCGGGAAGAAAAAGGGGCAGGCCTTCGTGGGTGGAGCCTGCTGCAGAACGCGAAGAGGTGAAGTGCCGCATGGGATGAGAGGACAGCGCGCGAGAAGGGGAGGAGCTGAGGCCAAACAGCTGGTAAGCCGCTCAACCCCGGGGCCTGACAACCATTCACTAGGGGGGAAACAGAATGTCTCAGGCAAGCTCCGATGCAGCGGCAAACGCCCCCACCAGCCCCTCAGCACCGCAAGCTGCAGTGCCCAACGTGGCTGCGGCTCCGATAGCACCCACTGCAGTGGTCCCCATAATGCCGCTGTCTATGCCCTACATACCGGGAGCGGCCTGGCTACAGCAGTACTCGGGTGAGTCCCATACCCTGAGTGAATTTAAAGAGAGACTGTGCAGTTTGTTTGAGGTGTATCCTCTATCTGAAAGCCAGAAGGTGAACATCCTGATTGGGCAGCTAACAGGTGCAGCACAGAAAGAAGTAAAAGCCTAGCAGGACACTGACAAAGAGACTGTTAAAAAGATTTTGGCCAAGCTAAGGAGTACCTTTGACACCCGCACTGCAGCTGAAATCAAGGTGAGGTTCTTTGGATGTTAACAGAAAGTACAGGACAGTATAAGGGACTATGCTCTTAACCTGCAGGAGGCGCTGCGAGCCATCAAGCAAATTGATCCTGACAGTGTGAAAGAGGAAGACAAACTGTTAAAAGAGCAGTTCATTGAAGGACTCTTATCCAGTACCCACAGAGCGCAGCTGCGCATCATAACCCTACAAAACCCTGATCTGGACTTTGCTGATTTTAAGGACAGGGCTATTCGGGTACTGCAGGAACCAACTGTCAACCGTCCAGCGCCCCTTAGGCGCCCAGCGATCACCTACCACCAGGAAGCAACATCTTTCCCTTCCATCCCTGTGGAGGCTGATGCACAGACTCTGGATAAAGAACCAACAGAAGAGCTGCGTCTTCAGGTCCAGGAGTTGACCAAAGGTATGGCTGCACTTACTAAAATGGTGCAGTCCCTGCAGATGTCCTCCAAAGAGAAGATCCAGCTTGCTTTCAGTCCAGAGGATGTCCCGTGGCTCCGTAAGAGGAGAAACCCGCCTCTCCGAGGGAGGAACAACCGCTATGATCAGAACGGACGTCCCATCTGTCGTCGCTGCCACAAGGCAGGCCATCTTGCAAGATGCTGTCCTTTAAACGAGTAACCCCTGGGGCAGAGGGCCAACCCCCAGGAGTAGGACCACAAGGCCCAAGGAACTGGCGAGCCAAGTATGTTGGAGGGAGACCGATCATTCCAGTGGTGATTGACGGCATTCCCATGAATGCTTTGCTGGACACTGGCTCCCAGGTGACCACTATGCCCTATATCCTCTACAAGCGGTATTGGGCTGACTCTGAACTCACCCGTGGCCCAACTGATGAACTGACAGTAGTTGCCAGTAATGGTCAGTCTTTACCACAAGTGGGATGTAAAGAAATTACTATTAAAGTTGGGAGGGTGGAGTTAAATTCTCAAGGTCTGATAGTTGTGGATATTGATCGACGTGAATGTAATCCCATGATGACTCTTGGTACAAATGTAATTGAAAATTGTCTTTCAGAGGTTATTGTCTTGTTGCAACAGGTGGCTGAGACTGCTGGTTCCAGTGAACGAGTCCTGCAGAAGGAGATCAAGGCTCTGATGCAAAGACAGCAGGTAGAACTCTCTGGCGGAGAAATTGGCAGTGTCAGAGTGAGTGATGCTTTTCCCATTGAAATACCCCCCAGATGTGAAATGTTGATTTGGTGTCGGGCAGCCATAGGCCTCAGAGGGAAAGATTACCAGGCATTGGTAGAGCCAGTATACTCTGATAGCAGGCCCACTGTCCTGACAGCCAGAGGTGTAGTTGATGTACGAAAAGGGAGAGTACCTGTACGCCTTTTGAATTGTGGGGAGGAGGAGGCCACAATACCTCGGTATGCCACAGTTGCTAAGCTGCTCACTGTTAGTAATAATGCAATGCAGGCAGCAGAGCCCTTGGTCTCATCCGACCAGGTGGAGGACAATGGCTCTGTAAAGCAGCTGGAGGAGTGGTGCCAGCAACTGCAGGTGGGGACGGACTCTACACCTTCATACCAGAAAAATGGGGTTTACAGGGTGACCCAGGAGTATGAGCGGGTATTCAGCAAGCACCCTCTAGATTTTGAGAAGGCAAACGGGGTTCAACATCATATCCCCACTGGAGACCATCTACCCATAAAAGAAAGGTACCGGCCTACACCCCCAACGCAATACCAATGTGCTAAAGGTATGTTGAGAGAGATGAAGGAAGCAGGGGTCATCAGAGACAGTTGTAGCCCCTGGGCAGCCCCAATAGGTTTTGTAAACAAAAAGGATGGTACCATGAGAATGTGTGTTGATTACAGGAAAATTAACAGCATTACACATAAAGATGCCTACCCATTACCCAGAATTGAAAAGTCATTAGCTGCACTTAAAACTGCTAACTACTTTTCCACCTTAGATCTCATTAGTGGGTATTGGCAGGTTGCCGTGGCAGAGGCAGACACCTTTACCACCCCAATGGGTCTCTGTGAGTTCAACTATATGCCATTCGGGCTCTGCACTGCCCCAGGAACATTTCAATGGCTGATGGAGTGCTGCCTGGGACACATGAACTTTGAGACAGTCCTGTTGTACCTGTGGCGCCCCTTTGGCTCAGTCACCACAGAAGTACTGCACCTCCTCCTGAGGTGTGGTGCCCCACCATCCAGATAAGTTGGAGGCTCCTGACCACGTTATAACACTCGCACCCCACACAACAGGGTAGTTCAGCAAATCCACATTGCGGCTCCTTGCTTAGAGAGTAGCAGAGCACCTTTGGTGGCTCCCTGCTTGAAACACGAAACGTGCTGTGAGGCGGGTGGAGTTGAGAATACATAAAAGAGCAGGAATGTTTAGGATTAGAGGTCAGTCTGAGAGAGGAAGCCACTCAGAGAGGAGGGCGGAAAGAAGATCCCTGAGAGAGGGATGGAGGAAGGAGGTGCTGCAGCAGACCTCAGTGACCTGGGTCTGCTGGCACGGGAAAGGAAAGAAGGAGAAAAAGACATTGAACTGAAACCTGATCTTCCATAAGAGAGAGAGATTAGTACGGAACGAAGGAGTAAAAGGGAACAGAGGACGTGGGTTAGGAGAGAATCCTGCCGAGAAGTTCTAAGAGCAAGGCTGGGGCCCGGTCCCCGAGGTTGTATGGATGCTAATGGTCCTGCAGCAGACACCGGTGGAGTAGTGGGCTGTAAATGCACTGCTCCCATCTAAGACTTGGGGGCACAACAGCAACTTGGATAGTGAGCCGGGACTCAGGAGGGAGGAGTCCCCGAAGCAGGCTACAGCTGTCTGCCATACAAGTAGAGTTCTTGGGAACATCTGTCAGGAGGAACTCCAGTGTAACTCAGTACTAGGAGATCTTCACACTTAAAGGTGCTATAAGAGGAGACGTTCAGAAAGGTACATGTTGGAAGGGAGCATTCCATCTGATCTGGAGGTTGATTGGGCCTCTGACCCGGAGGACACAGTACGGAGGCAGGCACATGTGTGTACTACAGACTGTGAGTAAAGCTTTGGAACTGCAAGTCCTAGGGTCCTCCACTGATTATTGCGTCAACACACCCAGCACTGCTACATCTGGGTACCAACTTCCACACCGCTTGTGCCTCTTCTCTGACTCCACATCTACACTGCCTTGGGGCTATAGCTTCACCTGTGAGGAGCTTCACCATCTTGGCTGCAACACACCACCAGCCCCAGAGGATCTGCAAGCAGCGTCGGCTTAACATCTCACTTGCCGAACACCACAGGTGGCGTCACAAACTATTCCATTTTATCACGCTTACCCTTAGTTGCCGGGGGGTAGCGTGACCGGTCAGCTGTCCCTGCGTCGGTGCAGAAACCCTGACCACGGGGCTGTCAGAGGGGGCCATACAGGAGCGCAGGTTGGAAGGTCGCAGGACCTCTGGAATGGGCGGAGCATTTGCAGAAGCGCTCGGAGGCTGCAGGACCTAGCACCATGTGACCAAGCGATGTCAAAGAGGGCGGAGCTTATCACAGAGACACTGTGGTGACGGGCAGGGGACTCAGAGAGCCAGGGGCTTACACAGTAGCGATAGTCGGGCAATCCAGAAGTCATACACAGGAGGAGCAAAGCGGTACAGAATCGGACAGAACAAGAAAAGTCGGGGAAGCAGAAGGTCAGGCATGGGTCAGGCTGCACGGTACAAAATCAGAGAGTCAGAGAATAGTCTAGGAAAGCCAATGGTCAGAATACGGGTCGAGCAGGACGGTACCAAATCAGAAAGCCAAGAGACGTAAACCAAAATCCAGACCAGGTCATACACACCACAAGTACGGAAACAGGTGAGAGGCACTTAGCAAAGACAGGGTCGGGCACACTCAAGTTAGAAGTATAAACAACAGGGAAGGGTGTTCACCTGAAGCCATAAATACCCTCCCTGAGGCCAAAGAGAGGCTCTCACCACTAAGCCTTTACTTGTCAGACCAGAATTCCAGATAAACCATGACAGTACCCCTCCCTCAACGGGGGGCCTCCGGACCCCCAGGTCTTCCTGGGTACCGAGCAGCATGATATGCCCTGACCAGACGATCTGCGTGTACTGACCTGGCCGGTACCCAGGATCGATCTTCTGGGCCATACCCTTTCCAGTGGACGAGGTACTGCAAAGAACCACGAACCCATCGAGATTGCACAATTTTCTGCACTTCGAATTCCATATGGCCGTCCACTGATATCGGCGGTGGTAAAGGAGTACGTTCCTCCCTCACTGGACCTACCGGCTTAAGTAAGGATCTATGAAAAACGTTATGCACCTTCAAGGAGGATGGGAGACGTAGCCGATAGGCCACCGGATTAATCACCTCCGTTATTACATAGGGACCAATAAATTTGGGACCCAACTTTGCTGACGGCAGTTTTAACGTTATGTTCCGTGTTGAGAGCCAAACCTTATCCCCACAATGCAAGTCCTGACCCGGATCCCTCTTTTTATCAGCTAAACGTTTGTACTTTCCCTGAGCCTTTTCAATACTTGCGCGAACCTTTGACCATAAACCACTAATCTGACCAACCGAATCTTCTACCCCTGGACAATTTGAATCCAAACGCAAAAACTCACCAAAATGAGGATTTAATCCAAGGTTAATAAAAAAAGGTGACCTACCAGTGGATTGGTAGATTCGGTTATTAAAGGCGAATTCTGCCAATGGTAACGCATCACACCAGTCATCTTGCAGTGTTGAAGTCAAACATCGGAGGATTTGTTCCAAAGACTGGTTGGTGCGCTCTGTTTGTCCATTGCTCTCCGGGTGGTAGGCTGAGGAAAAAGACAAAGATATCCCCAACTTCCTACAAAAAACTTGCCAAAATTTTGCTATAAATTGTGTCCCCCTATCGGAAACAATATTAGTAGGTACCCAATGGAGACGAATGATTTGGGAAAGGAAGTGCTTAGAAAGGACCTCGGCAGACGGTAGTTTGGACATAGGTACGAAATGTGCCATCTTTGAAAACCTATCTACCACTACCCAAACGACGGTATTACCCTTGGAGGGGGGGAGGTTGGTAATGAAATCCATGGACAAATGGGTCCATGGTCTTTCCGGAATTGGCAGTGGTACCAATTCCCTGGCCGGCCATGACATACCCCTTAATTTCTGTACACATTGATGGCCACCAAAACATTCTCTTTACCGCTTCATAAGTGGCCGCAATACCTGGGTGGGCACCCAACTTAGAATCGTGAAACTCCCGTAAGAGATTGGACCGTAAGTACTGTGGTACAAACAATCTATGAGGCGGTTTGGCCCTTGGAGCTAAAGATTGAGCCCCCACAATCTCACGCTCCAACTTTGACGAAAGCTCGGCTATCACCACCCCGGGTTGAAGAATGGATGAGGGAGGTTCGGGGGCAGACAGAGGTTCAATACTTCATGACAAGGCATCTGCCTTCACGTTCTTAGAGCCAGGCCGGAAAGTTATGGAGAACTGGAACCGAGAAAAAAAAAGTGACCACCGAGCCTGCCTGGGAGTTAATCTTTTCGCTGTCTTAATGTACTCAAAATTTTTGTGGTCAGTTATGACCGCAATTGGTTGTTCTGCCCCCTCCAAAAAGTGCCTCCATTCTTCAAATGCCAGTTTTATAGCCAAGAGCTCTCTATTCCCCACATCATAATTTCTCTCTGCCGGCGAGAATTTTTTTGGAAAAAAATGGACAGGGTCTGAGATTAGTTAACGTAGCCGGTCCTTTAGACAAAACAGCCCCCACCCCCACCTCGGATGCATCCACCTCCACCACAAATGGCTGGGACGGATTAGGCTGCACTAGAATTGGCACGGACATAAAGCAATTCTTTAGACTCACAAAAGATTGTTTGGGAGGAAGAGACCAATTCTTTATATCGGCCCCTTACATGTGAGATCAGTAAGAGGTTTCACAATCTGAGAAAAACCCTTGATAAACCTCCGATAATAATTTGCGAATCCCAAAAAACGCTGCAGGCCCTTCAGATCCTGGGGTTGGCCCCAATCCGCAATGGCCTGCACCTTCTTGGGATCCATACGAAACCCCTGTGGAGAAATGATCAGCCCTAGAAAAGTTAGTTCTTGCACAAAAAAGGTACACTTTTCCAATTTAACAAACAATTGGTTCTCCCTGAGTCTCTGGAGAACAATCTTAACATGTGATAGGTGAGACTGCTTGGCTGTGGAAAAAATCAAGATATCATCCAAATAAATGACAACAAAGCAGCCAATCAGGTCCGCAAAAATCACATTAATAAAATTCTGAAAAACTGCTGGTGCGTTGGCGAGACCGATTGGCATCACAAGATTCTCAAACAACCCTTCAGTAGTAAGAAACGCCGTTTTCCATTCATCCCCCTCTTTAATCCTAATTAGATTATAAGCCACCCTACAGTCTAATTTGGAGAACCATTTTGCTCCCGAGAGTTGATTGCACAGATCGGGGATCAGAGGTAAGGGATATGTATTCTTAACAGTAATTTTATTGAGTTACCGAAAGTCGAGGCAGGGACGCAGGCCACCATCTTTCTTTTTAACAAAGAAGAACCCCACTGCTATTGGAGAGACCGAAGGTCTTATATGCCCTTAACGGAGACTTTCCGTTATATATTCTTTCATTGCCAAATGCTCAGGCCCTGATAAATTAAACAGACAGGCTTTGGGTAATTTGGCCCCTGGGACTAAGTCAATGTTGCAGTCAAAAGGCCTATGTGGGGGTAATGCCTCTGCCTCGCTTTCGGAGAACACGTCCTCGAAGTCTTTCAGGCACTCCGGAATGCACTCCTGACACACAGAAGACTCCAAGACAGGTTTTGCAGGGGAAACACAACACACAGCTTTATAGGAACAGTCATCACATTTCGGACCCCATTTAACAATTACCCTCCTTTCCCAGTCAATTACCGGGTTGTGCCGTGGAAGCCACGGCATACCCAACACCAGCCCTTTCGGGTAGATTGTCCATAATGAAACATCTCATCTCCTCCACGTGGGAGGAACCAACCTGTAAAACAAAGGTATTGGTGGCATAACGAATCCCCGAACGAGTGAGAGGGGGGAGGAGTCAATGGCCACGATTTTCAAAGGGGTCTCTAACCTGACTGTCCCTATCTTGACCCTGGAGACGGTGCTGGCACTGACCAGGTTAAGGGAAGAACCGCAGTCCACCAAGGCTGTAGAAACAAAACGACATTTGTCTACCAGCAGTTCAACGTCAAGTAACAACTTGGGGCATGAGGAAAAAGGTATCTGAGGGTCTGGGCATCCTCCTCGATCACTACCCAGACCTAGTAGTTTCCCGCCGGCTGGGAAGATGAGGGACAGGACGGACAGTCTCTCCTCCAATGTCCTGCTTCTCCACAATAGAAGCACAGTTGTTTATCCCGCCGACGTTTCCTCTCTTTCTCTTTGATGGATGTGGCACCAATCTCCATGGGTATAAAACTGGCCCCCACCTCCTTGCTCCCAGCGAACAGAGGTGATTCGGAGTGCATCACTCCTCGGGCTCTTAACCGTCGATCCATCCGAACTGCCTGTGTCATGGCATCTTCCAAGGTATCAGGAGGCGGATGCAGGGCTAGTGCATCCTGAAGGCGTTCTGCTAAGCCCCTACGGAACAGTCTGCGGAGAGCCGCATCGTCCCAAGTGACTTCAGCTGCCCACCGCCTAAACTCAGAACAATACCACTCTGCAGAGTGCCGACCCTGACGTGCACTCATCACCATGTCCTCCGCCAGACGTACTCTATGAGGCTCATCGTAAATACGGCCCAAGGCCTCAAAAAACGCATCCACAGTCATACGTTCTGGCGCTGTAGGTGCTAACGAAAATGCCCAGGGTTGTGGGGCACCTCGCAACAGGGAGATAACTACCCCCACCCTTTGAAATTCTTCCCCGGACGAGTGAGGTCTCAGGGAGAAAAACAATTTGCACCCCTCCCAGAACGCCCTGAACTCCTTTTTGTCTCCAGAAAAGGAGTCAGGCAATTTGACCGGGGATTCAGGGGACATAAGGGACAGATTCCTACTCTCGGAAGACATAGCCCCTTGCACAGTACTAACCAGCTGCTGCTGGGTATGAGCCATACTGCGCTGTTCTACACTCATTTTCTGGAACATTTGGGAGAGCTGCTTCACTTGCTCAGACAATGCCTGCATCGGGTCCATGACCGCAGCAGACCCCCACACACTCACACACAATTATCTGATCGGGTAACAACAGAAAGATGAGCGGGGGAAAAAGTAGTGGGTCGTTTATAATATCACGCTTACCCTTAGTTGCCGGGGGTAGCGTTACCGGTCAGCTGTCTCTGTGTCGGTGCACAAACCCTGACCACGGGGCTGTCAGAGGGGCCCATACAGGAGCGCAGGTTGGAAGGTCGCAGGACCTGTGGAATGGGCGGAGCGTTTGCAGAAGCGCTTGGAGGCTGCAGGACCTAGCACCACGTGACCAAGCGACATCAGAGAGGGCGGAGCTTATCGCAGAGACACTGCGGTGACGGGCAGGGGACTCAGAGAGCCAGGGGCTTACACAGTAGCGATGGTCGGGCAATCCAGAAGTCATACACAGGAGGAGCAAGGCGGTACAGAATCAGACAGAACAAGAAAAGTCAGGGAAGCAGAAGGTCAGGCACAGGTCGGGCTGCACGGTACAAAATCAGAGAGTCAGAGAATAGTCTAGGAAAGCCAATGGTAAGAATATGGATCGAGCAGGATGGTACCAAATCAGAAAGCCAAGAGACGTAAATCAAAATCCAGACCAGGTCATACACACCACAAGTACGGAAACAGGCGAGAGGCACTTAGCAAAGGCAGGGTCGGGCACACTCAAGTTAGAAGTATAAACGGCAGGGAAGGGTGTTCACCAGAAGCCATAAATACCCTCCCTGAGGCCAAAGAGAGCCTCTCACCATTAACCCTTCACTTGTTAGACCAGAATTCCAGATAAACCATGACACATTAACTACATTCCACCATTCAAACTCCCCTTATTAATTGGGCGCCCAGGGCCACGGACCGGGTCACCGCTGCTGTGACACATCCCGCCGACACCAGCCCGGTACCGAGTACCCCACGGCCCTGGGAGGGCAACCCATACCTTGATGATGTCATTGTTTTCTCCAAGACTTATGAAAACCATTTGGAGCACCTGGCTGAGGTGTTTGAAGTCTTGTCCAACTTTGGCCTGAAGGTGAAGCCTTCCAAATGCCACCTCCTGAAGCCCAAGGTACAGTACCTCATCATGTAGTGAGTGCAGAAGCTGTGGCACCAGATCCTGACAAAGTCACAGTCATCCGAGACTGGCCGAAGCCCAGCAACCTCCATGAAGTACGCCAATTCCTCGGGTTGGTAGGCTACTACCGAAGGTTCATCAAAGGCTTCACTGAAATAGCCACTCCTATGCAAAATCTTCTGTTGGGGCAGTCCAAGAAAGCCAAACAGAAGAATTCCACATTTGAGTGGACTGAGGAGTTGGAGAGGTCCTTCACCAGACTGAAGATGGCTCTCAAAGGAGATGAAGTTCTGGCCTACGCAGATTATGACAAACCCTTTGTGTTGTATACTGATGCCAGCAATGTGGGACTTGGAGCATTACTGTCGCAGGTACAGAATGGCAAAGAAAGAGTGATCTCCTACGCCAGCAGGAAGCGTCGTCCCACTGAAAGGAACCCAGACAACTACAGTTCCTTCAAGCTGGAGTTCCTCACCATAGTCTGGGCTGTGACTGAAAGATTCAAGCATTACCTAGCTTCAGCCAAGTTTACCATCTTCACGGACAACAACTGGAACAGCGATGGATGGCTCGGCTGTCTAACTATGAGTTTACCCTCAAGTACTGGACAGGGCACAAGAATGCCAATGCTGATGCACTGTCCAGGATGCCTAATCTGCCAGATGCAGGAGAAGACCCTGAGGCTCTTGAAGAAGTAGAGTTACTTCCCTTCCACTGGCCAATTGCAGCCCAACGTGCTCAAGGAGTGAGAAACAGACGGTCTGGCTTGAAAGAGGTCACCCTAAATCCATTGCCCCATCACGATTGGGCAGAAATGCAGGATAGTGACCCCGCCATCCGCTTGGTAAAGGAGCTACTGTCACAAACTGACTCACGCCCAGAGTCGAATGCTCCTGAGGAAACCCAGCAGTTGTGGAAGGAGAGAGGCCGGCTGTTCATTTATGAAGGAAAGCTGTGTCGGAGGAGTATCAATGCCCGCACTCATGAGCTGGTTTGGCAGGTGATAGTCCCAAAGAGAGAGGCATCAATGGTCCTGGAAGCATACCACAATGGAGCTGGCCACTTTGGATGGAAGAAGTTGGAAGCATTGCTCTGGGAGAGATTCTACTGGGCTGGTATGAGGAAAGCCATTGAAAAGTGGTGCCGGGAGTGTGGACAATGTAACCTGCGCAGAAAGGATCGAAACAACCAGAGAGCTCCTCTGCATCCAATAGTGACCAAGCAGCAACTCGAGTTGGTTGCCCTGGACCATGTGAAGTTGGTCCCAAGCCGGTCGGCCTACATCTATGCTCTTACCATCGTGGACCACTACTCAAGATTCCTGGTAGTTGTGCCTGTCAAAAATCAAACAGCCAGGACAGCAGCCAGACCATTACAACAGCACTTCTGTAGACCACATGGATATCCTGAGTGAGTGCTTACAGATCAAGGTCCCGCCTTTGAGGCAGAAGTGTTCCAGGAATTCTGTAACTTGATGGTTGTAAGAAGATCCGGACAACACCGTACCACCCACAGACCAATGGCATGTGTGAGAAGATGAACCAGGTGGTGATCGACCTGCTGAAGACCTTGCCTTTGGAGGAGAAGAATCTGTGGCCAGAAAAGTTGCCAGATCTTGTAGACCTCTACAACCACATTCCTGTGAATTCCATCAACTGCACTCCAGCCTACCTAATGAGAGTCAGGCCTGGTAAGCTGCCTATTGATTTGGATATGGGAGTCCTTACACCTGAGGTGACATCACCAGATGCTGACTGGGATACAGAGAGGCAGCAACAGTACAGAAGAGTACAATAATGTGTGGAAAAGAGTCTAGCTCAGGCAAGACAAAAGCAAGAGAGGAACTACAATCAGCATGCACCTGCAGTTCCCTTGTCACCAGGAGAACAAGTCCTCAAGAGAAAAAGAAGACTGCATAAATTGGATGACCAATGGGAAGCTGAACCCTACACCATCCTACCCTCAAATTTTGACAATACCAAGATGTGCCTTATTAGTAAAGATGGAGGAGAAACCTCAGCAGCAGTATCAAGGGATCATTTGAAATTATGCCCTGATCAGTTAAGAGAAAGAATGGAAGAACAAAATAACATCCAACCCATAGAAGAAGAAAAGGCCAGCACCATACTTGGAGAATTCCATGCCAATTGGACTAAAGTAAATGATGCTATAGTGGTGCCAGTGTTGACATTTCCCCAACTGGTAGTACAAGAAGAAGTGACTCCTGAGAACTCTGAAAATCGGGAAGTTCAGGTAGAAGATGCCATACCAGCAGTGGAGCCAGAGAACCCTCGCCCTGCCAATGATGAATCTGTCATACCCATGGTGAGACTAAGAGTCAGTAGGAGAATACTACCTAATTTATCTGCACCAGTAGTTAGCACTAGACAACCAGTAAGATCCCCAGTCACACCAGTGTTACGCAGGTCTACCTGTACTACACAAGGTATACCACCCATCAGATATATAGCTAAGTTTATGAGAATGTTGAAATTGTGTATATATGTAACTGTTTTCAAGTTTGTGCCTACAGGTAATCTGTAAGAGTTTCCTTTGAATTTGCCAGTTTTGTTTTATGGACATTGTACCACAACACTTATGTGGTCCCCAATTTGTATATAGTTCACCATTTGCCCAGGAATGGACCATGGACATTGATGCTTGGATGTTGTGAGTTCATTTTTCCCTTCACCATTGAGGTCTGATGAACTCCCTCCTCTAGTGAAGGAAGGTAGTGAGACTGATTACCAAACACCTGGGCAGCTAGATGATGACTGAGTGGCTGGAATTGAGGACTGGATATAAGGCTGCTGACGCCCTTCTTCCTGGCTGGTGATTTTCCTGCTGGATTCTTGGAGATCAGTCTGATTCCTGCATCTCAAAGCTAAGTTTTTCTGCTCTGCTTTGTACTCTTCAGTTTTGTTCTTGTTTTGCCTTGTTTTTTGGGAGTTCTGCCATCCCCGGCCGGGGGTGAGCTGAATTCCATTTTTGTCTCTGATCTGTTGATATTTTGCTCTGTCTTCAGAATATACCTGAGTGCTGATATAGTCTTTTGAAGCCTAGCAACTTCAGGGCCTGTTTTTCCTATCAGTCGGTTGGCTCATTTTGATAAGGTTTTTGCAGATGGCAGACAGCAGCTTTCCTATCCTGTCCTATGTAGTTAGCTTGGGCCCCATCATTTGCTCAACCTATCTTTCTATCTGTGTTAGTGTTTTCATCTTGCTTCACCGTCATTATATGTTGGGGGCTGCCTATTGCTTTGGGGTCTGCTCTGGGGCAGTTTAGTTTTTCCCTTTCTGTCTTTAGGCTATATAGTTCTCCGGCTGTGATCGAGGGGTCTAGGGCACCGTAGGAACCCCCCACGGCTACTGCTAGTTGTTGTGGATAGGTTCAGGGGTCTGCAATTCGATAGCTGCCAACCTCTCTGTTTTTTCTGGACTTAGCTGGTATTTTGTTTTTTCCTCCTTCGGTGACTCATCATAACAGAATCACCAGCCATACCGCAGATCCTAGGGTACTCAATAGCAGGAGAGAATTGTAAGAAGAAAAAAAAAAAAGTGTCAGAATTTTTTCTTTTTTTTTTTTGTGTGCATATTTTTTCCTCTATATCTCTGAGGCCGTAGGGGGAATTTTTCTCTCAATGGAGATGAAGCAATTGTCTGATCGTGTGGAGCAGCTCGCTGCTGAAGTGCGGGGAATTTCCGCCTATCTTGCTCATTCACATGCTGCTGAACCAAAGATTATTTCTCCTGATGTATTTTTGGGGGATCGGTCTAAATTCTTGAATTTCAAGAATAATTGTAAATTATTTTTTGCCTTGAAGCCTAACTCGTCGGGGAACTCCGCGCAGCAGGTTAAAATTGTCATCTCTTTGCTGCGCGGCGATCCCCAGGATTGGGCATTTTCTTTGAAACCTGATGATCCTATTCTGAATAATGTGAACGCATTTTTTCAAGCCTTGGGGTTGTTGTATGATGAACCTAATGCTATTGATCAGGCTGAAAAGACCTTGTTGGCATTAAGCCAGGGTCGGGATTCGGCAGAATTGTACTGTCAAAAATTCCAAAAGTGGGCGGTCCTTACTACCTGGAATGATGGTGCCTTGGCAGCCCTCTTTTGGAAGGGTTTGTCAGAAACTGTAAAAGATACTATGGTGGGATTTCCTGTTCCCTCTGGTCTTGACGATTCTATGTCATTAGCCATTCAGGTGGATCGGCGTTTACGTGAACGCAAAACTACACGAGAGATGTTACCACCTGTTGAACAAATGTCTGAACCTATGCAATGTGATAGAGTTTTGTCTAGGGCGCAACGTCAGGAGTTGAGAAGGCGTAATAAGCTGAGTTTTTTTTTGTGGAGATGCCTCGCATATTATTTCTGTTTGCCCTAAACGAGAGAAACGTTGTGCACACATGTTTTCTGTGGGTTGTGATCAACCTAAGTTTCTTCTGGCAATTACTCTGATCTGCTCCCTGTCCACATTTTCCGCCAAGGCTTTTGTGGATTCAGGAGCAGCTCTGAACCTGATGGACTTGGATTTTGCGAAACGTTGTGGATTTCCTATGACACCTCTGCGGACGCCTATCCCTTTGAGGGGTATTGATGCTACTCCTTTGGCGAAGAATAAACCTCAGTTTTGGACCCAGGTGGTAATGCGGGTCGCCCCAGACCATCAAGAAAATTGCAGATTTTTGGTGTTGCATAATTCGTATGATACCATTGTTCTGGGGTTTCCCTGGTTGCAAATCCATAATCCAGTTCTGGATTGGAAATCTTTGTCTGTGGTGAGTTGGGGTTGTCGGTGTGCCCTTAGTGATGCTCCCGTTTTCTCCACCTCTCCCCAGTCACATGATGTTCCTGACTATTTGGCTGAGTTTTATGATGTATTTAGTGAGAATGAGTCTGCGTCTTTGCCTCCTCATAGGAGTTATGACTGTGCTATTGAGCTGAACCCGGGGTGTAAATTCCCCAAGGGTCGGCTTTTCAATTTATCTGTACCCGAGCACGAGGCTATGCGATCCTATATTAAGGAGGCATTGGAGAAGGGTCATATTAGACCATCCTCTTCACCCTTAGGTGCTGGATTTTTTTTCGTGGCTAAAAAGGATGGTTCATTAAGGCCTTGTATTGACTATGGTGCCCTTAACAAAATTACTGTTAAATATCAGTATCCGTTACCCCTGATTTCTGATCTATTCTCCAGAGTTAAAGGTGCTTACTGGTTTACCAAGCTTGACCTCAGGGGGGCGTATAATCTTATTCGCATTAAGCATGGGGATGAATGGAAGACGGCGTTTAATACTCCGGAGGGACATTTTGAGTACCTGGTGATGCCTTTTGGGCTCACTAATGCCCCTTCTGTCTTCCAGTGCTTCATGAACGATATATTCCGAGACTTTGTGGATAAATTTTTGATTATCTATCTGGATGATATTTTGATCTTCTCCAAGAATTGGGATTCTCATGTGGAACATGTTCCGACTGTGTTCCGGATTTTGAGGGAGAATTCCCTGTATGTCAAGGGATCGAAATGCCTTTTTGGGGTACAGAGGATTTCATTTTTGGGATTTATTTTGTCTCCGTAAACTATTGAAATGGACCAGGCCAAGGTACAGGCCATTTATTATTGGGTTCAGCCCACTTCTTTGAAGGCCCTCCAGAAGTTTTTGGGGTTTGCTAATTTTTATCGGAAATTTATAGCTAATTTTTCTGGTATTGCCAAGCCATTGACGGATTTGACTAGGAAGGGTGCTGATGTGCTGAATTGGTCTCCGGAGGCTGTTTCTTCTTTTCAGGAGCTGAAGCGAAGATTCACTTCTGCTCCGGTTTTGCAGCAACCTGATGTCTCACTCCCGTTTCAGGTGGAGGTGGACGCTTCTGAGATTGGTGCAGGAGCGGTGTTGTCCCAAAAAGATCCTGTAACATCTAAAATGAATCCTTGTGCTTTCTTTTCCCGAAAGTTCTCCACATCCGAACGTAACTATGATGTGGGGAATCGGGAACTGTTGGCCATGAAATGGGCATTTGAGGAGTGGAGACATTGGTTGGAGGGAGCCAAACACCAAGTCGTGGTCCTTACTGACCACAAGAATTTGATTTACCTGGAGTCAGCCCAGCGCTTGAATCCTAGACAGGCTAGGTGGGCCTTGTTTTTCACACGTTTTGATTTTGTGGTCTCTTTTCTTCCGGGCACTAAGAATGTCAAGGCAGACGCCCTCTCTAGGAGTTTCCTTGCTGCTTCTCCTGTTGTGACTAAGCCTGCTACCATCTTAGGCGAGGGGGTAGTTCTTTCAGCCATCTCGCCCGATTTGAGACGTGCTCTGGAAGAGTTTCAGGAGGACAAACCTGAGCGTTGTCACAGTGGAAAGTTGTATGTTCCTGACCAGTGGAGGAAGAGAGTGATGTCTGAAGTTCATTGCTCTGCATTGGCTGGTCATTCAGGTATTTTTGGTACTAGAGATCTGGTGAGTCAATCTTTTTGGTGGCCCGCCTTGTCTCGTGATGTCAGGAATTTTGTGCAGTCCTGTGGGACTTGCTCCCGGTCTAAACCTTGTTCTCACTCTAGTGGCTTGTTGATGTCTTTGCCGGTGCCCAGGAGGCCATGGACCCATATTTCAATGGATTTTATCTCTGATATGCCTGTCTCTCAGAGAATGACTGTTATTTGGGTGATTTGTGATAGATTCTCTAAGATGGTCCATCTTGTACCACTCCCTAAGTTGCCATCTTCCTCTGAGTTAGTGCCCTTGTTTTTGCAACAGGTGGTTCACTTGCACGGGATTCCTGAGAACATTGTATCTGACAGAGGAGTTCAGTTTGGGTCTAGATTTTGGAGGACTTTCTGTTCCAAGCTGGGAATTCAGTTGTCCTTCTCCTCTGCGTTTCACCCTCAGACCAATGGGCAGATGGAGAGAACAAACCAGACTTTGGAGTCGTATTTGAGATGTTTTATTTCTGCCGATCAGGATGATTGGGTTTCATTTTTGCCCTTGGCCGAATTTGCTTTAAATAATAGAGCTAGTTCTGCCACTTTGATGTCACCTTTTTTTTGTAACTTTGGTTTTCACCCTCGATTTTCTTCAGTGCAGGTGGAGCCTTCTGCCTGCCAGGCGTTGACACTGTGGTGGAGAGAATGCACCAGATCTGGGACCAAGTAGTGGATAAGTTGTCTCTCTCCCAGGAAAAGGCCCAGCGGTTTTTCAACCAGCGTAGGACCGTTGGTCCTCAGTTTAAGGTGGGTGATATGGTTTGGTTGTCATCAAAAAATATCGCTATGAAGGTGGCTTCTCCTAAGTTTAAGCCTAGATTTATTGGACCTTACAAGATTTTGGAGATTATTAATCTGGTCTCTTTTCGGTTGGCTCTTCCTGTCACATTTAAAATTCATAATGTGTTTCATAAGTCCTTGTTGAAGAGGTTTGTTGAACCAGTAGTTCCTGTGGTGGCACCTCCTGACCCTATATTGGTTGAAGGTAACATGGAATATGAGGTAGAGAAGATACTGGATTCCCGTCTGGCTAGATGGAGACTCCAGTATTTGGTTAAGTGGAAGGGTTATGGTCAGGAGGATAATTCCTGGGTCTCTGCCTCTGATATTCATGCCGAAAGATTGGTGCGTGCCTTTCATCGGGCTCACCCGGATCGCCCTGGTGGCATGGATGAGGGTTTGGTGACCCCTCCTCAAGGGGGAGGTACTGTTGTGAGTTCATTTTTCCCTTCACCATTGAGGTCTGATGAACTCCCTCCTCTAGTGAAGAAAGGTAGTGAGACTGATTACCAAACACCTGGGCAGCTAGATGATGACTGGGTGGCTGGAATTGAAGACTGGATATAAGGCTGCCGATGCCCTTCTTCCTGGCTGGTGATTTTCCTGCTGGATTCTTGGAGACCAGTCAGATTCCTGCATCTCAAAGCTAAGTTTTTCTGCTCTGGTTTGTACTCTTCAGTTTTGTTTTTGTTTTGCCTTGTTTTTTGGGAGTTCTGCCATCTCCGGCCGGGGGTGAGCTGAATTCCATTTTTGTCTCTGATCTGTTGATATTTTGCTCTGTCTTCAGAATATACCTGAGTGCTGATATAGTCTTTTGAAGCCTAGCGACTTCAGGGCCTGTTTTTCCTATCAGTCGGTTGGCTCATTTTGATAGGGTTTTTGCGGATGGCAGACAGCAGCTTTCCTATCCTGTCCTATGTAGTTAGCTTGGGCCCCATCATTTGCTCAACCTATCTTTCTATCTGTGTTAGTGTTTTCATCTTGCTTCACCGTCATTATATGTTGGGGGCTGCCTATTGCTTTGGGGTCTGCTCTGGGGCAGTTTAGTTTTCCCCTTTCTGTCTTTAGGCTACATAGTTCTCGGGCTGTGATCGAGGGGTCTAGGGCACCGTAGGAACCCCCCACGGCTACTGCTAGTTGTTGTGGATAGGTTCAGGAGTCTGCAATCCAATAGCTGCCAACCTCTCTGGTTTTTCTGGACTTAGCTGGTATTTTGTTTTTTCCTCCTTCGGTGACTCATCATAACACTTGGACTTATCATCATAGGACTATTTTTGGAGCATTTGGTTTTTGTACATTTTTCATTTTTCAAAATCTTGTAACCTTCATACTGTTTACATGTTTATATGTTATTCATGTTTTCTTTCATCAGCTCAGGAGTGCTAACTTGCACTAGGGGGAATGTGGCGCCCCCAGGAGTATGGTCGCCACAGTGGCATTACCTTCCTCCAGGGACGGTGATGTCATGCTTGGAAGCAATGAAGGGTCTCTCTAGCAGTTAACCATGTCATGCAACACAGTTCCCACTCCAGGCCAGCAGAGGGAGCTCTGAACCAGGATTGGGGGAGGAGCACGCTCTGAGGGCCAGGAGGGGAAATAGTTAGTTAGTATGAGGAGGGCCACATGTGTAGACGCGTGGAGAGAAGCTGGAGATTGAGCTGAGGAAAGAGAGCTCCCTCACAGTCAGAGCGCATGATCTGGAGCCTGGTCTCCACGGTTGCATGGATACTGAAGGTCCTGCAACAGAAACCAGAGGAATAGGAAGCTGTAAATGCTCTATTCCCAACTAAGACTTGGAGGCACAACAGCGACGGGTGAGCCAAGAGAGATAGAGGGCTACAGTTGTCTGCCATACGAGGTAGTTCTAAGAGAAGATAAGAAGGAGGAACTTCAGGGTAACACTGTACTGCATGTACCTCAAGCCAGCGCTAGGAAGGAGACTACACAACCCATCTGATAGAGAGATTCCGGAATTGCTTCCAGGCTAGCCTACTCCTGTGCCATCTGTAACCAGGACCCTGGACTGTGTTTGCCAAGTAAAGGTAAAGAAACTGCACCCTGTTGTGTCCTTGCCTTCTTCCTGCAACATCGTCAGCACTGCTACATCTCTGTGCCGAACACTGCACCTTCTTCCTAACATTCCGCTACACTGCCCTGGGACCAACAGCCCTACCTGTGGAGGGCTACAACATCATTGCTGCACTACACCATCTGTCCCAGAGGATCTGCTTGCAGCGTCGGCTTAACACCTCCCTTGCCGAACATCACAGGTGGCGTCACGAATCACTTATAAACTTTATTCCCAACTCAACACCTTTTACATAGGCGCCCAGGGCCACGGACCGGGTCACCGCTGCTGTGACAATCCCCTCTGAGAGACCGGCCCGATGCCGAGTACCCCACAGCCCTGGGTGTGAGGGTGTCCCATGTCCCCGTCTCGTAGTAGCATGTGTCCAGGAACAGCGCCGGCGTCCTTACCAACGCACTTACTCAAAATCAGTGGGATTTAAGAATTCCAGAGATATTACCACATAAAATAACACTGGTCAAAATTATAAAACTTGATCTGGTCATGAAGATGAAAACAGGCCTAAGGGGTGAAGAGGTTAAGTAATGTATGAAACACTTCCATTTCAACAGATTTCTGATCAGCAATCCGCACATGCATGCAATTTAGACATGATTATGGGAGACAAACTGGAATTTGGCTAGACTTGAGAACAAACCAGAATCAGGTTATGCAGTATACTAGAAAATTTAATATTTTTCATATTTATGACAATAGACTAAGATCTAGAGGACCAAGTGAATATTGTGCTGGCAGCTTCCCTGTATATATCTAAAGCTCATCACTAGATTTTCTTCACTGGAATACATATGGCATGTAAAAACTTTTAGAATTTCATTTCCTTGCCAGTTAGTGAAAGGAAACCTCACATGCCTGGCTGTGATAGGATCCAAATACCTGAAAGTGCCGCCGACCCGTCTAATCCACTTTTCAATAAATACTGTGTGAAAAAGCTGCTTCTGCTGCCCTGTGTGTGGGAACCACCCCTGCTTCACACTGAAGTGGATACAATCCCTTTTAAGGTTGAGGTCAGTTGACCTGACACCTGTCCTTTTGGATGCTTCCCAAACTGGCAGATACTCCCTCTGCCTGGCACTTGGTCGGACAAAGAAAAGGCATGTTTGCAATGTGCCTGATTTGATTTTTGTCTTCAGATGTCAGGGTGCTTTCACGCTGCGTTTAGTTACACGTTCGTGGGTCTCGTCAGTACTTGCGTCTGAATCCCCCTCCAAAGCGAGATTTGGACTTATGCGCCGACAGAGCCATTGACTAGAATGGTGCTGGCAGATTGGATGTGTGCTCTGCCTTGCATCATTTTCAAGCATGAAAGCCTACTGGATCGAACACCCAGATATAGTAGACTGCGCTTGGATGCCCGCTTCCAGTAGGTGTAAACTTCCGAAAATGACGGCAGAGCGCACGTTGAATTCTCTTTTGCTGCTGTTAACACCTCTATATTTCTGATAAGGTTTTCGACAAAGTTTTGGAGTGCAACTTAGATCATTTTTGCACATTCAGCCAGGAACAGACTGAGACTAAAATTCAGCCCTAGGATTGGAAAGCACACAAGTCCATGCTGGCTCTGCACCCTTTCCAGATTACTTATATAATTTAAACATAATATTAATTTAAATAATTTTAAGAAATTAATAATTTAAAGGCTTTAAACATGCCTCCATCACACCTATTCTCAAAAAGCCCTCTCTTGACCCATCCTCTGTATCTAGCTATCGCCCTATATCACTTCTCCCCTACGCCTCCAAGCTACTGGAACAACACGTCTACCTTGAACTGTCCTCCCATCTCTCTTCTTGCTCCCTCTTCGACCGCTTACAATCTGGCTTCCGGTCACACCACTCCACTGAAACTGCCCTTACTAAGGTCACCAATGACCTCTTAACCGCCAAGAGCAAGTGACACTACTCTGTCCTCCTTCTCCTGGACCTGTCGGCTGCCTTTGACACAGTGGACCATTCCCTATTATTACAGACCCTCTCATCCCTCGGCATCACAGACTTGGCCCTATCCTGGATCTCATCATACCTAACAGACCGGACATTCAGCGTCTCCCACTCACACACCACCTCCTCACCTCGCCCCCTATCTGTCGGAGTCCCACAAGGTTCAGTCCTTGGGCCCCTGCTGTTCTCTATTTACACCTTTGGCCTGGGACAGCTCATTGAATCTCATGGCTTTCAGTATCATCTTTACGCTGATGACACACAGATCTACATCTCTGGACCAGATATCACCTCCCTACTAAACAGAATCCCTCAATGTCTGTCCACTATTTCATCCTTCTTCTCCGCTAGATTTCTGAAACTCAACATGGACAAAACAGAATTCATCATCTTTCCCCCATCTCACGTGACCCCCCCTACGAACCTATCAATTACAGTAAATGACTGCCCACTCTCCCCAGTCCCACAAGCTCGCTGCCTCGGAGTAATCCTTGACGCTGATCTCTCCTTCAAACCACATATCCAAGCCCTTTCCACTTCCTGCCGACTTCAACTCAAAAATATTTCACGAATCCGTTCATTCCTCACCCAAGAATCTGCAAAAACCCTAGTCCATGCCCTCATCATCTCTCGCCTTGACTACTGCAACCTCATGCTCTGTGGCCTCCCCTCAAACACTCTCGCACCCCTCCAATCTATTCTAAACTCTGCTGCCTGACTAATCCACCTGTCCCCCCGCTATTCCCCAGCTTCTCCCCTCTGTCAATCCCTTCACTGGCTCCCAATTGCCCAGAGACTCCATTACAAAACCCTAACCATGACATACAAAGCCATCCACAACCTGTCTCCTCCATACATCTGTGACCTCGTCTCCCGGTACTTTCCCGCACGCAACCTCCGATCCTCACAACATCTCCTTCTCTACTCCCCTCTTATCTCCTTTTCCCACAATCGCATACAAGATTTCTCTCGCGCATCACCCCTACTCTGGAACTCTCTACCACAACATATCAGACTCTCACCTACCATCGAAACCTTCAAAAAGAGCCTGAAGACCCACCTCTTCCGACAAGCCTACAACCTGCAGTAACCACCAATCGACCAAACCGCTGCACGACCAGCTCTACCCTCGCCTACTGTATTATCACCCATCCCTTGAAGATTGTGAGCCCTCGCGGGCAGGGTCCTCTCTCCTCCTGTACCAGTTATGACTTGTATTGTTTAAGATTATTGTACTTGTTTTTATGTATACTCCTCCTTACATGTAAAGCGCCATGGAATAAATGGCGCTATAACAATAAATAATAATAATAATAATAATAATAATAATAATGCTGCTTGCAGAAAAGCAAGATTTACTGCCAGACCTATATTTACAATAATACCGCTATATATTAAATTCAATAATAATACTGCAATAATATTATTGCAATATAACAGACAAAAACCACCTGGCCATATTAACATATTACCACATACAGTAGTGATAATATCGCCATACTGATCATTAATCACTACCACTGTACTAGAACTGATATTACCACCATAGAGTGACCAAATAATGGTAATATTAGTTTTATGCTCGATCTCTGCAGACCATATATGCCTATACTGTACTGGTTCTCACCGGTGATATTCTCCCTGATTTTAGTCATTCATTTTCACTTTTCTTTTCCATTTGGCTCAGACCACTATGACTTCTACTTCCATTCATAACTCATCCCTGCAAAATGTAACACAGACATCTTGTGCATACTGCTTTTCCATTCCTCTCCTCACATTCCTCTGCCTCTACACAAACCATGTAATGCTATAACCAGTGCCAGTAGGGATGAGCGAGCAGTGAAATACTCGAACTCGCTGTACTTGTTACGAGTAGCTCCTAATACTCGGGTACTCGTAATGAGTAGTGAGTCCAGTGTAAGTCTATGGGAAATGCGAGTAATGGGCAGAGAATGTGTGTGGACTGAGACTATGTATGCGTGGAAAATGTGTGTGGGGGTCTGTAGGGCTGTGTGTGTGTGTGGGGCCTGTGCGGGCATTTTCAGATGGGACTACTTGTCCCATCCGGCTATGCCCACTACAGTAACAACATTAGCAGATTATGGGAAAGTAGTATTCCCTTCATCCAGCTAATGGGGTGAATGTAAGAAAAAAAAAACATACAGAACGTACAACACATAGCATAGAGTACATACTCACCGCACACACCTAATTCCCCGAAGCCATTGATCACCTGTAATAAACAAAAAATAATAAATCAACCTATACTCACGTTTCCGCCGTAATCCCATTAATAATGAGAGTCCCACGTCGATCTCCCGTGGAGAGCAGCCGCATCAGCTGATGCGACCGTTCTCCAGAGGCTCCAGCGATACAGTCACACTGCGCGGCCAGCCAATCACAGTAATGCCACAACAAAGAAGGCTGTGGCTTTACTGTGATTGGCTAACACATGCCAGCAGGAGATCCAAATATTGCGAGGCAAGTAGTGAAATTTACTCGCTAGGATTCGAGTACCGCAAGTACCTCATTACTCACCGAGTACCGAATCCTAACGGGTATACTCGCTCATCCCTAAGTGCCAGGGGTGAACAAACCTGGTTGGCCTGGCTGAAACCTGAGCCATGCAAAAGATCAGCAGGGACCTGGCCTGACCACTAAGAACCTAACTACCACCAGCATGATCAGGCACATGTCATCTAAGCACCTGACTTGATGGGCAGAATGCCTAATTACGTGATTGGTGCCATCGGGTGACACAACAGCCTTTTCCTTTGTGTTAGGCGCTTCCCAATCCCCTGTCCAATACTGGCAAAGATGCCTCCTATCTAGAGATGAGCAAATATTTCAATGTTGAACAATTAATTCTTCAAATATTCGCCGAACATTACTGAACGCCATTCACCTCAAAGGGAGGCAAAAACAAACGCATGCACAACACCTTAGAATGGCCCCAAAACAATATCAAATGAGGGACAGACTTCAGCAAAATTGCCTCAATTCACCCACAGTACAGATTTTAGCATGGCACTGCAGCAATCTCTAAGGAGGTGGCCGGTCCCCTCAATTGTACCATCCTCTTCGTCTGTGTGACTCCCTGTGCACTCTCCTGTATATATGTTTTATGTGTAATGTAATGTATGTGATATTATGTATTGTGCAGGTTCTCCTTTAAATGTCTGTGCAGTTAGGGACAGCCAATCATTAAAGGGAGGGGGGCTGGGCTTGCAGCCACAAGGGGACAGGAAGCTGCTCCTCAGAACTGCCTGGGACTCTGGCCAGGGCAGATGTGATTGTCAAACGGGGCACTACCAGACCCCCCAGATGGAAGATGTCTGTTGCCCTGGACTCATAGGACTCCAGGGACTCAAGAGGGGTCCCAAGGATCAAAGGACTGAGGAGCTCAACACTGACCCCAGGAATCTGGTAGGGCCCCCTGTGGAGGGGTGTCAAGGGCCTAGAACTCCAGCACGTGGACCACTGTCTACCTTAGGCTGCCACACCTGCTGTGGGTGTGGCTGTGGAGCATGTCAGGGAAAGATCAAGAATCCAGTGCTGTATTCTTCTGTTATTCTACTCCATCCCTGTTTATTAAAAGTTATTTTCCAGCTGCCTTTCTGGAGTATTAATTGCCTCGACTGCTGTGACTAGCACAGTAATCTGTGGGGAAAACTGTGGCAGTCGTGTCCATTTATGAAAAGGGGCAGGGGGGAAAGCTCATTGACTATTTGCAAAGTGGACTCGGTCTGTGTACTGTGCTTTAAATTAACCTGGCCACCACTACCCCCCGGTGCCCTTGTTTCACTTAGCATAGTCTGCAGGATGGACCTGAGCAGCGTTGCAACTTTGCTGATGGATGGAAGATATAAGACTTGTGATTGTGATATGCCGTCCGCCGATAGAAAATTAAAGATGGTGGCCGACCGTGATTTAGAAGTGTCTGTCATAAAGGAAATAGAGATGACAGCTGACCGGGACTATGAATCTGAAATATGTGATGTGCTGCCTGAACTGTAAGAGATGGAGCTGTCGGCTGACAGCGATCCTGAGATTTTTGACTTTGAGATTGGGACTTGTGATGTGTTGCCCGCCATGATAGGATTGCAGATGGCGGCTGTTGTGCACTTGGAAATGGTGCTGATCGCTGAAAAGATGGCGTCTGTTGGCACCAAAAAAACTGAAGAAATTGCTGCCTTTTGTGGGCGTCATGCAGAGAATTTGGTGCCAGAAGAGAGAAGGCCGCACCCCATTGTGAGAGATGCCCACCCTAAATGGGTGTGGGCAAAGAAGGAGTTGGGTTCCTTACAGCCTGAGCAGGAGAAATAGGTGGAGCAGCAAAGAGTGACTCCACCCACAAATGGGTGGAACTCGAAAAAGATGGACTGTCTGTCAGTGAATGAGGCACCATTACCGACTGACATGGAGAGGAACAGCATGTCCTTCTGCGGCGGCATCGGCCGCCAGGATTGGAGGCGCTCCAAGGTCTGGGCGGAGGTGGGCCTGAAGAAATTAAATGGAGACCATCCTTTGTGAGAGGTGTAGAGAAGATAAAGTGAAAGTGATTACAGTGACCCGTAGTGACCGGGTTGAAGATTGTGACAATGAGCAAGTAATACTGGACGTGACTATTACACCGGATTTGACAAAAGAAGAATTGGAGAGTTACTTTGTGGATCCCAAGATGGCGACCACCAAGACGGAGAGCTGTGGCACCAAAAAGGACTGTCCCTATCAACAAAGTGCACTTTGTGGGCGTGACATCATCTGGATGGTGCCAAAGAAGAATTGTCAACAATGTCGGGTCCGCCCTTGGAGGGAGTGGTATGTACAGATGGACATTCGCCCTTTCCCATCTAATGCATGAAATTGGGTGGGGAGGCCGGAGAGGACCCCACCCTGGAACGGGAGTGGCTCTGCAGAAAGTGATGACTGCAGCTGCCGGCGTCAGTAAGGCACGAGACGTCGGACACAATGTATCGGTGTGGCTGCAGAGGTGTCGGGCGAATGGAAAGGTGGTGGGGGCGGGACGAAGAATCCAAACGCTCCTCCTGTAGTTGGGAAAAAATGCAGGAACACCAGGCACTTACCTGGAGGGAAGATCCCGGACAGATGACAGTGCCCATGACAGTTGGCCGCCGGAGTCTGATAGTACACCGGAAAGGCATCCGCCCGCAGCATAGACCTTACCGGACCCACGGAGGGACTAAGCACTGCTGACTTCCTCCGAGGAAACAACGAGCTCTAAAGCTGTACCTGTCGGATGGCAGGAGATGGAACACGAGTGCACCCTGGAAGCAAGTGCCAGCAGCAGCCACGAGTTGACAAAGCTCACCCGACCGGACGAGGAGTCGGAGGAGGACACCGCTGCCATGTCTGAGTGTGCTGGACACATCTGTGAAGAGGAGAAATTAGAGACGGAAGAAACCCCGGCCTCCCGCATGAGGCAGTACCTACAGGAGATGAGAGCCAGCCTGAGTGAGATGGCAAAATCGAAGGAGGTGAGTGTGTTTCAGCCCCAGCAAGTGACGGGCTACACCGGCCCTGCACTACCACTCTCCTGGGGCAGCGCCGATGTCAGGCCCAAGGCCCGTGCCACCTCACCCCCGTAATCCCGTCAGGTGTCCGTAGAAGATACCGGGCCCCAGTCATCCGCTCTCCCATCCATGTGGATCTCGGATATTATTGCCCAGAAAAAGGCCAGGGAGCATAAGATATGGGCCCTCCTCCACCAGAAGGGAGAGGCCCCCATTTCTGCACGTCGTACTTATGGTCAGCTCATTTATACCAACGTTGAGTGGGACTACAGTTTTATTGAGGAGGCTGACACTCACTACAAAGTGTATGTAAACGCTGCTTCTAGCAAACATGGTAGAGCTTTGCAGGTCAGGGATTGGATCTCCTTCTACAAAGAGGACTGCCCACGAGACTACTATGTCGTGGCTGTCGTCTTGTGCCCGGAGGAAAGTGAACCCACTGGGGAAGAAACGGATCCACATGCAGAGGCAACTGATGACACCTCTGCCCCTGACCATTCTCATCACCCCAGAGACTCTGCAGCTGCAGAGTCCCCTTCAGCCCTCACCAGGGGCCGGGCATCAAGTGGAAAAACCATGCGGGATGCGTGCCTCTGAGCTTCTTTGCTTAACCCTTCAAGTGCCAGTTGCACATTACAGGGACTGTGCCGCATCTCCTCAGGGTAAGGGGGTAAGGAAACCCTGCCAGGCTCTAGAAAAAAGCTGAATGCGGTCTACGGGACCTGCTGAAAACTGTTGTTTTTTTGTGTTTTTGTTGCACCTGTTGCGCCCCTTCTGCTGGGTAGCAGAACTATGCTTGGACATATCTTGGGCTAGAGCTACAGCCACAGACTGTGTAATGTCTAACAGCCCACTACGTACGGCATGATATGTGCTGCACTCCAAGGAAGGGGGTGTACTGCTATGATTGAGTCACCGTAGGAGGCAAAAATAGAAATGCTAGCTAAGTCCAGAAAACCAGAGAAGTAGGCAGCTATCGGATTGCAGACCCCTGAACCTATCAACACAACTAGCAGTAGCCGTGGGGGGCTCCTACGATGCCCTAGGCCCCTCGATCACAGCCGGAGGACTACATAGCCTAAAGACAGAAAGGGAAATCTAAACTGCCCCAAAGCAGACCCCAAAGTAAAAGGCAGCCCCCCACATATAATGGCGGTGAAGCAAGAAGAAAGAACAAAACACAGACAGAAAGATAGACTGAGCAAAGATGGGGCCCACGCTAGCTTTAGATAGGAAAGGACAGGAAGGCTGCTGTCTGCAATCCGTGAAAAACCCTATGAAAATAAGAGCCAACAAACTGACAGTAAAAAAGGCCCTGAAGACGCTAGGCTTCAAAAAAGCTATGTCAGTACTCAGGAATATTCTGAAGACAGAGCAACAGGCAAAAGGAGATTCAGCTCACGCCAGCAGGGAATGGCAGAATCCAGAAAAGCAAGGAAAACAAAACACTAATGCAAAAAGGCAAAGCAGAAATCTTAGCTTTAGATGAGCAGGAATCAGACTGGTTTCCTAGAAGTCCACAGAGAAATCACCCGCAGGCCAGAAGGGCGTCGGCAGCCTTATATCCAGTCATTAACTCCACTCAGCCAATCATCATCATCAGCCCCAGGTGTTTGACAATCAGGCTCACTACCTTTCTTCACCAGAAGAGGGAGTTCCCCGGGCCTCAGTAGTGAAGGGGAAAATTAACTCACAACAGTACCTCCCCCTTGAGGAGGGGTCACCGAACCCTCAACCACGCCACCAGGGCGATCAGGGTGAGCCCGATGAAAGGCACGCACCAATCTTTTGGCATGAATATCAGAGGCAGAGACCCAGGAATTATCCTCCTGACCATAACCCTTCCACTTAACCAAATACTGGAGTCTCCGTCTAGCCAAACGGGAATCCAGCACTTTCTCTACCTCATATTCCATGTTACCTTCAACCAATACAGGGTCTGGAGGTGCAACCCCCGGAACAACAGGTTCAACAAACCTCTTCAACAAAGATTTATGGAACACATTATGGATTTTAAATGTGACAGGAAGAGCCAAACGAAAAGAGACCCGATTAATAATCTCCAAAATCTTGTAAGGTCCAATAAATCTAGGCTTAAACTTAGGAGAAGCCACCTTCATAGCAATATTTTTTGATGATAACCACACCATATCACCAACCTTAAATTGGGGACCAATGGTCCTATGTCGGTTGGAAAACTGCTGGGCCTTTTCCTGGGAGAGAGATAACTTATCCACCACTTGGTCCCAGATCTGGTGCATTCTCTCCACCACAGTGTCAACCCCTGGGCAGGCAGAGGGCTCCACCTGCCCTGAAGAAAATCGAGGATGAAACCCAAAGTTACAAAAAAAAAGGAGACATCAAAGTGGCAGAACTAGCTCTATTATTTAAAGCAAATTCGGCCAAGGGCAAAAAAGAAACCCAATCATCCTGATCAGCAGAAATAAAACATCTCAAATATGACTCCAAGGTCTGGTTTGTTCTCTCTGTCTGCCCATTGGTCTGAGGGTGAAAAGCAGAGGAGAAGGACAACTGAATTCCCAGCTTGGAACAGAAAGTTCTCCAAAATCTAGACACAAACTGGACTCCTCTGTCAGATACAATGTTCTCAGGAATCCCGTGCAAGCGAACCACCTGTTGTAAAAACAGGGGCACCAATTCAGAGGAAGACGGCAACTTAGGGAGTGGTAAAAGATGAACCATCTTATAGAACCTATCACAAATCACCCAAATAACAGTCATCCTTTGAGAGACAGGCATATCAGAGATGAAATCCATTGAAATATGGGTCCATGGCCTCTTGGGGACAGGCAAAGGCATCAACAACCCACTAGAGCGAGAACACGATTTAGACCGGGAGCACGTCCCACAGGACTGCACAAAATTCCTGACATCACGAGACAAGGAGGGCCACCAAAAAGACCGACTCACCAGATCTCTAGTACCAAAAATACCTGGATGACCAGCCAAAGCAGAGCAATGAACTTCAGACATCACTCTCTTCTTCCACTGGTCAGGAACATACAACTTTCCACTGGGACAACGCTCAGGTTTGTCCTCCTGGAACTCTTCCAGAGCACGTCTCAAATCGGGCGAGATGGCAGAAAGAACTACCCCTTCGCCTAAGATGGTAGCAGGCTTGGTCACCACAGGAGAATCAGCAAAGAAGCTCCTAGAGAGGGCGTCAGCCTTGACATTCTTAGTTCCAGGAAGAAAAGAAACCACAAAATCAAAACGTGTAAAAAACAAGGCCCACCTAGCCTGTCTAGGGTTCAAGCACTTAGCCGACTCTAGGTAAATCAAATTCTTGTGGTCAGTGAGGACCACGACTTGATGCTTAGCTCCCTCCAACCAATGTCTCCACTCCTCAAATGCCCATTTCATGGCTAACAGTTCCCGATTCCCCACATCATAGTTACGTTCAGATGGAGAGAACTTTCGGGAAAAGAAAGCACAGGGATTCATTTTAGATGTTACAGGATCCTTTTGGGACAAAACAGCTCCTGCACCAATCTCAGAAGCATCCACCTCTACCTGGAACGGAAGTGAGACATCAGGTTGCCGCAAAACCGGGGCGGAGGTGAATCTTCGCTTCAGCTCCTGAAAGGAAGAAATAGCCTCCGGAGACCAATTTAACACATCAGCACCCTTCTTAGTCAAATCAGTCAATGGCTTGGCAATACTAGAAAATTTTGCTATAAATTTCCGATAAAAATTAGCAAAACCCAAAAACTTCTGGAGGGCCTTCAAAGAAGTGGGCTGAACCCAATCGTAAATGGCCTGTACCTTGGCCGGTTCCATTTCAATAGTTGACGGGGACAAAATAAATCCCAAAAAAGAAATCCTCTGTACTCCAAAAAGGCATTTAGATCCTTTGACATACAGGGAATTCTCCCTCAAGATCTGGAACACAGTCAGAATATGTTCCACATGAGAATCCCAATCCTTGGAGAAGATCAAAATATCATCCAGATAGATAATCAAAAATTTATCGACAAAATCTCGGAAAATATCGTTCATGAAGCACTGGAAGACAGAAGGGGCATTAGTGAGCCCAAAAGGCATCACCAGGTACTCAAAATGTCCCTCCGGAGTATTAAACGCCATCTTCCATTCATCCCCATGCTTAATGCGAATAAGATTATACGCCCCCCTGAGGTCAAGCTTGGTAAACCAGCAAGCACCTTTAACTCTGGAGAATAGATCAGAAATCAGGGGTGACGGATATTGATATTTAACAGTAATTTTGTTGAGAGCACGATAATCAATACAAGGTCTTAATGATCCATCCTTTTTGGCTACAAAAAAAAAAACGGCACCTAAGGGTGACGAGGATGGTCTAATATGACCCTTCTCCAACGCCTCCTTAATATAGGATCACATAGCCTCGTGCTCGGGTACAGATAAATTGAAGAGCCGACCCTTGGGAAATTTACACCCCGGGCTCAGTTCAATTGCACAGTCATAACTCCTATGAGGAGGCAGAGACGCAGACTCATTCTCACTAAATACATCATAAAAGTCCGCCAAATAATCAGGAACATCGTGCGACTGAGGAGAGGTGGAAAACACCGGAGCCTCACTAAAGGCACACCGACAACCCCAACTCACCACAGACACAGATTTCCAATCCAAAACTGGATTATGAATTTGTAACCAGGGAAACCCCAGAACAATAGTATCATGCAGATTATGTAACACCAAAAACCTGCAATTTTCTTGATGGTCTGGGGCGACCCGCATTACCACCTGGGTCCAAAACTGAGGTTTATTTTTAGCCAAAGGAGTAGCATCAATCCCCCTCAAAGGGATAGGCGTCTGCAGAGGTGTCATCGGAAATCCACAACGTTTAACAAAATCCAAGTCCATTAGGTTTAGAGCTGCTCCCGAATCCACAAAAGCCTTGGTGGAAAATGTGGACAGGGAGCAGATCAGAGTAATAGCCAGAAGAAACTTAGGTTGAACACCACCAACAGAAAACGTGTGTGCAAAGCGTTTCTCGCGTTTAGGACAGACAGAAATAATATGCTAGGCATCTCCACAGAAAAAACACAACTTATTACGCCTTCTGAACTCCTGACGCTGCTCTCTGGAAATAACTCTATCACATTGCATAGGTTCAGACATCTGTTCAACAGGTGGCAACACCTCTCGTGCAGCTCTGCGTTCGCGTAAACGCCGATCAACCTGAATAGCTAAAGACATAGAATCGTCAAGACCAGAGGGAACAGGAAATCCCACTATAGTATCTTTTACGGCTTCTGACAACCCCTTCCGAAAGAGAGCAGCCAAGGCATTATCATTCCAGGTAGTAAGTACTGCCCACTTTCAGAATTTTTGACAGTACAATTCTGCAGAATCACGACCCTGGTTCAATACCAGCAGGGTCTTTTCAGCCTGATCAATGGCATTAGGTTCATCATACAACAACCCCAAGGCCTGAAAAAATGCGTTCACATTAGTCAGAATAGGATCATCTGGTTTCAAAGAAAACGCCCAATCCTGGGGATCGCCACGCAGCAAAGAGATGATAATTTTTACCTGCTGCGCGGAGCTCCCTGACGAGTTAGGCTTCAAGGCAAAAAATAATTTACAATTATTTTTGAAATTCAAAAATTTAGACCGATCCCCAAAAAATACATCAGGTGTAGGAATCTTTGGTTCAGCAGCATGTGAATGAGCAAGGTAGGCGGAAATTCCCCGCACTTCCGCAGCGAGCTGCTCCACACGATCAGACAATTGCTTTATCTCCATTGAGAGAAAAAAAAATTCCCCCTACGGCCTCAGAGATATAGAGGAAAAAATATACACACTTTTTTTTTTTTTTTTTTACAATTCTTTCCTGCTATTGAGTACCCTAGAATCTGCGGTATGGCGGGTGATTTGGTTATGATTGAGTCACCGTAGGAGGCAAAAATAGAAATGCTAGCTAAGTCCAGAAAACCAGAGAAGTAGGCAGCTATCGGATTGCAGACCCCTGAACCTATCAACACAACTAGCAGTAGCCGTGGGGGGCTCCTACGATGCCCTAGGCCCCTCGATCACAGCCGGAGGACTACATAGCCTAAAGACAGAAAGGGAAATCTAAACTGCCCCAGAGCAGACCCCAAAGTAAAAGGCAGCCCCCCACATATAATGGCAGTGAAGCAAGAAGAAAGAACAAAACACAGACAGAAAGATAGACTGAGCAAAGATGGGGCCCACGCTAGCTTTAGATAGGAAAGGACAGGAAGGCTGCTGTCTGCAATCCGTGAAAAACCCTATGAAAATAAGAGCCAACAAACTGACAGTAAAAAAGGCCCTGAAGACGCTAGGCTTCAGAAAAGCTATGTCAGTACTCAGGAATATTCTGAAGACAGAGCAACAGGCAAAAGGAGATTCAGCTCACCCCAGCAGGGAATGGCAGAATCCAGAAAAGCAAGGAAAACAAAACACTAATGCAAAAAGGCAAAGCAGAAATCTTAGCTTTAGATGAGCAGGAATCAGACTGGTTTCCTAGAAGTCCACAGAGAAATCACCCGCAGGCCAGAAGGGCGTCGGCAGCCTTATATCCAGTCATTAACTCCACTCAGCCAATCATCATCATCAGACCCAGGTGTTTGACAATCAGGCTCACTACCTTTCTTCACCAGAAGAGGGAGTTCCCCGGGCCTCAGTAGTGAAGGGGAAAATGAACTCACAACAGTGTACCCCTTTAAGGATTGCTCAAATGTAGATATTTTGTAAAGATGGACTGACAGTGTGCCTGGGAGGACTGTTTCAGTGCACCAGTGTGTAGTATGTAAATAATTTGTGCTCCCCTCATAGGAAGGGGGAGGGGCACCCTTCTGGCAGAAGAATTTTGGTATGGAAAAGTGCGTCATCGTGTCACCAAAAAGTGGACATTGCTGTTGCATATTTCTACCTCATATTGAGAAAATGAACATTATTGCTCTTCCTGTGTGGAGTATCCTTGTAAAATAAAGAGAGTTTGATATGTTAATATATATGCTAATTAAAAAAGCTGTACATGTATGTTGTGCGGGAAAATGTTAGTATTGTTTTCACATTGTCAGGGACTACAATGATTTAAGGTAGGGGGTATGAAACAGGGTCAGGGCTTAGCCCTTTATATGTTGATGCTACTATTAACATGTACATAACTGCCATATTTGAATGTCATATTTACGTATCTTTGTATTATATGTAAGCTGTTTATACATGTTTATTGCTATATGTAAGCTAGGGACAGTGCAGTTAGGGAAAAGGCCACTAGATGGGGGCACCGAGTACACTGCATAGGAAAGCATAGTTGTAGCACACTTAGAGGTTAATTGTAGGAGTGGTAGCTGGGGAATAAGTGAGACAGATTTCCTGGATATAGTCAGACTGGGGTAAACCCCCTAGTGTGCTCAGATGGACTTGGGGCATGAGCTGATTAGCTATCACACAACGTTCCCAAGCAGAGAAGCCCAGCCACCCATAGAAAGGAGTGGAAGTAATAAGTAAGAAGAGAAGAGTGCAGTGCATGGTATGCGCAGCAACGTAGTGAAGAAGCAACAGAAGACATGTGAAGAAGTAGTAGTAGAGTGGGCCACCAGCGAGTGTGTGGGCAGGCTAACCAAAAGAGGGTGGACGACCTGGTAGATGAATATTTCCATGTCGGGGCTGAAGTCGGTTCCAGAGAGGTTGAAGTGCCATTTTCACCGGGCTCCTCGTCCCCTTGTAACTTTGTGGCCTATTCCAGTGAAGTAGAAGAAGTAAGGGAAAGATTAAGAATAATGCATTGCTGGTACTGTGACAAATGTGCTGGAAGTGTTATGGATGTGCTGTGTCCTGAAGAGAATAAATCCGTTATGTTTATAATTGCTTTGGACTCTGCCTCCTGTCCTTTAAGTGAACGGAAGAATGAGGGACACAGCAGGGAAGAAGCAGCTGACAGCACAGTGAGTATGGATTGTGCTGACCTGATTGCAACCCAGCCGTATTCTTACAAGGAGATTGACCCCCTCATGACCAGTCCAGAGAGAGGACAGCAGAAAATAAACTCCGGACTGGACCATGACAACATGTTTATTCTTCTTGCAGATTTCCCAGGTGCAGGCTGGCTGTTGAAGGCAGTTATCATCATTGAAGACAATGATGAGAGTTGTACTCAGCAACAGTTATAACTCCTGTGTAAAATAAAGAATTAATTTAAAAAAACTGCATGGGCTCCTGCGCAATTTTTTCATACTCAGCAAAAGGAAGTTCCACAGCAGCAGGCTGATGTTAATGCCCCATAAGGTTCCCAGGCTATGAATAACAGCTCTTAGCCGTTTGCTTAGCCTTTCCTGGTGAATTTAACGGGGACCCCCCAAAATAATGACATAGGGTTCCTCTATAAATTATAATCAGCAAAGGCTAAACAGACACCTGTGGATTGATATTAATAGCTTGGGAAGGGGTCAGAGATATTGAGCCCCCCACCAAGCTACCAACATCAGCCCTCAGCCACCTCAGAAATGGCATGTCTAGAAGATGCATCAAATCTGGCACTTGCCCTCACTCTTCCTACTTGCCCTGTGATGATGGCCAGTGGGGTAATAGGATTGGGGTCGATGTCACCTTTGTCAGGTGACCTCAAGCCAAGGAGTTAGTAATATAGAGGCGTCTATAATATGCCCCCATTGCTAACCCCATAGTAAATATTGAAATAAACACACTGCAAAAATAAAGTCCTTTATTTGAATGAATACAAAAAACCTGTTTTGCACATTATTTGAAAAATAAAAAAAACAGTTATATTCACCTTATGCCTATTCCATTGAAGCCCTTGTGCCTGTAAAAAATGAAAATAATAAGCAAAAATACTCACCTCACGTGTAATTCACTGATGCCCATATCCCCTGAAAAAAAAAGTAAACAACCATATTCCTCACCTGTTCTAAGTGCAGATAAGCCATACTGTCCCACGTCATAATCCATTTGTACTATATATTCTTTTTCAACCTGGACAGTGGCATTATGCAACCACACAGACTGTAAACCATGGGAGAATGAGGTGCTGAGAGCACAAGTGACAAGTGGTGACGTCATAGAGGTCACCACTAGAGTTGAGCGAAACAGGTTGGTCAGATTCAAAAATCGCCGACTTTCGCCAAAGTCGGGTTTTGCCAATCAAAACCTGACCCCAGCGTGAGGTCGGCCATGAGGTCACCGATCAGCGCACCAAAGTCGAGTTTCAAATTATGCTTTCAGCGCCTTTTCTCACCCAATGATGGAGGACATACACTGTGGGCAACAAGATGATATGCGCAGCGGCCAGCACCATCTTAGAGAAGGGCATTGAAGTGATTGGCTGGCTTTGTGTGGCGTCACAGTGGGCATAAAAGGCTGTGAACGCCGACCGCCATCTTACTTCTGCCGATCTTACAATAGGGAGAGGTGCTGCTGCTGATTCTGAACAGGGAGAGCGTTAGGCAGGGAAGAAGAAAAAAAATTGCTTCTGCTGACAGCACTTTTCACTGTACAGTTAGTGTGCAGTGAAAGGGGAGGATTTTTGTTGTGTGCAGCAGCGCTGGTGGTGATTAGGCTGCCTTTTAAGGCTACCTGCTAGCTGCTTTGCTGTGTGCACACTGCTGTTCAAACTGCTTTTTTCAAAGCACGCAAAATTTTATTATTTCGTCCTGGTGAGTTACTAAGCATTCATTTTTTCACACACCGTCTAGCAGTGTACACTCCTCACACACTACCGTGTACCTGCTGGTATCACGGACAAATAGAAGCTATCTGGGTGTGACTCTGGAAGAAAAAGCTGAGGAGTTTGTCCGTTTTTCCAGACTTACAACTTAGAGTCGTGTCCGTTGTTCAAACAGTTTGGTATATCTGCTGTTTGATGACCGTCAAAACTAGACAGCGTGTGTCGGTCCGTATACAAATACACGGAGCTTGACAATTTTCCATATAGACACCGTCTAGCTGTGTACGCTCCTCACACACTACCGTGTACCGGCTGGTATCATGGACAAATAGAAGCTACATGTGTGTGACTCTGGAAAAAAAAGCCAAGGAGTTTTTCCATTTTTCCAGACCTACATCTTAGAGTCGTGTCCATTTTTCAAACAGTTTCGTATATCTGGTGTTTGATTACGGTCAAAACTAGACAGAGACAGTGTGTGTCAGTCCGCATACAAATACACGGAGCTTGACAATTTTACATGCACACACCGTACAGCATTGTATGCTCCTCACACACTACTGTGTACCGCCTTCTAGCACGGACAAATAGAAGCTACCTGTGTGTGACTAAGGAAAAAAAAGCCGAGAAGTTTTTCCAGACCTACACCTTAGAGTCGTGTCTGTTGTTCGAACAGTTTCCTAGATCTGGTGTTTGATAACGGTCAAAACTAGACAGAGACAGCGTGTGTCAGTCCATATACAAATATACGGAGCTTGAAAATTTTACATACACACATCGTATAGAGCTGTCCGATTCTCCAACAGTATTGTATATCTGCCGTTCGCATTACAGTCACTTTTATACCTAGTCAGCGTGTGTGTGTGACACTCCATAAATACATATATGGAGATTGTTAGTTGCACAAAAATCGTATACAGCTGTACACTTCCGATACAGTTCCGTATATCTGCTTGTTGGATTATGGTCCAATACATACTGTGAGAGCGTCTGTGACTAACATAATATATACGATGATTTAATTTGTTTAATATACCTTACACAGCTGGACGCTCCTCATACAGTACCATCTCTCTGCTGGTATTTTTGGTACATTTTCCCAAACATGAGGAAGTATAGTGGAAGAGGCCGCGGATGTGGGCAGGGGGGCGCAGCAGGTACTGATGGTGGTGGTGCATCGGCTGGTTCTGGCAAAAGCACAATAGCAGCTAAGGCAGGAGGTGATGAGCCTGCGTCATCTTTTGGTCCAAGATGGCCTGTAAGGTTGCCTTTACTTGGAGTAGGAAAACCACTTTTAAAGCTGGAGCATCAGGAACAGGTTTTGGCGTACATTGCCGAAACAGCCACCAGCTCTATTGCCTCCTCTTCTGAACGTTCGAAACCTGCAAGCACGGAGTCATCAGTGGAGGGTTCTGGTCATAAAAAACCCCTTTCATTGTGTCCTTCACCCCCACCAAAAGTTAAGGATGCGGCAGCCCACACTTCAGATTACTCTATGGAGCTCTTTTCACATACCATGCCTGGGTTATCCTGTCAAATCCTGAATTCCCCTGTCCAAGATGAATCTTACATGAAGTGCACTGATGCACAGCCACTGCTAGATGATTATGCTGGTACATTGACCCACAGCATTACATTGCCCCCGCAGTCTATTGAGCCAGAATCTGACCCTGATGAAACCCAGGTGCCCCTTCCCGCATGCTATACCACCTTACACGGTGACCCAGAGGAAGGTGAAGAGGAAGGTGTAGATGACTTTGAAGAGGAGGTGATGGATGACCCAGTTCTGGACACGGATTGGCATCCATTGGGGGAGGAGGGTGGCGCTGGCAATAGTTCAGATAAGGAGAAGGATCCGCAGCAGGCATTGACATCGCAGCAGCGGTTATCTAGCAGGCCCATAGCTGTCCTAAAATGTGGAACAAAAACTAAAAGAGCTACAGGACATCTTGACCAGACGGTCAACTTAGCACAGCGTGCAAGGCCAGAAAATATTTACCAAAGTAGGAAGAGTGCAGTGTGGCACTTCTTTGTCCAAAATCCTACTGATGAGTCAAAGGTTACCTGTAAGAAGTGCGGAAGGACCTTTAGCTGAGATAAACAAGTCAGAAATTTGAATACCAGTTGCATGCTTAGACATTTAATCAACAAGCACTTGCAAGCGTGGACGGACTACAAAACCTCAGGTAGCACATGTGCACCTGCTCCGACTGAAGGTAGCCAACAACGCTCCATCGCTACCCCCACTGTAAGACCACCGCCACCATTAAGCACACCACTAGCACTAAATGTGGAGGTGTCGTCGCAAGGCCAAAGCACTCAGGGAATCACAATGGGTTTGCAACACAACACTGAATCTAGGCCATCACCACCAATAACATCACCAACCCTCTCTCACTCCATCCGATCCACTGCTACTTCCCCCATATGCAGCTCTCCAGTCCAGCTCACCCTACCAGACACTCTGAGTAGGACAAGAAAGTACTCATCCTCTCATCCGCGTACACTGGGTTTGAGCGCCTACATTGCCAAACTAATCTCATTAGAGATGATGCCCTACAGTTTGGTTGAAAGCGAAGCTTTCTGCGACCTCATGGCCTACGCTGTCCCACGCTATGACCTACCCAGTCGGCACTTCTTTTCTCAAAAAGCCATCCCTGCCCTCCACCGGCATGTGAAAGACCACATTGTCCATGCACTAAAACAGTCAGTGAGTGCAAAGGTGCACCTCACAACAGATGCATGGACCAGTAGGCATGGCCAGGGCCATTACGCGTCCATCACTGCGCACTGGGTTAATATGGTGGATGCAGGCTCCACTGGGGACAGCGGCAATGGAACAGTGCTGCCTAGCCCACGGTATAGGAAACAGTTGGCTGTAGGCTTTCGCTCCTCCTCCTCGTCTACCAGCGAAAGCTCGTCCACAGAGCGCAGTAGCACGAGCACTACATCCGCAGCTGGCAGTGTTGCACACGAAGTGTCCCACTATCGAACAGCTAGTGGTAAGCGTCAGCAGGCTGTGCTAAAGATTATGTCTTTGGGCGACAACAGAAACACCGCGGAGGTACTGGCCGACTACTTGCAGCGACAAACAGAGTCATGGCTGGGCAGTCTACATCTTGAGGCAGGCAAGGTAGTCAGTGATAACGGCCGTAATTTTGTGGCAGCCATAGCCCGTGCAAAACTCACACACATACCTTGCCTGGCTCACACTTTGAACCTGGTGGTGCAGTGCTTCCTTAATAATTATCCGAAGTTAACATCCCTGCGCCATAAAGTGTGAAGACTGTGCTTGCACATCCATCGCTCGGCCGTACACTCCAGTCGTATGCAGAAGCTGCAGCGATTGCTCCACCTCCCCAAGCACCGCCTAATCATAGACGTTGCAACAAGGTGGAACGCCGCCCTGCGCATGGTTGAGAGGCTGTGTGAACAGAGGTCGGCTGTAATGCATTTGTGGGAGGATACACAGGCAGGCAGTTTGAGGGAAGACATGGAATTGTCGGGTGTGCAGTGGTCAAAGCTGAAAGACCTCTGTAAAGTCCTTCAGTGTTTTGAGGAATGCACACGGCTGGTAAGCGCAGACAATGCCATTGTCATGATCTCAGTGCGAGTTTGACTCGCACACGTGGGGTTAATGTCTGGAACCAGTGCTGATGAATGGCATTTATGGGGTTAAAGGTTGTGATCCCAGTGTAGGCTTACTGTCATGGGAAGCCTAGGTAACTTTAGGCTGAAACCCCAGAGCCCCTGCAGTGTCCCTCAGACTAGGGGAGACCCTGTCTGTCCCTCAACCCAGGGTTTACACTGAAGGTGTGCCTGCCTGGGCCTCCACCCTGTCCTTGTCTCCTGTCCAGCCCTAAGCTGAACCCACCACCCTCCACCCAGTGAGGAGACCAAACACCAGACCCCACAAATAAGTATGGACAGGGATAAAGGAAACGCACCACACTGTGTACACACAGGAGAATACAATAATGTGCAAGGGCAACCAAAAAATACAACACACGGAGGCAAAATGGCAACAACGGAATATACTACACCAGAAACCGTATGCTCCTTAGACCACCACTCCAGACCGGTATCGCTAGCACAAGGGAAGAGCTATAGTCGGCGACGCCCATAGTCACGCAGGACAATTTAAAGACAGAGGGCGTGGCTAAGCCCTCAGCCAGAATGACAACTTGGTTAACCCAATCCAAGCCGGATCAGAAGACCAACCAGCGCCGCTGAGAACCAAGTGGTAGGATGGGGTATTACCGCTGTCTGCCGGACACCCCGGTGAGAACAGTGTCCGACATGACAGTACCCTGTCTTCTACGAGGGACCCCAGGAACCTCACAATGTCAAGGACCCGGCTTGTCCGGATGGCGGCGATGAAACCCTGTAATCAGTCGGTCCGCATGTATGTCTGAAGCCGGCACCCAAGTCCTCTCCTCAGGACCATAGCCACGTCAGTGGACCAGGTACTGTAGAGTGCAACGCACTACCTGAGAGTCAATCACCTTGGACACCTCAAACTCCAACGTGCCATCGACCAAGACAGGAGGTGGTGGCACGGGAGAAACATCAACAGCACCCACGACTTTCTTAAGTAACGCCTTGTGAAACACATTATGTATCTTGTATACGGCAGGTAACTCCAAACGAAATGCCACAGGGTTGATAATTGCGGAGATCCTAAATGGACCAATGAAGCTAGGACCCAACTTAAGCGATGGTATTTTGAGTTTGATGTTCCTTGTAGACAACCACACCCAATCACCCACACACAGGTCCGGACCTGGCACACGTCTACCGTCAGCCACACGTTTGTACCTAGAACCTACATTCAGCAAGCGCTGCTTTACTCTCCTCCAAATGGATGACAATTGTGCTCCCAACTGGTCCTCCTCAGGGATGCCCGCAGAGCACCCTTGGCGCAAGGTACAGAATTGGGGATGTTGACCATAAACACAAAAGAAAGGAGATTCCCCAGACGATTCCTGACAATGATTGTTTATCGCGAATTCAGCCAGAGGAAGAAACGCCGACCACTCTTCCTGATTGTCAGACACAAAACAGCGTAAGTATTGTTCCAGGTTTTGGTTCATACGCTCAGTCTGCCCATTCGACTGCGGATGGAAAGCCGATGAAAGAGACAATTTAATCCTTAGGCGTGAACAAAAAGCTCTCCAAAATTTTGCTACAAATTGTGTACCTCTATCAGATACAATGTCAGACGGGACACCATGAAGTCTGACCATCTCGCGAATAAATACCTGAGTAAGGGTCTTCGCATTGGGCAAAGATGGCAAAGCAACGAAATGCGACATTTTAGAGAACCGATCAACTATTACCAGAATAACCGTGTTCCCAGCCGAGGAGGGCAAATCCATAATGAAATCCATGGAAATCTCTGTCCATGGCTTACTGGGCACACAAAGAGGCTGCAACGTGCCAGCAGGACGGGAGCATGGTGTCTTGGCCCGTGCGCACGAGGTACAGGCTGACACATATGAGGCCACGTCCTGCTGGATTTTGGGCCACCAAAAACGACGTGATACAAGTTCCAGAGTGCCCTTAACCCCTGGGTGGCCCGCCAGGACAGTATCGTGATGTTCCCCTAACACCTTTAAGCGTAGGTGTAGTGGCACAAACGATTTATTAGGAGGCAGATCCGGCGGTACCTCCTCCTGAGCCTCCGCAATCTCTGCCTCAACTTCTGTCGTGAGAGCCGAGACCACAACTCCCTTTTGGAGGATAGGCACCGGATCCTCACGTTGCTCTCCACCCGGAAAACATCTGGACAAGGCGTCCGCCTTAGTATTCTTAGAACCTGATTGGTATGTCACAAAAAAATTGAACCGGGTGAAGAATAACGCCCAGCGAGCCTGTCTGGGGGACAGGCATTTAGCAGACTCTAAATAAAGCAGATTTTTATGGTCTGTTATAACAGTAATCTGATGGACAGCCCCTCCAAGAAGTGTCACCATTCCTCAAATGCCAACTTGATGGCCAACAATTCCCTGTTACCAATATCGTAATTACGCTCGGCAGGCGACAGCTTCTTGGAGAAGTAGGCACACGGATGAAATTTGCCCAAGGATGAACCCTGAGACAGTACCGCCCCCACTCCAACCTCAGATGCATCCACCTCCACGGTAAATGGTAGGGAGACATCAGGCTGAACCAGGATGGGAGCTGAAGCAAAACTGTTTTTTAGGAATTCAAACGCGCGCACAGCAGCCTCAGACCAGTCAGAAAAATTGGTACCTTTTTTAGTCATGTCGGTGAGCGGTTTAGCAATCACAGAAAAATTCTTAATAAATTTCTTATAATAGTTGGAAAAGCCCAGGAATCGCTGAAGCGCCTTGAGATTATCAGGCCGATCCCACTGCAGCACCGCTTGCACCTTAGCGGTGTCCATTTTAAACCCTGAGGCGGAAATTACATAACCCAAAAAAGGTAATTCTTGGACGACAAATACACATTTCTCAAGCTTGGCATAGAGCTTGTTCTCCCTGAGCAACTGCAATACCTGCCTAACGTGCTCTATGTGTGCATCACGGTCACGTGAGTAAATAAGAATGTCATCAAGGTATATAACAACAAATTTCCCCAAGAGATGAGAAAATACATCATTTATGAAATGTTGAAATACTGCTGGCGCGCTCGCCAACCCAAATGGCATCACCAAATTCTCAAAATGACCCTCAGGGGTATTAAATGCCGTCTTCCATTCATCCCCTTGACGGACACTTATGAGATTGTACGCCCCCCTGAGGTCAAGCTTGGAAAACCATTTGGCACCAGACACCTGGTTGAACAAATCGAGTATCAGTGGCATCGGGTATGGGTCACGAACCGTAATCTGGTTGAGTTCCCTGAAATCCAGACACGGGAGTAATCCGCCATCTTTCTTCTTAACAAAGAAGAACCCCGCCGCCAATGGAGATGATGAAGGCCTGATGTGCCCTTTGCTTAGACTTTCTGCAATGTATTCTTTGAGAGCTTGCCTCTCAGGACCTGAGATATTAAACATCCTGGCTTTCGGTAACTTGGCCCCTGGTTTTAACCTAATAGCACAGTCATAGGGTCGGTGCGGTGGCAGCTCTGAACAACCTCTTTCAGAAAATACATCAGCAAAGTCCAGCAGTGGCTCCGGGATGCTGGGAGTCACAGCGGAGATACATGTGGCCAGACAACTCTCCTGGCAATATCTGCTCCACTGGATTATGTCCTGGGTTTTCCAATCAATCACAAGATTGTGCATAGACAACCATGGAAACCCCAGAACTACCTGAGCAGGTAAATTACTGAGCACCTTACATGTTACCCGCTCAGAGTGTAGGACCCCAATGTGGAGTTTTACATCAGCCACAAACTCTTTAATCTCCCCTTGTGAGAGAGGGGAGGCATTGATGGTAACCACCCGGATAGGATTAGGCAGCGTCTCCACCTTAAATCCCGCTGTACGCGCAAACTTTTCATCAATGAGATTAGCGGCTGAACCACTATCTACAAATACAGTAATCGACAGCTCTTGGCCGCCGATTACTACCTTGGCAGGGAGCATACACTGGGAGACCACCACGGAGGATATGCAAAGGCTCAGACTAGACTCCTCCAAACCCTCTGAGCCTAGCAGTTTTCCACCGGCACGTCTTTCTTAGGTACCAGGGGGCAAGCACTAATAAAATGTCCTTTTTTGCCACAAAAAAACCAGACCCCTTGCTTTCTGGGCAAGGGACATTTATGCTTGTTATTATGTGTATGTGATATACCAGCGATCTGCATAGGTTCCACGGATTCACCCGAGGCAACCTCACCAGAGATTGCACCCCCCACAGGCAATGTCTCCTGCGACCTCTGACGAAAGCGGCGATCAATGCGTACTACAAGCACCATAGCAGCCTCCAGAGAGGCGGGAGTCTTATACATTAGCAGAGCTTGTTTAACCCTTCCAGAAACCCCATGCAAAAATTGACTCCTTAGTGCAGGGTCATTCCATTGAGTGTCCACAGCCCAGCGACGAAATTCCGTACAATAATCCTCCACCAGTCGCTCACCCTGGAGTAGAGAGCGCATTTTAGACTCTGCTAACGCCTGTCTGTCAGGATCGTCATAGATTAAACCAAGAGCAGAAAAAAAAAAGTCTACGGACTCAAATACAGGTGAATCAGAAGGTAGTGAAAAAGCCCATGCTTGTGGATCACCACTCAGCAAGGAAATTACCAAGCCCACACGCTGAGCCTCATTTCTTGAGGAGAGTGGACGCATACGAAAATACAATTTGCAGGATTCACGAAATACAATGAACTTACAGCGATCACCAGAAAATCGTTCAGGAAGAGGTAACTTGGGTTCAGCTGCCCTGACTGCTGCCTCAGTTTGCACAGCAAGAACTGACAGGCCTTGTTGCTGGACCGCCCTCCTCAGTTCAGTGACCTCTATGGACAGAGCCTCCAGCTGCTTGGTTATGGAGACTATGGGATCCATAGTAAATAATCCTTTTTTTTTTTTTTGGGCCGACTATAATGTCATTGGAAGCCTAGGTAACTTTAGGCTGAAATCCCAGGGCCCCTGCGGTGTCCCTCAGACTAGGGGAGACCCTGTCTGTCCCTCAACCCAGGGTTTACACTGAAGGTGTGCCTGCCTGGGCCTCCACCCTGTCCTTATCTCCTGTCCAGCCCTAAGCTGAACCCACCACCCTCCACCCAGTGAGGAGACCAAACACCAGACCCCACAAATAAGTATGGACAGGGATAAAGGAAACACACCACACCGCGTACACACAGGAGAATACAATAATGTGCAGGGCAACCAAAAAATACAACACAGGGAGGCAAAATGGTAACAACGGAATATACTACGCCAGAAACCGTATGCTCCTTAGACCACCACTCCAGATCGGTATCGCTAGCACAAGGCAAGAGCTATAGTCGGCGACGCCCATAGTCATGCAGGACAATTTAAAGACAGAGGGCGTGGCTAAGCCCTCAGCCAGAATGACAACCTGGTTAACCCAATCCAAGCCGGATCAGAAGACTAACCAGCGCCGCTGAGAACCAAGTGGTAGGATGGGGTATTACCGCTGTCTGCCGGATACCCTGGTGCGAACAGTGTCCGGCATGACACTTACCTGCACACCTGGGGCTATGATTGTGGCCTCTCCCTGGTTCTGGGAGAGGCTTCTTATAGCCTCAGGACGCTCCCATCCCTGTCAGTTATACTTTCGCCCTTGGCATTGTGTGGTGACCCCTGAGTGTGTTTGTGCTGTGTTCTGGTTGCTTGATTCTCTGTGTACGACTCGGTCTGTTCTCTGGATATTGCTTTGGATTCTGCTTGGTACCTTCTATGTCTGTTTGGTTTTGACTTCTGCTTGGCCCTAACTATCCTTTCTGTCTCATCTCTGGTTCTTTACTGATATCTCTGTGTATGACCTCCGTTTTGCCTGACTCTGAGTATTTCTGCATAGTGTCCTGCCATCTCTGAAAGCAGGAAGCTAAGCCCCGCCTCCTTGCAGTCACAAGACTGTAGGTCCTATGACTGCTTGCTAAACTTCATCGTCCACAGGTCCTGTGTATCTGTACTTTCCGGCTGTATCTGACCCCGGGCCCCCCTACAGTGCGGGTGAGTCCCTGCTCAGCGGAGGCTGCACGCCGGCGCTGACAGGATCCTGACATTATAACTGAACGTTAAGTTTTTAGGGCTTTTTTTTTCCTTTCTCTGCTGAGAAATATGGATCCCATACAATCTCTTGCTGAGCAAATGAAAAATCTGAGTCAGATGTTTCAGGGTTTATCTCTGGATCAGCAAGCTCTGGCTCGTTCTCAGCAGCAGGTTTCTGAGACAGTGCGGGGGGCTTTAGCTGCTTGGTCTCTGGGGGCTGGGGTGAGTGATGTTGTTTTGGTGTCCCCAGAACCACATGTTAAACTGCCTGATTTCTTTTCTGGGAACAAAAAGGAGTTCAGGGTCTTCATGGAGGGGTGCAAACTCTTCTTTAGTTTGAGGCCACGTTCCTCTGGGGACGAAAGTCAGAAGGTTGGGGTCCTTATGTCTCTGTTAAGAGGGTCCCCACAAGCTTGGGCTTTCTCCCTTCCTCCCACTGCCCCTGAGAGAGTGTCTGTGAATGCATTTTTTGAGGCCCTCGGGCACATATATGATGAGCCGAACCAAGTGCGATTGGCAGAGGACATGGTGATGAGTGTCTGACAGGGGAAACACTCGGCTGAGTGGTTTTGTACATAATTCCGCCTCTGGGCCGCAGAGGTCTCTTGAGATGACGCCGCACTCCGAGGACTCTTTCGCAGAGGCTTGTCCGAGCGGTTACAGGATGCCTTGGCATTACATCTCCCACCTAACTCACTCGAGGGTGCCATGACCCAGGCCGTCCGGATGGACCTCAGGCTGTGGGCCAGGGGGGTGATGCAGGCGGAGACTCCATTGTTCCCTAGTGAAAAGAGACTGTTTCTGTGCCCATGGACGTAGGGGCTCTCTCCCTGAAGGAAAAGGAGAGACAACGCCGGAGAGAAAAGCAGTTATGCTTCTACTGTGGTAAAACGGGTCATTGGAAAAGGGAGTGTACTGATTGTCCATCCTCAATCCAGTCGACGGGAAACAACTAGGTCTGAGTAGTCAGCGGGGAGACTACTCAGACCCTCATGTACTCTTTTCCTCATTTTCTAAGGTGTTGCTTCATGTGGAACTGTTAGTGGACGATTATTGTTTTCCCTCTACAGCTTTCGTGGACTGCAGATCATCCATCAATCTCATTGACTCCCAATTGGTCACACGCTATAAGATAGGGACAGTTAGACTTAAGGTTCCGATCAAAGTGTTGGCCATTGACTCCTACCCCCTCACTAAAGAGGGAATTCTCTTTATGTCTGACTTGTTTTTGCTCAAAGTGGGCGCTACCCATGAAGAAAAATTAAGTTGTTTGGTTCTGGACAACTTACCAGCAGGATTGGTGTTGGGCATGCCCTGGTTACAACGCCATAACCCAGTCATTAACTGGAACATGGGGAGATTGTTCAGTGGGAGTTTAATGATTCGATGTTATGTGATAAGTCTGCACTATTGGTTGAACCTGTTAAATCTGTATCTGTGTCATCTGTCAAGCTGGAAGGTATTCCGGAGTACCTGAAAGAATTCGAAGATGTGTTCTCTGAAAGCGAGGCCGAGACGTTGCCGCCACATAGATCCCTTTGACTGCGCTATCGAGTTAGTCCCGGGGGCTAAATTGCCTAAAGCCCGTCTGTTAATTTATCTGGCCCTGAGCACTTGGCCATGAAAGATTACATTGCTGAGAGTCTTCGCAAAGGACACATACGTCCCACAGTCTCACCTGTGGCGACAGGGGTTTTTTTGGTAAGGAAAAAGATGGTGGTTTACGTCTCTGCCTCGATTTTCATGAGCTCAACTAGATTACTGTACGAAATACGTACCCCCTTCCGTTGTTCCTGATTTGTGTAACCAACTTTCAGGGGCAAAATGGTTCTCCAAACTCGATCTTCGGGGGGCATATAATTTGATAAGGGTCCGGGAGGGGGATGAATGGAAAACCGCGTTCCTCACGACCGAGGGACTGTTTGAAAATTTAGTCATGCCGTTTGGTCTTTCCAATGCCCCAGCCATATTTCAGAATTTCATCAACGTGGTATTCTCGGATCTCATTGGTCGTTTTGTTGTCATTTACTTAGACGATATTCTGATATACTCTCCCGACAGTCAATCTCATCTGAATCATGTACGAACCGTTCTCCAAAGACTGAGGGAAAATCATCTGCCAAATTGGAGAAATGTGTGTTTTTTGTTCAAGAATTGTCTTTTTTGGCATTAATTGTGTCCTGTGAGGGTTTTCGCATGGACCCCAAGAAGGTGCAGGCCATTGCGGATTGGGTGCAACCCCGAGACCTTAAGGGTCTTCAGCGCTTCTTGGGGTTCACCAATTATTACCGCAAATTTATTCGGGGGTTTTCACAGGTGGTCAAACCACTCACAGATCTTACTTGTAAAGGTGCGGATGTGAGAAACTGGTCCTCGCTCGCAAAAGAGGCCCTTGCGACCCTGAAAAGAAGCTTTATGTCTGCTCCCGTGTTAGTACAGCCAGATCCGTCCAAACCATTCATCGTGGAAGTGGACGCCTCTGAGGTGGGGGTGGGGGCGGTGTTGTCCCAAGGGCCTGCCACTCTAACCAACCTCAGGCCATGTGCTTTCTTTTCCAAGAAGTTCTCTGCTGCGGAAATAAATTACGACGTAGGCAATAGAGAGCTTCTTGCTGTCAAATTGGCATTTGAAGAATGGAGGCACTTTTTTGAGGGGGCCAGTTACCCGGCTATGGTGATCACGGATCACAAAAATTTGTCATACATTGTCTGCTAAAAGACTAACGCCCAGACAGGCCCGTTGGTCACTTTTTTTTCCCGTTTTCAGTTTACGATTACATTTTGTCCAGGGTCTAAGAATGTCAAGGCTGACGCCTTATCGCGCAGTTTTCAGCCGGTGTCGCCCCCTGAGCCACCATCCTCCATTCTTCACCTGGGGGTTGTGATAGCAGAGGTCTCGTCTGAATTGGAACGGGAGATTCAGGGGGCCCAGTCGCGGGCCCCGGTGGCCAAGCCGGAGGGGAAGTTGTTTGTCCCAGAGCAACTTCGCCTGAAACTCTTGCAGGAGTTCCATGAATCCAAGCTGAGTGCTCACCCTGGTATTTCAGCCACGCATCTGGCGGTGGCTAGGATCTTTTGGTGGCCTACCCTTGGTTCAGACATTAAAAAATTCATTGCTGGTTGTGGGGTCTGCGCTCGTTCTAAAAGCTCTCATAGCCGGCCGGCAGGGGAGCTGATGCCCTTGGCAGTGACCGAAAGACCATGGACTCACTTATCTATGGATTTTGTTACCAATCTCCCTCAATCTAAGGGTAATAGAGTGGTATGGGTAGTGGTGGACAGGTTTTCTAAGCAGGCTCATTTTGTACCCCTGTCCGCACTACCGTCAGCTGAGATGTTGTCCAGGTTGTTTGTGCAGCATGTGATCTGGTTGCATGGGGTACCCCTGAATGTGGTATCTGATCGTGGTGTGCAGTTTGTGGCTAAGTTTTGGTGTGTTTTCTGCAAAAAATTAGGGATGTCTCTGTCCTTTTCGTCTGCATACCATCCTGAAAGCAATGGTCAGACGGAGCGCACTAACCAGTCCCTGGAACAGATCCTCAGGTGTCTAACCTCTGCTAGACAGAATGACTGGTGCAATGCACTGCCATTGGCTGAATTTGCCTTCAATAGTCGGGTGAGTCAATCCACGGGTATGACTCCTTTTTTGATCAATTCTGGGTTCAGTCCTCATTTTGGTGAGTATTCTCGTCTGGACTCGGGGAGTCCCAGGGCTGAGGGCTCTGTTCATTGATTACAGAATACGTGGGCAGAAGTTCAGCGGAGTATATCTAGGTCTCAGGGCAGGTATAAGTTTTTCGCGGACAGGAAACGAACACCAGGGCCCACGTTTCAGGTTGGAGACAAGGTTTGGCCCTCCACGCAAAACATTAAATTGAAGGTTCCTTCAGCCAAGTTGGGGCCCAAATTCATTGGCCCATACAAGATTGTGGAAAAAATCAATCCAGTGGCGTATAGGCTGTGCCTTCCACCCTTTTTCAAGATCCCTAACGTCTTCCACAAATCTCTACTGAAACCTTTTGAAGCAGTCCGGGGAGACTCTGAGTCCGCTGCTCCTCCTGTTTTGGTCGAGAGGCAGGTGGAGTACAAGGTTGGTCATATCGTAGATTCCAGGTTGGTACGGCGGTCGGTACAGTACCTGGTTCATTGGAAGGGGTATGGACCAGAACACAGGTCCTGGGTAACGGCCCGGTTGATGCATGCTGATCGCCTGTTGCGGGCTATCCATGCTAAGTACCCGGGCAAGCCTGGGGGTCCAGAGGACCCCCGTTGAGAGGGGGTACTGTCATGATCTCAGTGCGGGTTTGACTCGCACACATGGGGTTAATGTCTGGAACCAGTGCTGATGACTGGTATTTCTGGGGTTAAAAGTTGTGATCCCAGTGCAGGCTTACCTGCACACCTGGGGCTATGATTGTGGCCTCTCCCTGGTTCTAGGAGAGGCTTCTTATAGCCTCAGGATGCTCCCATCCCCGTCAGTTATACTTTCGCCCTTGGCATTGTGTGGTGACCCCTGAGTGTGTTTGTGCTGTGTTCTGGTTGCTTGATTCTCTATGTACGACTCGGTCTGTTCTCTGGATATTGCTTTGGATTCTGCTTGGTACCTTTTATGTCTGTTTGGTCATGACTTCTGCTTGGCCCTGACTATCCGTTCTGTCTCATCCCTGGTACTTTACTGATATCTCTGTGTATGACCTCCGTTTTCCCTGACTCTGAGTATTTCTGTAGTGTCCTACCATCTCTAAAAGCAGGAAGCTAAGCCACGCCCCATTGCAGTCACAAGACCGTAGGTCCTGTGACTGCTTGCTAAACTTCAGCGTTCACAGATCCTGTGTATCTGTACTCTCCGGCTGTACCTGACCCTGTGCCCCCCTACAGTGCGGGTGAGTCCCTGCTCAGCGGAGGCTGCACACCGGCGCTGACAGGATCCTGACAGCCATCATAAGCATGAGCATCCCACTTATGTGTCTGCTCATGCAAAGTTTGGCGCACATTAAGGATCAGGCGTCTGCAGCGGAGGAGGAGGAGGGAAGCCTTGATGACAGTCAGCCATTGTCTGGTCAGGGAACTGTCCTGGACGAGGTAGAGAAAGAAGAGGAAGAGGAGGAGGATGAGGATGAGGGGGATGATTATTTTGGGCAGGAGGATGTTTCTCAGGGGGCAAGAGAAAATGTTGGCATTCCAAGGTCAGGTACAGTGTTTGTGCGTGACTGTAGGGATGTGGATTTGCCAGAAACTGCTCCTCCACCCACCATGGGCAATGCATCATTGACACCTGGAACATTGGCCCACATGTGCGATTATGCCTTGCGGATCCTAAAAAGGGACCCCTGCATTGCCAAAATGATGAGGGATGATGACTACTGGCTGGCCAGCATCCTCGATCCACACTACAAAGGCAAATCACACAACATCATGCCACAGGAGAACCAAAAGATAATATTGGCAAACAAACAAGCAACTCTGGTAAACCGTTTGTTTGAGGCTTACCCAGCACACAGCAGCGGTGCTGGTTCTCCCACGAGCTGTAGTGGGCACAATGGAAGAGGTGTTCATGTTGCACACAGCAGAAGTGGCATTGGAGACAGGGGTTTAAGGATCAGGTTGTGGAATGATTTTTCAAGTACCGCTCACACGACTGCCAATACTGCATCGATTAAAAGTGACAGGAGGCAGCAGTTTTCAACTATGGTTACAAACTACTTTTCCTCCCATTTCAATTTCTCCCTCACAGGTCATTTCACTTTGACTGTTGGGCCTCTAAACTGGACACATGGCCTGAATTGGCAAAATATGCACTGCCCTTCACCTCTCCAAACAAACCTATTTCAACAACCTCCTCACCTCACTGTTCAATAACCCGAAACGTCTCTTTGACACTTTTCATTCTCTACTCATCCCAAGAGTACAGGCCCCAACCACGGAGCTCCTTGCATCTTCTCGCCCAACCACTTGCACCAGTGACCCATTTCCATCACATCTCCTCCAGCCCCTTTCCCCTGCTGTCACCCCTCACCTAACTAAAATATTTAACCTCTCTCTCTCTTCTGGTATCTTTCCCTCCTCATTTAAGCATGCCATCATACATCCACTACTTAAAAAAACATCCCTCGACCAAAACTGTACCGCTAACTATAGACCTGTCTCTAATCTTCCCTTCATCTCTAAACTCCTGGAACGCCTGGTCCACTCCTGTCTGATCCACAATCTCTCTGATAACTCTCTTCTCGACTCTCTCCAATCCGGTTTCCGCTCTTTACACTCTACTGAAACTGCCCTCACTAAAGTCTCTAATGTTCTACTAACAGCTAAATCAAATGGTCATTACTCCATGCTAATTCTCTTGGCTGACGGCAATGGCACAGGGCCCCTCATAGTACAATACAGAGTCTCAGATGGTGGGAGGCCCCACTCATCGTCAGACACACCAGTGTACTATGAGGGGCCCTGTGCCAGTACCGTCAACCACGATTGTGCCCCCGATGCTTGGTCGTGGCCACAACACTTGCAAGTTGCAATACTTACCTCTCCCTGCTCCAACGCTGTGTAGTCTGGGCAGTTAAATCCTTCACAGGGACGGCCATTAGAAATTTGGTGTACAGTCATGGCCAAAAGTTTTGAGAATGACACAAATATTATATTTTCACATGATCTGCTGGCCTCTGGTTTTTATGTGTGTCAGATGTTTTTATCACATACAGAAATATAATTGCAATCATATTATGAGTAGCAAAAGGTTATATTGACAGTTAGAATGAGTTAATGCAGCAAGTCAATATTTGCAGTGTTGACCCTTCTTCTTCAGGACCTCAGCAATTCTCCCTGGCATGCTCTCAATCAACTTCTGGATCAAATCCTGACTGATAGCAGTCCATTCTTGCAAAATCAATGCTTTTATTTTGTCTGAATTTGAAGGTTTTTGTTTGTCCACCCGTCTCTTGATGATTGACCACAAGTTCTCAATGGGATTAAGATCTGGGGAGTTTCCAGGCCATGGTCCCAAAATCTCTATGTTTTGTTCCCTGAGCCATTTAGTTATCACCTTTGCTTTATGGCAAGGTGCTCCATCATGTTGAAAAAGGCATTGTTGATCGCCAAACTGCGCTTGGACGGTTGGGAGAAGTTGCTCTTGGAGGACATTCTGGTACCATTCTTTATTCATGGCTGTGTTTTTAGGCAAGACTGAGAGAGAGCCCATTCCCTTGGCTGAGAAGCCACCCCACACATGAATGGTTTCAGGATGCTTGACAGTTGGCATGAGACAAGACTGGTGGTAGCGCTCACCTGGTCTTCTCCGAATAAGCCGTTTTCCAGATGTCCCAAACAATCGAAAAGGGGATTCATCAGAGAAAATGACTTTACCCCAGTCCTCAGCAGTCCACTCCCTGTACCTTTTGCAGAATATCAGTCTGTCCATGATGTTTTTCCTGGAGAGAAGTGGCTTCTTTGCTGCCCTCCTTGAGACCAGGCCTTGCTCCAAGAGTCTCCGCCTCACAGTGCGTGCAGATGCACTCACACCTGCCTGCTGCCATTCCTGAGCAAGCTCTACACTGCTGGTAGCCCGATCCCGCAGCTGAAACACTTTTAAGAGACCGTCCTGGCGCTTGCTGGTCTTTCTTGGGCACCCTGGAGCCTTTTTGGCAACAAGGGAACCTCTCTCCTTGAAGTTCTTGATGATGCGATAGATTGTTGACTGAGGTGCAATCTTTCTAGCTGCGATACTCTTCCCTGTTAGGCCATTTTTGTGCAGTGCAATGATGACTGCACGTGTTTCTTTAGAGATAACCATGGTTAACAGAAGAGAAACAATGATGCCAAGCACCAGCCTCCTTTTAAAGTGTCCAGTGGTGTCATTCTTACTTAATCATGACAGATTGATCTCCAGCCCTGTCCTCATCAACACCCACACCGGTGTTAATGGAGCAATCACTGAAACGATGTTAGCTGGTCCTTTCAAGGCAGGGCTGCAATGATGTTGAAATGTGTTTTGGGGGATAAAGTTCATTTTCTAGGCAAATATTGACTTTGCAAGTAATTGCTGTTAAGCTGATCACTCTTTATAACATTCTGGAGTATATGCAAATTGCCATTAGAAAAAATGAAGCAGTAGACTTTGTAAAAATTAATATTTGTGTCATTCTCAAAACTTTTGGCCATGACTGTATTGATCAATAATGGTTAAGATGTAGCTATGGCCTGTCCTGCTGACATCTACCTTCAGATGATCAATGGCTACCATTTGAAATGGACGTCAACTTACAAGCGGATGCAGTGGTGGTTTATGATCACCTTTTACAGTTCTGATAGTCACAGACGTGTGACATTCCTGCCACCATTTTTCAATGTCTCCTCTCATGCCAATCGAATAGAATCGCCTACGGCCTGTGGCTTCTGTCTTTTGCACTCCAAAATGACCAGACACATCATGATAGGCAGTGAGGACCATGGGTACATCACTCCACGTGATCACTATTTGATGGAGACGAGTAACGGTGATGTGATCCACGCTACTGCGATAAAGCAATCCTTTCTTCACAAAGAATCTTTTTTGCTTTCTCCACAGACACAGTAATTGAAGGTCTGCATCACCTCTGCAACATCTACCGGGAGGTTTTCCCGCCATGAGTAATTCCAAAATTTCTGCTAACTCTCGACTTTGAGTCTATACTTGTATCCATGTAGTTTCCAGTAGCGGAGATTCTGGACTCGCTTACTGAGATTGAAATATATACGAAGATTTAAAAGTACCACAACAAGGTATACTGGTGTACGCTATGAATACCTTTCCCTTTTTCTACTTTTTTTAATTCTGTGTAATACATACTGAGCCTGTGAGTGTCTGTGTCTGACTCCGGAAGTATAGATCTGACTCCGGAAGTATAGACGAAAATTTAACCCTAGACAGGACACACCTGGTATGTGCTGATACAGTACCTTGTTTCAAAAATTTGTATTAAGGTATCATCTGTAGGATAACCAACTGTGGGGGGACACTCTTCTTGCCACAGACAAACACAAGACTGAGACTGAGACAGAGTTTGTATTGAACAGGTCCGTTTTTAGTGCCCATCCTTCTGTCGACAACAGCAATTCACCACAGCCGTTTCACATTTCTCTGTACACAGGCCCCGGTACCTTCACTTCCTTTGTAACTATAATCGAGGTGTCCTCTGTGGCACTTCCACTGTGGCTGGCCTAGGCTTAACCACCACAGCGATGCACCAGTCTGAGCACACCATCCGTATGATAGCCCCAGGCCGTCTTCGTCTGCGGCTACCATCCTCTGGGCCACCCCCTCCGTGACCGCCTCAACTGTCAGTCCTCCCTGGAGCCTTTCCACTGTCTATTTCCTCAGCAGAACTTCCTCTTTATTGTGCTCCCTTTGCTGACTGACTCTTCCAGAACCTTCCCTCAGTCTTTTATACTTCCAGTTCTGGAACTCCGCCCACCATCACCTAACAGTTTCTCTGACAAATGGCAGTTATTCAGTCCCACTCCTACACTCTCCACTGCCCTCCAATGAGCAAGCTAAAACACTGCATACTTTCTCTTTATCTTAGCGATTTCACACCTACACTGCGCTACACCTCTGCTTCTCACTGCAGGCTGGTTTGTCTGTCAGTCCACCTTCCCTACATCATCCATAGTGAGTGAGCGTGTGTGGGTTACGCCTTCTATATATACGGTGAATCGGAGAAACAAATTTTTACACTATACTCGATACAGCTTGTATCTTGGTATACAGTACCTTTGTTCGACATTTAGCATTACGGTCAAATCCATACTGTGTAAGCGTCTGAGAGTGACTACGGGACTATTTATACAGAGATTTCAATTGTACCCTAAAATATATATATACTTGCTATCTTGTTATCCAGGACCTTTTTATCACATTTTATATTATGGTCAAAACCAAACTGAGTGAGCATCTGAGGGTGACTACGGAAATATATACCGATATTTTCAATTTGGCCAGCACTGTATATGTGGCGCCCCCAGAAGTATGGCTGCCACAGTGGCTTTGCCTTCCTCCAGGGAGGGTAATGCCAGTCTTGGAAGCAGTGAAGGGTCTCTCTCGCAGTTAACCTATACATGCATCACAGTTCCACTCCAGGCCAGCAGGGGGGACTCTGAACCGGAATTGAAGGGAGGAGTGCTCTCTGAGGGCCAAGAGGAAGGAGTGGTCAGTTAGTGTGAGGAGGGACACGTGTGCAGACGTGTGGAGAAGCGCAGAGATTGAGCAGAGAGGAAAGGCTCATCTCCAGTGAGAGCGCATGAACTGGAGCCTGGTCTCCGTGGTTGTACGGATACTACCAGTCCTGCAACAGACACCAGGGGAGTAGGAGACTGTAAATGCCCTATTCCCATCTAAGACTTGAGAGCACAACAGCAGCTTGGATAGTGAGCCGGGACTCAGGAGAGAGGAGTCCCCGAGATAGGCTACAGCTGTCTGCCGTGCAAGTAAGGTTCTTGAGAATATCTGTCAGGAGGAACTCCAGTGTAACTCAGTACTGGGAGTACTTCATTTGAATAAGCACTAGGAAGGAGACTGCACAGCCCATCTGCTGAGAGAGCATCCCTGAACTGCTTCCTGGCTAGCCTGCTCCGGTACCATCTGTTATCAGGACCCTGGATTGCATTTATCAAGTAAAGGTACAGAAATTGCATCCCGCTGTGTCTCTGCCTGCTTCCTACCCTTCCGGCACTGCTACATCCCCGTGCCAGCCACATCTACACTGCCCTGGGACTACAGCTTCACCTGTGGGGAGCTTTTACATCTTTGCTGCACCATACCATCAGTCCCAGTGGATCTGCATGCAGCGTCGGCTTAACATCTCACTTGCCGAACACCACAGGTGGCGTCACGAACTATTCCATTAACTACAAACCACCATTCAACACCCCTGATTACTTGGGCGCCCAGGGCCATGGACCGGGTCACTACTGCTGTGACACATCCCCCTGACACCGGCCCGGTACCGAGTACCCCAAGGGCCTGGGAGGGCGACCCAACTTGGCGTCCCCGAACAGGATTACGGAACCCATTACCCCCCAGGTCCTCTGTGCCATAGACTGTGTTTGTGTAAAAGACTGTGTGTGAAATTGTCGCCAATTGCCGCCATTGCCGCGCTGCTTGGCGCGCGTGGGAAGAAAAAGGGGCAGGCCTTCGTGGGTGGAGCCTGCCGCAGAGCACGAAGAAGTGAAGTGCCGCGCAGGAAGAGAGGACAGCGTGCGAGAAGGGGAGGACCTGAGGCCTACAGCCTGGAGCGTCGGGCTGTAGGAAGCGGCCGCCGGTAAGCTCACACAACCCCCGGCCCTGGCTAATGTTAACTGGGGGTGAAGAGATTGTCTGTGCCAAGCAGCAACGTAGCGGCGGACGCCGTCGCCAACCCCTCAGTGCTGCAAGGAGTAGCGTCCGCCGCAGCGGTCCCCATAATGCCGCTGTCTATGCCCTACCTTCCGGGAGCGGCCTGGCTACCGCAATACTCGGGTGAGTCACATAGCCTGAGTGAATTTAAAGAGAGACTGTGCAGTTTGTTTAAAGTATACCCTCTGTCTGAAAGCCAGAAAGTGAACATCCTTATTTGACAGCTACCGGGTGCAGCACAGAGAGAAGTGAAAGCCTAGCAGGACACTGACAAAGAGACTGTTAAAAAGATTCTAGCCAAGCTGAGAAGCACCTTTGACACCCGCCCTGCAGCTGAAATCAAGATGCGATTCTTTGGATGTAAACAGAAAGTGCAGGACAGTATAAGGGATTATGCTCTTAACCTGCAGGAGGCACTGCGAGCAGTTAAGCAAGTTGATCCTGACAGCGTGAAGGAGGAAGATAAACTGTTAAAGGAGCAGTTCATTGAAGGACTCCTATCCAGCACCCACAGAGGACAGTTGCGCATCATAACCCTGCAAAACCCTGACCTGGACTTTGCTGATTTTAAGGACAGGGCTATTCCTGCAGGAATCAACTGTCAGCCGTCCAGCGCCCCCTAGGCGCCCAGCAATCACCTACCATCAGGAAGCAACATCATTCCCTTCCATCCCTGTGGAGGCTGATGCCCAGACTCTGGATAAAGATCCTACAGAAGAGCTGGGTCTTCAGGTCCAGGAGTTGACCAGGGGTATGGCTGCACTTAATAAAACCATGCAGTCCCTTCAGGTGTCCCCCAAAGAGAAGATCCAGCTTGCTTCCAGTCCAGAGGATGTCCCATGGCTCCGGAGGAGGAGAACCCCGCCACTCCGAGGGAGGAACAACGATCGCTATGACCAGGAAGGACGTCCCATCTGTCGTCACTGCTCCAAGGCAGGTCATCTTGCAAGATTTTGTCCTTTAAATGAGCAACCCCTGGGGCAGAGGGCCAACCCCCAGCAGTAGGACCACAAGGCCCAAGGAACTGGCGAGCCATGTATGTGGGAGGGAGACCAACCCTTCCTGTGGTAATTGATGGTATCCCCATGAACGATTTGCTGGACACTGGCTCCCAGGTGACCACTATGCCATACATTCTTTACAAGAGGTATTGGGCTGATTCTGAACTTACCCGTGGCCCAACTGATGAACTGACAGTAGTTGCCAGTAATGGTCAGTCTTTGCCACAGATTGGATGTAAAGAGATTACTGTTAAAGTGGGTCGGGTAGAACTAAAATATCAAGGTCTGATAGTTGTGGATATTGATCGACGTGAATGTAATCCCATGATGACTCTTGGTACCAATGTAATTGAAAATTGTCTTTCCGAGGTTATTGTCTTGTTGCAACAGGTGGCTGAGACTGCTGGTTCCAGTGAACAATGAGTCCTGCAGAAGGAGATCAGAGCCCTGATGCAAAGACAACAGGTAGAACTCTCTTGCGGAGAAATTGGCAGTGTCAGAGTGAGTGATGCTTTCCCCATTGCAATACCCCCCAGATGTGAAATGTTGATTTGGTGTCGGGCAGCTATAGGTCTCAGAGGGAAGGATTACCAGGCATTGGTAGAGCCCGTATATTCTGATAACAGGCTCACTGTCCTGACAGCCAGAGGGGTTGTTGATGTACGTAAAGGGAGAGTACCTGTATGCCTTTCGAATTGTGGGGAGGAGGAGGCCACAATACCTCGGTACGCCACAGTTGCTAAGCTGCTCACTGTTAATAACAACTCGTTGCAGGCAGCAGGGCCCTTGGTCTCATCCGGCCAGGTGGAGGACAATGGCTCTGTAAAGCAGCTGGAGATGTGGTGCCAGCAACTGCAGGTGGGGACTGACTCTACACCTTCATACCAGAAAAATGGGGTTTACAGAGTGACACAAGAGTATGAGCGGGTGTGGCGCCCCTGAGGCTCAGTCGCCACAGAGGTACTGCACCTTCTCCTAAGGTGTGGTGCCCCACCATCCAGGTAAGTTGGAGGCTCCTGACCACGCTCCAACACTTGCACCCCAAACAATAGAGTAGTTCAGCAAAACCACATTGCGGCTACTTGCTTAGAGAGAAGCAGAGCACCTTTGGTGGTTCCCTCCTTGGAACACTAAACGTGCTGGGAGATGGGTGGAGTTTAGAATACATAAAAGAGTGGGAAGGTTTAGAATTTCAGTCAGTCAGTAGGTCAGTCGGAGAGAGGAAGCCACTCGGAGAGGAGTGGGGATCCCTGGAAGGGGGATGGAGGAAGGAGTGCTGCAGCTGCCTCAGTGATCTGAGCCAGCTGGCACGGGAAACAAAAGGAGAAAGACATTGAACCGAAGCCTGAGCTTCCATAGGAGGGAAAGACAAGTACGGAACGTAGGAGTGAAAGGTAACACAGAGGACGTGGGTTAGAGGAAGAACCCTGCCTAGAAATTCTAAGCGCAAGGCCGGGGCCCGGTCCCCGAGGTTGTATGGACTCTAATGGTTATGCAGCAGACACCGGTGGAGTAGTGGGCTGTAAATGCACTACTCCCATCTAAGACTTGAGGGCACAACAGCAACACAGATAGAGAGCCGGGACTCAGTAGTAGAGAGTCCCCGAAGCAGGCTACAGCTGTCTGCCGTACAAGTAGAGTTCTTGGGAACATCTGTCAGGAGGAACTCCAGTGTAACTCAGTACTAGGAGATCTTCACACTTAAAGGCGTTATAGAGGAGATGTTCAGAAAAGGCACATAGTTGGCGGAGCGTGGAAGGGAGCATTCCATCTTGCCTGGAGGTTGACGGAGTCCCTGACCTGGTGGACACGGCACAGAATGGGCACTACAGACAGTGAGTAAAGCTTTGGAACTACATGCCCTGGTGTCCTCCATTCCTTCCTGCGTCCGTCCACCTGGCACTGCTACATCCCCTGCACCAAACACTGCACCATCTAAGTGTCTCCACATCTACACTGCCCTGGGACAACAGCCCTGCCTGTGGAGGGCTATAACATCATTTCTGCACCACACCATCTGTCCCGGAGGATCTGTCTGCAGCGTCGGCTTAACACCTCCCTTGCTGAACACCACAGGTGGCGTCACGAACTATTCATCTAACTACATTCCACCATTCACATCTTCCTATTACTTGGGCGCCCAGGGCCACGGTCCAGGTCACCGCTCTTGTGACACATCCCACTGCCACCGGCCCAGTAGCAAGTACCCCACGGCCCTGGGGGGGGCGATTCACGGGTATTCAGTAAACACCCACTAGATTTCGGGCAGGCAAAAGGGGTTCAACATCATATCCCCACTGGAGATCATCCACCCATTAAAGAAAGGTACCGGTCTATAGCCCCAACACAATACCAATGTGCCAAAGGTATGTTGAGAGAGATGAAGGAAGCAGGGGTTATCAGAGACAGTTGTAGCCCCTGGGCAGCTCCAATAGTTTTTGTAAAGAAAAAGGATGGTACCATGAGAATGTGTGTTGATTACAGGAAAATTAACAGCATTACACATAAAGATGCCTACCCATTACCCAGAATTGAAGAGTCATTAGCTGCATTTAAAACTGCTAACTACTTTTCCACCTTAGATCTCACCAGTGGGTATTGGCAGGTTCCCGTGGTAGAGGCAGACAAGGAGAAAACAGCATTTACCACTCCAATAGGTCTCTGTGAGTTCAACTATATGCCATTTGGGCTCTGCACTGCCTCAGGAACATTTCAACGGCTGATGGAGTGCTGCCTGGGACACATGAACTTTGAGACAGTCCTGTTGTACCTTGATGATGTCATTGTTTTCTCCAAGACGTATGAGGACCATCTGGAGCACCTGGCTGAGGTGTTTGAAGCTTTGTCCAACTTTGGCCTGAAGGTGAAGCCTTCCAAATGCCACCTCCTGAAGCCCAAGGTACAGTACCTCGGTCATGTAGTGAGTGCAGAAGGCGTGGCACCAGACCCTGACAAAGTCACAGTCATCCAGGACTGGCTAAAGCCCAGCAACCTCCATGAAGTACGCAAATTCCTCGGGTTGGTAGGCTACTACCGAAGGTTCATCAAAGGCTTCACTGAAATAGCCACTCCTATGCAAAATCTTCTGGTGGGGCAGTCCAAGAAAGCCAAACATAAGAATTCCACATTTGAATGGACTGAGGAGTTGGAGAGGTCCTTCACCCTACTGAAGATGGCTCTCACAGGAGATGAAGTTCTGGCCTACCCAGATTATGACAAACCCTTTGTGTTGTATACTGATGCCAGCAACGTGGGACTTGGAGCAGTACTGTCACAGGTACAGAATGGCAAAGAAAGAGTAATCTACGCTAGCAGAAAGCTTCGCCCCACTGAAAGGAACCCAGACAACTACAGTTCCTTCAAGCTGGAGTTCCTTGCCATAGTCTGGGCTGTGACTGAGAGATTCAAGCATTATCTAGCTTCAGCCAAGTTTACTATCTTCACAGACAACAACCCGTTGACTCACTTGCAGACTGCCAGGCTAGGTGCACTGGAGCAGCGATGGATGGCTCAGCTGTCTAACTATGAGTTCACCATCAAGTACCGGGCAGAGCACAAGAATGCCAATGCTGATGCGCTGTCCAGAATGCCTAATCTGCCAGATGCAGGAGAAGATCCTGAGGCTCTTGAAGAAATAGAGTTACCTCCCTTCCACCGGCCACTTGCGGCCCAGTGTGCTCAAGGAGTGAGAAACAGATGGTCTGGCTTGAAAGAGGTCACCCTAAATCCATTGCCCCATCATGACTGGGCAGAAACTCAGGATAATGACTCCGCAGTCCGCCTGGTGAAGGAACTGCTGTCACAAGCTGACTCATGCCCAGAGTCGAATGCTCCTGAGGAAACCCAGCAGATGTGGAAGGAAAGAGGTCGGCTGTTCATTTATGAAGGAAAACTGTGTCGGAGGAGTATCAATGTCCGCACTCATGAGCTGGTTTGGCAGGCGATAGTCCCAAAGAGAGAGGCATCAATGGTTCTGGAAGCATACAACAATGGAGCTGGACACTTCGGATGGAAGAAGTTGGAAGCATTGCTCCGGGAGAGGTTCTACTGGGCTGGTATGAGGAAAGCCATTGAGAGGTGGTGCCGGGAGTGTGGACAATGTAACCTGCGCAGAAAGGATCGAGACAACCAGAGAGCTCCTCTACAGCCAATCATCACCAAACAGCCACTTGAGTTGGTAGCCCTTGACCATGTGAAGCTGGTTCCAAGCCAGTCAGGCTACATCTATGCTCTTACCATTGTGGACCACTACTCAAGATTCCTGGTAGTTGTGCCTGCTAAAGATCAAACAGCCAGGACAGCATTCCAACAGCACTTCTGTAGACCACATGAATATCCTGAGCAAGTGCTTACAGATCAAGGTCCCGCCTTTGAGGCAGAAGTGTTCCAGGAATTCTGTAACTTGTATGGTTGTAAGAAGATCCTGACAACACCGTATCACCCACAGACCAATGGCATGTGTGAGAAGATGAACCAGGTAGTGATCGACCTGCTGAAGACATTGCCCTTGGAAGAGAGGAATCTGTGGCCAGAAAAGTTGCCAGATCTGGTAGACCTCTACAACCACATCCCTGTGAATTCCACCAACTGCACTCCAGCCTACCTAATGAGAGCAAGGCCTGGTAAACTGCCTATTGATTTGGACATGGGAGTCCTGACGCCTGAAGTAACATCACCAGATGCTGACTGGGATACAGAGAGGCAGCAACAGTACAGAAGAGTACAAGAATGTGTGGAAAAGAGTCTAGCTCAGGCAAGACAAAAGCAGGAGAGGAACTACAATCAGCATGCTTCTGCAGTTCCCTTGTCACCAGGAGAACAAGTCCTCAAGAGGAAAAGAAGATTGCATAAGCTGGATGATCAATGGGAAGCTGAACCCTACACCATTCTACCCTCAAACTTTGACAATACCAAAGTTTGCCTTATTAGTAAAGATGGAGGAGAAGCCTCAACAGCAATATCAAGAGATCATTTGACATTATGCCCTGATCAGTTAAAAGAAAGAATGGAAGAACAAGATAACGTCCAACCCATAGAGGAAGAAAAGGTCAGCACTATACTTGGAGAATTCCCTGCAAATTGGACTAAAGTAAATGATGCAATAGTGGTGCCAGTGTTGACATTTCCCCAACTGGTAGCACAGGAAGAAGTGACTCAAGAAAATCCTGAAGATCAGGAAAATCAGGCAGCAGATGCCACACCAGCAGTGGAGCCAGAGAACCCCCGCCCTGCCAGTGGTGAACCTGTTATGCCCATGGTGAGTTTAAGAGTTCCTAGACAATCTAGTATCCCCGTGCTACACAGAACCACCAGTAGTGTATCCAGTACGTTACACACTGCACCAGCATTACGCAGGTCTACCCATACTACACAAGGTATACCACCCATCAGATATCGCATATAAATAAGTTAAAGTAATGTTAACCTGTACCTGTAACTATGTAACTGTTCTCAAATTTTGTGCCTACAGGTAATCTGTAAGAGTTGCCTTTGGAATTTGCCAGTTTTGTTTTATGGACATTGAACCACAGGACTTGTGTGGTCAAAAAAAAATTTCCTGTATATAGTTCACCATTTGCCCAGGAATGGACCATGGACATTGATGCTTGGACTTGTCATCATAGGACTGTTTTTGGAGCATGTGGTTTTTGTACATTTTTCATTTTTCAAAATCTTGTACAATTATATTTGTTATATGTTTATATGTTATTCATGTTTCATGTTTTGTTTTTGCTGTCAGTCCACCTTCCCTACATCATCCATAGTGAGTGAGCATGTGTGGGTTACGACTTCTATATATACGGTGAATCGGAGAAACACATTTTTACACTATACTCGATACAGCTTGTATCTTGGTATACAGTACCTTTGTTCGACATTTAGCATTACGGTCAAATCCATACTGTGTAAGCGTCTGAGAGTGACTACGGGACTATTTATACGGAGATTTCAATTGTACCCTAAAAAATATATACTTGCTATCTTGTTATCCAGGACCTTTTTTATCACATTTTTTATTATGGTCAAAACCAAACTGAGTGAGCATCTGAGAGTGACTACGGAAATATATACCGATATTTTCAATTTGGCCAACACTGTATATGTGGCGCCCCCAGGAGTATGGCTACCACATTGGCTTTGCCTTCCTACAGGGAGGGTAATGCCAGGCTTGGAAGCAGTGAAGGGTCTCTCGCAGTTAACCTATACATGCAACACAGTTCCACTCCAGGCCAGCAGGGGTCTCTGAACTGGAATTGAAGGGAGGAGTGCTCTCTGAGGGCCAAGAGGAAGGAGTAGTCAGTTAGTGTGAGGAGGGACACATGTGCAGACATGTGGAGAAGCACGGAGATTGAGCAGAGAGGAAAGGCTCATCTCCAGTGAGAGCGCATGAACTGGGGCCTGGTCTCCACAGTTGTACGGATACTAACGGTCCTGCAACAGACATCAGGGGAGTAGGAGGCTGTAAATGCCCTACTCCCATCTAAGACTTGAGGGCACAACAGCAGCTTGGATAGTGAGCCGGGACTCAGGAGAGAGGAGTCCCTGAGATAGGCTGCAGCTGTCTGCCGTGCAAGTAAGGTTCTTGAGAACATCTGTCAGGGGGAACTCCAGTGTAACTCAGTACTGGGAGTACTTCATTTGAATAAGCACTAGAAAGGAGACTGTACAGCCCATCTGCTGAGAGAGCATCCCCGAACTGCTTCCTGGCTAGCCTGCTCCGGTACCATCGGTAATCAGGACCCTGGATTGCATTTATGAAGTAAAGGTACAGAAATTGCACCCCGCTGTGTCTGTCTGCTTCCTACCCTTCCGGCATTGCTACATCCCCGTGCCAGCCACATCTACACTGCCCTGGGACTACAGCTTCACCTGTGGGGAGCTTTTACATCTTTGCTGCACCATACCATCAGCCCCAGTGGATCTGCATGCAGCGTTGGCTTAACATCTCACTTGCCGAACACCACAGGTGGCGTCACAAACTATTCCATTAACTACAAACCACCATTCAACACCCCTGATTACTTGGGTGCCCAGGGCCATGGACCGGGTCACTGCTGCTGTGACATCCCCCTGACACCGGCCCGGTACCGAGTACCCCACGGCCCTGGGAGGGCGACCCATATACAGAACACTTCTGATACTGTAACCTTTTTAGCTATTTAGATTCTGGTGTAATCCATAATGAGCCTGCAAACGTCTGTCTGTTACTCCGGCAATATATTTGGAACTTTAAGATTACCCCAACTCTGTATACAGCTGTACGCTTGTGTTACACAACCCATTTACAGCTTTTCATATTCTTGTGTAATCCATACTGGGCCTGAGAGCGTTTGTGTCTGCCTCCTGAAATGTATATGGAGAATCAGAATGTTTACACTATACAATATACCTTGTATCTGGTGATACTGTACCCTTTTTCAACTTGTTATTTTATTGGGAAATCCATACTGAGCCTGTGAGCATTTGTGTATGCCTCATGTAATATATACGGAGATTTACTGTTATCCATAGACTGTATAGAGCTGTACGCTTCTGATACAGTACCATATATCTGCTGGTATTTTGGGTCCATTTTCCAAAACATGAGGAAGTATGGTGGAAGAGGACGCGGATGTGGAGGGCCACCTGGTACTGATGGTGGTGGTGCATCTGCTGGTAGTGCCAAAAACACAATAGCAGCTAAGGCAGGAGGTGTTGATCCAGCGTCATGGTGTAGCTCTGGAAGGCCTGTAACATAGTAACATAGTAACATAATTATTAAGGTTGAAGGGAGACTTTAAGTCCATCTAGTTCAACCCATATCCTATCCTAACTTGCCCTAACATGTTGATCCAGAGGAAGGCAAAAAAAACCCATGTGGCAACAGTAAGCTTCACATTGGGGAAAAAAATTCCTTCCCGACTCCACATACGGCAATCAGACTAGCTCCCTGGATCAACGCAATATTAAGGAGACTAGTGTATATACCCTGTAATATTATACTTTTCAAGAAAGGCATCCAGTCCCTTCTTAAATTTTAGTAGTGAATAGAGTTGAGCGATACCGTCCGATACTTCAAAGTATCGTATCGGATGGTATCGGCCGATCTTTAAAAAAAGTATCGGTATCGCCGATTCCGATACCGGAAGTCCCATTCAAGTCTATGGGACTTCCGGTATCGGAATAAGAAAAACCCTTTCCTGCCCTTGTACAGCCTCTCTGGGGTCTGTACGGGCCTTTCGGGGGGCTGTGCCGGCCTGCCAGGGGGTCTGTGCAGGCTCCGGTGGTCTGTGCCGGCCTGCCGGTGGTCTGTGCAGGCTCCGGGGGGCTGTGCCGGCCTGCCGGGGGGCTGTGCCGGCCTGCCGGGGGGCTGTGCAGTCTCCGGGGGGCTGTGCCGGCCTGCCGGGGGGCTGTGCAGTCTCCGGGGGGCTGTGCCGGCCTGCCGGGGGGCTGTGCCGGCCTGCCGGGGGGCTGTGCCGGCCTGCCGGTGGTCTGTGCAGGCTCCGGGGGTCTGTGCAGGCATCGTCCGATGGGACTACAAGTCCCATCGGGCGATGCCTGCTACCATGACAGTGATTGACACATTAGCCAATGATGGGACAGTAGTAGTCCCATCATCCGGCTAATGTGTTAAATGTAAAAAAAAAAAAAAAAAATTACATGCTACATACATACAACATGCATACTACATACATGCTACATTCATACTACATACTACATACATGCTACATTCATACTACATGCAACATACATACTACATATATACTACATGCATGCTACATACATACTGCATGCTACATACATACCACATATATACTACATACATACTACATGCATGCTACATGCATGCTACATGCTACATACATAACACATATATACTACATGCATGCTACATACATACTACATGCTACATGCTACATATATACTACATGCATGCTACATACTACATGCTACATACATACTACATATATACTACATGCATGCTACATACATACTGCATGCTACATGCATGCTACATACATACTACATACATACTACATGCTACATACATACTACATATATACTACATACATACTACATACATACTACATGCATGCTACATGCATGCTACATACATACCACATACATAACACATATATACTGCATGCATGCTACATACATACTACATGCTACATACATACCATATACATACTACATGCATGCTACATACATACTACATGCTACATACATACTACATATATACTACATGCATGCTACATACATACTACATGCTACATACATACTACATATATACTACATACATACAATACATTCATACAATACATACATAGACATACAGTACATATAACATAGAGTAACATACTTACCAATACTTGTCACATTGTTCCCCGAAGCCATTGTCTTTCCGGAATAAATATTAACATAACAAACCACAAAAATACTCACCCACGATCCGAAGCAGTCCACGAGTGTGTCCCACGACGATCTTGGGTAGAGAACGGCAGCATCAGATGATGCTGCCGTTCTCTACGGGCTGCAGGAATCCAATGACGGAAGGTAGGTATCCTTCCGCACTGTATTCCTCCGCCACTTAAAAAAAAAAAAAGTCCCTAGTCTCACTTTATGCCATTGCTGTGTGGGAAATTCCCACGCAGCAATGGCATAAAGTGAGACTAGGGACTTTTTTTTTAAGTGGCGGAGGAATACAGTGCGGAAGGATACCTACCTTCCGTCATTGGATTCCTGCAGCCCGTAGAGAACGGCAGCATCATCTGATGCTGCCGTTCTCTACCCAAGATCGTCGTGGGACACACTCGTGGACTGCTTCGGATCGTGGGTGAGTATTTTTGTGGTTTGTTATGTTAATATTTATTCCGGAAAGACAATGGCTTCGGGGAACAATGTGACAAGTATTGGTAAGTATGTTACTCTATGTTATATGTACTGTATGTCTATGTATGTATTGTATGAATGTATTGTATGTATGTAGTATATATGTGGTATGTATGTAGCATGTAGTATGTATGTAGTATGTATGTAGCATGCATGTAGCATGTAGTATGTATGTAGCATGCATGTAGTATATATGTAGTATGTATGTAGCATGCATGTAGTATATATGTAGCATGTATGTAGTATGTATGTGGTATGTATGTAGCATGTATGTAGCATGCATGTAGTATATATGTAGTATGTATGTAGCATGTAGTATGTATGTAGTATGTATGTGGTATGTATGTAGCATGTAGTATGTATGTAGCATGCAGTATGTATGTAGCATGTATGTAGTATGTATGTAGTATATATGTAGTATGTATGTAGCATGTAGTATGTATGTAGCATGCATGTAGTATATATGTAGTATGTATGTAGCATGCATGTAGTATGTATGTAGTATGTATGTAGTATGTATGTAGCATGCAGTATGTATGTAGTATGTATGTAGTATGTATGTAGTATGTATGTAGCATGCATGTAGTATGTATGTAGCATGTAGTATGTATGTAGCATGTATGTAGTATGTATGTAGCATGTAGTATGTATGTAGCATGCATGTAGTATGTATGTAGTATTTTTTTTTTTTTTTTTTTTTTTTAACATTTAACACATTAGCCGGATGATGGGACTACTACTGTCCCATCATTGGCTAATGTGTCAATCACTGTCATGGTAGCAGGCATCGCCCGATGGGACTTGTAGTCCCATCGGACGATGCTTGCACAGACCCCCGGACATCAGCACAGCCCCCCGGCAGGCCGGCACAGCCCCCCGGCAGGCCGGCACAGACCCCCACAGGGTGCACAGACCACCGGCAGGCCGGCACAGCCCCCCGGCAGGCCGGCAGAGACCCCGGGCAGTCCACACAGCCCCCCGGCAGGCCGGCACAGCCCCCCGGCAGGCCGGCAGAGACCCCCGGAAGGCCCGAAATGACGGCGCATCATGATGCGCACACACCGCGCATCATGATGACGTCAGGCCGTCAATCAACTGAACTTCCGATTCCGATGCCGAATTCCGATATTGAAAAAATATCGGAAGTCGGTATCGGAATTCCGATACAGCAAGTATCGGCCGATACCCGATACTTGCGGTATCGGAATGCTCAACACTAGTAGTGAATCACTCATTACAACATCATATGGCAGAGAGTTCCATAGTCTCACTGCTCTTACAGTAAAGAATCCGCGTCTGTGAGTATGCTTAAACCTTCTTTCCTCCAGACGTAGAGGATGCCCCCTTGTCTCTGTCACAGGTCTAAGAGTAAAAAGATCATTAGAAAGGTCTTTGTATTGTCCCCACATATATTTATACATTGTAATAAGATCACCCCTAAGCCTTCGATTCTCCAAACTAAATAACCCCAAGTGTAATAACCTGTCTTGGTATTGCAGACCCCCTAGTTCCCTAATAACCTTGGTTGCTCTTCTCTGCACCCGCTCCAGTTCAGCTATGTCTTTCTTATACACCGGAGACCAGAACTGTACACAGTATTCTAAGTGTGGTCGCACTAGTGACTTATATAGAGGTAAAATTATGTTCTCCTCATGAGCATCTATGCCTCTTTTAATGCATCCCATTATTTTATTTGCCTTTGCAGCAGCTGCTTGACTCTGGCCACTAAATGTGAGTTTGTCGTCCACCCATACACCCAGGTCTTTTTCAGTGACTGTTTTGCCCAGTGTTTTACAATTACAGTGGGGCAAAAAAGTATTTAGTCAGTCAGCAATAGTGCAAGTTCCACCACTTAAAAAGATGAGAGGCGTCTGTAATTTACATCATAGGTAGACCTCAACTATGGGAGACAAACTGAGAAAAAAAAATCCAGAAAATCACATTGTCTGTTTTTTTTTCATTTTATTTGCATATTATGGTGGAAAATAAGTATTTGGTCAGAAACAAAATTTCATCTCAATACTTTGTGATATATCCTTTGTTGGCAATGACAGAGGTCAAACGTTTTCTGTAAGTCTTCACAAGGTTGCCACACACTGTTGTTGGTATGTTGGCCCATTCCTCCATGCAGATCTCCTCTAGAGCAGTGATGTTTTTGGCTTTTCGCTTGGCAACACGGACTTTCAACTCACTCCAAAGGTTTTCTATAGGGTTGAGATCTGGAGACTGGCTAGGCCACTCCAGGACCTTGAAATGCTTCTTATGAAGCCACTCCTTCGTTGCCCTGGTGGTGTGCTTTGGATCATTGTCATGTTGAAAGACCCAGCCACGTTTCATCTTCAATGCCCTTGCTGATGGAAGGAGGTTTGCACTCAAAATCTCACGATACATGGCCCCATTCATTCTTTCATGTACCCGGATCAGTCGTCCTGGCCCCTTTGCAGAGAAACAGCCCCAAAGCATGATGTTTCCACCACCATGCTTTACAGTAGGTATGGTGTTTGATGGATGCAACTCAGTATTCTTTTTCCTCCAAACACGACAAGTTGTGTTTCTACCAAACAGTTCCAGTTTGGTTTCATCAGACCATAGGGCATTCTCCCAAAACTCCTCTGGATCATCCAAATGCTCTCTAGCAAACTTCAGACGGGCCCGGACATGTACAGGCTTAAGCAGTGGGACACATCTGGCACTGCAGGATCTGAGTCCATGGTGGCATAGTGTGTTACTTATGGTAGGCCTTGTTACATTGGTCCCAGCTCTCTGCAGTTCATTCACTAGGTCCCCCCGCGTGGTTCTGGGATTTTTGCTCACCGTTCTTGTGATCATTCTGACCCCACGGGGTGGGATTTTGCGTGGAGCACCAGATCGAGGGAGATTATCAGTGGTCTTGTATGTCTTCCATTTTCTAATTATTGCTCCCACAGTTGATTTCTTCACTCCAAGCTGGTTGGCTATTGCAGATTCAGTCTTCCCAGCCTGGTGCAGGGCTACAATTTTGCTTCTGGTGTCCTTTGACAGCTCTTTGGTCTTCACCATAGTGGAGTTTGGAGTCAGACTGTTTGAGGGTGTGCACAGGTGTCTTTTTATACTGATAACAAGTTTAAACAGGTGCCATTACTACAGGTAATGAGTGGAGGAAAGAGGAGACTCTTAAAGAAGAAGTTACAGGTCTGTGAGAGCCAGAAATCTTGATTGCTTGTTTCTGACCAAATACTTATTTTCCACCATAATATGCAAATAAAATGAAAAAAAAACAGACAATGTGATTTTCTGGATTTTTTTTTCTCAGTTTGTCTCCCATAGTTGAGGTCTACCTATGATGTAAATTACAGACGCCTCTCATCTTTTTAAGTGGTGGAACTTGCACTATTGCTGACTGACTAAATACCTTTTTGCCCCACTGTAAGCACATAATTATACAACTTGTTCGTTCTACCCAAGTGCATGACCTTACATTTATCCCCATTAATCTCATTTGCCATTTATCAGCCCAAGCTTCTAGTTTACATAAATCCTCCTGTAATATAAAATTGTCCTCCTCTGTATTAATTACCCTGCAGAGTTTAGTGTCATCTGCAAATATTGAAATTCTACTCTCTATGCCCCCTACAAGGTCATTAATAAATATGTTAAAAAGAAGCGGGCCCAAAACTGACCCCTGTGGTACCCCACTGCTAACCGTGACCCAGTCCGAGTGTGCTCCATTAATAACCACCCTTTGTTTCCTATCCCTGATATTTTCCCCTATCCCCATTGTTCTCATTTTATGTATCAACCTTTTGTGTGGCACCGTATCAAAAGCTTTTGAAAAGTCCATGTACACCACGTCCACTGCATTCCCTTGGTCCAGTCCGGAACTTACCTCTTCATAAAAGCTTATCAGATTAGTCTGACAGGAACGGTCCCTTGTAAACCCATGTTGATATTGGGTCATGAGGTTATTCTTCTTCAGATACTCCAGTATAGTATCTCTTAGAAAACCCTCCAGGATTTTACCCACAGTTAAGGTTATACTTACTGGCCTATAATTTCCAAGTTCAGTTTTTGTCCCCTTTTTGAATATTGGCACCACATTTGCTATACGCCAGTCCTGTGGTACAGACCCTGTTATTATGGAATCTTTAAAGATAAAAATAGTGGTCTATCTATGACTGTGCTTAATTCCTGCAGTACTCGGGGGTGTATCCCATCCGGGCCCGGGGATTTGTCAATTTTAGTGATTTGTAGACGCCGCCGTACTTCCTGCTGGGTTAAGCAGGTGACATTTAATGGAGAATTTTTATCCCTGATCATGTTATCCGTCATGGGATTTTCTTGTGTAAATACTGTCGAAAAAAAGTCATTTAGCATATTGGCTTTTTCCTCATCCTTATCCACCATTTCACCCAGACTATTTTTAAGGGGACCAACACTATCATTTTTTAGCTTCTTACTATTTATGTAGTTAAGGAATATTTTGGGATTATTTTTACTTTTTCTGGCAATGAGTCTCTCTGTCTCAATCTTTGCTGTCTTGATTTGCTTTTTACAGAATTTATTTAATCTTCTGTATTTATTTAATGCCTCATCACTACCTACTTGCTTTAATTCTCTAAATGCTTTATTTTTATCTCTTATTGCGCCCCTTACAGCTCTATTTAGCCATAGTGGTTTCCTCCTATTTCTCGCATGTTTATTCCCATACGGTATATATTGTGCACAGGTCCTATTCAGGATGCTAATAAACGTCTCCCATTTTCTTTGTGTATTTTTATGTCTCAGGATATCGTCCCAGTTAATTGCACCAAGATCATCTCTCATCCGTTGGAAATTTGCCTTCCTGAAGTTTAGTGTCCTTGTAACCCCTCTACTACACATCTTATTAAAGGATACATGAAAACTTATTAATTTGTGATCACTATTACCCAAGTGACCCTCAACCCTTACATTTGATATGCGGTCTGGCCTGTTGGTTAATATTAGGTCTAGCAGTGCCCCCCCTCTTGTTGGGTCCTGAACCAGTTGTGAAAGGTAATTGTCTCTCATCGTTGTCAGAAACCCATTACCTTTGCTGGAACTGCAGGTTTCGGTTCCCCAATGTATTTCAGGGTAGTTGAAGTCCCCCATAATAATGACTTCTCCTTGAGTCGCTGCTTCATCTATTTGCTTTATGAGGATATTCTCTGTAGCTTCCATTATTTTTGGAGATTTATAACAAACCCCTATCAGAAAATTTATTATTTTTCCCCCCTCCCCTTATCTCTACCCACAGGGACTCTACATTTTCATTAGATTCATATATATTATCACGAAGGATGGGTTTTAAGGATGATTTTACATATAAACACACGCCTCCCCCTCGCTTATTTGTACGGTCATTTCTGAACAGACTATAGCCCTGTAAATTAACAGCCCAGTCATGGCTCTCATCCAGCCATGTCTCAGATATCCCCACCATGTCATAATTATGTTCCAACAACATTAACTCCAATTCCTCCATTTTGTTGGCGAGGCTTCTGGCATTAGTATACATGCACTTTATGTATCTCTCTGTACCTCTATTCTTTCTTAAATTATTAACTGTTCTAACCCCACCCCCCATGCCACCTCCACCCCCAATGTCATTATTTGTGCCCAGGTCTCTATCTGCACTGTCTTCCCCTCCTATAAAAGGAATACCCTCCCCCCCCGTCCCTAGTTTAAACACTCCTCCAACCTTCTAGCCATTTTCTCCCCCAGCACAGTTGCACCCTCCCCATTGAGGTGCAGCCCGTCCCTAGCGTAGAACCTGTAGCCAACTGAGAAGTCGGCCCAGTTCTGCAGGAACCCAAACCCCTCCTTCCTACACCAATTCCTGAGCCACTTATTAACCTCCCTAATCTCCCGTTGCCTCTCTGTCGTGGCACGTGGTACAGGAAGTATTTCCGAAAATACCACCTTGGAGGTCCTTGCTTTAAGCTTACAGCCTAATTCCCTGAAATCATCTTTAAGGACCTTCCACCTACCTCTAACTTTGTCATTTGTGCCAATGTGCACCATGACCGCTGGATCCTCTCCAGCCCCTCCCAGTAATCTGTCAACCCGATCAGCGATGTGTCGGACTCGAGCGCCAGGTAGGCAGCACACCGTTCGACGATCCCTGTCTTTGTGACAGATTGCCCTATCTGTTCCCCTAATAATTGAGTCTCCCACTACCAGAACCTGTCTGGCCTGCCTGCTCTCCTATTTCCCCCCTTACTGGAGCAGACACTCCTCCGGCTTTCAGAGGACATGCCTTGCGGCAGCAGTGCTACTCCTGCACTAACACTCCCCTCATCTGCCAAGTTAGCAAACTTATTGGGGTGTGCCAGATCAGGACTAGCCTCCCTGGTGCTCTTCCCTCTACCCCGCCTTCTAACTGTCACCCAGCTAGCTGCTTCATTGTCCTGCAGCTCCAACCTAGCATCCCCCCCCTCATCTATCCCATTGAGCGTCTGCTCAGTGAGCAGAAGACTCCTTTCCATATTGTCTATGGATCTCAGTGTTGCCAGCTGCACATTTAGATCCAGTATCTGGGCTTCCAAATGCACAATGTGCTCACATCTTACACAGCAGTATGCACCCTCGACCGGCTGTTCAAGGATTTCATACATGCGGCAAGACATGCGCTGGATGGCATTGGCAATAGTGGAGCACATCCTAATGGGGATTGCACCAGACAATAAGATAAGCAAAAATAAATTTAAAAAAAAAAAAAGGTATTAATATAACAGCAATTCAGTAAGACCTCCCTTGGAAACTCCCTGAATCTAAAGTCACTGAATTTCAAGTCACTCACTTACCACAGTTCGCACTTACGCTCAGGTCACACTCAGCTCGTTCACACTCGCTCAGGAAGAAGATTTAAAAGAGTTTTTTTTTTTTTTCCCTTTTACCAGCACACCACCTTGCTGCTCAATGCACTTCCAAAAGGAGTTGAGCCCCAACCAGCTGCCCCTTATAAACCCTTAATTACTGTATGAACTCCCACCCTTAATTAACCCCTTGTGCATATAGTTACACCTCAAGATTTAAATGCAATATAGTTAACCCTTAAAAACACAGATAGTAAAATAAGAGATTAACCCTGAAGAGAGAAAATATAGGTTAAACAAGCCCCCAAAGCCCCGCAAAAATTGAACAGGTAGAAAGCACTCAGCAACCTACAATTCAGCAACTCACACAGGTATTTGTTATAGGTTTTCCAAATACCTCTTCACTGAATTTCAAGTCACACACTTACCACAGTTCGCACTTACGCTCAGGTCACACTCAGCTCGTTCACACTCGCTCAGGAAGATTTAAAAGAGTTTTTTTTTTCCCCTTTTACCAGCACCCCACCTTGCTGCTCAATGCACTTCCAAAAGGACAAGGCTCCCTTTTCTGGGAGTAGGTAGACTGCTTTTAAAGCCGGAGTATCAGGAACTGTTTGTGGCTTACATTGCTGAAACAGCCTCCAGTTCTATCGCCTCCTCTTCTGAAGTTGTAAAAAATGCAAGCACTGAGTCGTAACTGCAGGCTTCTGGTCAGGAGCAACCACTTTCCTTGTGTCCTTCACCCACACCAAAAGTGAAGGATGTGGAAGCACACACCTCAGATTACTCCATGGAGCTCTTTTCACATACCATGCTTGGGTTAATTAAAAATAAGGCCCATCATGTACTGGAGAAATGTAAATGGGGCAGATCAGACACTGGAGCAGCATCTAAGGGGCACATTATACACTGGAGCATTACAAATGGGGCCCATTATATATGAAGCATTATTAGGGCCCATCATACACTGGAACATCATCCATGAGGCCCATCATGTACTGGAGCATTGTAAATGGGGCAGATCAGACACTGGAGCATCATCTAAGGGACCCATTATACAATGGAGCATTACAAATGGGGCCCAATATATATGGAGCATTATGTGGAGCTCATCATACACTGTATGGAACATTATATGTGACTAATTATTTGGTATGGAGAAATATATGGGGCTCATTATTCTGTATGGCACACAATGTGGTGGCCATACTGTATGGAGTAATATACTGTCCTGTTTTTGAGCTATTGTACAATTTAAAATAGATCAGTCATGTCATGTAAGCAGTGAAGTATGTGTCATTGTACTATACCTATATTTCTGTGGCGTATTGGAGCATCATGAGTTGTGGTATGTGTTAAAGGGGCGCACTGACACTCTTTGGCCCAGGGCACACGAAAACCTGGAGCCAGCCCCACCCCACCCCACAACTTTGGCCAAATAACGCCCAGTTTTCAATGTGTAACTATTATTAGGAAGTAAATTAAGGTTGACAAGCTTCAGTTATAAGAATTGATGTTTTTGGCATTGAAATGTGCACTGTAGGTGTGTTTACTGTCTTCCACTCCCTGCCGACTTTGCTTCCCCATAGACTTGCATTGGGTTTCGTGTTTCAGTCGGCCTCCGACTTTTCCCTATAGTCGGCCAATTTCGTTGGACCCGATTTTTGCGAAAGTCGGGTTTCATGAAACCCGACTAGACCCGAAAAAAGGCAACGTCGCTCATCTCTAGTCACCACTGGTCATTTAAGCTGCGTTCCCACACTTCTCTGTGCGTGGCCCGATGAACTGCGGTGACCTGCCACAGGACAAGTGGGATGAGCGAGGCAAGCATGGGGGAGGCTGTATCTCTGACCCCTTCCCAGGCTATTAATATAAACCAACAGCTGTTTGTTTAGCCTTTGCTGGTTTGAAATTATAGGGGGTCCCTACGTCATTTTTGTTTCTTGGGTCCCCCATAAATTCACCAGGAAAGGCTAAGCAAACAGCCATGAGCTGTTAATAGCTTGGGAAGCTTATGGGGCATTGTCCCTTGTCTCAGATTATTAATAATAGCCCCCAGCCAAGGCCTTTCACTCTTTTGGATATGAAACTTGTGGGGGAGCCCACACCGTTTTTTATGTAATTCTTTCTTTAACACAAGAGTTACACGCTGCTGAATACAACTCCCATCATTGTCTCCTGGTCACGCTAATCTCATGAGGAAAGGTTGCAGGATTTGGGAATGTTTAGTTTGCAAAAGAGAAGACTGAGAGGAAACTTAATAGCTGTCTACAAATATCTAAAGGGCTGTCACATTGTAGAAGGATCAACTTTATTCTCATTTGCACAAGGAAAGACTAGAAGCAATGGGATGAAACTGAATGGGAGGAGACACAGATTAGATATTAGAAAAAACTTTTTGACAGTTAGAATGATCAATGAGTGGAACAGGCTGCCACGAGAAGTGGTGAGTTCTCCTTCAATGGAAGTCTTCAAACAGAGGCTGGACAGACATCTGACTGGGATGATTTAGCGAATCCTGCTTTGAGCAGGGGGTTGGACCAGATGGCCCAGGAGGTCACTTCCAACTCTACGTTTCTATGATTCTATGATTCAGTGCGAACAGGAGACAATGTTGAGAGCTGTCTTCAGCAACTGGCACCTGGGATCAGCTCGAACTGTACTGTTTTTCCCAGACGGTACACATCACTTGGATATACGGATGATACATGGACAGCACATGGATGTAAAACAGAGACACATGGACATAACGTGGATGTCACATTCGTACATACGGAAGGCACGTGGACACGGACCACAGATCTCACCAGTACTGGATTTTCCTGTACAGGACATGTGAAGGAGACCTTATACATAATGCAAGACCTGAAGGGTGGTGTGTGAATCAGTGATTAAGAGCAGGCAATAGAGAAGTTATGTTCGACCCCTTAGGCCATGCACAAGTTTTGCCTGGAGTGCTCCACTAATACCTGCTCACTCTTCAGCAAGTAATCAACCACATATTCAGACTTTATTCCACTGAGAATTTCTCTAAGGCTGGAGTCACACTAACCTGCGCAAAATACGGTCAGTATTTTACATGCGTAATACGGATGACAGACCCCTAAATAGTGCTCCGTATGTCATCCATAATCAAGGTGTGGTCGGCTGGTCGCGTATTTTGCGCATGTCAGCATCCGTATGTAATCCGTATGGCATCCGTATGGCGAGATTTTCTCGCAGGCTTGCAAAATGGACATATAATGGAGCCCTATGACAGGGTTTCTAACAAACGAAATAATAGATATAGACACATAGAATACATATATATATATATGTATTCTATGTGTCTATATCTATTCTTTCATTTCTTTATTAAACCTGTCAGTGTGAGTTTACTGTATAGCGCACTGAATTGCCGGCTTTGCTAAAAGACACCTGGTGCGTATTTCTCGCAGGTCACATGTGTGATCCATGTGTAATCCGTATTTTTTGCGCACCCATAGACTTGCATTGGCGTACCTACGGGCGTAGTACGCTGACAATCGCAGCATGCTGCGTGTGGCACGGAGCGTAGGATAAGGAGGAGAAATATACGGCTGGTGCGAGGGACCCCATAGAGAATCATTGGTCCGTGTCTAATGCGTGCTTTTTGCGCCTCTCACTCTCCCGTATTCCTCGCCAGTGTGACCCCGGCCTTAGAAACCCAAACAGATTTCACACACTTTCCTGCTGGCTGGAATTTTACAAGTCAATGGTCAATTTTTTTTCGAAATCACACTAGCCAATTATTTTAAAATTCCTTTGAGCAGAGCTAATGAGGTAGGGGGCACTTTAAATGGCCGCGCACACCTTCACACTCAGATGGTAATCAGGGCGACAGCCACAATTAGTCATTTATAATTCCTTTGCGCAGCAAAGTTAAATCTCTTTATCCTTTCTAATATGGTCAGGAGGTTGTTTAAGAAAGATACCAGTCTTGCGTGGAGACATTAAGTTTCCACATGAATGTGGAAGTGAGGTTAAGTGTCAGGTTAGAATTTGTATTATATATTTACGCCTTTCATTTTTATTGCGCAGTGAAGAATAAGGAGGGACAATTATTCAGTGTTCTCCTTTATCTTCAGTGCGCAATGCATGTTTGGACAAATAATTTGGGATTTTTACATGTTTTTCTTACTTTCCACCTTTTTGCTTTTAGACAGCCATTTCCTAATATTTACAGAGTGAAGAAAAAATGGAATCCAAAAATGTGTCTTACTGCTACTGATGCGAATGCTTAGTCACTATCTTGACATTTCCTTAGGAAATGTCACTTTTAACTGCCAATTGTATTCATTTAGTATTTATTTTTACTTTATTTCTTAATATCTCAAATTTATTTGATAATTTTTGTTTAATTTTACTTCAAGTCACTATTTGTTCATATGGCAAAATATGAGTAGATTAGTATTTTCTCACCTAGGCTACCCAGAACTCATTGTAGGAGTAAGACCTGGCCATGCGAGAGAGAAAAAGTAAGCAAGTGACTTCCTGGCCACCAGTGGAAAAAGTGGGTGGAAAAAAGGGAGCAATTATATAAAAGTGTAAGCTTGTGTTCCGATGAGAATTGTAAGTGAATTGTGCTTGTTCTATAGCACTTCTTGTCATTGAGCTTTGAGCTACAAAAGCATCAATCTAGGTGAGGCTGTAAGGGGGTAAGATATAATGTCTTTCATGCTTCCCTTCCCTCTGATTGTCTTCCGGTTCTTTATGTTTACAGATGTGTTTTATGATAAGTGTCTGCTACATGTATAACTATGCATTACCGCTCATTGCTTATGGTATTGCCACTTGAATCTGTTACCATTATATAGAAAACTGTAATATATTGCCTGGTATTCCTGTATTATAATATTGCATATATATTGTGTGTTCTTTGTATATGTACAGTCAGGGCAAGTTAGTGTATCCATCTTGGGACATTAGAGGAGGGAACTCTTAGCACATAGTTCCCCCATAGACCAGGTAGTTGTTATTATGTTCTTGGCCACTAGATGGGGCAAATTAGTGGGGCCTTATAGGAGGTTCATAGAGGGTTAATTGTAGGAGGCGCTGCTGAAAGTTATGGTTAGTGATGAAGAGTGGTTTAGTCTGACAGGGCCAGGGCGCCCAAGTGTCCACATGGGCTATAGGCCCGGACAGCTTGGCAGTCAAGTAACGTTAAGTTGTTATAGCCCACGTTACCCACGGCCACTGCGTGTCTTAGCAGTGGGTCAGAACAGGAAAAGGAAGATGTGAAGATGTGGCGTCTTACCACCTGGGCCAATGCTTTTAGGGCCGAAGTTGGCTGGATTAAGGAGATGAAAGGAGTTGGAGCTTCAACGAGATCAGTACAGACGGGCTGGATGCTTCACAAGGGGCCACCAAACGTAGTGATTGATGAATTCGGCTCTGGGGCGAAATAGGCTGAAGGAAATGTCATTATAGTAAGGTCAGGCCTGGAAGGAACTGGGAAACAGTCAAGTACGGTCTGGTCCAGGTGTGTACTGCACAGAAGTGACAAGCAAGGGAAAGATGAGGAAGCAAGCAAATGTTATAATGTACAGTGGATGTAACGTGCGAAATCCTAAGTAAAGAAAGTGTTAAAGTTGTCTTGGACTGTGCCTCCATTGATGGGGGTCACCTAGAAGAGGGCCCGTTATAACTTGGGAAGTGCCCTGGTGAAGCTGAATCTGGAGATGCAGGTATGCCGAGGAAAATAGTATTGTTTCATGTAGGGGAAGGACTGGACCCAGCTGCCATCGGAATACAGGTCACGACTACAGTCCTGTCCCTCCCTTACAAGGCTCTAAAGCAAAAGACGTCTTATGGTCAAATTGGAATACAAAATACAAGATGTTGATATAGAAGAGTGACACACACCTAAAGCATGGGAAACAGGAGACAATGCCCAAAACATCTTTGTTCTGCTATACACAGGATGTGATGTTTTGACCTGTCACAGGTCTCTTTCAAGCATACTAAAACACATCTGTCCTAAGTTGGAGAAGTGATATGTAGAGGAGCGGATGATCCCATCATACTGTAGGTAGGGAACTGTGGGGAAAATTATACTATGTAAAGGTAGCTGTGGGGGACATGATAATATTTAAAGGGATCAGGTGGAGACTTAATACTGTATATAGGGAGTTGTGGGGACATTATATTGTATATAAAAAGCTGTGGTAACATCATACTGTATATAGTGAGCTGTTGGCACCATCATATTGAGTTGTTGGCACCATTATACTAAATATAGGCAGCTATGGAAAGATCATACTGTATATCAGGAGATGTGGACCCTCATAGTTTATATAGGGAGCTGTTGGTGATATCATACTGTACCTGGTGAGGTGTTGGGACATCAACCTGTATATAGAGAACTGTCGGGACATCATACTGTACATAGTGAGCTGTGGGAACATTGTACCATATTTTTGGAGCTTCAGCCCTGCTCTGTGTAGCAGAAATGCTCATAGCTATCCATCTATGACAACCATGGGGGGTTTCCTGTAGACCCCGGGCTGTCATGCCAACCCATCAGAGACCCACAGTCATGTGACACAGGCGCCGAGGTGCAGGATTTGACAGCGGCATTTAACATGTTAACAGCCATGGGTGGATCGTGATTCCAGCGCCAATGTTCCAATAGATGCTAGTGTTGGAGAGAAAACAAATTTGGCTCCTTCAAAATAGTGGTGGCGGCGACTAAACAGTAGCATCTATCATCAATAGATGCTACTGTGCAGGTGCCGCCGCCAGCGCCATTTTGAAAGAGCCAAATTTTTTTTTTCTTTAGCAAAGTGTCCCCTGTGAATGCACAGAAGCATCACCATCACTTTCATGGAGCCATTTTTTTTTCTCCAGCAAAATGGCGCCAGTGGCAGCACTTGCGCAGTAGCATCTATAAGAGCATAATAGATGCTACTGCGCAGGTGCCACTGCAGGTGCCAATTTGATGAAGATAATTTTTTTTTACCTCATGATAATATAGGAATAAAGATTACATGCATATAGGTATATTAGGCAAGTATCATGCTACAGCGCAGGTGCCACAGCCATTTTGATGATTTGTTTTCTAAAACCACAATATTCTATGCAATATGTAAAATAGAGGGCAGGTCAGTGAGGGATCAGTAACCTGTCATAAGCCCATATAGATGAATATGTAATAAGAGCACCACATGAAGTCCCGCCCACATGCCGCCCCAGAGCACGACAGTCTCATTAACTGAAAACTACAAATAAAGTTTAACCCTTTAACAACCAGAGGTATTTTTGTTTTTGCATTTACATTTTTTGGTCCCCTTCTTCCCAGAGCCAAAACTTTTTTATTTTTTGGTTAAAATAGCCATATGAGGGCTTGTTTTTTGCGGGATGAGTAGCACTTTTGAACAACACCATTGGTTTTAACATATGGTGTGCCTGAAAAAGGAAAAAAAATCCAAGTGTGGTGAAATTTTAAAAAGTGCAATCCCACAACTGTATTTTTTTTTACCTTGTTCATTAAATGCTAAAATAGACCTGACATTATGATTCTTTAGGTCATTAGGAGTTCATAGATACCAAACATGTCTAGGTTCTTTTTTATTTAAGTAATGAAAACAAATTTCAAAGTTTGTTAAAAAAAAAAAAAATTGCGCCATTTTCCGATACCTGTTCATTTTTCGTGATCTCGGGTTAGGTGAGTGTTTATTTTTTGTGCCCTGAGCTGATGTTTTTATTGTTACTATTTTGGTGTAGATAGAATCTTTTGATCGCCCGTTATTGCATTTTATTGCAATGTGGCGGCAATCAAAAAATGTAATTCTGGCGGTTTGACTTTTCTTCTGCTCACACCGTTTAACGATAGGGTTAATTCTTTTTTTATGTTGATAGGTCGGGCAATTCTGAACTCGGTGATACCAAATATGTGTATGTTTGATTTTTCTATTGTTTTATTTTGAATGGGGCGAAAGGGGGGTGATTTAAACTTTTATATATTTTTTCTTTTTTAATATTTTTGAAAACATTTTTTTTACTTTTTGCATGCTTCAATAGTCTCCATGGGAGATTAGAAGCTGCAGTACTTTAATCGGCTCTGCTTTAATAAACTCTGCAACATGCAAGCAATGATCAAATTGCCTGTCTAAAGCAGAAATGCTCACTTGTTATGAGCGTCAACCACTGGGCAGCGCTCATAGCAATCTGGCTTAGACAACCATAGACCTCTGATTGTCATGCCAACCCATTGATGACCCGCGTTCACATTATGGTGTCACCGAAGGGCGGGATTTCTGGTATGCTTCTCAGAAGCGCAAGTTAAATGCCGCTATCAGAGATTGACAGCGGCATTTAGCTAGCTAACATCTGCTAGTGGATCACGATTCCACCCGCGGCTGTTGCGGGCACATGTCAACTATATATATCAGCTGACATGTGCCCGGAAAGGTGCAGGCTCAGCGCTGGAGCCCACACCAAACAAGGGGAGTCCAACATCGGCATACTATTATGCCTGATGTTGGAAAGGGTTTAAAAAACAACCACAAGATGGATTTCATCAACCAACGTAGCATTTAATCAGTATAATGATGCCAACCTGACAGTGTCTGTAGATTACTCACCGCAATCCTGCTGAAAGGTTCCATTTAACCCCTTTCTGACAGCCAACGTACTATTCCGTCCATGTTATCTGGGCCTGTCTGACCATGGATGGAATAGAATGTCATGTCCTTTAATGCGACACTGCGACCGAAGTCACGGTGGAATAGAACGTCATGTCCTTTAATGCGACACTGCAACCGAAGTCACGGTGATCGTATTAAAACTCCAGCGCCATCTAACCTGTGGGAAGATGATATCGGCATCTTGGGGGTTGTCCCAGCCCACCCGCACTCATGATCGCTGTGATTGGCTGTTCAATTCTGAACAGCCAATCGCAGCCTCTCTCATTGTTTCAGGCAATCATATTGCCTGAAACAGTGATGTCCCAGCCTAGGATCGAGGCACCAGCGAAAACTGATCAGATTGGAGCAATTGACGATGACATCGATCGTGCCAATCACAGGGCACATCCGCGGTGTTACCAAACTGTGCCCTGCTGGTAACCTGCATAGGATCGGTGCTCAAAGAGCACCGATCCTTGGCCGGTGCCTAGGAAAGGCCAGGCATTACCTGGAGCTGCTGATTGGCACGATCAAAGTAATCATCAATAGTGCCAATCACAGGGCACAGCCACGGTGACCCAGTGATGACCCCAACCCACGAGATGACCTCAACTTTGACCGTCTGTTCAAAGTTGGGCCGGTCATCGAACACTTAAAAAAAAAGTTTGCTGAAGTGTACGTGTCCCAAAGGGATATCTGCGTGGATGAGTAAGTTCATTTTAAGGGAAGGCTCAGATTCTGTCAGTACCTGCCCAGCAAGAGGGCCAGGTACGGAATCAAACTCTATAAGCTATGTGAGAGTACCTCAGGGTACACCCACAGGTTTAGAGTTTACGAAGGAAAGGACACCAGGATTGAACTGTCACGCTGCAGCTATGCAGGTAACTGCAACCTCCACTAGATGGCAATAGAGTGGAAGGATAGTAACAAGTCTGCAAGAGCAGACCATCAGTTCTGCAGCAAAGCCACCACCAGGTGGCAGCAGAATAGTCAAACAAGCCGAGTCAAAACCTAGACCGTCACGCAATACAAAGGGGAAAAACAAGCACAGAGTCAGTGGAGAGCCAAAGGGTCAATACCAGACAAAAGGCAGAAGTATCAGGGACCAGAGGCAGCATCAAGTCAGAGTCAAACACCAGGAAAGCAAAAGCAATCAGGAAACACTAAGATGGGATGGGCAGAGAGGGAGGAACAGACACGGGCAAGGTCAGAAAGCACAGCGGGACAAATCAGGGTACCACCAGAGTCATGCCGTAAGCAGAAAATATAACTGACATGGCCTCAGAATGCAGCAGGAAGAATTAGCAAACCTGAACCCAAAATTAGGCCAGGCAAAGTTAACCCTTGTCTTGTTAAGTACAAGGACAAGAGGGATGTCCCTCTCTCGACCACCATACATGGTGATGGCAGCACCCTCAGCACTGTAGAAGGTACCTCTGCACAGGTCAGCAAACTGGACTGTGTACTGGGGTACAGCAAAAACACTGGGGGCGCTGATCTCTCTGATCAACTCCTCCAAACGTACAGTGCTTTGAGAAAGGCCAAGGTGTGGTACAATGTGGTACAAAAAGCTGTTCGTGCACATCGTACAGATGGCAATGCTCAACGCTTTCCTGCTGTCACAATGTGCAGGCCACACCAATACGTCGTACCTTCAGTTCCAAGAGGTAGTGGTAAAGTCCTGATATTTGGAACTCAGGAAGGAGCGGGCTCCAGTACTTCCGGAATTGAAGGTGCTCGCATCTCACGGGGGTGGTCCCACAACCTGGAAAAAGAGGTAAGTCGCAAAAAAGGTGCCAAATATGTTACAAAAGTGGAATACACAAGGACACCATTTTGCTATGCCACACCTGCCCCGAAAAACCTGGCCTGTGTATGAAAGATTGCTTCAAACTGTACCACACCCTCATGCTCTCCTAATTTACTTAAATTTACATAACAGGAAACAGTAGATTAGTTTAAAAAAGGGGGCACATCTAGTTAAGTTCATTGGGGGTCTAGTTTCAAAATAGGGGCACTTGTTGGGTATTGCCACTGTTTATGCACATCTAGATAAGTTCATTGGGAGTCTAGTTTCCAAAATGATGTCACTTGTGTTTTTTTTTTTACTGTTTAGGCACATCAGGGGCTCTGCAAATGGAACATGATGCCTGCACACCATTCCATCAAAGTCTGCATTCCAAAACATCACAACTTCCCTTCCGAGCCCTGACGTGTGCCCAAACAGTATTTTTCCCACATATGGGGTATTAGCATACTCAGGACAAATTGGACAACAACTTTTCGGGTCCAATTTCTCCTGTTACCCTTGGGAAAATTAAAAATTGGGGACTAAACCATCATTTTGTGTGAAAAAAATAGGAATTTTTATCTTCACGGCCGAGCGTTATAAACTTTAGTGATACCCTTGGGGGTTCAAAGTGCTCACCACACATCTAGATAAGTTCCTTAGGGGGTCTAGTTTCCAAAATGGGGTCACTTGTGGGGGGTTTATACTGTATAGGCACATCAGGGGCTGTGCAAACGGAACATGACGTCCACAGGCCATTCCATCAAAGTCTTCATTGCAAAACATCACTACTTTCCTTCTGAGCCCCAACGTGTGCCCAAACAGTAGTTTTCTCCCACATATGGTGTACCAGCATACTCAGAACAAATTGGACAACTTTGTGGGTCCAATTTCTCCTGTTACTCTTGTGCAAATAAAAAATTGGGGACTAAAAGATCATGTTTGTGGAAAGAACATGATTTTTTATTTTCGCGCCCGGGCGTTATAAACTTCTGTGAAGCACTTGGGGGTTCAAAGTGCTTACCACACATCTAGATAATTTCCTTGGGGGGTCTAGTTTCCAAAATGGGGTCACTTGTGGTTTTTTACTGTTTAGGCACATCAGGGGCTCTCCAAATGTGACATGGCGTCCGATCTCAATTCCAGCCAATTTTGCATTGAAAAGTCAAGCGACGCTCCATCCCTTCTGAGCTCTGCCATGCACCCAAACAGTGGTTTACCTGCATATGTGGGGTATCAGCGTACTCAGGACAAATTGTACATCAACTTTTGGGGTTCAATTTCTCCTGTTACTCTTTGGAAAATAAAAAAAATGGGGACTAAAATCAAGTTTGTGGAAAAAATTTGATTTTTTATTTTCACGCCCAGGCGTTATAAACATTAGTGAAACACTTGGGGGTTCAAAGTGCTCACCACACATCTAGATAAGTTACTTGGGGTAAAGTTTCCAAAATGGGGTCACTTGTGGGGGGTTTACACTGTTTAGGCACATTAGGGGCTCTTCAAATGCAACATGGCGTCCGATCTCAATTCCAGCCAATTTTGGTTTGAAAAAGTGAAACGGCGCTCCTTCCCTTCCGAAACCCTGCCGTACACCCAAACAGTGGTTTTCCCCCACATATGGGGTATCGGCGTACTCAGTAGAAATTGTACAACAGCCTTTTCTGTCCATTTTCTCCTTTCAACCTTGTGAAAAATAAAAAAATTGTTCCTAAAAGATCATTTTTGTGACTAAAAAGTTAAATGTTCATTTTTTCCTTCCATGTTGCTTCTGCTCCTGTGAAACACCTGAAGGGTTAATAAACTTCTTGAATGTGCTTTTGATCAGCTTGAGGGGTGCAGTTTATAGATTGGTGACACTTTTGGGTATTTTCTACCATATAGATCCCTCAAAGTGACTTCAAATGTGAGGTGGTCTCTAAAAAAATGGTTTTGTAAATTTTGTTGTAAAAATGAGAAATCGCTGGTCAACCTTTAACCCTTATAACTTCCTAACAAAAAAAATTAGTTTCCAAAATTGTGCTGACGTAAAGTAGACATGTGGAAAATGTTATTTATTAACTATTTTGTGTGACATATTTCTCTGCTTTAATGGCATAAAAATTCAAAGTTTGAAAATTGCAAAATTTTCCAAACTTTCGCCAAATTTCCATTTTTTCCATAATTAAACGCAAGTTATATAGAATAAATTTTACCACTAGCGTGAAGTACAATATGTCATGAAAAATTAGTCTCAGAATCACCAAGATCCGTTGAAGCTTTCCAGACTTGTTACCTCATAAAGGGACAGTGGTCAGAATTCTAAAAATTGGCCCAGTCATTAACATGCAAACTACCCTCAGGGTAAAGGGTTAAGTATCCGATTCCTACCTAATATTTATGCCTATATCTGCTCAACCTTTTCCTTACAGTTTGAATCATTGTCCTTACAAACTGTAATTTTCCCAACTTTATTCTAGTAAATAGATGACGAAGGATTTACAGAAATTGAAGAATTGATTACCGTATATACTCGAGTATAAGCCGAGATTGTCCACCCATTTTTTTAGGCTGAAAGTCCCCTCTTGGCTTATACCAAAGTCATTGTCCCGGGGGTCAGCGGGGAAGGGGAAGCGCGGCTATCAGATCATACTCACCCCCCTCCTGGCGTGGTCTCTGCAGTCCCTGCTTCTCAGATGGTCTTCCTGTGTTCAGTGGTCACGTGGTACCGGTCATTAAAGTAATGAATATGCAGTGGGAAAAGAGTGGCTAAGCACCGTAATTGGCGCATCTTACAGATGCGCCATTTCTGGGGCCGCTGCGGGCTGGTGTATGTAGCCGGGGGGGCAATATCCATGGCCCCTTCCTAGACTATGAATATCAGCCCGCAACTGTCTGTGTACCCTTTTTGGCTATAAAATATAGGAGGTCCCCATGTCATTTATTTTTGGGCCCACCCTATTTTAATAGCCAAATAGATATATCTATAGATACATAGATATATCTATAGATATCTATGTAGCGGCCGTCCTTGAACACAGAAGACATTGTGAACTATTCTCTGTGGGCACGTGTTCAGCACTTTTGCGGACCGTGCGCGTGAAAACACGCTGACATGTGCAGAGACACATTCATTTTAATGTGTCTACTAGAGTTGAGTGACTTTGGTCGGATCGGGTTTCATGAAACAAAATTTGTTTCAGATGAAACTGGTCCGACTAGGGCAAAAAAAGTCGTAGTTTCGTCCGAAACCTGACCCCAATGCAAGTCAATGGGAAATAAAAGTCGGCATTGAGTGGATGAATGTCAAATTTTGTTTCATGAAACCCGATCCGACCAAAGTCGTTCAACTCTAGTGTCTACGTTTGTCAGTGTCTCCGGTACGTGAGGAAACTGTCACTACACGTACCGGAGCCACTGACGTGTGAAACCTGCCCAATAAAGCATTGATATCTTTTATTGAATCACTTGGGTGTTCCCAATTCCTTTGGGCATGCTGCTTTTTTCTTTTTTTTTTTCTTTCAGGCCTAGGGATTGCAGCACAGCTGATGGTGATTTGGATGAGGACTGGACAGTTGGTGATGAAGCTTAGAGGGGCTGGAGAGATAAGCATATGGTTTTTTTTTTTTACATTTTAATGGCCTCTTACGGTTCCGAAAAATGGTGGCCAGCAGAGGCGAATTCCAAAAATCTACGCTTTGGTAGATATGGATTTTTGTAAACTTTGAGTAAGGTTAATTTCCACTTGAATTTAATTGCTCATTTCTAGTACACCCCATTAATGTATATTCAGTCTGTGTGCTGCACATGTGGGCAACAAACACTACAGAGACTTCAGGCCTGCGTGGGAAAAATGGCAGCATGTTCATAGACCAAACTAGCGTGTGGAGTCTTCCATAATGCGGAAGAGTGCACAGAGCTGCATACACAATTAGTGATGGCCACCTGTAGACCTGATTATTGCTATAAGTTCAGCACTCGCCTGAACATAGGCTTAGGCCGGGATCACACTACAGTGTATGATGTGAGAAACTTGCATGACTCTCTCGCATCAACACCTGGCGCTCCGGCCGGCACTCAGGACCGGAGCTGCGGCTGCATAGCAAGACATGCAGTCGCAGCTCCGGTCCTGAGTGCCGGCGGCAGTGCCGGGTGTTGATGCAAGAGACTTGTGCGAGTTTCTCGCATCACACACAGTAGTGTGATCCCGGCCTTAGACAGTGAAAAATAGACAGAACTAAAATAACTTGCATTCACTTGCTCTTTTTTTTTTCATAGGCCCAGTGACTTAAATGAGCGAATTTGATCTGCAAATCTGCTCAGCACAGGCCATATCTCCAATTTCAATTCCCCTATATTTCATGCTGTTTATTGAGTAATTTTTCTTGGATTTTCTGGGCAGGATGCTTTTATGCTAGTGACCCATGCTTAGCTATCTTATACCCATTTTAGAATGCCAGCTATGTATTCCTTCATGCACCATGTCTTACTCTATGGTAAAAGTCCTGTTTTATCAATCTTTTTCTTTAATATGTGTCACAAAGAATCACAAATTCCATAGTTAGGCTATGTGCACACATGTGGAATTCCCGCAGAAATTTCTGTGGGAATTCCATTCCGCGGGAAATATGCAAGAAATCCTCATTTTAAATTCCCGCCTATTTCCCGCGGAAAAACTAGCGATTTGCAAGAGTAATTAGCTTGTAGAATACAAGCGTTTTCCTAGCGATCTGTAGTATCGCTTGGAAAACTGATTGACAGGTTGGTCACACTCGTCAACATAGTGTTTGACGAGTGTGACCAACTTTATACTATTGAGGCTGCCTATGCGGCATCAATAGTAAAAAGATCTAATGTTTAAAATAATAAAAAATCGTGTTATTCTCACCTTCCAGCATCCCACGCAGCGTTCCTGATCATCGCGATGTTCCCGGCAAGTCCCGTTCCCAGCGATGTCTTGCAACAATGACCTTTGATGACATCGCGGTCTCGCAAGACAGCTACGTGATCACGAGACCGCGACGTCATCAAAGGTCATTGTCGCAAGGTATCACTGGGAACAGGAGTTGCCGGGAGCAGCACTGAGGCCTGGTGACGCTGCGCGGGACGCCGGAAGGTGAGAAGATCACGATTTTTTATTTTAATTCTTTTTTTTAAACAGGGATATGGTACCCAGGGCCTGGAGGAGAATCTCCTCTCCTCCAGACCGTGGGTACCATCCGCAAATGTTCCGCTTACTTTTCGCATGGGGAGCACAGCCACATGCTGAAAGTAAGCAGAACAATGCATTCCTATGTGTGCGGATTTTCCCGCGATTCCGCACAAAGAATGAGCACGCTGCGCATTTTTCCGTGATGCAATTCCACCACAGAAAAATACGCAGCATTAGCACAGAATGTGCGGAATGCCATAGGATGCTTTTTTTGCGTTTTCGCTTCAAAATCGCGTGTTTAAAAACGCCACGAAAACGCAAAAAAAAGCTACGTGTGAACACAGCCTTAAAGTTCAAGCCACATCCTGATTATGTTGCACTTTACTCACATTACAATCTAATCACACAGATTGCAGATCTGCTGGTGGCCAGCTGACTCCATCCCAAATCTTTCCCATACAATAGGACATGCTTTCAAGATTCTTTGTAGTGTAAAGGTACTGTCACACTTAGCGATGCACCAGTGATCCCGACCAGCGATATGATGCGGTCAGGATCGCTGGTGCATCGCTAAGTGGTCGCTAGTGAGCTGCCACACAAGCAGATCTCACCAGCGACATCGTTGGGGACGGGGGTCGCTACTTACCTGTCACACTAGGCGATCCTGCGTCCTCCCGCCCGGCTCCACGCGTCGCTCGTCTCTCCACAGGAAGCGCCGCAGGAAGCTGACGGGGAGAAACAGTCCTGGACGTTCTCGCGCGATCAGCGATAATCAGCGGGGGAGCGGGTCGTAGGTAAGTATCACACACAGCGATATCGCTAGCAATATCGCTATAACGTCACAAGTTATAGCGATATTGCTAGAGATATCGCTAAGTATCACAGTACCTTTAGTTACCATAAACTGTGGTCTCCCTTCAAGTCCTAATACCTGAAGCCTTCAGACACAAGGAACACAATTATGAATAAACCAAAGGTCACATATAATACTTAAAATCTCCCTCAGACATTGTCAGTGTTTGAAGTAACAATTCTCAGTAACCTGACTAGACTTTAGAGGGATCATCGATGGTAGAGGGATCATCGATGGTGCAGAGTTCATTAATTGAGAGAAATGTGGGGTCTTTTAAGCATATTTCAATTTAACCCAAACTGCCTGGTGTCTAATATGTCTCTAAATGAGGAGTGACCCAGTGTAATGGCACAGAAATTACACATCACAATTTTAACTTTCCAGGTGGATATTGTCTTATTACATTGATCAATGACATTTTTACAGCATTTAATGATAATCTTACAATGTTTAACCATCAGTTGGAATTGTCTCCATACTACGCTATGTCCCACTGTCCTGAGACCTAATATATCTGTTTGCAGAGCGTCCATGGTCTCATCACACACTGCCTGTCAGTATCTCACACGTCCCTGTGAGATCATTTTCTTAATTCTGGAATCTTGCTAATTAAATTTGCAGCACTTTTGGAACGTGGATTAGGCACAATCCTGCCAGGCCGCGGTGGTGATTGATTGGATGGACAGTGCCCCACTCTTGTGTCTCAGGGTAGTTGAAGCTTGTATTGCGGTTCCTTCTGACATCTCAGGGGTTAATTTTAAAAGAAAAAAGGAATTAAACTGGAATTCTGGGAGGTCCTCCTGGTGGAAGTTAAAAGCTCCAACTCATGGTCATGTGTCAGTTTCTTAAAAAGAGTCCTTGAGGATGGAGGAACTAGCTAGAGAGAGCATCAGCTTGCTGGCCAAGCCAGGTGCAGAATGTGGGACCCCCAGTTTATCCTCCATTGGAGCCATATTTATCATGTTAAAGTCTGCGCTGGGAGCTGGACTCCTTAATTTTCCATGGGCATTCAACAGGGCAGGTGGGATGCAAACTGCTGTCACAGTGGAACTGGTAAGTGATGGTCTCTCAATTTACATCCACTTTTACTTCTCAGAGCCCCCTTCATTTGATTTCTTTTTTTGGATTTGATGGTTTGCTCCTATAGTTAATGTAATGCCCGCTATTCTGCGTGTGATTTGTCGATGCTTGTTTCATTGTGTCGTTATTTATTGTACTTGTGTGCACCAATATTCTGGACATGCTCAATAGATAAGGGGCTATAGATTCTACAAAAAATGGCTGCTTTCCTTCAAAAACTGTTTGGATGGATGCAAAAAGAGCAAGGATGCCAGACATCTCATGCAACAGATTTAAGGTTTAGACTCTAGCCCACCAGGGTCAACAAGGAGCTACTTTTTTTTTTTTTTTTTTTTTTTTTTTTACTACTTGTATGGGTAAATTTGAACACTCTTGATTTGCATCCCACTTCAGGGTTTTCAAACCACGTATGCTATATTTAAGTCTAACGAATGGGAACTGCTCCACGAGTAAAGGAGAAGGCTGGGGTTATGCAAGAAACACGTGTGAGTCTCTCACCTTTAAACCCGGCACTCTGGACCAGAGCTTTCAGCTGCATAAAAATACATGCAGCCGCACACTTTGGTCCCGAGTGCCGGTGCAGTGCCAGGTATTGAGGCCTGAGTTTCTTGCATTGCAGTTGCAAGTGTGACCCCGGGCTGAACACTGAATCTTCAGCATCATTGACAATCCACTGAGTTAGGCTGGTTTCACATTAGCGCTTTTTAAGCGCACGCACGGCCGGGGGTAGCTCCGCCCCGAGCCGGCTCTCTGCCCGGCGTGCCCGCCCCTTGCTTGTAGCGCCGCCTCCTAGCGCACAGCGGCGCCTGCGATCGGCGCACCCTATCTTTAGCATAGGGTGCGCAGATCGTGCGCAGGCCGTGCGCTAGTTGCGCTTTGACCTGCGCTGCGCACATTTGACGGTGCGCCGTGCGCGCCAAAATCAAACTTTTCGGATTTTGGCGCGCACCGTCAAAAGTGCGCAGCGCAGTTCAAAGCGCAACTAGCGCACGGCCTGCGCACGATCTGCGCACCCTATGCTAAAGATGGGGTGCGCCGATCGCAGGCACCGCTGTGCGCTAGGAGGCGGCGCTACAAGCAAGGGGCGGGCACGGCTGGCAGAGAGCCGGCTCGGGGGCGGAGCTACCCCCGGCCGTGCGTGCGCTTAAAAAGCGCTAATGTGAAACCAGCCTTATCCAACAAAGTCCCGAAGGTATGTTTTTTTCCAAAACCATAACCCCTTCACATACCTGTTTAAGGGATGTCTAGCATTACAGTTCAGCTCCATTGAGTTTAATGAGGTGCAATACCATACAACTCTGTGGCCAAGTATGGTGAGATATATTACATATATATATTTTTTTTTTTCTATATATAAAGAAAGTAGAAGAGTTTTTTTCTAACTTTGGACAACAACTTTTAATTTTTTTTTTATTTCAGAACTTCATAGTGGATATAAAATATTACAAAGCTGGTTATTTTTATCAGAGAAATTTGCTTTCTCCTCCTGAGCTGATCTTTCATTCTCAATTCATGGGTAAAATCTGTGAAGACAAATTTTCCCATAAGGCTGGAGTCACACACCATGAATAAAAAAATCGGTCCGACTTCTTGTCCAGGGATCCGTCTGTCATCCGATTTTCCGGCGATGAACTGGTTTTATTTGCATCTAAGCATCAAATTGACATCCAATGCCTGATGCTCTTTCCTGTTGACCTGGAGAAGTCTTGCGATTTAATCGCAAGTCACACGTGTGGTGCGTTTTCAATGCGTTTTTTTTTTCACATCCATAGACTTGCATTGTCGAATCCGATCCGAAAATCAGTGACAATCGCAGCATGCTGTGATTGTCTCAGTCCGAGGAACGGATCCGATAAAAAAAAAACGCATGATGGGAGCAGCAACATAGAATAACATTGAGACGAATGCAATTATTTTTTTTCCCTTCCGCATTGCATTCGTCCGATTTTTATCGCTAATGTGACTCCGGCCTTACTGAGAGATGCTAATTTGGCATTTAACAATCTATAATAGAGCTACATGATTGATTGACACACATTTTGCTGGAAGTTCTCCATGGAACTTTATGAGCACCAACTGCCATCTCCAATCTCCATAATGTAACATTTTGTACTTGAGCAAGACAGGTTTTAACTGTAAAGTGAGAATTATAAGTGACAGATCAGTCCAGGAAGAGAAACAGATTTCTCTGATAAGACATGTTACACATAATGAAAAATAAAATAAGATTGTTATTCTTTAAGCTGTAGTCAAAACCCAATCCTATCCATCCATATTATCCTTTATGACTCCTATCTGCAGTGAGCTTGAACATCATATTTTTATAATTCTCCAGTAATGGATTGGTTATTACTGTTACGTTGGCCACTCGCTCACCTCCTAAGTGCCGCCTTACTTACCACCTGTTTTGCTCTGCTCTACCCAGTACCTGCCCATCTCTCCGAGCTGCCTTTTTGCTTATCTTTCAGCTCTGTTGTTGAGTTATGGGGGAGTGCAGCTGAACTCTGCAGGAATTTGCATCCATTCTGTCCTGCAGCAATCTACTTCCCCAGCCTGTCAGGGGGTGATTTATTTGGTGACTCCATCCTCCATTCCTCACCTGAACTTGGGTTCCTAGTAGCTCGGTCTCTACAGTCCTGTATCGGCGTATTCTGTTTTTGTTTCGCCTATTATTGACTCGGTCAGCCCTCTTGTTTATCATTCTCTCAGCTATGAATTCTGAACTTGGGCTGCCTGCCCAAACCTCAAACCATCTGACTACACTTCTCTCACCTGCAGTCCCGGGGACTGACCTGGAATAGTACCTGGTAGCTACAGGTGGCCCATCCTATTCTCTCTACTAGAGGCTCTAGTGAAGACCCAGTATCTACCTAGTCACACCCCTCCGGGGTAAGCCCAGCCTGTGGTGCAGTGGGTCCACACCCACCAACATTGCAATTACACTATGGTCACATAAAACTTTTATCATACGTTTGACGCAAATGTTAACCCTGAAAAAAAAAAAAAAAAAAAAAAAGCAGCTAAGTTGCTGTTAACGTGTCTGTTTGACACAAACGGAACCAGACAAATGGAATCGGGATCCTATCACTCCTGTTTCAAACGTTCTCCAGAACAGCGGGAATTGCTGCAATGGAAAAGCTGCCTCGGCTAGCACAGAGATTGCGTGGTCGGCCGCCATTCACTGTAGACACAATCTGCTATGGAGCCTATGAGGTGCCCAGTGCAATAATTTGCATTCCCTGTGCCACAATTCAGTCTGAACCTCAGCCGAACTGTGAGGGGGTACTTGGGGGGACATCATACTGTAGACGAGGTCATTGTGGGGGCAGTGTGTGGCTATCCTACTTGGCAAGGGGCATGAAGGGGAATCTTGCTGTTGTGGGAAACTGAGGGCATCATACTGTATTTGGGGAGAATTCTTGTTGAACCTATACTCTGTGGGCCATTAAAGGTGTATCCACGATACCTGAGAAAGGGGATCCTCCCTTCAAGGGCAGGAAATCTTCAAGGTAACAAGGCAGCTCCTATATCAGCATCACTTGGATTCCTGTCCTTGATGGAGAAACCCTCAGTAAATCAGCCCAGAGGAGAAGGAAAAGAATATTAGAAGCCTCATCTCATCGACTGTCAGGAAAGCCATGTTCTTGCTGGGTTGTCTGACTGCCTGTATTCCAGCAGTCAAGTGGGCACAATTCCATATCATATATGAGGCTGATCCTTAATGGGGATAGATTCAACACCCTGGGGAGTTACCTGGGTAAAAAATATATCCAGAGTCATTACAACAGATTCCAGTCCCGGGGGGGAGGGTGGTGGAGTCCACCTGGATGAACATTATCCAGGGAACCTGGTCGCAGGAGGAAAACTTAGCCTCCTCAAACAACTGGGAGCTCCTTGCAGTGGAAAGGCCATTAAACAAGCTGCTGCCTTTTCTGCTGGACCATCATGTGAGGATGCTCTCCGACAACTGGGCTACAGTAGCCTATATAAACCACCAAGGAGGTATTCGTTCTTGTCCTCTAATGTTGGTTGCAAAATGCAAATTTACTAGCAGAACAGCATCTCCTCTCCTTATGGGCCCTGCATATCAAAGCAACAGAAAATGTCAAGGCAGACATCCTAAGCTGCAAGCAACTAAGGGTGCCGTCACACAAAACGATGCACCAGCAATCCTGACAATGATACAACCTTGTCAGGATCGCTGGTGCCTCGCTACATGATCGCTGGTGAGCTGTCAAACAGGCAGATTTCACCAGCGATCAGGACCAGCGAGGATGCTGGTATCCAAGGTAAATATCGGGTAACTAAGCCAGTGCGTCGCTTAGTTACCGCTGTGTACCTTGTATACCTGCATTCTCGCGCTACATGCTGCTGGCCAGCGGGAGACTAACTATCAAAAAAAATGGCCCAGGACATTCGTGCACGATCAGCAATACCCGATGTGGGGGGGGCGGTCGCTGATGCATGTCACACAAAGCGATATCGCTGGCGAGATCGCTAATGCATCACAAAATCAGCATTTTCACTAGTGATCTTGCTGTGTGTGATGGGGCCTTAAGTCTGGAAGGATGGTCTCTGAAGAGGACAGTATTTGATCAGATTGTGGACGTGAGGCCTTCCTCAAGCAGATTTTTTTTTTTTTTTTTTTTTTTGTCTCTGGGGAGAGCAGGAAGGTCAAAAATTTCTGCTCTTTGAACCCAGGAGTGAAATCTCACATGGTGAACTTCTTCAGGATGAAATGGACCCTCTGGCTACTCTATGCCTTTCCGCCGGTATGCCTTATCCTGTCAATCTTGAGAAAGATTAGATGTCAAGGAAAGAGTTATACTAATGGCTCCCTTTTAGCCGAAGAGGCTTTGGTTCTTTTGGCTGAGGGCAATGTCAGTTTCTCATTCGTGGGTTCTTCTGGAGGACCACGATCTTCTGTCCCAAGGACCTTTCCTCCATCCTCGGATGTCCGGGCTGCATTTAACAGCCTGGAATTTAAGAGGTCGATCTTGGAGAAAAAGGGTTTTTTTTGGCTAAGTTAAACCATTTTTAACCCTTCTTAGTAGCAGGAACCCTGTAACCACTAAAATCCATGGGAGGACCTGGAGAAAGTTCTTATCCCTCTTGGGGGTGAAGCTGGTGGTGAGAGATGTCCCTTTACCATCTATCCTGGAGTTCCTCCAGAGAGGGCTAGAGCTCAGTTTTTCAGTTGGCACCCTTAAGGTGCAGGTCTCAGCCCTAGGGGCACTACACAGTTGTGACCTGGCAGGTAATAGGTGGATTACCAGGTGCATCAAAGCCTGTGGTTGAGCTAGATCGGTTCCTGCCTGTAGATCTTCTCCATGGAATCTAAATTTAGTTTTGACTGTGTTGTCAAAGCCCCTTTGAGCCTTTACATTCCACCTCGGAAAGGATAGTCTCACTAAAAACATTCCTACTGGTAGCCCTTACATCAGCGCACAGGATGAGCGACATCCAGGCTTTATCAGCAGGCCCCACTTACACTCAGGTTCTGGAGGATAGAGTAGTGTTAAAGTAAGGGTACCGTTACACTTAGCGACGCACCAGCAATCCCGACAACGATACAACCTGGTAAGGATCACTGGTGCGACACTAAATGGTCACTAGTAAGCTGTCAAACAGTCAGATTTACCCAACAATGCCGCAACTATCCAACGATCTATATAACGACCTCGGCGGCCGTTGGGACCTTGTTACACAGCAGCGATTCTGATGACTCCCGCCTGCGTCCATGATTTCTGAGTAGCTAGTGAGGTTGCTCGTCGGTGTCAAACACAGCGGTGTGCGCTGGCCAGCGGGACACCAGCAATCAAAATGGCCCAGGATATTCGAGCACGATCAGCGACATCGCAGCAGGGGCCTGGTCGCTGCTAAGTGTCACACATAGCAAGGTCGCTGTTGCGTCACAAAATCGGTGACACTTCAGCGATCTCGTTATGTGAGACGGGGCCTTTAGACCCTGCACATCTCCCTAAGTTGGTTACAAAATTTCACGGGAAATATTACCATCTTTTTGTTCCAACCCTAGCAAACCTAATGGGAAGAAATTACACACCCCAGATATTAGGAGATGCTTGCTGAGGTATTTAAAGGTGATGGAAGCAGAGGGCCCTGCTTGTAGCTTACCAGGGATCTAGGAAAGGCCTTAAGGTGTATAAATGGATCTTAGCGAGATGGGTCAGAGGCTAACTTGTGTTGGTGCAGGCAGGGCCATTCCTGAAGGTCTGAAGGCCCATTCTGCAAGAGCCGTGGCGGCATCCTAGGCAGAGAAGGTAGATGTCTCTATCGACCTGATATGTCAGGTGACCACCCACATGGTCCTTGCCATCCATCTTTTATAGACACTATAGGATGGATCGATCTGTCTTCTTCCTCTGACCTCGCATTCAGGAGAAGGGTTTCACAAGCTGTGGTCCCTCCCTAGGATGGATAGATATTCTGTAATTCTCTTGTGGTGCTGTCATAGGTTACAAAGAAACACATTACAAAAAACGTTCACAAACAAGTAAAGTTGGACAGAGAACTTAACTAATAATTAATACCAGAAAGAACAAGTATAATCCAAAAAGTATATAAATGTTTGTTCAAAATATTTTTTTCTTTTAAAAATGTTTTAATACATCACATCAAATAACCGAGGCCACTGAACCACATATAATATGACATAACCACTGGTATATAAAATACATCATGTATCAAATAACTGCACAATTCCCTTATTATTCCAGGTATGCAAACTCCGCAATAAAATAAGGTATATGTGCAAGAAAAACAGTCTACAAAATAACATGGAGGATGGAAGTAAAAAATGTAAATAAAGCACAAATGTACAATGAGAGAACTCCCTTAGGACAAATTAAATGACTGGTGCATACTGAGGGGAAAAAAAAAATGCGTGTATAATTTCAATATGTATACAAAACCCCTTGCCAAATGTGTCCAATTAATAACGGGTGCATAAATCTAAATAGGACAAATTTCAATGCATGTGCAAAAATGTGTATTGCCTAGATAAATATGCAAAAAATTAAGTAAATGTGCCCTACACCGTGAGCCAGGCATTATGGGCCATAATTAATCTCATGTATAAAGACATTTGTGAACTAAAACTTGCATCAGACCAGTGGCTGCCAAATTCACCCCCAAATATTTTGAATAAACATTTATATATTTTTTTTGGATTATACTTGGTTGTTTCTGGTATTAAAGAAACACATTACCAGTAAGTAATAGCCATGTTTTTGGAAGGAAGCGGACCCAATTAGGACTTTTGCTATTATCTGCAGAGTATCTGCTATTGGCCCTTGATGTGTATAAGATTTGTGTTACTCCATCAATCTCCAGCTGTGAAAAAGATCCTTAGTGGATCGAAACGCGTAGCTGTTTCTAGTGCCCCCCAGCGTATCCTTTGTTGGAGAGGAGAAAGCTGACATGCTATTGTTTTATTGAAGAAAATTTAATTTTTTTTTTTTTTTTTTGTTTTGTAGCTGGAACGATCCCCTTTTTTTTTTTTTTTTTTTTTTTTTTTCCCCCCCAATGTTTTGAGGGAGCGCCTGAAACTATGCAAATTGTGGCTATTCCTAATTTCTTGGCGAAACTTTGGAGAATTTGGCAATTGTCAAACTTTTAATTCTTAGGCCCTTAAAACAGGTGTCACACAATTGTTAAATAACCTTTTCCCATCTCCTATGATGGCACACGTGGGCGGATCCCCCCCTCTCAGTCAGGACAGGAACCCTACTGAAATAAAATACCTCTCCCTCGCTTCAGTTGGGTTTCCTGTCCTGACAGGGACCTGCCTGCCGAAAGACGGCGTGTCAAGATTATCATACCTGCCCACCTCCGTGACAGCGCTTTCTATGCCGCTTCCTAAAAATTGAAATAAACAAAAACCCAGCAATTCAGGAATTGTTGGGGGGGGGGGGGATTAATGCCATTCCGCGTGAGGTAACATTGATAAGGTAGCTTTATTCTTCGTGTCTGTACGATTACAGCAATATCCTGTTCAAATTCTTTTTTTTAAGAAACAACTTGCATCACTTTATTGTGACAGTTATACCTTTTATTTTTCTGCTGATGGTGCTGTGTGGTGGCTTGGTTTTTCCGGGACAAGATGGCGTCTTCAGTGATTCCATGTTTGTTTGTTTATTTATATTTGTCTTTTCGATCGTGTTTTATTGCACAATTTGTTCAGTGGAATGATAAACCATTGTTTTTTGCCTTTATTTTTGTTTATTTATGATGTTCATTAAAGGGGTTAACTAGTGGGACAATTTCATAGGTTAGGGTCATTCCAGGTGCAGCAATACCAAATGTGTACTTTTTATTTTTTTCTCTTAAAAATATTTATGGGTACAATAAACTTTTACAACTTTTTTCTTTAAGGCTCTGTGCCCATGTAGCGATTTTTAAGCGTTTCCGCGGCATTTTTTAATGCACGATTCTGCCGCAGAAATGTTTATATAAAAAAAAAAAAGCGTGCCATGCATTTGTAATAGAAAGCGCACATGTTGTGCCGATGGTGGGTTTTTTACCGCTGCGGAATCGCTTAGCGGTAAAAAAACGCAGCATGTTCATTAACTTTGTGGAATCGCCCGCGATTCCACATACCATCAATTATATGTGCAAAAACGCATGTCAGAGCGCATGTGATTTCCCTGGCAAGGGCATGCGTTTCTGCTCAGGAAAAAATCACTACATGGGCACATAGCTTAAAGCTTTCTTTTTACTTTGTCCCACTATGGGACTTTTTTTTTTTTTTTGCATGCATGCTGGTTGTATGGCAAGAGGATGCATCAGCATTGCTATGCAAACTGTCAGCCCTGCACTGACAAAGTTGCTGACCATGCTCTGGTGACTTGGATAAGATCATGACGACATTGGGTCAACAAGGCAATGATCGGGACCCCACGATGTCACGGGGTCTCCGAAACAAAGACAGAGGGACTGTCGCTCCCAAGATGCTACAATCACGTTCAGTTGCAGCATTAAGGGAGTTAAAGTGCCAGGAGTGGTGCAGGATCATTCATGGCCATGAGTGCAAGGTGTCAGAATCGGTGCACACCCACCTCTGTGTGTGCGCGATTGCCGAGACGTATCCAGATGGCACCGGTCAATAAAACCCAAGTCACAGGGACATATGGATGCATCTCAAGTGGGAAAGGGTTGACGACTTTATTTTATAGTAACAGATGTGGTGTGATTTCTGGCATTTACTTTTATATAGGTATGATTTCTTCTAATCCTCCTGCTCTTCTTAGTGCAGATTATACAACGCTCCTGTCCAAACAATGGTTGCTAGTGGAGGAGCATGTGACCAGACCTGTCCACCAATCTCCTCCAATAGTGAAATGCCTCATATGTGAAAGCTATATTTCTAGTGGCAGAGACTATTGACGATCGAGCACTAAAAGTTTCACGTGTTCGACTTGAGCTGCAGTAATAACTAACAGTCACAAGATGTCACTGTTTAGAATGCAGGTGAAGTCTGCCTAGTAAGTAACACAACAGGCATAGTTAGTTGAGGGTTTATAGCCTGCCCAGTTTGGGAAGGGGAACTGAGTGTTAGTGGCAAGTGCAGGAAGTGACAGTCAGTCGGTGTGGGGGTAGCATTGAGTAACGCAATAGGTCTGAGGCTGCTAGGGACAGCGTGAGCCTAATACTCAGGGCAGTGGATTGCCGCAAATACCCCTTCCGTGTGATTCCGTCTAATGACCTGGGGTAACTTTGAGATGGACTTTGGGGCAAGAGGCACACTCGCATACCTCCCAACTTTTGAAGAAGGGAAAGAGACAAAGGCTGCAGTGTGCACAGCATGCCATGGCAAATTTTAGGCCATGCCCCCGGTCACACCCATGTCGACGCCCAACCGCACCCATTTAGCACTGCTGATCACACTGACAGATACTGAGGGCACAGTGTCTGGTACTGTAGGCACACTGACAGGTACTGAGGAAGAGAGAAAAGAAAACCGAGAAAGAAAGAGGGGGGAAAAAACAGAGGGAGAGCAAAAGAAAGGGGAGAGAGAGAATGGGAAAAAAAGAAAGATTAGAGAGAGAACAGAGAAATAGAGGTGAGAGGGAAAGAAACAGAGAGAGAGAGAGAGAGAGAAGGAAAGAACAGAGGAAAAAAAACAGGGGGAGAAAGAAATAAAGAAAGATACTATAGCAGCCCAGCTCCCATTGTAATGCCCACTTGAGCCTCCCGATGCAGGACATATCATGATCCGCTCACATGGCTGGCATACCCAATTCCAAGGCGATCCTGCTGTCCGTGCTGCCGGAGGAGGACATGGTGATGGATCTGAAGCATTCCCTGAAGTGCCTCCATGGTTCCGTCACCATCTCCTCATGAAATTACCTCATTTCTGGTCTGCTTCCAGCACATCACTTCCGGTGGAACGTCATGTGCTCCTCAGGGCTCCTCCGTGTACTCCTGTGTCTGTGGGAAAAGCCAGCTTTGTATGCATCGTACACACTTGGCTCCGCTCTGTACATCCTGTAGACACATGGCTTCACTCCGAACACCTTGTACACGTGCGGCTCTGCTGCATCCACCCTGTAAACCTCTCGTGACCCCACACAGAAACTTCACCTCATCCCACCACCCCAATGCACGTTTCGATATTCTCTTCCTCAAACCTGTCTTGGGGTGGTGGGTAACGCCGCCTGTATCGGGCATCTCATTGTGGACTCTCTCCTGCTATGGCAACAATATAGATAAAGCTCTTGTGGCTCATTTCTTTATTTAATGGTGCATTTTAGATTACCTTGAATATTGCAGTGGGCATTTGAAGAGGCACTTGTTCCTTGTCTCACCACAGCATATGGTATATTACTAATCTGTAACTTTATTATTTATTTATATAGCACCATTGATTCCATGGTGCTGTGCATGAGAAGGGGCTACATACAAATTACAGATACCACTAACAGTAAACAAACTAACAATGACAGACTGATACAGAGAGGAGAGAGGACCCTGACCTTTTGGGCTTACATGCTACAGGATGATGGGGAAGGAGACAGTAGGTTGGTGGGTTGTAGCAGTTCCGGTGTTGGTTGAGGTGATATCACCGGTAGTGGTGAGAGAGAAGGAGGTAGCGGGGTCATTGCAGGCTTTCTTGAAGAGGTGGGTTTTCAGGTTCCGTCTGAAGGATCCAAATGTGGTTGATAGTCAGAATTGTTGGGGCAAAGAATTCCAGAGAATATGGGCTACTCGGGAGAAGTCTTGGAGGCAGTTGGATGAGAAGCGAAGAAGTGTGGAGAAGAGAAGGAGGTCTTGGGAGGACCGGAGATTACGTGAGGGAAGGTATCGGGAGATTAGTTCAGAGACATATGGGGAAGACAGGTTATAGATGGCCTTGTAGGTCAGTATTAGTAATTTGAATTATACGCTGAGGGAGTGGGAGCCAGTGAAGAGATTTGTAGAGGGGAGAAGCGGAGGAGAGAGATGAATTAGTCAGGCGTCAGAGTTAAGGATGGACTGGAGAGGTGCGAGGGTGTTAGCAGGGAGACCACAGAAAAGGATGTTGCAGTAGTCGAGGTGGGAGATGATGAGGGCATGCACAAGCATTTTAGTAGATTGAGGGTTGAGGAAAGGACGGATTCTGCAAATATTTTTGAGCTGGAGGCGACAGGAGGTAGAAAGAGCTTGTGTGGCGCCCCTCAGGCTCAGTCGCCACAGAGGTACTGCACCTCCTCCTGAGGTGTGGTGCCCCACCATCCAGGTAAGTTGGAGGCTCCTGACCACGCTCCAACACCTACATCCCACACAACACAGTAGTTCAGCAAAGCCACATTGCGGCTCCCTGCTTGGAGTGTAGCAGAGCACCTTTGGTGGGTCCCTGCTTGGAACACGAAACATGCTGGGAGGCGGGTGGAGTTAGAATACATAAAAGATCAGGAAGATTTAGAATTTCAGTCAGAGAGGAGTGAGGAGAGAAGATCCCTTGAAGAGGGATGGAGGAAGGAGGTCACTGAGATCTGCTGGCACAGGAAAGGAAAGTAGAAAGACATTGAACCGAAACCTGATCTTCCATAAAAAGGAGAGACTAGTACGGAACGTAGGAATAAAAGGGAACAGAGGACGTGGGTTAGAGGAAGAACCCTGCCTAGAAGTTCTAAGAGCATGGCCGGGGTCCGGTCCCCAAGGTTGTATGGACACTAATGGTTCTACAGCAGACACCGGTGGAGTAGTGGGCTGTAAATGCACTACTCCCATCTAAGACTTGGGGGCACAACAGCAACATTGATAGTGAGCCGGGACTCAGGAGTAAGGAGTCCCCGAAGCAGGCTACAGCTGTCTGCCGTACAAGTAGAGTTCTTGGGAACATCTGTCAGGAGGCACTCCAGTGTAGCTCAGTACTAGGAGTACTTCACACTTAAAGGCGCTATAAGAGGAGACGTTCAGAAAGGTACATGTTGGTGGAGTGTTGGAAGGGAGCATTCCATCTGGCCTGGAGGTTGATTGAGTCCCTGACCCGGAAGACACAGCACTGAGGCAGGCACCCGTGTGTACTACAGACTGTGAGTAAAGCTTTGGAACTACAAGCCCTGGTGTCCTCCATTCATTCTTGCGCCAATGCACCCAGCACCGCTACATCTGGGTACCAGCCCCTACACCGCTCATGCCTCTCCTCTCCCCTGACATCTACACTGCCCTGGGGCTACAGCTCCACCTGTGGGGAGCTTCACCATCTTGGCTGCAACACACCACCAGCCCCAGAGGATCTGCATGCAGCGTCGGCTTAACATCTCACTTGCCGAACACCACAGGTGGCGTCACGAACTATTCATTCAAACCATTACATTGACCCCATTACTTGGGCGCCCAGGGCCACGGACCGGGCCCCTGCTGCTTGTGACACATCCTGCTGATACCGGCCCGGTACAGAGTACCCCACGGCCCTGGGAGGGTGACCCACTTGGATGTGCGGTTTGAAAGACAGGGCAGAGTCAAAGGTTACTCTGAGGCAGCGGACTTCCGGTACTGGGGAGAGTGTGATGTCAATAATTGTTATAGCTAGGTCGGGTAAGGAAGATCTGAGAGATGGAGGAAAGATGATTTGTCCACATTGAGCTTGAGAAAGTGAGAGGAGAAGGAGGATATGGCTGATAGACACTCTGGGATTCTGGACAGCAGAGAGGTAGATCTGAGTGTCATCAGCATAAAGGTGGTAGTGGAATCTGTGGGACTTTGAGTTGCCCCAGACCAAGTGTATAGATTGAGAAGATTAAGGTTCCTAAAACAGAGCCTTTGGGGACTCCAAAAGAGAGAGGGTGGGATGAGGAGGTGGTGTGGGAGTGGGAGACACTGTATGTGCGGTTGGCAAGGTATGAGGAGATCCAGGATAGAGCAAGGCCTTTGATGCCGAAGGAGGAGAGGATCTGTAGTAGGAAGCAGTGGTCAACTTTGTCAAATGCAGAGGACAGGTCTAGAAGCAGGAGTATAGAGTATTATTCATTTGATTTGGCTGTAAGTAGGTCGTTAGTAATTTTGGTCAGGGCTGTCTCAGTGGAGTGATGGGGGCGGAAACCAGATTGTAGATTGTCAAAGAGCAAGTTAGATGATAGGTTGGAGGAAAGTTCAGCGTGGACGTGCTGTTCCAGGAGTTTGGAAGCGAATGGGAGCAAAGATTTTGGGCGATAGCTGGACATAGCGGTTGGGTCGAGGGTTGGCTTTTTAAGGATAGGCGTGATTGTGACATGTTTGAATCAAGGGGCGCTATTGGTTATTTAACCCATTTTGTTATTATTATCACTTTGCCTTGGCCACATATAGAATTTTTGGATTGTCCACTATTTCTATACTAATATCATATATATACACCTATTTATGTTATTTGATGCTCGGGTGGTGGCGCTCACTTTGTTTTTTGAGGCATCTCGATTACTTATTTTATTGAATTTATGTATTTTAATATTTGTCAATAAAATAATTTTTCATGAATTCAATAACTCTGATGGTTCTTGTTGTGCTCACTAGACTTAAATGACAGTCTTGGTATGCACTGGTTGGTTTTACATGGCAGCAAAGAACCCGATTTTGTGGGCCAAACCCCAGGGTCCAGGAACACTACCTGCGGGTGACGCCACTGCTTCTTCCACTGTTGTGCATGCAAGCCAATCTCCTGTCCATGTTGCATGCGACTGTGGCGCCCCTGAGGTACTGCACCTTCTCCTAAGGTGTAGTGCCCCACCATCCAGGTAAGGTGGGAACTCCTGACCACGCTCCACACCTGCAATCCACACACAGGATAGTTCAGTCGGGCCACCTAACAGCTTCATGCTGGGGGTTAGCAGAGCACCCCTCGTGGAACCCTGCTTCGTAACACGAGATGTGCTGGGAGGCGGGTGGAGAGAGGTGATACAAAAGAGTGGGAAGAGTGAAAGTTAGTGGTTAGAGGAGAGAGAAGATGGGTGTCTGAGGGATGTGCTGCAGCAGGTCCCAGTGATCTGGGCTGCTGGCACGAGAAAGACCAGAGAAAGAGACTGATAAGATTGATAACCTAACCTTCCATAAGAGAGAGAACAGATCGGAACGAAGGGGAATAGAAGGACAGTGGGAAGTAGGTTGAGAGAGAGAGAGAGAGAACCCTTCCAGTCCAGAGAGCGCAAAGGCCGGGGCCCGGTCCCCGAGGTTGATTGGATCTTTATGTCCGGCAACAGACACCGGAGGAGTAGTGAGCCACTAACGCCTTGCTCCCATTATAGACTTGGGACACAGCAGCAACTGAATAGAGAGCCGAGACGCAGAGTGGAGTCCCCCGAAGCAGGCTACAGCTGTCTGTCATACAAGTAAAGACTAGGAACACCTAGAGTGAGGCATTCCAGGGTAATTAAGTACTGGAGTGCTTCGCACCTAAAGGAGGAGTCGTTCAGTAAGGTACATGTTGGTGGAGTGTGGAATGGAGAATCCTATCCTGCCTGGAGGTTGGCTGGAGCCCTGACCTGGAGAACACAGTCCGGAGGCAGGCAGTTGTGTGAACTGCAAACAGTGAGTAAAGCTTTGGAACCGCATACTCTGGTGTCCTCCAGTTATTCCCGCATCACTACACCTGGGTACCAGCCTCCATACCATTCTGCGCCTCTCCTCATCCATTGCACCTACACTGCCCTGGGACTACAGCTCCACCTGTGGGGAGCTAAACCATTTCTGCTGCTCCACACCATCAGTCCCAGTGGATCTGCATGCATCGTTGGTTTACCATCTTACTTGCCAAACACCATGGGTGGCATCACGAACTGTTCATATAAACTTTAATACCATTAACATCACCGCCATTGATACTGGGCGCCCAGGGCCACGGACTGGGTCACCGCTGCTGTGACACATTCCCGCCTTGACACCGGCCCGGCACCGAGTACCCCGCTGCCCTGGGTGTGCGAGGGCGACCCACGGCGATTCCTCCTGCCCTTAACTTGTCATTGCACACATGTAAGCAAGTTGTGGGGTGCAGTGATGCAAGAGAAGCAGAGCAAGGTTTAACAACTTGAACAGATTTAATATAACAGGGGTTCAGTTCCTCGCAGAGAGAAACAGTTAAAGGGAGGTATGAACAGTACAGTGGAAGAGAATAAGCAACAAAAGTGGGCAGTAAACGTAATAATGGCCGTTCCAGAAATCGCTTATCATATCAAAGGCCTCTGTCTTTAGCTGTAGTTCTGGCGACTATGGCGCCAGCAGCAGATGACACTGTGTAGTTCCAGTGGGATCTCTCACGTGACTGTCCTTCTGGCATCAGTGGTCTGTCTCCGGTACCTTCTGCTAATCCCCTAGTCCAAGGCAAACGGGGCCGCAGCACTTCCAGAATCCGGCATAGGGTGGTCTGCGAGGATTGATTGGTCAGGCCACAAAAGTCTATCTGGCACCCAGCTTGCTATCAGCAGCTCGGGCACTGTGTTCACAGCTGAGGCACACATGGCAGCTCCCAGTCGGGTGAAGGCACGACACCAAACTCCTCGGTCCCTCCTGGACACTCGGGTGATCGCAGGGAACGGCGGGTGCTCAGAGGATGGAGCACACTCCTCAGCAGCCAGCTTTTAAGCCTCCCCCCCCCCCCCCCCCGGACAATAAGGGACACAGCCTCAGCAGTTCCGGACTCTGTGCAGCACATGTACACACGGTCCAGAGCTTCTCCTTACACAGACTTAACTAAAACCAACAGAAAGCACATCCTTGTCCCAGCGCAGCCTTCAGTTGTCCATACCCCAGTCCTTGGAACGCATGCGCAAACACGCAGCCAATGCACCACAGGCCATGCTACTGAATTCCCACACTTTGTGACTGCTTGCGCTCGAAATATTTCCTTTTAGGCTCGTGGAGACGGAACCTTTTCTGATGGTGGCGGCCATTCCTTGGTTCTCTGTCCCTACCCGCCACTATTTCTCCTGGTGTGCTGTCCCTGCATTACACAAGGACGTGTCCAACAACATTAGCTGTGCCCTCAACAAGCAGTTACTGGGAAAGTACACCTAACCATGGACTTGTGGGCAGGGACGGTAAATCTCATTGATGGCATACTTGGTTCACACGGTGGAAGCTGTGACCCAGTCAGACCTTGGGATGGAACACGTCCTCCCGACAGCAAGGATTGCGGGCCCTAGGTCAAATCAAAGTTGCCCCCACAGTCTAGTCCTCTTCAGCCTCCATCTCTGAAATTACCACATCAGTCACAAGCTGGAAGCACTGCGCCAGCCAAGCAGCAACAGGGTGTGCTGAAGCTAAAATGCATAGGTGACAAACCGCATAATGCTGAAGAGTTGTGGCAAGCTCTGAAAGACCAGGCAGATCTGTGGCTGACACCGCTAAACTTAAAGCCAGGCATGGTCGTGTGTGACAATAGCCGGAACCTGGTGGCAGCTCTGAGGCAAGGCAAACTCACACATGCACCATGCCTGGCCCATGTGCTTAACCTCGTGGTTCAGCGGTTTTTAAAAACCTACCCGAAGCTGCCGGATTTTCTTGTCAAAGTATGCCGTCTGTGTGCCCATTTTAGAAAGTCAGCTACAGCTTCCTTGCAAAGCTTCCCTTGCAAAGCTTCAGCAGCGTTTGCAGCTTTCGGCTCATTGACTGGTGTGTGATGTCCCCATGCATTGGAGCTCTAAACTGCATATGTTGGGAAGGATTTGTGAGCAGAAGAGGGCAGCAGCTGTTGACTACCAGCATCATCAAGGCCATCGCTGCTCAGTTCAGACTTCACACATAAGACCTCAGGAGAGCACATGAATGTCAGACATATGTACCGTCCTCCAAAACTGAGGACTATACCAAGATGGTGAGCGGTGATGACACCATTATTGGCATCACTAGCCCGCTTCTGTCTTCTGAAACGCTCTGCTCAGAGGATGCATTGCAGGCGGAGAATGATGAGGTGAAGCAAGGAACCATACAGGGTGATTATACACAGCCCAGCCTCATCTCATCCCAACGTGGATTGGGTGACAATGAGGAACAGGAGGAGTAAGAACAGGAGCTAGTTTTATGTGCTATAGACTGGACTACCTGAACAACTGTCATACCGTCTGTTCAGTGTGGATGGCCGGAGGATACAATGGTCAGTCGTTCTCTTGGTGAGGGCACGGAATTCTTGTCTGACAAACTCAGCCATGCGTACCAGACTATGTTGCGCTACCTTGACTGTGACCCTTGTGTTCTCAATTTTGGGTGACACTTCTAGACCAACGCTACAAGGAGAACTTTCTGTCACTTATTCCTGAGGTAGACCGGTCTACTAAAATGGGGCAGTACCAGAAAGCCCTTGATGTGGAATTATTTAAATAAAAAAACAAAAAAAAAACCCATCTGAAAACGCTGGAGGCAATGGTCAGAGCTCTATGGAAAACCAAGGAGTACAGGCGAGATACACCACTCCAATCCAGCAGAGGAATACTGGCAAAGTTCTGGGAGGTGTTTTTTTTTTTTTTTTTTTTTTTTTTTTTTTTTTTTTTTTTTTTCAGACCCTCCCATCGCACTGGCCCTGAGGTGCGGGTTACTCTTACCAGGAGTGCAAATTTTTTTGAAGATTCTGAGGGTGTACCTTGCTGACCATGTAAGGGCGTGGCCAGATATGCCACATGCCCTCCCACTGTGAATGTTGTAGATTTGAAATATGTATTGTACACTGTGATACTAAAGTAATGTTGGGCCTAGAGTTAGGGATAGTTTAGAGGTTTTATATACAATAATAGTGGGTGTTATGTAGTGCTTAGGACACTAGAGGGCACTGTAGAGTTAGAATGTCAGATGCTAGATAGGGTAGCAATAGTTAGCTGGTTTTAGCCAGAATAGAAACAGTTAATTAGCTGTACCAATGGGATTGTTGGTGGGAGGAGTTGCCCAGATGAGACAGGATTGTTCTAGAAAGTTAGTCAGTGTGTGTGTGTGGCAAACAGAGCAGAACAGTGCAGTGCAGACTGGCGTGACTGTGTCCTCTGGACAAGAAGTGAAGCTAAGAGAGAAGGTCTGGAAAAGCTGGGTTCTGAGAGCACCTGAAGGGGAAGGCTACTGAAAGAATCTAGGTCTAGCGTCTGTGGGTCACCTTCTGTGTCATCCAGGGACCTAGGGTCCTTTCAGAGACTGCAAATGGCAGCCTGATAATCGCCCAGAATGGGTATTGTGGACGAGGAGCACCCAGTGACAGCTAATGGGAAGCCTCGGGTTTAGAAACTATGGTGCAGGAGGAAAAGCAGCAGGGTCAGACCAGTAAGATGGAAGGAGATGCTATGTTCATAATTTGTGAAAATGCATGGACTGTTACTGCTTTGAAGAAACCTGTTTTAAGTAAGTTTTACAGCAAATGAACAAGGACTCTGATAAAACTTGTGTGTGTGCCTGTGATGGACTGGAGCTCTGTATTCTGAGGATATTCCAGCCCCAAAGGTGGGTGAAGCACTGCACACACAGCACATTACAAGATGGACATTGTTTTTGTAGTAACGGAGCGTCCGGGTGTGAAAGGGTTAAAGCCCCTCGCCACAGCTGACACCCGGGCACCCATTACAACCATACCAACATCCTTCGTGATTCCTCTGTGTTTTATAACTGGGCATCCAAGCTGGACACGTGGCATGAACTGGCTCTCTACGCCTTGGAGGTCCCGGCCTGTCCTGCCACTAGCTTTATGTCAGAGGGAGTTTTTAGTGCCGCTGGTGGAATAACTGATAAAAGCGTCTGTCAACTGAAAATGCTGACAGGCTGACTCTTATAAAAATGAACAAGGGCTGGATTGGGCCAGACTTCTGTACACCACCAAATGATAGCAGCATAACATAAAATCAAACCCAGTGTCTTTTGGGGAGGTTTATTCCCATGCCCCTCTTCACACCCACACTTCCTGATTTTGGCTATTTGCTGTTTTCCTCCTTCTCCTCATCCTTATCATCCACCACTATATATCACCAAGGTGACTGGTCCGTGATGCAAAACACACACACATACTTTTTTTTTTTTTTCCTACATGGTGTTTATGATGCCCGTAACAAATTTTAAATACAATATGTTCATGTATAACCCCCCCCGGGGTAAATGTTTGTCAGCCCATACACTTAGTGTATGGGCATTACAAGGTATAGGAGACCCACTCCTTTTCTAATAGGAACATTTTAGGAGTTCCTCCTGCTTGTCTCGATCAAGGGCTGTTGTAGTGCCTTCAAATTTTTGGCAGCTCTTGCATTCACTGCATAGGCAAACCAGCATGGGAGGACCAACTTCCTAATAATGGAAACATTGTTTTCAGGTGGCCCTCCTGTATGTCCGAAAGGTTGAGGTGCATCCAAACTTTGGGCAGCCCTGCCACTCACTGCATATGCAATAACAGTATAGGAGACCAATGTTTAATAATGGAAACAACAAAGCACAGACAGCTGATGGCTCTCTAAGGATAGTAAAGGCCGCCTGATGGCGCTATGAAAATAGGCTTTGTGACTTTCAAAGATCCTCCTTGAAACAGGATGTGTCTGATGGCTCACACACCACATGGCCAGATAACAACATCTTAAAATGTTAATATGATGTTTCCCAGTGAATACATTTGTCTTGTCTTGTTTGAAAGCAATGCTAAAGTTCAAAAAACTCATCAAAAACGCTACGTGTGAACATAGCCCAAGGTGTGGAAGAGCATTTTTGGTTATTTATTTTGCCTTATATACAAGTCATTACCCTGGAAAGGATGTTCCTTAACATTTCCGAGGAAAATCTATTTTGGTTTCATCTTTGTATGTTTTTATTGTACGCCTGTAAAAAGTAGTGAAGGATTGACAACATTGTTCACAGCTGTGACCTGGGATTCAGAAATTCTTCCAGAGATCTTCCCACATGCTGTTCCCATGTCATTTGAGCAGTATTTCCATCGATTACTGCAATTTTTAGTCCATGTGCAGGCCGCAGCAAAAATGCTTGAGTTTCCCATAGACTTACACTGGGCTCGTTGAGTACCCGAGCATTTCAATTTGCTCACCAAAGCAACGAGCACCCAAGCATTTTAGTGCTCCTCCATCACTACTTACAAGTGTTGAGCGTGGCCTAAGTGTCAGCATATGTAAGGGGTAGCAGAAACTATTAGTGCCCTGTACATGTCCCGATTGCCCTGGATGTGAATATCATACTGTGTGTATTGTAGGGAATGGCTGGGCTGCAGTAACGAGGCAACACACAAGCTTAATGTGGCGCTCCTGAGGCTTCAGTCGCCATAGAGGTACTGCACCTTCTCCTAAGGTGTAGTGCCCCACCATCCAGATAAGGTGGGAACTCCTGACCACGCTCCACACCTGCATTCCACACACAGGATAGTTCAGTGGGGCCACTTAACAGCTTCATGCTGGGGGTTAGCAGAGCACCCCTCGTGGAACCCTGCTTCGTAACACGAGATGTGCTGGGAGGCTGGTGGAGTGAGATGATATAAAAGAATGGGAAGAGTGAGAGTTGGGGGTTAGTTGGAGAGAAGATGGGTGTCTGAAGGACGTGCTGCAGCAGGTCCCAGTGATCTGGGCTGCTGGCACGAGAGATACCAGAGAAAGAGACTGATAAGATTGATAACCTAACCTTCCATAAGAGAGAGAACTGATCGGAATGAAGGAGAATAGAAGGACGGTGGGAAGCTGGTTGAAGAAAGAGAGAACCCTTCCAGTCCAGAGAGCGCAAAGGCCGGGACCCGGTCCCCGAGGTCGATTGTAGCTTTATGACCGGCAACAGACACCGGAGGAGTAGTGAGCCGCTAATGCCTTGCTCACATCATAGACTTGGGACACAACAGCAACTGAATAGAGAGCCGGGACGCAGTGAGGAGTCCCTGAGCAGGCTACATCTGTCTGTCATACAAGTAAAGACTAGGAACACCTAGAGAGAGGCATTCCAGGGTAATTAAGTACTGGAGTGCTTCGCACCTAAAGGAGGAGTCGTTCAGTAAGGTACATGTTTGTGGAGTGTGGAAGGGAGAATCCTATCCTGCCTGGAGGTTGGCTGGAGCCCTGACCTGGAGAACACGGTACGGAGGAAGGCAGTTGAGTGAACTGCTAACAGTGAGCAAAGCTTTGGAACCGCATACTCGGGTGTCCTCCAGTTATTCCCACACCACTACACCTGGGTACCAGCCTCCATACCATTCTGCACCTCTCCTCATCCATTGCACCTACACTGCCCTGGGCCTACAGCTCCACCTGTGGGGAGCTATACCATCTCTGCTGCACCACACCATCAGTCCCAGCGGATCTGTATGCAGCGTTGGCTTGCCATCTTACTTGCCAAACACCACGGGTGGCGTCACGAACTATTCTAATAAACTTTAACACCATTAACATCACCGCCATTGATATTGGGTGCCCAGGGCCATGGACCAGGTCACCGCTGCTGTGACACATTCCCACCTTGACACCGGCCCGGTACCGAGTACCCCGCTGCCCTGGGTGTGCGAGGGCAAGCCATTAAAGTCTAATTTCAGTGGTTTAATGTCACTTTACAAACAGGAGGTTAACAGAAAATACGGGAAAAACCTAAATGTACTCCAGCTTGGAGAACCACTGGTGCCAGACTCGCCCCTTGCACAGGACGGGCTTAACTAAGTGGCTGCCAGGTCCTGCGGCATCTGCAAGGTGCCATTCCCAGGGTTTTTGACAGTCTTGCTGCTATAGTCCTGCAGCACGGGGATCCTGTATACAAGTTCAGGCTAAGTCCAACCAAGTTCCTGTAACTTCCAGACACTCACCATGTGCCAAACACCAACCTCCATTACATAGCCCATAACCCCTCCCACCGGTGAGGTAGACATCACATGGGCTGATCACGTGACCATGACATCATCATAGGACCTGTCTTTAGGGAAAAACCCGGCCAAACATTAATCTGCTGGGAGAAATGTATCTCCAATCCAGTAAAACACCCTTTACTCTACCACTGTGTGTCTGTGTGTATATATGTATACTTGCTAGCTGAAGAGCCCGGCGTTGCCTGGGCATAGTAACCAGCTGTGGTTAGTTATAACAAATTATAATGATTATATTGCACATAAAAACATTTATTCAGTCATCCATGACAGCACCACCTGAGAGGGGATCTGCCCTCCAGGAGCAGGAAATTCTACAGATACATAAGGGCAGCACCTCTCCCATGCATCAGTTGGCTTCCTTTTCCTGGAGGACAGGATTCCCTACAGATCATGCCATCATGGACGAAGGAATCCCCAGGACGGCTGTCCAACTCAGATAGCGGGGGGTCTCCTACCTCGGGCAGTGCGGAGTCCCCTGGAAGCGCCACGGTGGCCCGGGTAGGGTTCCACGTCAGTGTGCGGGGCAGGTGGGAGCGGGGTCCGGCAGATGCCCATCTCCTGTGCCAGTGGGTAAGTATGGATCCTCTCCCCCGGACCTCGGTCCTGCTGGTGTGGTCTCCCTTTGTCCAGGCTGCGGTTGGGGGGGGTGCGGCTGTGCCTCGGTGGCTTGCAGGGAGCATTGTGCGGGGTCGGGCGCCGCCATGGTGCTGGTGGCCTGCACATTCGCTCAGACCGGAAGGGGGGCGGGGCCAGTGGCACCGGACCGGAAGTTGGATGCCGGCGGGGGGGCGGTGCACGGGGAGGAAGTACCCATGGACGTCGGAGGGAAAGGGGGGGGGTGAGAATCAGCCCCTGGCCATGACATCTGTGAACCCGGAATGCCGGGGGGAAGAAAAGGGCACAGAAGCGCTGCAGAGCGGCTTCAGCTCAGGTGCAGGAATAGACGAGCCGGAAGCTCCCGTGGCCCAGCTGGACCGAGAGCAGGAACGTACCTCAGAGAGGTCTCAAACCAGCTCCCAGCAAAAGAAAAAACAAACTGGACAATCCGGCCATAGAAGTTCCTCCAGGCCGAAGGATCCAGCTCACGCCCCCCCCCCCCCCCCCCGTGATCTGGTACCTACGCCTTCTGCTCAGGGTAAGAGATCTTCGTGAATGTGCCCTGATGCTGTGTTCCCCTTATGTTTTCCTCCTATAGGGGAAGAAATGCACTGACAAGGCAAAAAACTGTGAATGCGCCCTTTGCAAATGCCCCTTGCCAGATGCCTTCCCTAAAAGGCTGTGCCAGTCATGCAGACGGTAAAAAAAAAAAGGAGGGGGGGGGAGGAGGCGTAGTCCCAAAAACTTACCAGGCATACTCCCTTACTCTGTCCCCCCTCCTGTAGGTGGCAGAAGAAACCCCTGACTTCGCTACAAGTCTATGGGAAATAATCAGGATGGAGATTTAAACTGTGTTCCAAATTATTATGCACAAAGAGTTTAGGAGTGATAAGGTTAGAATTTTTTTGCTTGTCATTTAAACTCATAGATGATGTGTGTCAGGGCTCTTTATATCATTGAAAGCAATTGCAGATACCTGTGCAAATTAGTTTGACAGGTGTGTCCAAACAAAGGCAAGACTACTTAAGAAGGCTGTTCCACATTATTAAGCAGCCTACATTTTTTGCCAAAATGGGAAAGAAAAAGGATGTGTCGGCTGCTGAGAAGCAACAAATTGTGGAGTATTTAGGTCAAGGCATGACTACAATCAACATTGCCAAGACACTTCTTCGTGATCATCGCACAATCAAGAAGTATGTAGCTGATTCCCAGCACACACATGTGCGTGCTGATAAGGAAAAATTGAGGACTCTTTCCAACAGGCAATTGTGTCAGGTTAAAAGAGCAGCTGCAAAAATGCCTTGTCATAGCAGCAGACAAGTTTTTGAAGCTGCTGGTGTCTCCAACGTCCCCCGAACAACAAGATGCAGGGTCCTTCAGAGGTTTGCAGCTGTGCACAAGCCATCCTGTCAACCACCTCTATCCACTGCACACAAGCAGAAACTGCTCCAGTGGGCCAAACGATACATGAAGACTTACTTCCAAACTGTTTTGTTCACCAATGAGTGCCGTGCAACGCTCGATGGTCCAGATGGATGGAGTGGAGGATAGCTGGTTGATGGACACCCCATGGAAACACGGCTAAGGCGCCAACAAGGAGAATGTGGAGTAATGTTTTGGGCTGGAATCATGGGGAGAGAGATTGTCGGTCCCTGAAGGGGTAAAGATGAACTCCATAATCTATGTGGAGTTTCCAAAACAGCACTTCCTGACATGGTTCAAGAGGAAGAACCGTGCTTTCCGCAGCAAGATCATTTTCATGCATGATAATGCACCGTCTCATGCTGCAAATAACACATCTGCATCTCTGGCTGCTATGGGCATAAAAGAGGACAAACTTATGGTGTGGCCACCATCTTCCCCTGACCTCAACCCCCATTGAGAACCTCTGGAGCATCATCAAAAGGAGTGTCTATGACGGCGGGAGGTAGTTCACATCTAAGCAACAGCTCTGGGAGGGTATTCTGTCCACATGCAAAACAATTGAAGCACAAACTATCCAAAAACTGGCAAATTCAATGGACGAGAGAGTTCAGAAGCTTCTTTTGAACAAGGGGTCCTATGTGCAAATGTAGCATCACCTAGAATAAAGTTTTGACTTGAAAACTGCTTGATTTCATTTTGTAATAAGCTGATAATGCTTATAATTTCACAATTGACCATTTTTTTTTTTTTTGTTCAAAATAAAAAGGTTGAAAACTCTGCTGTGCATAATAATAATTTGGAACATGCATTTTGAGTGTTTATTTTTTAAAATATACTGTTTTCATAGGCATTTTGTTCAAAAACATTGCTATTATACTAGAATAGTAGATGACTGGAAAATAACAACAATGACTGCAATTCATATACAGTAGGTAATTTAGAGAAAATATGAGGAAATATTGTTTGCATAATAATTTGGAACACAGTGTAAAGCCCTAAAATCCATACCCCAGGGGGAGTCGTCTAGGAAGAGAAAGAGAGCAAGTTTCTCAGGGTCAGGCTCTTCAGCTGACCCTAGAGGAAATGAAGACTCCTCAGAGGCCTCTACCTCTGCGTCTGAGTCCTCTTCAGAGGATGACGCCAGTCATTTCTGCTGGAACAAGTGGACAAACTAGTCAGGGCTACCATGGGGGTAACAGACACAATACCAGAACGGTCAGCGCAAGACCTAATGTTCGGGGGTTTAGACCCCAGGAAATGTAAGTAGTTCCCGTTAAAAGACAAGGTCCAAAATTTGATGAATGGAGGAAACCAGAAAGGAAAGGCTCCCTACCACCAGCTTTTAAACGGCAATATCCCTCTTGAGGACCCCATGGTAAATAAATGGGACAAAGCCCTGAAATCTGGATGCAGCAGTGGCTAAGGCGTCCAAAAAATCCACTATCCCCTTTGATGACATGGTCTCTTTAAAGGATCCGCTGGATAAAAAGGTGGACTCCTACTTGAAAGGCACAAGGGAAATGTCAGCTGGTGCCCTGAGACTGGCAGTAGCAGCTACCTGCACAGCCAGATCTTTGATGGTCTGGCTGGACACGCAGTTAGAGGACAGAGCCTTGAGGGAATCTATCTTGAAAACCCTACCTACCATCCAGGATGCGGCAGCCTTTTTAGTCGATGCTTCGGTAGATTCCGCAAGAATGGTGGCCAAGGCCGCAGGGCTATCAAATGCAGCCTGACGGGCTATATGGCTGAAATGCTGGCCTGGGGATATCCAGGCCAGATCCTGGCTTTGCTCCATCCCGTGTGAGGGGGGAATATCTATTCGGACCAGTCCTAGATGAACTCCTGAAGAAGGCTGGTGGTGATAAAAAGAAATTCCCTTCCCTGCCCACCCCTTCCTATAGACGTCCCTTTGCTAGAAAGATTTTTTTTTTCAGAGGAGGTCATCCAGGGACTGGGGCAGATGGGAAGATAAAAAGAAAAAAGGTACCGGGTTTATGTTTCGAGGGGGACGCCAGAAAGCATCCTGTGAGACCAAGAACCCTCCCCCTCCCCAATGACTCAAGGCCCGGGTGGGAGGTAGACATCGGCCTTCTGCCAAGCCTGGTCGCAGATCTCAAACAGTAACTGGATCCTGGGGTTGGTAGCCTCAGGCCTAAAGCTAGAATTTGCCTGTGTCCCCCAGAACAGTTTTAGGGTCACCCCGCTCAGGTCTCCCCTGGCGGAACAGACTGCCCTAGAAATTGAAGTTGTTGACCTATATCAGAAAGGAGTACTGATAAAGGTACCAGAGGCGGAGAAGGGCGAAGGCTTCTACTCCCCTCTATTTTTGGTCTGTAAACCAGATAATTCTTACAGGACCATAATCAATCTGAAGGCACTCAACAGATACCTGGTCATTCGACCTTTCAAAATGGAAACTATCAGTTCCACAATAAAACAATTTTCAAGCAGTAACTTTATGGTGGTTTTGGATTTAAAAGACGCTTATTACCATATACCCATCTATGCGTCTCATCAGTGTTTCCTTAGGGTGTCACTTCATTTACAGGGGTTGTTACAGCATTTTCAATATGTCGCACTTCCCTTTGGTATATCAGTTGCCCCCTGGGTGTTCACTAAAGTTATAGCGGAGGTTATGGCCCATCTGTGGGAAGCAAACATCCTTGTAATCCCTTACCTGGATGACTTCCTTATTGTAGGCAAAACAGCAGTCCATTGTCTAGATCAATTGCAAAAAGCAAAATCCGCTCTGGAGCAGTTAGGGTGGCTATTAAACATTAAGAAGTCCCGCCTACAGCCCATGAAAGTCCAGCAGATCTTGGGCTTATCCCTAGACTTGCAGAATCAGGAGTGTTCTCTTCCACCCGAAAAATTAGTTCACCTACATCATCAGGTCTTGAATGCCTCCAATAGCCCTACCATGTCTCTCAGGAAAACAATGTCCCTCCTGGGTTCTCACTCATGCTGCATCCCCGCGGTCCGATGGCCCCAGTTTCATACAAGGCTACGAAACAGGGCGAGGTTTTACGCCACCAAAAGATCCTGGGCGGTTATCTAGAAGGCCTGTTGACTCTGTCCCAACATCCCTTGAGATCCCTCGAGTGGTGGCTAGACAAGAACAATCTAGCCAGAGGCGTGCCCTGGAAATATAACGTAACCCAGGTAGTCACCACAGACGCAAGCCCAACAGGTTGGGGGGTCCCACATTGGGGGGGGGGTCTTGATCCAGGACCTGTGGGAATGCCGTCAGTTGGAAATGTCGTCCAACCTGAAAGAGCTAACAGCTGTAGAACAGGCAGTCAAAAACCTTTTTGTGCATCTACAGGGTCACCATGTTCGAATATTCTCCGACAATCAGGTCACTGTGGTTACATCAACCACCAAGGTGGGACTCGTTCCCGGCCCCTGATGGAGGTAGCAGAATGGCTGTTCCAATGGGCAGAGCAACATCTCCTGCCTTTAACAGTTCTGCACATAAAAGGAAAAGAAATCACCACAGCAGACTTCCTAAGCCGCAACCTTCTAAAGCATGGGGAATGGTCCTTAAAAACATCCATCTTTGACCGAATCGTACAAAAGAAGTGGACCTCTTCGCCACCAGAGAGAAAAGGAAGGTGCCTAGGTTCTGCTCTCTAAATCCCAGGGAGAACCCTCTGGCAGTAGATGCTCTTCTAATCAATTGGCACTTCGGGCTAGCATACACCTTCCCTCCCCTGGCTCTACTACCCTGGTGATGAGGACGGTCAGGAAGGACAAAGCAAGTATTATAGTGATCGCCCCGTTTTGGCCCAGGTGGCCATGGTTCTCGTGCCTCAGTACCATGTCGGTGTCCGACCCTTGGGTCCTACCAAACATCCCAGACCTCCTATCCCAGGGCCCAGTTTACCATCCTCAGGTAGCAGGCCTACATCTGACGGCATGGATTTTGAACGGGCACTACTAAAGGAGAGGTTTTTCTCCCCGGCCCTAATTACCGTATTTTTTTGGACCATAAGATGTACATTTTTCCCCAAAAATTTTGGGGGAAAGTGGGGGGTGCGTCTTATGGTCTCAATGTACTAACCTCCGAGGCTGGTGCGGGGGCTCTGTAGTGCGGTGGTGGCAGCAGGCTGTGCTCCGCTGCAGGGGTAGCGGCTCTGCTCCGGTGCAGGGGCGGAGGCTCTGCCGGCATTTCCTCCAAGCCCGGAGGCCCCCGCACATCCCTTGCTGGCCACCGCCATGTTGCGGTGGCCTCCGAGAACATGGACGCCGGGAAGATGGCCGCCGGTCCGGAGACGGCGCATGCGCAGGTTCAGATCTCGTCCCGAGATCTCGGGGGACGAGATTCAAATCTCGGCAGCCCAGCTGCTCCAGCACAACCGACCTGCCGCCACCGCACGAGCCTGGACCACTGAATGACCACTCCTCCTCCACCTGTGCCGGATCCCTTCCCAGGTAAGCTGAATTTGGACTGTAAGACGGACCCCCATTTGACTTATTATTTTTTTTTTCCTATTATCCTTCTGAAAATTGGGGTGCCTCTTATGGTCCGGTGCGCCTTATAGTCCGAAATAATACGGTAACACCCTGCTCAAAATCAGAAAACCGATTACAACCAAAATCTACTTTAGGATCTGGAAAAGATTCCTTCAGGGGTAGTAGCTGGGCAGTCCACTCCCATAGCACAGATCTTAGAGTTCTTACAAAGATGTCTGAACATGGAACTCTCCACCAGCACCCTTAAGGTACAGGTGTCTGCTCTAGGGGGTGCTTTTCAACTGCAACATCGCCAGTAACTATTGGATCAATAGATTTATTAAAGCAACAGGCAGGTCCAGACCGGTAGTGAGAAATAAATTTATGCCATGGGATCTAAACCTAGTCCTTACGGCCATGACAGAGGCCCGTTTGAGCCGATTTCATCAGCTTCCACAAAAAACCTGTCCCTTAAAGTGGCTCTCCTGGTAGTGTTGACATCAGCCCGGAGAGTTAGTGACATCCAGGTGCTGTCTAGATTTCCTCCTTACATACAATTCAGGGATGACAGGGTAACTCTTACACCTGATCCAGCATAACTGCCTAAAGTAGCCAACAGTTTCCATAGAACTCAGGAGATAGTTCTTCCATCCTTCCTCCCTAATCCCACAAATGATAAGGAAAGGAAATTACACACGCTAGACGTTAGGAGATGTCCCCTAAAGTACATGGCAGCTACCGACCCCTGGAAAAAAGATGCCTTGTTTATCTCCTATCAGGACACTAGAAAGGGCCTTAAGGCTTCAAAAAGCTCGCTAGCAAGATGGATTAGGGAGGCCATTTAATTAGCATACACCTCCAAAAGGCAAACCGGCTCCTGGCAAGCTGAGGGCGCATTCCACCAGGGCCATGGCAACCTCTTGGGCAGGGAGATCGGAGGTCTCGATCGACCAGATATGTAAGGCAGTTACTTGGTCCTCTCTGAGCACCTTCTGCAACCATTATAAACTAGACCTGGGTGCTTCCTCAGACCTCTCCTTTGGTGTCGGGGTTCTGCAGGCCGTAGTCCCTCCCTAAAGTAATTATTACTCTCTGTAATTCTCTCAGGTGGTGCTGTCATGGACAACCGAATAATAAAGTTGTAGTTACTCACCGATTAGCGGTATTTTTCGGAGTCCATGACAGCACCCGTATATTCCCTCCCTCTAGTTTTATTTGGGTGTGCACTTCTTCCTCTTATGTACACTGGTAATTAATAGTCTTGTAAGAGTATTGTATATAAATTATGCTATTAACCTTTGTGGTGCTCTCTAAACCAACTGATGCGTGGGAGAGGTGCCGCCCTTATGTATCTGTAGGATTTCCTGTTTCTGGAGGGCGGATCCCCTCTCTCAGGTGGTGCTGTCATGGACTCCGAAAAATACCTTTAACCGGTGAGTAACTATGACTTTCACGTCATATATTCAACACTACAGATTTGCAGCACAAATTAACTAAACGATTACCCAAGTATCCTCTCCTGTGTGATACTTTCTGCTGAGCAGTGTATCTAATCCTATGTGATACTGACTGCTGAGCCATGTATCAAACAGACAATAACACCATAGATATTATAAGAATAATCGGCCTCAGTTACCACAACTGTCTACAAAGAAAACTGTTGATGATAGCGGGCAATCAGTTCATTTTTCATCTTTTAAACAGCTCTGGGACAGCGTGGCTAGTTTTGAGAGGCGACTTATGTGTTTTGACTTTTATGTGGCGAGGTTGGTGTGTGTGTGTGTGGTGAAATGTGTGCTGAGGGTGGTATAGGTGTTGAAGCATGTGGTAGTGTGTGGCACATTTTGTGTGTTCATATCCCCGTGTGTGGTGAGTATCCCTTGTCAGGGCCCCACCTTAGCAACTGTATGGTATATACTCTTTGGCGCCATCACTCTCATTCTTTAAGTCCCCCTTGTTCACATCTGGCAGCTGTCAATTTGCCTCCAACACTTTTCCTTTCACTTTTTCCCCATTATGTAGATAGGGGCAAAATTGTTTTGTGAATTGGAACACGTGGGGTTAAAATTTCACCTCACAACATAGCCTTTGACGCTCTTGGGGTCCAGACGTGTGACTGTCTAAAATTTTGTGGTTGTAGCTGCGACGGTGTGGATGCCAATCCCGGACATACATACATACCCACCCACATTGAGCTTTATATATTAGATATGTATATTTTAGTGTTTTGCACTCTTGTATGCTGTAGCTTAAATAAGTGTTGTACCTCTTTGTGGACACTAGATTGGGGTACATAGTTACTTAGGAGCAGTCAACTGTGGATAAGCCAGGAGCATTTCCTGATGAGTCAGTAGGGCCAGGGAGTCCAAACAGTCCCGACAGGCTTTAGAGCCTGGGGCAGCACAGTGACTCTGCAACGTTCAAGTTAGGAGCCAGTTTGTCCAGGGCCCAATAGTGGCTGACTGTTGCAGCAGGAAAATGATGCAAGGCAGCACCAGTATGTGGCAACTTACTACATGAGCAGATGCCTTTGTTTGGGGTGAAACTGACACGGTAACTCCTACAGTTAGTGGAGCTGGACAAGAGATGCTGCAGTACCGAACGGGTCGGTACGTCATGGGGACACACTGGGAGGAAAGAGGGAAGTCACAGGGAAAGCCAAGGATGCATACTGTGTGGAACCTTATTATAAGACTGTACCTAAAATGTACATACTGTGTACAGATGCAAGTAAATTCTTTTACTGTTGAGTTGGAACTGGACTTTGTCTCTTTTTACATAACAAGACCAGCAGCAAACCTTCAGCAGATCAGATGGGACACTGATGGCGCAGAAAGTGTAACAAAAGGTATGCCACAGAGGGGACATCTGATGCATGTGGCGGGATACCAGGGTGCATTGAAGCAATCTGTCAGCCATGACTATGGCCATGGCTCACCTCACACATAATGTACAGGGCTTGCATGTCACAGATTTTCCATTAGGTAAATCGGCAGTATATTACAGCAGAGGAGTTGTGCATAAAATGTTATGAAATCTCCAAAACAATTCACAGGTGTCAATTTATCGGTGGAACTGAACTCTGCACCATGTCAATCTATGATGTCACCATGGATTTAACCATCTTGCTAATCGCCTTCTATAATTATACAATTTTTGCTGTTGGTCGGTCACATCAGGACATAAATATCACCAAAGGCTATTTGTCACGATCCATTTTTTTGGATCTGTGGCAGATTTGGTTCTCAGATTAAAACTTTTTTCCTTTCAGGCCATCCGGGATTAATGTCAATTTTTTTTTTTCCCACTGCTGGTGTAATTGCACTGCTGCTAGGTCAGCTGATGTGGGTGGTGACCACTCCCACATCCTTGAAAAGATCACCTGATGCATCAGCTGACTGTCAGTGTTCTACTGTACAGTGACCAAGCTGCAGGAAGGAGCTCTCTGGGTGCAGTGGTCCTATGCTGAGTTCACTTGTCTGGTGCCTTACTCTGCTGTGCGGTGCTTTGCAGCAGAAGGAGCTAAGTGTTGCGTTTTTTTGTTTACCCTGTCCATTTTGGTGTCTGTCCTTACCTTTTTTGTTTTATTAGTGCAGCAGTGGGACCAGTGCTCTCACCTGCCAGTTCCCTACTTGGGGAAAGGAGCAGGGCAAGTGAGGGATTGGGCATCCTGCTCGGCGAAGGGGTGAAAGAACCCATATAGGAACGTTAGTATGATCAGGGCACTTCCTCAGGTGAGTGCAGGAGGTGTCAATTTCCCTCATTCCTTATTGACAGTGCCCACCATTATTAAAGTTTCCCTGGTGTTCCCTTGCTTGTTGTGCCGTCCATTGACTGACCTTTCGTGGGGTCACACCCTTACGGTCACATTGTGACACTATTAGTGAGATCTAATGTCTCTTAAATGACTTCATAACTCTCTTGTATTCATAGGAGTCCAATTTATGGAAACTTTCACCGTTATTTATTCCATAACTCCATCTTCTGCCGGTTCTTAATAAGCGCCTTCTATACAAGAACATATCGTAGTTCTAACTAGCTCCATCTCATTCTTCTCTGAGCCGTCACTTATATTATTCATAGCGGCTCTCTATTAGGGCTGCACTTGGTGTACAATGTCATCCTGGAAAATGAGAGGAGGATGAAATGTGTCATTTCACAAATCACTCAAACTAATTGAAAGGGTAAAAGATATGGCATTTGGGAGACTAAAGAAACTTTTGATTCAAACGAACACTTTTTCTGTACACTTAAGGGCAGAAGTTTCCAATGAAAAAAGGAATGGCGGCCTGGATTAAAAGCGGCTTTTGTTGCCAAGTCTACATCTGGGGATATATAAATGGATATTTTATAAAATGTCTAGCTCTCAGTTCTGCAAAATGCGGCATACTCATTACATTTTACAAGTATTACATATCGTATTTTATACTGTCTCAACTTGAAGAGAGTTTATTAAAACACAGAACTTTTGTAAGCTCATTTAGCCATGACAACCAGAATGAAACACAACCAGAGAACTGAAACCCCAGCACATATAAGGTTTTTATTGAAGTTAATACTTTTTTTTCATTAATAAAGGGAATCTGTAATTAAGATCAACCCCACCAAACCGCATATACTGTATATTTAACGTCTGTCTGAGGCCACAGGTTCAAAAAGGCTACAAAGGACAGACTGCACCCAGAGCGTGTAATGCTTTATTTGAATTTTATTAAAAACTATTTCTTGGGAATGCAGCAACAGATCTATAAATCTTATTTATGCAAAAGGTGTCCATATAAAATCTGTGTCTATACCTATTAGCAGCAATGACCCCAACGCGCGTTTTGCACTTGGCTTTGTCCAGGGGAGATGTTGAATAAATCTATCAACACCTTTTATATCTTTTGCGCAAGACCACCTGCATGCCCATATATGCAGCTTGGAAGGGTTGATCCTACTGACAGATTCCCCCTTAAATAGATTTGGGTACGTTCTGTTACATACGTTAAAGTGAAAGGTATCTCTCGTTTATTTAGATCAATCACAAGATTGGAGCATAGCAACAAGTGGCGGTAGATATTGTAACAATACTTCTGTTTGCCACAATGTTCTCACTTGGACAAAAATGTTCCATGTCATGTTTTTTTTGATCGCCATAAATTATTTTTAAAACACCTAATTGTACTTGGTGAATGGTGATCGTAACCGATGTCCTATTGCTTCTTATATATACCTAGTAGACATTAATATAACCAATCCTTTCATGTTTTCTTCTTAGGGTTCCCTCATCTTCTTGATCAGTGGGTTGGTAATTCTTGGCTATGCCTCATCCCTCAGCAATCATACTACATATCAAGGTGTGGTTAGAGATGTTTGTGGCCCAGCCATCGGAAAACTGTGTGGAATCTGCTTCATATTCAACCTCTTCATGATCTCTGTAGCTTTTCTCCGTGTGGTGGAGGATCAGTTGGAGAAATGTAAGTTATGGTTTGTAGTAAAATCTATGCAGCAGGATGTGGCCCTATTTGTAATGGCTTCTGATTCTACACAGTATGTGACTCTCTTCATGTGAATGGAACAATTGGCAACATGGGGCCAAGCCTTCGACCGTGGTATGCAGACGAAAGAGTAGCCATAAGCCTCCTGTGCCTATTTGTGATCCTGCCACTCTCCATCCCTAAGGAAATCAGTTTTCAGAAATATACAAGGTAAGTGGCTGACCTGTACAAATAACATAATGGTGTAGGTGTGGTTCAAACCAACATGTGACAAGCAGATAATTTATCCCATCATTTTGGCTAGTTTGCCTTTTATCAAGAGAATCTGTATACTGTACGTAAGCAGAAATGTATACATAAGAAAACCGGAAATGCACGCACAAATCCATACTGTTTGGAAGAAGTGAAGAAGCATTTAGACATATTATACAAACTGAAAAATATCCATGAAATGGTTAACATAGCATTCGAAAGGCATGAAGAGATCCTATTCATATAGTTGATATGAAATATAAAAGAAAACGTGAAACTAGAGAAACCAAAATGTATGCATCCAAACAAGACCGTATCTAACTAAATGAATTGCATGCACATATGCAAATATACCCTTAGGTATGTAATATCATAAGATTTCCGGAATTGTATATCCATATTGATATTGGGCCATATGAGAAAAGGCGGACGGGAAACTAGGGCAAAAAAAGAGGATAAATACAAAATAAGAGATCAAGCATAAAAGATAAAAAATCAAACAAAGATCAAATAAATTAACATAAAAGAATAACCTAAATAATGTAAAAATATAACTTAAAAAGGAAGAGGTAGATATTAACTTTTGCTGGACTAAAAAGAAAAAACATTTAAATTTCAGTAGAACCAGAGCTGCCACTAATGTTTGTTAGGCAATCCCTGCGTATGTGGCGCTGTCGAACAGCTGCAGGACATGCAGGCGCGGGGACATGAACATATTATTCGAGCATGCCGGAGTCACTCGGTTGGCATCAAGGCATGCTTGGATAACTTCTTGGAAGGAAACGGGGATATTCCCCACGTTGCTGTAGCAATGACTATACAGACATATAGATGATAAAAGATGGTATTTTATTCTCTATTCTCAACGCGTTTCAAAGTCAGTATGATGCATCTCCTGAGGAAGAAGTCGTACTGACTTCGAAATGCGTTGAGAATAGAAGATAAAATACCATCCGTTATCATCTATGTCTATATCCACGTTTTCTTCCAATTTGACACTTCAAATCGGTCAGTGAATTGACCTGTGGATCTGCGGCGCTGTCAACTGAGTCTTATACACGCTAATAGTGTGGAATAATACGCGAGTGAGATCCAAGTGTGTGTTGTTGTTGTTGTTGTGTTTTTTTTTTGTTTGTTTTTTTTTTCAAATTCACCACCAGATAAGAGTGTATTGGTGCTTTTTGTCTCCTCCTATAGTGTTTCTGGATGACTAATTATCAGAGCATGTTCGCTCATCACTAGAGATGGACAAACCCGAAAAGTAAAGTTTGGGTTTTGTACCAAACACCTAGTGTTAGGGCATGGACCCCGAACACAAACTTCTCTAGGAAGTCTGTTATTGATCGGGTTCGGCACCCCGAACATCGGGTGTTTCTCAAGCTGTCATTTGCATGACCGCACGAGAAACGCTGGCAACTCTGATCGGCGGTAAGGTTATTACTACCCGTCAGAGCTGAGGTTCCCATGCAGTGTGAGCCAGCAACTGTGACTGGCAGTAAAAAGTTTACCGCCGGTCACAGGTGTTGGCTGATGGAAAAGTAATATTCCCATCTGCCTACGCCTGCTCTTGCTGTTATCAGCAAGAGCAGGCAACCCTGATGAGAGTATGCTATAATTAACAAATAAGCAACAAAAAATAGTGTGGTCTGTTCTGTTTCTCTTTGATAACCAGCACTGGCATAACTGACAGCTGTGGGCTGCAACCCCCAGCTGTCAGCTTTATCAGGACTGGTTATCAAGAATAAAGGGGTTCACTGTTAGTGGCCTGATTTAACTGCAGTGACCTCAATGAGATCACCGTGAGCGCCGTGAGAATTTTCACTAGGGATGTATTTGCATTGACCAATAATTGGGAATGAGTGTTACTAGCATCCTTTTGTTTCCGATAATTGGCAGTATAAACAGACTGTCAAACACATGAGTGTTCATTCATCAAGTGAAGTCTTTTTACTGGTAAGTTGTCAGGTGATTCATGTTGTGGCCCCCTTCGGGGTTTGGCACTCTTAGCCAACCATCTTTCCCACTCCCTATTTTAAAGGGAATCTGTCACCTACCCTTTGGCGGGCGATGAAAACTCGGTTGGTCCGGTCCGATGGGCGGTGTTCCCGATGTGTGCCGCCTCCCCACCCTTGCCCGCCGTCCGCAGGTTATTGCTGAATTGGAGTAGGTGTATGCCATTTTTTGCGTGTTCGCTAAGCATTCATAGCTAGCGCACGCGCAGTATGCTTTGCCCAACTGCGGGAAAAGCCGGACTGCGCATGCGCCGGTTAACTAAGCCCCGGAAGTATTTTGCTGTGTTCCGGGGCTTAGTTAACAGCGCATGCGCAGTCTGGCTTTTCGGCTTTGCCTGCAGTTGGGCACAGCATACTGCACGTGCACTAGCTATGAATGCTTAGCGCACGCGCAAAAAATGGTGTACACCTACTCCAATTCAGCAATAACCTGCGGAAGGCGGGCAAGGATGGGGAGGCGGCACACATCGGGAACACTGCCCATCGGACCGGACCGACCAAGTTTTCATCGCCCGCCAAAGGGTAGGTGACAGATTCTCTTTAATTGCAAGCTATGCCTGGCTTCCTTCTCACTCCCCATTCACATGAGGCCTGGTCAGTACGTGGAGAGGTAAGACACTTAGTGGCTAGTGACAATCCATATTAAAAGGTCACTTTGATGTGGTTGGATGGCTTTTGCATTCTTTGAGAACTCTCACTAAGTACCTTAACGTTTGCAGCAATATTGAAGTTCATGTATTCATTTGTCGCAGTGTGCTGACACATCATGTATGTTCTTGTTTGTAAAGTCTTAGGCAGCATGAATCACTGTGTGGATGTGGGGTCAGCCAGACGTAGACCTCTTTTCCACCAGGAAGAATAGGAAAGTGAGGCAGTTCTATTTCCAACCCCAGAGAGAAGTCCCTTCCTAATAAAGTGGGACTTCAGCCTGGGTTATGCCTCCCCCCCCCCGCCTTAGCCCTTTTACCTCTAGTGGTGAGGAAGATCAGGGAGGGCAGGGCAAGGGTTAAAGAGATTGCCCCCTTTTGGCGTAATTCTCATGGCTAAGTACCATGTCGGTCTCCGATCCGTGTGTGCTACCAGAGCATGTAGATCTCCTCTCCCAGGGGCCAGTCTACCATCCACGAGTGATGGGGCTTCACCTGACTGCGTGGAATTTGAGGGGTCATTACTGAGGGATAAGATATTTTGCCCCCAATTTGATAGCCACTCTCCTAAAGAGTGGAAAGATACTTTCAACCAGGATCTGGAAGAAATTTCTAGCTACCCCAGAATTTAGAATCAGGGAGGGGGTTCGTAAAAGTCAAATTCTGGAGCTCTTTAAATGTCTGGGAATGGGTCTTTCCACAAGTACCCTCAAGGTCCAAGTGTCAGCCTTGGGGGGGGGCGCCCTTATTTCACTGTGACATCGTGAGTAATTACTGGGTGGCCAGATTTATTAAAGCGTCAAGTAGAACTAGGACCATTGGTAGAGAGAGAATTATGCCGTCGGACTTGATCTTGGTTCTCACAGCTATGATGGATCCCACATTTGAGCCAATTATCTCAGCTTCTGTAAAGGTGCTCTTCCTTAAGGTGGCCTTCTTGGTTGTGTTAACACTGGCTCGGAGGGTGAGTGTTATCCAGTCTCTTTCTAGACTCCCTCCATATAAATAGTTCCTGGATGACTGATACTTAGGTCTGATCCATCTTACTTGCCCAAAGTAGCCTCCAAATTCTACAGGTCACAGGATAGTTATCCCTTACTTCTTCCTCAATCCTACTAACCAGAAAGAAAGGAAGCTTCATACTCTAGACATTAGGAGATGCCTGTTAGAGTATTTATTGGTCACTAATCCTTGGAAGGAGTAGAATTCCTTGTTTGTGTTCTTCCCAAGGGGCCAGGAAAGGTCTTAGGGTGTCAAAAAGTACTTTGGCTAGGTGGATTAGGGAGGCTTTCATTGGCATACACATCGAGTGGCAGACTGGCACTGGAGGGTTTAAGGATGCATTCCACTCGAGCTATGGCAACCTCATGCGGAGAGGTCGGAGGTCTCTATCGACCAGATCCATAAGGCAACTACATGGTCTTCTCTTTCCACCTTTTATAAATATTATAGGTTGGATATGAGTGCCTCCTCAGATTTTACTTTCAGTATAAGGGTTCTGCAAGCTGTGGTCCTTCCCTAAGGAAATTCTTGCCTCTCTGTAATTTTTTCTCATGGTGCTGTCTTGGGAGACCGAAGGAAGTTTTACTTACTGGTAACGGTATTTTTCTGAGCCCATCACAGCACCCTTAGTCTCTCCCTTCACGTGTGGGTATGAACTTCTTCCTCTTGTAAGTTTTCATGTGTGTGAAATTGTTGCGTGTTAGAGTATTGTGTACATATTTCTGCCATTAACCATGGAGGTCCTCTTGGCTCTGTAATCTAACTGATGCGTGAAAGAGGTGCCACCCTTTTATGTCTGTAGGTTTCCTGCCCCTAAGGGGTGGATCCCCTCTCTCGTGGTGTTTTCATGGGCTCTGAAAAATATTGTTACCGGCAAGAAACTAAAGGCCCCTTTACATTTAGCGATGCACCAGCGATCCCGACCATGATACGACCTGGTCAGGATCGCTGGTGCATCGCTAAATGGTAGCTAGTGAGCTGCCAAACAGGCAGATCTCACCAGTGACGTAGCAGCGGTCGATATTTACCTTTCAGACGCAATGATGTCTTCTTCCGCCTGCATCCATGTCTCACTCGTCGGCACCAGCAGGAAACTGATGACGAGAAATGGACCAGGCCGATCTCGTGCGATCAGCGATAGCCAGCGGGGGAGCCGGTCGGAGGTAAGTATTACATGTAGCGATATCGCTGCTGCGTCACAAAATTGGTGACGCTTTAGCGATAATGCTAGCGATATCGCTATGTGTAAAGGGACCTTAAGACTTTCTCCTATATTAGATTGGTGGTTGAAGGCCTTTTGTGACATACTGTAAATTCACCATAACTTATCAGGCGGGTCTTAATGCACCCCATCCCACTCTACATGCACTTTGATGGAGCATTTCGACAGACTCAAAATTTGCAACACTTTGAGACCTTTCATTTAATTTGATGCCAGAATTTTATCAAACACTCCTCATTCAAGAAGTCAGTTTGACTTCAATGTACTGATATGGAGATCTCTCCTCATACCCCCCAGGGATGTGATTGACAAACTGGTGTGAATGCAAGGGGGGCCCTCTTCTTGTGATCAAATGGCCTCATAAACTGTGCAAACTTTCTATGCTACTAGTAAAGAAATGACGCTACAGTTCTCGGGGCAATTTGGCTACTATTAGTACGGATCTGTACATGTACAGTAGTTTGCTGCTTTCACATGAGCCAGCATAATGAACTGCCAGATCTGCTATAAATAATGACATTTGTGATGGTTCATTCTCTTTATTCTCTGAAAAATGAAATTGTTCGCATTTTAAAGGTCTATCGTCTTGATGTGGTGTTTTTATTTTTTTTTTTTTTCCTTGAGACCTACATCATAACAGATACAATTCTGTATATTACGGTAATCGTTATTTCTTCTCCGGAAGAAAAATAAGAACTACAGACTATGACAAGCAAGAGGCATAATGTTGGGAGATGTCCGTGGTTAGTTGGTCAGGTGCCTTTAGGCTATGTCTATTCAGTGTATGTGCCTTAATTTTAGCACACACAATCTAGGTCGTTCTAAACCTTTTCTTCTAACTTCATATATCTTCAAGCAGTGTAATGTCCCAAATAAATGGGAACCCAGAGAAGTGACCCAATTTTATTTTTCACTGCATGGTTATAATTTGACACTGAGTGTAATTTGCATGGCAATGCACTGATCTGGAAACGGCATCTCCCATATATAGTCACATGTATAAATGGCCAGAACCCTGCTTACCGCAAAAGATTCATTTTCTCTGTCCCAAATTACCTAGTCTTAAGCATTTTCTGTAGCTTATAGATTATATATCTGGGTCACCCTCCCAGGGCTGTGGAGTACTCTGTACCGGGCCCGATGAGCTTCAATGGGAGATGTCACGGTAGCTGGGACCCGGCCCGTGGCCCTGGGCGCCCATTGTAAAAGGGGGAATGTTCAGTGTGCTTATGATGATTAAAGTTTATGAATGAATGAGTCGTGACATCACCTGTGGTGTTCAGCAATGAAGATGTTTAGCCGATGTTGCAGACAAATGGTGTGGTGCAGCAGTGATGTTATAGCCCTCCACAGGCAGGGCTGTAGTCCCAGGGCAGAGTAAGTGAAGTGACACTTAGATGGTGTAGTGTCGGGCGCAAGGGATGTAGCAGGGCTGGGCAGGTTGATGCAGGAATAATTGGAGGACATCAGGTCATGTAGTTCCAAAGCTTTACTCAGTCTGTTGCAGGTACAGGTGCCCGCATCCGTGCCGTGTCCTCCGGGTCAGGAGCTCAGCCAACTTCCAGGCAAGATGAAGTACTCCTTTCCAACACTCCGGTGTCTGCTGCTGTCATTTTTGCAACACCATCTTATTTTTACGGACCACATAACATTTGAAGCCACTTTGAGGGGTCTATATGATAGAAAATACCCAAAAGTGACACCATTCTAAAAACTGCACCCCTTAAGGTGCTCAAAACCACATTCAAGAAGTTTATTAACCCTTTAGGTGTATCACAGGATTTTTTTGAATATTTAAAAAAAAAAAATGAACATTTAACTTTTTTTCACAAAAAAATACTTCAGGTTCAATTTTATTTTACCAAGGGTAACAGGAGAAATTGGACTGCAAAATTTATTGTGCAATTTGTCCTGAGTATGCTGATACCTGATATATGGGGGGAAACACTGTTTCGGCACATGGCTGAGCTCAGAAGGGAAGGAGCGCCGTTTGACTTTTATAATGCAAAATTGGCTGGAATTCAGATCGGACGCCATGTCACGTTTGGAGAGCCCCTGATGTAACTAAACAGTGGAAACCCCCACAAGTGACCCCATTTTGGAAACTAGACCCCCCAAGGAACTTATATAGATGTGTGGTGAGAACTTTGAACCCCCAAGGGCTTCACAGAAGTTTATAACATACAGCTGTACAATTAAAAAATCATATTTTTTCCACAAAAATGATCTTTTCCACCCTCAATTCTTATTTTTCCAAGGGTAACAGGACCCTAAGTTATTGTGCAATTTGTCCTGAGTATGCTGATACCCCACATGTGGGGGTAAGCCACTATTTGGGCACATGGCAGAGCTCGGAAGGGAAGCAGCGCCATTTGACGTTTTTGGCTGGAATTGAGATCGGACACCATGTTGCGTTTGGAGAGCCCCTGATGTACCAAAACAGTGGAAACCCCCCACAAATGAAACCATTTTGGAAACTAGACCCCCCCCCCCCCAAGGAAATTATCTAGATGTGTGGTGAGCACTTTGACCCCTCCAGTGCTTCACAGAAGTTTATAACGCCCGGGCGTGAAAATAAAAAAATCTTATTTTTTCCACAAACATGATCTTTTAGTCCCCATTTTTTTTTATTTTCCCAAGGGTACCAAGAGAAATTGGACCCCAAAAGTTGTTGTCCAATTTGTCCTGAGTACGCTGACACCCAATATGTGGGAGAAAACTACTGTATGGGCACACGTCGGGGCTCGGAAGGGAAGTAGTGACGTTTTGTCATGTTGCCTTTGGAGAGCCCCTAATGTACCTAAACAGTGCAAACCCCCCACAAACTACCCCATTTTGGAAACTAGACCCCCTAAGGAACTTATACATAACAAATTAGTCCAAAAATAATAGCCACCTCAATACATTATATTATATCTCAATTTCTGCCACAAATTTGTGCAGACATAAAAAAAGGCAAATAGGCAAAAATAGATGAATCAATAAAACCAATAATTTATTAATAAATTTCATAAAAAAATTTTTACAAGGAAATTTCTAAAAAAAACAAGGTGCAAGTGTAATGATAAAGGCTCAGAGTTCAGCTTTATACAACACATATCATACAAACATTTATTTCAATCTTTTTTTTCCCCATACCAATAATGTTCATTACTTAGGCATAAATTCATATACAGTCATGGCCAAAAGTATTGACACCCCTGCAATTCTGTCAGATAATATTCAGTTTCTTCCTGAAAATGATTGCAAACACAAATTCTTTGGTATTATTATCTTCATTTAATTTGTCTTAAATGAAAAAACACAAAAGAGAATGAAACAAAAAGCAAAACATTGATCATTTCACACAAAACTCCAAAAATGGGCCGGACAAAAGTATTGGCACCCTCAGCCTAATACTTGGTTGCACAACCTTTAGCCAAAATAACTGCGACCAACTGCTTCCGGTAACCATCAATGAGTTTCTTACAATGATCTGCTGGAATTTTAGAACATTCTTCTTTGGCAAACCACTCCAGGTCCCTGATATTTGAAGGGTGCCTTCTCCAAACTGCCATTTTTTTAGATCTCTCCACAGGTGTTCTATGGGATTCAGGTCTGGACTCATTGCTGGCCACCTTAGAAGTCTCCAGTGCTTTCTCTCAAACTATTTTCTAGTGCTTTTTGAAGTGTGTTTTGGGTTATTGTCCTGCTGGAAGACCCATGACCTCTGAGGTAGACCCAGCTTTCTCACACTGGGCCCTATATTATGCTGCAAAATTTGTTGGGAGTCTTCTGACTTCATAATGCCAAGCACACGGTCAAGCAGTCCAGTGCCAGAGGCAGCAAAGCAACCCCAAAACATCAGGGAACCTCCGCCATGTTTGACTGTAGGGACCGTGTACTCTTCTTTGAATGCCTCTTTTTTTTTTCTCCTGTAAACTCTATGTTGATGCTTTTGCCCTAAAAGCTCTACTTTTGTCTCATCTGACCAGAGAACATTCTGCCAAAATGTTTTAGGCTTTTCAGGTAAGTTTTGGCAAACTCCAGCCTGGCTTTTTTATGTCTCGGGGTAAGAAGTGGAGTCGTCCTGGGTCTCCTACCATACAGTCCCTTTTCATTCAGATGCCGACGGATAGTACGGGTTGACACCGTTGTACCCTCGGACTGCAGGGCAGCTTGAACTTGTTTGGATGTTAGTGGAGGTTCTTTATCCAACATCCGCACAATCTTGCATTGAAATCTCTTGTCAATTTTTCTTTTCCGGCCACATCTAGAGAGGTTAGCCACAGTGCCATGGGCTTTAAACTTCTTGATGACACTGCGCACGGTAGACACAGGTACATTCAGGTCTTTGGAGATGGACTTGTAGCCTTGATATTGCTCATGCTTCCTCACAATTTGGTTTCTCAAGTCCTCAGACAGTTCTTTGGTCTTCTTTCTTTTCTCCATGCTCAATGTGGTACACACAAGGACACAGGACAGAGGTTGAGTCAACTTTAATCCATGTCAACTGGCTGCAAGTGTGATTTAGTTATTGCCAACACCTGTTAGGTGCCACAGGTAAGTTACAGGTGCTGTTAATTACACAAATTAGAGAAGCATCACATGATTTTTCGAACAGTGCCAATACTTTTGTCCACCCTCTTTGTTATGTTTGGTGTGGAATTATATCCAATTTGGCTTTAGGACAATTCTTTTTGTGTTTTTTTCATTTAAGACAAATTAAATGAAGATAATAATACCAAAGAATTTGTGTTTGCAATCATTTTCAGGAAGAAACTGAGTATTATCTGACAGAATTGCAGGGGTGTCAATACTTTTGGCCATGACTGTAGCTATATATATTAAACTTCCATCTGAATGTTTAAGGAACTTATCTAGATGTGTGGTGAGCACTTTGAACCCCCAAGGGCTTCACAGAAGTTTATAACGCCCAGGCGTGAAAATAAAAAAATCATTTTTTTCCACAAAAATATTTTTGCCCCAATTTTTTATTTTCCTAAGGGTAACAGGAGAAATTGGACCCCAAAAGTTGTTTTGCAATTTGTCCTGAGTAGGCTGATACCCCATATATGGGGGTAAAACACTGTTTGGGCGCATGGCAGAGCTTGGAAGGGAAGGAGCACCATTTGACTTTTTCAACTCAGAATTGGCTGGAATTGAGATCAGACGCCATGCTTCATTTGGAGAGCACCTGATGTGCCCAAACAGTGGAAACCCCCCAATTCTAACTCCAACCCTAACCCCAACACACCCCTAGCCCTAATCTCAGCACTAGCCCTGGCCCTAACCCTAATCCTAATGGAAAAATGGAAATAAATGCATTTTTTTTATTTTATTATTTTTCCCTAACTAAGGGGGTGATAACGGGGGGGTTTGATTTACTATTTATGGCGGTTTTTATGTTTGGCAGCTGTCGCACGCTAAAAGACGCTTTTTATTGTAAAAATAGTTTTTGCATCACCACATATTGAGAGCTATAATTTTTCCGTATTTTGACCCACCAAGTCATGTGAGGTATTATTTTTTGCGGGACGAGTTGACGTTTTTATTGGTACCATTTTCGGGCACGTGACATCTTTTGATCACTTTTTATTCCGATTTTTGGGACGCAGAACGAACAAAAACCAGCGTTTCATGAATTTCTTTTGGGGGGTGCGTTTACATCGTTCCGCGTGCGATAAAATTGATAAAGCGGTTTTATTCTTCGGGTCAGTACGGTTACAGCGATACCTCATTTAGGTTTTTTTTTTGTTTTGTCGGTTTTATGCAATGAAAACTATTTTATATAAAAAATAATTATTTTTGCATCGCTTTATTCTGCGAGCTATAACTTTTTTATTTTTTCGCTGATGATGCTGTGTGGCAGCTCGTTTTTTTGCGGGACAAGATTACGTTTTCAGAGGTACCATGGATATTTATATGCGTCTTTTTGATCGCGCGTTGTTGCACTTTTTGTTCAGCGGTATAATTATTTTTTGCTTTGTTTTTTATTTTTTAAGGGGGTTCGCTAAAGCGGTTAACTAATGGGACAGTTTTATAGGGCAGGTCGGTACGGACGCTGTGATACCAAATATGCAAGCTTTTATTGTGTTTTGTTTTTATTTCCAAAAAATGAATTTATTGGGGGAATATATATTTTTTTTTTTTTTTTTTTATTACATTGTCCCAGGTGGGACATCACTGTCCTGTGATAGATCGCTGATCTGTCACATCACAGATCACTGTGACAGATCAGCGATCTGTCACAGGCAATGCAGCAGGCTTCCTCGTGCCTGTGCTTTGCCGGCATGAGGAAGCCAGCCCCCTGCAGGCCCCCAAAGGTCCCCGTCGCCATCTTGGATTCGGAGGCCTGCAGGGAAGGAGCCCCCCGCAGCAGCGCTGCACATTGCGCTGCTGTGGGGGGCTCAGGGAAGCACGGAGGGAGCCCCCTCCCTGCTGATGCTTCCCTTTAACCCCCGGTACACTACGATCGTGTTTGATCGTGGTGTGCAAGGGGTTAACGTGTCGAGGGCCGTCCGTGACCGCTCCTGACACATTGTGGGCACACGTAGGCACCGCTGATCACTTTGACGTACTATCCCGTCCCTGGGAATTAAGTCCTAGGGCACTTGGACGGGATAGTACGTCATATGGGATTAAGGGGTTAATGCAAACTAAACTCCACCCGCCTCCCAGCACGCTTCGTGTTCCAAGCAGGGAGCCACCAAAGGGTAGGTTGCTACACTACTATGTTGTGTGGGATGCAGGTGTTGGAGTGTGGTCAAGTGTCTCCACCTTACCTAAATGGTGGGGTACCACACCTCAGGAGGAGGTACAGTACATCTGTGGTGACTGGACCCTCAGAGGCGCCACATATCTCCATATAGTGGTTACATATGAATAAATATGATGGCGCTATGTAAAAAAAGTAATAAAATACATTGGTCTTCTCGCATTCCAGTCGTTCTTTCCTTTTTCATCTCCATCTAGACCCGACTGTCTCAACGGCTTAACCTGACCTCTGCCGGGTTTATTGCCCAGCCATTTCTCGACCTCAACTTTTGCAGCCCATCTCCAGCTGTTAAAGCAACACAAGTAAATGTAATCTACAAATCAGAAATGCAAAATAAATTTAGACCTTAAAGTGAATTTAGACCCCCATGACCAATCCTTAAATTTAGATATCAGAGCAAATCTATAAATTCAAGGGGCAGTTAACGAGTTGGATAACTCCTTATTAAATGCTTGAGTCCCCCAAGTAAATTAAGTAAATTTGTGCCACTCAATACTCCAAAATGGTAAAGGCGGCAGCGATCAGTGACCCAATGTGCAGGGCTGCCACTAGAAATTCCGGGACACCATACTGGCAAAATTTTCGGGGCCCCTTGAAACTCCGCCCAGGCTGCACCCCTTGAACCTTCTAAAGTCCCACCGCTGTCACTTGGAACAACTCCACTTCTGTACCATGTTCTCAAAAATGACACATTAACAGTTCCCATCACCACATACATAGCGGGCAGCTTTTGTTTTGACCAAAAGTTTTTTTTTTTTTTTTTTTAATCTGCCACCATGAAAAAGTAGACTCTTTTGGTCAGGCCCTACTCTACTGTAACTTGCTAAACATTTGCTAAAATATCAAATACAATTTCAGTATATTTATTTTTCCATTTTTAAAATTACCAATAATGCCACATACAAGGGACAAATACCACCGCACCATGACCAGACACCATATTACCACCACATGGTGAACTAAAATCCTACATACAAGGAACAAATACCATCACGCCATGACCAGACCACATTTTACCACCATATAGTGACCGGGACCCCCTCTGTTCATCGGGCACCATCCAGTAAGGGCAGTAATGCCCTGATAGCAGCCCTGCTTAGGTCAGTGGGTTTGGGAAGAAGGATACTTATATTATAAAGTCTTTGGGAATGTTAGGAATAATTAAGGTATCTAAAAGAATTGTCCAGCTGAAAAAAGTGTAAGGCTGGGGTCACACGAGTGATGATTCTCTCATGTGAGAGAATCTGCTCAATTATGCTACTGACACTCGGCTCAAACTCTCGTCCAAGTGTCATCTGATTCTCTTGCATGAGATAATCGGAGCACATTGAGAAGACGGGGAACTTAATTTCTCTATTGTCTGAGTTCATGGATTTGGACTGCACTCAGCTGACAACTGAGTGCAGCCTGATGTTTCACACGCATCCATAGATTTCAATGGGTCCGTGTGATCTGAATTCCAGAGCCACTCGCGGCGTGCTGCAGATTATTTTTCCACAGATGAATTCGGTCTGTAGAAAAAAATCACAGATCTGCGATGCCCCATAGTATAACACTGTGCCGAGTGTTCTGCAATATAACATCACATAGCACTCAGACGTGTTATACACTCGTGTGAGCGAGAACTAAGAGCCTTCATTCCCCCTGCAGATCTTCTTTCATTAGCCTCTCATGCTGGAGTCCGGCCTCAGTTACTTTTCTGTAATAAAGCACTGTGGAATTCTTGCATACTTTTAGGGTATGTGCACACGTTGTGGTTTCTGCTGCGGATTTTTCCGCGTGGATTTGGCTTAACCTGCAGATGAAATGACCTGCGGATTTCCCCTGTGTTTTTACACCTGTGGATTCCTATAATGGAAGAGGTGTAAAAACTCTGCAGATCAGCACACAAAACTGACGTGCTGCAGATTTAAATCCGTGGAAAATCAGCGCGGAAAAATCTGCAGCATGTGCACAGCGTTTTTGGTTTTAGATAGACTTTAAAGGTACTGTACAATGCAGCAGAATCTGCTGCAGATACGCAGGCCAAATCCGCTGTGGATCCGCAGCAGAATCCGCAACGTGTGCACATACCCTAAGGGTATGTGCACACGTTGAGGATTTGGCTGCGGATCCACAGCAGTTTTCCATGTGATGTACAGTACCATGTAACCCTATGGAAAACCAAATCCGCTGTGCACATGCTGCAGATTTGCTGCAGTTTGAATCTGAAGCATGTCAATTCTTTGTGCGGATACGCAGCGTTTTTATACCTCTTCCATTATAGGAATCCGCAAATGTAAAAAACGCAGGGGAAATCCGCACAAAATCTGCAGGTCATTTTTACCTGCAGATTCAGCCAAGTCCGCGCAGAAAAATCCACAGCAGAAACCGCAAAGTGTGCACATACCCTAACATATACTGTGTTTGTGATAGGGGTGTGTGTGGGTCGCCCTCCCAGGGCCGTGGGGTACTCGGTACCGGGCCGGTGTCAGGGGGATGTGTCACAGCAGCGGTGACCCGGTCCGTGGCCCTGGGCGCCCAAGTAATCAGGGGTGTTGAATGGTGGTTTGTAGTTAATGGAATAGTTTGTGACGCCACCTGTGGTGTTTGACAAGTGGGATGTTGGGCCGACGCTGCATGCAGATCCTCTGGGGCTGGTGGTGTGTTTCAGCCAAGATGGTGAAGCTCCCCATAGGTGGAGCTGTAGTCCCAGGGCAGTGTAGATGTAGGGGCAGAGGAGAGGTGCAGGTGGGTCGCCCCTCACACCCAGGGTAGCGGGGTACCCAGTACCGGGCCGGTGTCAGGGGGATGTGTCACAGCAGCGGTGACCCAGTCCGACCTTGGCGCCCAATATCAATGGCGGTGATGTTACTAGTGTAATAGTTTATGGAATAGTTTGTGTCGCCACCCGTGGTGTTTGGCAAGGTAGATGGTAAGCCAACGCTGCATGCAAATCCACTGGGACTGATGGTGTGGTGCAGCAAAGATGGTATAGCTCCCCACAGGTGGAGCTGTAGTCCCAGGGCAGTGTAGGTGCAATGGATGAGGAGAGGTGCAGAATGGTATAGATGCTGGTACCCAAATGTAGCGGTGCTGAAGGTGTTAGCGACGAATGAATGGAGGACACCAGGGCTTGTAGTTTCAAATCTTTACTCACAGTTCGTGGTACCCACTGGTGCCCGCCTCCATGCCATGTCCTCCGGGGTAGAGACTCAATCAACATCCCGGGCAAGTCGGGGTTCTCCTCTCCAACACTCCGCCAACATGTGCCTTTCCTGAACGACTCCTCTGTTGCGCCTTTTAATGTGAAGAACTCCAGTACCGTAGTTCTCTGGAATTCCTCCTGTCAGATGTTCCTAGAACCTAACTTATATAACAGACAGCTGTAGCCTCTATCGGGGACTCCTCTGAGTCCTGGCTCGCAAATTGGTTGCTGTTGTGTCCCAAGTCTTGGATGGGAGTAGTGCATTTACAGCCAACTACTCCACCAGTGTCTGCTGCAGAACCATAAGTGTCCATACAACCTCGGGGACCGGGCCCCGGCCTTGCGCTGAGAACCTATAGGCAGGGTTCCTCTTCCAACCCACAACTCCTCTCTGTTCTCCTACTCCTTCGTTCCGCGCTGTTCCTTCTCTCTCTTATGGAAGATTAGGTTGCAGGTCTACGTCTTTCTCTTTCTCTTCTCTTTCCCGTGCCAGCTGGCTCAGATCACTGAGGCAGCTACAGCACTCTTTCTAAACTGAACTCAAACTGAACTCAAAACTAACTTCAGAATGGAACTTCTTCTCGCCTGACCTCCCGTCAGGCTGACCTTCTGTCAGCCTGCCCTCCTGTCAGACTGACCTGTAATTCTAAACTCTCCCTCTCTTTTATACTAACTCCACCCACCTCCCAGCACATCTCGTGTTACAAAGCAGGGTTCCACGAAGGGTGCTCTGTTATGATTGAGTCACCGTAGGAGGCAAAAACAGAAATGCTAGCTAAGTCCAGAAAACCAGAGAGGTTGGCAGCTATCGGATTGCAGACCCCTGATACTATCCACAACAACTAACAGTAGCCGTGGGGGGTTCCTACGATGCCCTAGACCCCTCGATCACAGCCGGAGAATTAAATAGGCCTAAAGAAAGAAAGGGGAAATCTAAACTGCACCAGAGCAGACCCCAAAGCAATAGGCAGCCCCCAACATATAATGACGGTGAAGCAAGATGAAAACACTAACACAGACAGAAAGATAGACTGAGCAAAGACGGGGCCCAAGCTAACTAGATAGGAAAAGACAGGAAGGCTGCTGTCTGCAATCCGTGAAGAACCCTATGAAAATAAGAGCCAACAGACTGACAGTGAAAAAGGCCCTGAAGACGCTAGGCTTCAAAAAGCTATGTCAGTACTCAGGAATATTCTGAAGACAGAGCAACCGGCAAAAGGAGATTCAGCTCACCCCAGCAGGGAATGGCAGAATCCAGAAAAGCAAGGAAAACAAAAACAAAACACAAATGCTAACAGGCAAAGCTGAAAACTTGGCTTTAGAGGAGCAGGAATCAGACTGGTGTCCTAGAAGTCCACAGAGAAATCACCCGCAGGGCAGAAGGGCGTCGGCAGCCTTATATCCAGTCCGTGACTCCACTCAGCCAGTCATCCTCATTAGGCTCAGGTGCCTGATAATCAGGCTCATTACCTTCCTTTACCAGAATAGGGAGTTCACCAGACCTCAGTGACTAAGGGGAAAATGAACTCACAACAGTACCTCCCCCTTGAGGAGGGGTCACCGAACCCTCAACCACGCCACCAGGGCGATCAGGGTGAGCCCGATGAAAGGCACGCACCAATCTTTTGGCATGAATATCAGAGGCAGAGACCCAGGAATTATCCTCCTGACCATAACCCTTCCACTTAACCAAATACTGGAGTCTCCGTCTAGCCAGACGGGAATCCAGTATTTTCTCTACCTCATATTCCATGTTACCTTCAACCAATACAGGGTCTGGAGGTGCCACCCCAGGAACAACTGGATCAACAAACCTCTTCAACAAGGACTTATGGAACACATTATGGATTTTAAATGTGACCGGAAGAGCCAAACGAAAAGAGACCGGATTAATAATCTCCAAAATCTTGTAAGGTCCAATAAATCTAGGCTTAAACTTAGGAGAAGCCACCTTCATAGCAATATTTTTTGATGATAACCACACCATATCACCAATCTTAAACTGGGGACCAATGGTCCTATGTCGATTGGAAAACCGCTGGGCCTTTTCCTGGGAGAGAGATAACTTATCCACCACTTGGTCCCAGATCTGGTGCATTCTCTCCACCACAGTGTCCACATCTGGGCAGGCAGAAGGCTCCACCTGCCCTGAAGAAAATCGAGGATGAAACCCAAAGTTACAAAAAAAAGGTGACATCAAAGTGGCAGAACTAGCTCTATTTAAAGCAAATTCGGCCAAGGGCAAAAATGAAACCCAATCATCCTGATCAGCGGAAATAAAACATCTCAAATACGACTCCAAGGTCTGGTTTGTTCTCTCTGTCTGCCCTTTGGTCTGAGGGTGAAAAGCAGAGGAGAAGGACAACTGAATTCCCAGCTTGGAACAGAAAGTCCTCCAAAATCTAGATACAAACTGAACTCCTCTGTCAGATACAATGTTCTCAGGAATCCCGTGTAAGCGAACCACCTGTTGCAAAAACAGGGGCACCAACTCAGAGGAAGATGGCAACTTAGGGAGTGGTACAAGATGAACCATCTTAGAGAACCTATCACAAATCACCCAAATAACAGTCATTCTTTGAGAGACCGGCATATCAGAGATGAAATCCATTGAAATATGGGTCCATGGCCTCCTGGGGACCGGCAAAGGCATCAACAACCCACTAGAGCGAGAACAAGATTTAGACCGGGAGCAAGTCCCACAGGACTGCACAAAATTCCTGACATCATGAGACAAGGTGGGCCACCAAAAAGAGCGACTCACCAAATCTCTAGTACCAAAAATACCTGGATGACCAGCCAATGCAGAGCAATGAACTTCAGACATCACTCTCTTCTTCCACTGGTCAGGAACATACAACTTTCCACTGGGACAACGCTCAGGTTTGTCCTCCAGGAACTCTTGCAGAGCAAGTCTCAAATCGGGCGAGATGGCAGAAAGAACTACCCCTTCGCCTAAGATGGTAGCAGGCTTGGTCACCACAGGAGAATCAGCAAAGAAACTCCTAGAGAGGGCGTCTGCCTTGACATTCTTAGTTCCAGGAAGAAAAGAGACCACAAAATCAAAACGTGTAAAAAAACAAGGCCCACCTAGCCTGTCTAGGGTTCAAGCTTTTAGCCAACTCTAGGCTAAATTCTTGTGGTCAGTGAGGACCACGACTTGATGCTTAGCTCCCTCCAACCAATGTCTCCACTCCTCAAATGCCCATTTCATGGCTAACAGTTCCCGATTCCCCACATCATAGTTAAGTTCAGATGGAGAGAACTTTCGGGAAAAGAAAGCACAGGGATTCATTTTAGATGTTACAGGATCCTTTTGGGACAAAACAGCTCCTGCACCAATCTCAGAAGCATCCACCTCTACCTGGAACGGGAGTGAGACATCAGGTTGCCGCAAAACCGGGGCGGAGGTAAATCTTCGCTTCAGCTCCTGAAAGGAAGCAACAGCCTCCAGAGACCAATTCAACACATCAGCACCCTTCTTAGTCAGATCAGTCAATGGCTTGGCAATACTAGAAAATTTTGCTATAAATTTCCGATAAAAATTAGCAAAACCCAAAAACTTCTGGAGGGCCTTCAAAGAAGTGGGCTGAACCCAATTATAAATGGCCTGTACCTTGGCCTGGTCCATTTCAATAGTTGACGGAGACAAAATAAATCCCAAAAATGAAATCCTCTGTACTCCAAAAAGGCATTTCGATTTGACATACAGGGAATTCTCCCTCAAGATCCGGAACACAGTCCGAACATGTTCCACATGAGAATCCCAATCCTTGGAGAAGATCAAAATATCATCCAGATAGATAATCAAAAACTTATCGACAAAGTCTCGGAAAATATCGTTCATGAAGCACTGGAAGACAGAAAGGGCATTAGTGAGCCCAAAAGGCATCACCGGGTACTCAAAATGTCCCTCCGGAGTATTAAACGCCGTCTTCCATTCATCCCCCTGCTTAATGCGGATAAGATTATACGCCCCCCCTGAGGTCAAGCTTGGTAAACTAGCAAGCACCTCTAACCCTAGAGAATAGATCCGAAATCAGGGGGAACGGATACTGATATTTAATAGTAGTTTTATTGAGGGCACGATAATCAATACAAGGTCTTAATGATCCATCCTTTTTGGCTACAAAAAAAAAACCGGCACCTAAGGGTGACGAGGATGGTCTAATATGACCCTTCTCCAACGCCTCCTTAATATAGGATCGCATAGCCTCGTGCTCGGGTACAGATAAATTGAAGAGCCGACCCTTGGGAAATTTACACCCCGGGCTTAGTTCAATTGCACAGTCATAACTCCTATGAGGAGGCAAGGACGCAGAATCATTCTCACTAAATACATCATAAAAGTCCGCCAAATAGTCAGGAACATCATGCGACTGAGGAGAGGTGGAAAAAAACCGGAGCCTCACTAAAGGCACACCGACAACCCGAACTCACCACAGACACAGATTTCCAATCCAAAACTGGATTATGAATTTGCAACCAGGGAAACCCCAGAACAACGGCATCATGCAGACCATGCAACACCAAAAATCTGCAATTTTCTTGATGGTCTGGGGCGACCCGCATGACCACCTGGGTCCAAAACTGAGGTTTATTTTTAGCCAAAGGAGTAGCATCAATCCCCCTCAAAGGGATAGGCGTCTGCAGAGGTGTCATCGGAAATCCACAACGTTTAGCAAAATCCAAGTCCATTAGGTTTAGCGCTGCTCCCGAGTCCACAAAAGCCTTGGCGGAAAATGTGGACAGGGAGCAGATCAGAGTAATTGCCAGAAGAAACTTAGGTTGAACACCACCAACAGAAAACGTGTGTGCAAAGCGTTTCTCTCGTTTAGGACAAACAGAAATAATATGCGAGGCATCTCCACAGAAAAAACACAGCTTATTACGCCTTCTGAACTCCTGACGTTGCGCCTTAGACAAAACTCTATCACATTGCATAGGTTCAGACGTCTGTTCAACCGGTGGCAACACCTCTCGTGCAATCCTGCGTTCACGTAAACGCTGATCAACCTGAATGGCTAATGACATAGAATCGTCCAGACCAGAGGGAACAGGAAATCCCACCATAGTATCTTTTACGGCTTCTGACAAACCCTTCCGAAAGAGAGCAGCCAAGGCGTTATCATTCCAGGTAGTAAGGACCGCCCACTTTCGGAACTTTTGACAGTACAACTCTGCAGAATCTCGACCCTGGTTCAATGCCAACAGGGTCTTTTCAGCCTGATCAATAGCATTAGGTTCGTCATACAACAACCCCAAAGCTTGAAAGAATGCGTTCACATTAGTCAGAATAGGATCATCTGGTTTGAAAGAAAACGCCCAATCCTGGGGATCGCCACGCAGCAAAGAGATGACAATTTTAACCTGCTGCGCGGAGCTCCCTGACGAGTTAGGTTTCAAGGCAAAAAATTTACAATTATTTTTGAAACTCAAATTTAGATCGATCCCCAAAAAATACATCAGGTGTAGGGATCTTTGGTTCTACAGCATGTGAACGAACAAGGTAGGCGTAAATTCCCCGCACTTCCGCAGCGAGCTGCTCCACACGATCAGACAATTGCTTTATCTCCATTGAGAGAAAAAAAAATTCCCCCTACGGCCTCAGAGATATAGAGGAAAGAATATACACACATCATTATTTTTTTTTTTTTTTTTTTTTTTTTTTTTTAAAACCATTCTTTCCTGCTATTGAGTACCCTAGGATATGCAGTATGGCGGGTGATTCTGTTATGATTGAGTCACCGTAGGAGGCAAAAACAGAAATGCTAGCTAAGTCCAGAAAACCAGAGAGGTTGGCAGCTATCGGATTGCAGACCCCTGATACTATCCACAACAACTAACAGTAGCCGTGGGGGGTTCCTACGATGCCCTAGACCCTTCGATCACAGCCGGAGAATTAAATGGGCCTAAAGAGAGAAAGGGGAAATCTAAACTGCACCAGAGCAGACCCCAAAGCAATAGGCAGCCCCCAACCTATAATGACGGTGAAGCAAGATGAAAACACTAACACAGACAGAAAGATAGACGGGGCCCAAGCTAATTAGATAGGAAAGGACAGGAAGGCTGCTGTCTGCAATCCGTGATAAACCCTAAGAATAAGAGTCAACAGACTGACAGTGAAAAAGGCCCTGAAGACGCTAGGCTTCAAAAAAGCTATGTCAGTACTCAGGAATATTCTGAAGACAGAGCAACCGGCAAAAGGAGATTCAGCTCACCCCAGCAGGGAATGGCAGAATCCAGAAAAGCAAGGAAAACAAAAACAAAACACAAATGCTAACAGGCAAAGCAGAAAACTTGGCTTTAGAGGAGCAGGAATCAGACTGGTGTCCTAGAAGTCCACAGAGAAATCACCCGCAGGGCAGAAGGAAGTCGGCAGCCTTATATCCAGTCCGTGACTCCACTCAGCCAGTCATCCTCATTAGGCTCAGGTGCCTGATAATCAGGCTCATTACCTTTCTTTACCAGAATAGGGAGTTCACCAGACCTCAGTGACGAAGGGGAAAATGAACTCACAACAGTGCTCTGCTACCCCTAGCCTGAAGCTGCTAGGCGGACCCACTGAACTATCCTGTGTGTGGGATGCAGGTGTTGGAGTGTGGAAAGGAGTTCCCAACTTACCTAGGTGGTGGGGCACTACACCTTAGGAGAAGGTGCAGTACCTCTGTGGCGACTGAGCCTCAGGGGCGCCACACAGGCAGTGTAGAAGCTGATACCCAGATGTAGTGGTACAGGGTGTGTTGGCGCAAGAATAATCGGAAGACACCAGGGCGTGCAGTTCCAAAGCTTTACTCGGTCTGTAGCACCCACAGATGCCTGCCTCCGTGCTGTGTCCTCCGGGTCAGGGACTCAGTCAACCTCCAGATCAGATGGAATGCTCCCTTCCAACACTCCGCCAACATGTGCCTTTCTGAACGTCTCCTCCTTATAGCGCCTTTAAGTGTGAAGTACTCCCAGTACTGAGTTACACTGGAGTTCCTCCTGACAGATGTTCCCAAGAACTCTACTTGTACGGCAGACAGCTGTAGCATGCTTCGGGGACTCCCTACTGAGTCCCAGCTCACTATCCAAGTTGCTGTTGTGCCCCCAAGTCTTAGATGGGAGTAGTGCACTTACAGCCCACTATCCCACCGGTGTCTGCTGCAGAACCATTAGTGTCCATACAACCTTGGGGACCGAGCCCCGGCCTTGCGCTTAGAACTTCTAGGCAGGGTTCTTCCTCTAACCCACGTCCTCTCTGTTCCCTTTTACTACTTCGTTCCGCTCTAATCTCTCTCTCTTATGGAAGATCAGGTTTCAGTTCAATGTCTTTCTCCTTCTTTCCTTTCCCGTGCCAGCAGACCCAGGTCACTGAGGTCTGCTACAGCACCTCCTTCCTCCATCCCTCTCTCCGGGATCTTCTTTCCTCACTCCTCTGAGTGGCTTCCTCTCCCAGACTGACCTGTAATTCTAAACCTTCCCACTCTTTTATGTATTCTCAACTCCACCAGCCTCCCAGCATGTTTCGTGTTCCAAGCAGGGAGCCACCAAAGGTGCTCTGCTACACTCTAAGCAATGAGCCGCAATGTGGCTTTGCTGAACTACTCTGTTGTGTGGGGTGCGAGTGTTGGAGCATGGTCAGGAGCCTTCAACTTACCTGGATGGTGGGGCACCACACCTTAGGAGGAGGTGCAGTACCTCTGTGGCGACTGAGCCTCAGAGGCGCCACATGGGCATGTGGGGTACTCGGTGCCGGGCCGGTGTCAGGGGAATGTGTCACAGCAGCGGTGACCCGGTCCGTGACCCTGGGTGCCTAAGTAATGGGAGATGTAGTTAATGGTAGAATAGTTCGTGACGCCACCCGTGGTGTTTGGCAAGTATCGTGTTAGGCCAATGCTGCATACAGATCCGCTGGGCCTGATGGTAGGGTGCAACAAAGATGTAAAAGCTCTCCACAGGTGGAGCTGTAGTCCCAGGGCAGTGTAGCTGTAACCAGCACGGGGATGTAGCAGTGCTGGAGGCATAGGGAACAGACAAGACACAGCGGTTGCAGTTTCTGTACCTTTACTTGGTGTATGCAGTCCAGGGTCCTGATTACAGATGGTGTTGGAGCAGGTTAGCCTGGAAGCAGATCAGGATTCTCTCAGCAGAAGGGCTGTGCAGTTTCCTTCCTAGCGCTTGTAGTGTGAAGCACTCCAGTACTTAGTTACTCTGCAATGCATCTCTTCAGAGGTTCCTAGAACTATACTTGTATGACAGACAGCTGTAGCCTCTCTCGGGGACTCCTCTCCTGAGTCCTGGCTCTCTATCCAATTGCTGTTGTGTCCCAAGTCTTAGCTGAGAGCAGGGCATTTACAGCCTCCTACTCCTCTGGTATCTGTGGCAGGACCGTTAGTATCCGTACCACCGTGGAGACCAGACTCCAGTCTTTGCGCTCTAGTGGTGAGGGAGCTCTCCTCCCGGAGCTCAACCTCCGCCCCGCTCCACACGTCTGCACACGTGGACCTCCTCACACAATCTGACCACTCCTTCCTCTTGGCCCTCAGGGAGCACCCCCTCCCCTCCATCCTGGTTCAGAGTTCCCCCTGCTGGTCTGGAGTGGAACTGTGTTGCATGCATTAGGTTAACTGCTGGAGAGACCATCACTGCTTCCAAGCCTGGCATTACCCTCCCCTGGAGGAAGGCAAAGCCACTGTGGCGACCATACCCCTGGGGGCGCCACGTGTGTGTGTGTGTGTGTGTGTGTGTGTATATATATATATATATATATATGTGTGTGTGTGTGTGTGTGTATATATATATATATATATATATATATATATATATAATTTGGACATATAATTTTGGCTCTAGACATTACCACAATGAATTTTAAACAAAACAATTCAGATGAAGTAGAAGTTCAGACTTTCAGATTTCATTTGAGGGTATCCACGTTTAAAATTGGATGAAAGGTTTAGGAGTTTCAGCTGCTTAACATGTGCCACCCCATCAACCAGAGCCACCGGACTACTACCCCCTAATATCCTAAATCATCCCATCAGAGCCACTGGACTGCTACCCCTAATATGCAACATCATCCCATCAGCCAGAGCCACCGGATTATTACCCCTAATATCACACATCATCCCGTCGGCCAGAGCCACCGGACTATTACCCCTAATAGCCCGCATCATCCCGTCAGCCACAGCCACCGGACTACTCCCCTTAATATCCTGCATCATCCCATCAGCCAGAGCCACCGGACTACTACCCCTAATATGCCACATCATCCCGTCAGCCAGAGCCACCGGACTACTACCCCTAATATGCCACATCATCCCGTCAGCCTGGGGTCAGAATCAGAGTGCTCAGTGGAACGGTCCTAACTTCCATACCGGGGATCCCTTAAGAGGGAATATGTGCCTATGGGACAATGAGATGGAAGATGTGTGATGGGTATATGGGCACAGGAGGGGGAGAATTCATTTCTGTCATTTGCTCTCTGCTCCTTTCTGGGGGGCAGACATTTCCTGGGAGCTTATGATTCTGGGGATGATAGATTTCTCACACCTGGTCACTGTCTGCTGAGGTGTTGTGGAGTGGGAAAACTATTGCTCATAGCAACCAATCACAGCTCAGCTTCTTTTAAACAGCTCTGGTGAAATGAAAGTTGCTTAGTGATTGGGCGGGGCTATGTGGAGTGGGCGTGGCCAATACATACTCATTTTATATATAGGATATGGCAGTAATGTGGTTTACATCATATACTCAGATATATCTCTGAGTCCTGTGTGCTGGTGTTTTCCATGGTTTGGATCTGATTTTCAAATTATCACACACAAATGTTTAAGTGAATTTTTCCAGCTGAAACTTAATATCTTTTATAATGGTAAAAATCTGCCACACCAATCTGGCTCTATGAAATGGGGCGAGTAGAATAGGAGGCAGCCTGTCCTCTCTGCATGCACAGAATGCAAGCGGTAAAGTAGAGACTGGTAACATCGGCAGAGCAGGATAAAGGAGATGCGGAGAGAAGTGTCACTGTACAATTATAATGCGGTGTGCGAAATGCTGGATGAGAAAGCCATGATATTACCATCCCTGCCCTTTATATCTGAGCATGCTGGTAAATTGCTGCATGGTTTCAGGAAAGTGAAGAAAAAATAATTTTTGCCAGAGCTGTATATGAGACCACCATATAAAATCTCTGTCATGGGCAGCCCATTCTACAGACCTGAACCCCATTGAATACATTCCAGAGGTTATCAGGAGGATGATGGATAGTCACAAGCCATCAAACAAATAAGAATTGCTTACATTTTTGCTCCAGAAGAAGTGTGAAAGACTGGTGGCAAGCATGCCAAGACGCATGAAAGCTGTGATTAAAAATCATGGTTTTTCAACAAAATATTGATTTCTGAACTCTTCCTGAGTTAAAACATTAGTATTGTTTCAAAATGATTATGAACTTGTTTTCTTTGCATTATTTGAGGTCTGAAAGCACTGTTTTTTTTGGGGGGGGGGGTTTTGACCATTTTTCTTTGTCAGAAAACAAATACAATTTTATTGCTTGGAAATTCGGAGACATCAGAAGTTTATAGACTAAAAGAACAATTTACAATTTGCTTAAAAAAATACCTATAAAGAGAAAAATCAGACAAACTGAACATTTGGAAGTGGTCTCATAATTTTTTGCCAGAGCTGTATAATATATTTAGACAGCCATTACACAGTACGCAGCAGATGCACGTTTATAAGATTATCTCGGCACAGGAACATTTTATTTAAACACATCCACAAATTTTTATTATTCCAAGATCTATTGATTTAAAATTAATTTTTGTTCATGGGGAATACCCCTTTAATGTGGCGGAATTGGGTCTTACTTTCCAGGTAGCTGACGTTTTATGGGAATAACATTACAGTTCCTTATTCATACTCTTGTTCCCTAGAGTCCATTACATCCAAACATCTGCAGCATGCTCTTGTCACATGCATGAACGGGGGCCTATAATGGCATTTTAGATTACGCCTTGGGCTTTGGTTCAGCAGTAATACATTACATGTCTGGAAATGTTGGGTTTTTGATTACAATCTATTGCAGTTTTTAATATATCCTGTCCCAGGCCTATAGACCAATGCAAGGAGACAAGCCTGCGGCTGACCTGTCACATGTGATTATACACTCACTGGCCACTTTATTAGGTACACCATGCTAGTAACGGGTTGGACCCCCTTTTGCCTTCAGAACTGCCTCAATTCTTCGTGGCAGAGATTCAACAAGGTGCTGGAAGCATTCCTCAGAGATTTTGGACCATATTGACATGATGGCATCACACAGTTGGCGCAGATTTGTCGGCTGCACATCCCTGATGCGAATCTCCCGTTCCACCACATCCCAAAGATGCTCTATTGGATTGAGATCTGGTGACTGAGGAGGCCATTTGAGTACAGTGAACTCATTGTCATGTTCAAGAAACCAATCTGAGATGATTCGAGCTTTATGACATGGCGCATTATCCTGCTGAAAGTAGCCATCAGATGTTGGGTACATTGTGGTCATAAAGGGATGGACATGGTCAGCAACAATACTCAGGTAGGCTGTGGCGTTGCAACGATGCTCAATTGGTACCAAGGGGCCCAAAGAGTGCCAAGAAAAAATTCCCCACACCATGACACCACCACCACCAGCCTGAACCGTTGATACAAGGCAGGATGGATCCATGCTTTCATGTTGTTTACGCCAAATTCTGACCCTACCATCCGAATGTCGCAGCAGAAATCGAGACTCATCAGACCAGGCAACGTTTTTCCAATCTTCTACTGTCCAATTTCGATGAGCTTGTGCAAATTGTAGCCTCAGTTTCCTGTTCTTAGCTGAGAGGAGTGGTACCCGGTGTGGTCTTCTGCTGCTGTAGCCCATCTGCCTCAAAGTTCGACGCACTGTGCGTTCAGAGATGCTCTTCTGCCTACCTTGGTTGTAACGGGTGGCAATTTGAGTCACTGTTGCCTTTCTATCAGCTCGAACCAGTCTGCCCATTCTCCTCTGACCTCTGGCATCAACAAGGCATTTCCGGCCACAGAACTGCCGCTCACTGGATTTTTTTTCTTTTTCGGACCATTCTCTGTAAACCCTAGAGATGGTTGTGCGTGAAAATCCCAGTAGATCAGCAGTTTCTGAAATACTCAGACCAGCCCTTCTGGCACCAACAATCATGCCACGTTCAAAGGCACTCAAATCACCTTTCTTCCCCATACTGATGCTCGGTTTGAACTGCAGGAGATTGTCTTGAACATGTCTACATGCCTAAATGCACTGAGTTGCCGCCATGTGATTGGCAGATTAGAAATTAAGTCTTAACACACAGTTGGACAGGTGTACCTAATAAAGTGGCCAGTGAGTGTAGGTCTATGCACCTCATCCCACATCACTCGCCAATGACCAAGGCAAGAAGGTGTCACATATTGCATCCATGGTCGTGTCTCACTGCAACATGATGTGAGCAGGATACATGTGATTAGTTCTTGGAGCCATAATAATGCCATACATTACAAACTCCTAATCTGGGCTTTTGGAACTTATGTATAATTTCTGCCCTCTTAACTTCTGAATTCCATGAGCCACGAAGTTGTAAGTGTAGACAGGGGTATATACAGTACACCTTTATTATCCTAGAGCATGTGATATTAAAATCTATCAGCAATCTTCTGACTCTTCAGTTTAGTAAATAAAAGTGTAAATTTGTTGTGTGTCCTCCCCCCCCCCCCCAAAAAAAAAAAAAAAAAAAAAAAATTACCGCTACTAATTCTTATTTATTCGATCGTCAATGACAGCACCACCTGAGAGAGGGGATCCGCCCTTCAGGTACAACCTACAGATACATAAGGGCGGCACCTCTCCCACCCATCAGTTGGTTTCCTGTTCCTGGAGGATGGGATTCCCTACAGATTGTTAGGAATTCCCAGGCCGGCTGTCTGACCCAGGTAGCGAGGGGATCTCCTACCTCGGCCAGTGCAGGGTCCCTGGAGGCGCGGCGATGGGTCCGGGTAGGGCTCCACGGCAGCGTGCAGAGCAGGTGCGAACAGGGTCCAGAGGATGGCCATTTCCAATGCCAGCGCTGGCATGTAAGTATTCCCCCCAGCCCTCCGGAGTTCCTCCGGGTCTTCTCCCTGTGGCCATCTCCCATCCGGGCCACTCTGCTGCGCCAGCCGGCATGGCGTGGTGAGGGGTGAGGTCGCGCCTGGTCAGCCGCTGCTCCGCTGTCGGCCTGCACGTCCCCAGGCATTGCTGGAGGCCGAGAGTGAGAGGCAGAAGTGACGAGGGGGCGGGGCTGGAGGCGCCAGGTCGGAAGTCGGGTGCTGGCCGGCTTCTCCCTCCCTGTGCCACCGGGCCGTGGCGGTATGGATATAGGCAGGGGGGTGCAGGGCCGTGGGGGTTCCCGTTTGGGGGTGGGTGGGGACGTAACCCCTGGTACACCCCTGCTAACCGGATGTCCGGGGATAAAAGGAGCGCAGGCATGCTGCAGGGCTGGGGTTGGCCCAGTACAGCAATGGCTGAGCCAGAAGCTCTGGTAATCCAGCAGGAGTGTTCCTCAGAAAGGTCCCACCCAGGCTCCCAGCTGAAGAGTCGAGGACGAAGCGCGCAACTTAGCCGCAAGAGTTCCTCCAGACCGAAGGATCCAACTCGCTCCCCCCCCGTGATCCGGTACCTATTCCTACTGCCTGGGTAAGAGATCTTCGTGAATGTACCCTCATGAAGTGTTTCCCTTATATTTTGTCTCTTAGGGGGAAGAAGTGCTCTGGTAAGAGGAAAAACAGGGAATGTGGCCTTTGCAGTGCTCCCTTGCCAGAAGTCTACCCTAAAAAATTGTGTCAGCCATGCGTGCGACAGAAGGTCGGAAAAAAAAAATTGGACAGGTTAAAGTACATAGCCCCTTATGCTTTCCTTGCCCCTACAGGTGGCGGAAGAAACCCCTCACTTCACCACGAGCCTCAGGGAAATCATTAGGACCGAGATGAAGGATTCCCTAAAATCCCTATCCCAGGACGAATCCTTGAAAAAGAGTAGAGCTGCAAAAGTCTCAGAATCAGACTCCTCAGCTGTCCTGGGGAGAGGCAAATATTCCTCAGAGCCTGCGACGTCCTCTTCAGCTTCATCTTCAGATGAAGACTCTAACCGCTTTTGCTTTGCCCTTGATCAAATGTACCATTTAGTCAAATCTGTAAGATCCACCATGGGGGTGGCCGACGCTAAACCAGATCTGTCCGCACAGGATCTTGTGTTCGGGGGGGCAACTTAGATCCTTCCCATTGAATGACATAGTTAAAAACCTGCTAGATAGAGAATGGAAGAAGCTGGAAAAAAGGGGCTCCATACCACCGGCCTTTAAAAGGAGATACCCTTTCGATGACCCCTTGGTGGACAGAGCGCCGAAGCTTGCCGTAGCTAAGGCTTCCAAAAAATCCTCCATCCCTTTTGATGACTGTCATGATCCATGCTGGATCATGACAGATAAAAAGCACAGGTAACCTTTTTTTTTTTTTTTTTTTTTTTCCTTAAGCTGTGCTTTTGCCCCCGGTGGCCATTAGGATTATTGCACTGTGGTGCTGTTTGTTCTAAGTTTGCCCCCGGTGGTGGTGAGCGTCACTGCACTCTAGTTACTTAAGTTAAGTGCACATGATTATAATGCAGGTGTGATTGCTGGCTCTGCTATAAAAGAGTCGCAGGTGTTGCAATCAGGGTTGGTGATAGTGTTCATTTCAACCATCCTTGGTGGAGGAAGGAGCTGGAGAGCATACTTTGCAGCACTGTCTTAGCCCTGGTGTGGAAGGAATCATAGGGGATTTCCTTGTAGCTCTGACAGAGCTTGGTGGCAGCATTTCAGGAGGAGAGCTGCATGCTGGTGGTGAACTCTGTTGCCAGGAGCAAGTGCAGCAAAGTAAAGCTGAGTTGTGTTTCCCTGTTTGTGTGTTCCCTTCGTGTGTATTAGTACAGCGGTGGGGCCAGTGCTTGTGCCACCCAGCTCCCTAGCAAGGGATAGGTGTAGAGTGTGCTAGGGTGACAGGTTCCTGATTGGCGCCCGGTGCGGAACCGGCATAGGGAACGTTAGGAACACAGACTCAGGGAAGTGCAGGATGTCTCCACGTCCCCTTTCCCTATCGCAGGGCCCACCGTTGTAACTGTTTCCCTACCCCTTGCCTTGTCATTTTAGCTACCGGCCTGTGAGCCGTGTCACACAGGACAGTATCACGTGCCGCGTCTTGTTACCGGCCTGCTGGTCGCGTCACAGGACGGGTCCACGAGACATTGACATGGCCTCTCTAAAGGATTCGCTGGATAAGAAGGCGGACTCCTTTTTGAAAGTGACATGGGAGATGTCGGCTGGCGCTTTGAGACCAGCTGTTGAGGCTACCTGCACGGCCAGATCCATGATGGTCTGGCTGGATCAGCTGGAGTCCCAACTTGAAGATGGTGCCTCTAGAGAGTCCATTTCAAGGTCCTTGGCAATAATTCAGAATGCGGCAGCCTTTCTAGCCGATGCTTCGGCAGACTCTGCAAGGATGGCGGCCAGAGCTGCGGGCCTATCCAATGCTGCAAGAAGGGCTCTATGGTTAAAATGTTGGCCGGGAGACATCCAGGCAAGGTCTCGTCTCTGCTCCATCCCGTGCGAGGGGGAATATTTGTTTGGGCCAGTTTTAGACGAGCTGTTAGAAAAAGCAGGAGATCATAAGAAGAAATTTCCTTCTCTACCAACCCTTTCTTACAGACGTCCCTTCACCAGGAGACGTTATCCTCGTAGAAGGTCGTCCAGAAATCGTGGCAGATGGGATGACAGAAGGTGAGATACAGGCTTTGTTTGGAGCAGGGGGGCACCAGGAGGGAGTGTCACGGGAGGCCAAGAAACCGGCCGAATGACTATCTGCCTTCTACCCGGCCTGGTCCCTAATTTCCAGTAGCAACTGGATCTTGGATTTAATAGCCACTGGGCTTCGATTAGAGTTTTCCTGGGTTCCCCCAAACAGGTTCATGATCACTCCTCTCAGATCTTCTCCATCAGAGCAGACTGCTCTGGAAAAAGAAATTCGGGACCTACGTAGCAAAAGGTTCTGACGCCAGTACCGGAGGCAGAAAGGGGCGGAGGTTTCTACTCCCCTCTGTTTCTGGTCCGTAAACCGGACGGGTCCTTTAGGACTATTAACTTGAAAGCCCTTAATAATTTTCTCATTACTCATCCGCTTAAAATGGAAACCATCAACTCCACAATAAAATTGTTGTCTAAAAACTGCTTTATGGTGGTGTTAGATTTAAGAGACTCCTACTACCATATTCCCAATTACATGGCTCGTCAGTGTTTCCTGAGGGTGGCAGTTCAGCACTTCCAATATGGTGCCCTTCCCTTTGGTATTGCAGTCACCCCCTGGGTTTTTACCAAGGTTAATTCAGAGGTCACGGCTCATCTGCGTGAATCCGATATCCTAGTGGTTCCCCTACCAGATGACTGCCTCATTGTAGGCAAGACAGCGGATCATTGTCAGAAGCAATTACGCGAAGCAATGTCTGCCTTGGAATGGCTGGGGTGGCTGCTAAATGTCAAAAAATCTCGTCTTCAGCCCAGGAGAGTCCAGCAATTCTTGGGCCTAATCCTAGATTCCCAAATCCAGGAATGCCGTCTGCCCCCAGAAAAGGTAGTTTGCCTACAACAGGTCTTGAGCGCCTCCAATAACCCCACCATGGCCCACAGGAAGGCCATGTCCCTGTTGGGCTCCCTTTCATCCTGCATCCCAGTGGTCCAGTGGGCCCAGTTCCATACAAGGAAATTGCAGGGTGACATTTAACATGTCAGAAAATCCTTGGGGGTTGCCTAGAAGGTCAGCTTACTTTATCACGAGACACTATAGAATCCCTGAATTGGTGGTGTGATGAAAATAATCTTATCTAGGGGGGTTCCATGGGAATATGAGGTAACCTGCATAGTCACCACGGAAGCAAGTCCCTCTGGTTGGGGGGAACATATGGGGGAGATTTTAGTCCAGGGCCTATGGGAGTATCATCAGGTAGAAATGTCCTCTAACCTGAAAGTTAACAGCAGTGGAGCAGGTGCTTAAAAAGCTCCTAGTATATCTACAGGGTCATCATGTACAAGTACTCTGACAATCAGGTCACTGTGGCTTATATCAACCACCAGGGAGGGACTCGTTCCAAACCCCTGAGGAACGTAGCAGATCGTCTGCTCCAGCTGGCAGAGCAACATTTTCTGTCCTTAACAGCTCTGCAAATAAAAGGGAGAGAAAACATTGCAGCAGACTACCTAAGTTGCAATCTCCTGAGGCAGGGGAAATGGTCCCTAAAACCCACTATCTTCGACGTGATTGTGCAAAAGTGGGGGCAACCAGAGGTGAATCTCTTCGCCACCAGAGAAAACAGAAAAGTGATGCAATTTTGCTCACTTAATCCCTAGGAGGGCCCTCTGACTGTAGACTCTCGGCTGATAAAATGGAACTTCAAACTAGCATATGCCTTCCCTCCCCTGTCTCTGCTACCCCTCGTGCTGAGGAATGTCAAAAAAGACAAGGCAAGGGTCATAGTGATCGCTCCATTCTGGCCCAGGAGGACATCGTACTCATGCCACAGGATGATGTCGGTGTCTGATCCGTGGGTCCTGCCAGAGGTCCCGGATCTCCTATCCCAGGGCCCAATTTACATCCTCAGGTGGCTGGCCTACATCTGATGGCATGGATTTTGAATGGACACTACTAAAAGTTACAAAACCTACAAAAGGCAAAATGAAGACAGTGTGTAGGACCTTGACGATGGTGGGACGGCTTTTATGCTATGTTTGATCAAATACAGTATTACTAAGAACTCTGTATGATTTAAATGCACTTTTGCTTCTTACTTATTTAATTATAGCAGGGTTGTTTTCATTTTGTTTTTTATAGGTTCTGTATGCTTTTTTGGCCATGTGAACAGGCACTTATATGCTGCATGTGTACCAACTCAAACCAAGCTCAATTTTTGTGTTTTTACTACTAAAAGTTAGAGGTTTCTCTCCAGGCCTAATTAATACCCTACTCAAAAGCAGGAAAACTACTACAACCCAGATTTATGTCAGAATCTGGAAAAGATTCCTTCAGGACTCATGCGTGGTGGCTGGTCAAGCAGCCCCGATTAATCAGATTCTAGAATTCCTCCAAAAAGGCCTGGACATGGGGCTTTCCATTAGTACCCTTAAGGTACAGGAATCTGCCTTAGGGGCCCTCTTTAACTGCAGCATCGCCGGTCATTACTGGGTCAACAGGTTCATTAAAGCGGCAGATAGATCTAGGGCAGTGTGGAAAGAGAGGTTCATGGCCTGGGATTTGAACCTACTTCTCACCGCCATGACAGAAGCTCCATTTGAGCCTATGGCAGCAGCCTCCATAAAGACCCTGTCCCTCAAGGTAGCTTTCCTGGCAGCACTGATATCAGCTCGCCGAGTAAGCGACATCCAGGCATTATCTAGGCTTTCCCCTTATACTCAAAGGATGATAGGGTAATACTGAGACCTGACCCAGCATACATACCGAAGGTAGCCTCCAGGTTCCATAGGACACAGGAAATAGTCCTGTCATCTTTTGTCCCTAATCCAACTACGAGAAGGAAAGGAAATTACGTACCCTGGATGTTAGGAGATGCCTCCTGGAATACCTGGAGGTTACGGAGCCCTGGAGAAAAGAGTGCCCTGTTTGTCTCCTATCAGGGCACTAGGAAAGGCCTTAGGGCATCAAAAAGCTGGCTAGCTAAGTGGATTAGGGAAGCCATTTCATTAGCATACACCTCGAAGGGCAGGTCAGCTCCTGGCAAGTAGAGGGCGCATTCCACCAGAGCCATGGCAACCTCGTGGGCGGAGAGATCAAGAGTCTCAATCAAGCAGATAGGTAAGGCAGCTACTTGGTCCTCTCCAAGCACCTTTCACAACCATTATAGTCTAGACTTGGGTGCTTCCTCAGACCTCTCCTTTGGTGTAAGGGTCCTGCAGGCTGTAGTCCCTCCTTAAGTAATTATTACTCTCTGTAGTTCTCTCAGGTGGTGCTGTCATGGACGATCGAATAAAGTCTTAGTTACTCACCAGTTAACGGTATTTTTAGGAGTCCATGACAGCACCTGTAGATTCCCTCCCTTTTATTTAGAGTTGGGTGTGCACTTCTTCCTCTTAGGTATACTGGTGGTTAATAATCAAGTAGTAATAGTGTTGTAAATAAATCATGTCATTAACCTTGGTGGTCCTCTTGGGCTCTGTAATCCAACTGATGCATGGGAGAGGAGTCGCCCTTATGTATCTCTAGGTTGTTCCTGTTCCTGAAGGGCGCATCCCCTCTCTCAGGTGGTGCTGTCATGGACTCCGAAAAATACTGTTAACCGGTGAGTAACTAAGACTTTTTTTTTTTTTTTTTTTTACACTCTACAGACTGTACCTTTTTACTATTTCTCCTGGAAATATTATAAATTCACAATTGAGAGGTACTGTCCAGTCGGAGCTGACTATGCCAGAGTTTGTACTAACTCTGTTTTCAACATAATCCTACATTTCTATTTATGATAAATTCTCCATTTTAGCTGCTGCAGCTCTGCAAGTCCTTTCAAAAGTGGCCAGAGTACCTAAGTCTCATGAATGCAATTGTGGAGCAAGGCTAGCCTTCTGTTCCAACAGCTGATCACTGTCCCCATGCTTACCCTTATCTGTCTGAAAGAGCCTAAGTGAGCATCAGAGTTGGTTTAAATAGCAATGGAAGATGGCAGCATTAAGTAGGCCTCAAATAAGTCAGCTAGACATGATTAAAAACACTTTACCTGCAGATTATCCGTACAGATGGGAATTTCTGCACTGTTTGCAATCCTGCCTATTAATTGTTTCTCCTGTAAATATTCATGTCCCAGTGATGAATGACTGCTGTATGTCCCATGTAAAAAGTTGAAAGGGCTTTCCTTGACTTTTTTTTTTTTTTGTTTTTTTTTTTTTTTTGTCTCCTTCCCCCATGACAGCAACATAGAAAGATGGGATCTGCCCTTCAAGGACAGGAATACTACAGATAAAAAGCCGGTACCTCTCCCTCGCATCAGTTGGTTTTCTGTCCTTGAAGGGTGGATCCCCCTCTCTCCATGATGCGGTCATGGGCTCGGAGAAATCCAGTTACCAGTAAGTAACTAACTATGTCTTTTTTACTATGGCCTTAAGGACTGACAGGCGAGTAGTTGCTACAGCAAAAAGCAGTCATGGAACACTCCTGCTAGTTATTCAGCTGCTCCATGTCAACAAAGAACCTCTTCTTCTGGGCTACTCTGGTGACAGGGCAGAATATCTGGCATCATGCTGGCTGACAGCCAGCTTCCCACAGTTGGACAGTGGGGAGCTGGCTGGCAATCACCATGACATAGACAGTTCTGCTCCATTACCAGAGCAGATTGGAAGAAAAGAGACTGCTCTGTCGACATGACAGCTGCAGAATCGATGGCAGAAGCAGTCTGTGACTGCTTTAAACTGGCAGATTCAGTGGTCCGAATAGGTAGATAGTTGACAATTAACTGCCTGTTAGTTTTTTGGCTTAGTGCTGATGACTCTGCTGAAAGTGGAATTCTTCAATGTCTTGGTGTGAGATGCAAGCATCCACCTTCAGAGATCTTGTGCAGTTCAGGCCTCAATGTCTCTGAGCTGTTAGATAACACAATGTTAGGTGGTTGTAATGTTCTGGTTAATCTATGTAGATTTCCTATGGCAAGAATTATGCTAGAAGCTTGAAATCAAGAGTTCCTAAAAGATCAGCAAAATTTATTGTAAGTAGCACAATTTGACTTTTATGGGAATAATTCTTGACTGATATTTTCTGTCCTTCATCCTGCAGTATTCTTGGAACATTGGCTGCTTGTTACCTGACTGTGGTCATCATTGTGAAGTTTTACCTGACCGAGCACAACGTCCTCCATAAACGAGAGTATTCCTCTAAGTGAGTATATGGATCAGAACCTCCTGCATATACCCCAGCTGTTCACATGATAAAAGAAAACATGACTCGTCATCAGACCAGGTCACTTCTCAGTTCATTCCACCTTGTCCAACCTGTAATGCTATTGCAAACAAATTCAATCTACCACTTATGTTCAAGTATACTCTTCCAAATATTTCATTAAAAAGGTTATGTTCATCTTTCCCATTAAATGATCATCTAAGAATAAACTTGGCAATTGTTTACCCAGTTAACTGACCATAGCCTATAAGGACACATCATACCGCTCAGGAAGGAGATGGATTCTATGTCCCAGAGATGAGCATGCTTTGGTCCGACATGTGCATATCAACCTAAGGACAAAAGCAAAAGACCTTGTGAAGATGATGGTGGAAGCTAAGATTGTGTCAATATTCACAATGAAACGAGTACTGTATCAACATGGGCCAAAAGCCCTCTCTGCCAGGAAGAATCCATTACTCCAAAAGAAACATTAAAAAGCCAGATTAATGTTTGCAAATGCACATAGGAGCAAAGATCTTAATTTTTCCCTTCACCCATGACCGCCCATGTGAGAGAGGGATCCGCCCAGCCAGGACAGGAAACCTACTGAAATAAAAGGGTGGTACCTCACCCCCTGCTTCAGTTGGGTTTCCTGTCCTGATGGGAACCCTCAGGTTGAAAGATTCTTTATCTTATGTCATACTTACCCACTCCCAACCTGGCACTGGAACAGGCATGGCGCCTGTATGCCATATTTCGGGTGCTGGAGGCACTGTCTGGGGGGCCTCAACAGGCATGGAGTGGCACAGTCAGGGGCCAGGCAGCTCTTCTGCAGCAGGCGCCACGCTGCTTTCCCTCCTCTGCCTTCTGATCACCGCTCCATAGTGAGCGAGGCTTCTGAGGACGCACACCGATGACGTTGCATGCAAGGCACACTGGGAATAGGCATGACTGCGTGACGTCGGTTGGTGTGCGCTGAGGTCAAGATGGCGGCACCCAGAGCGAAGAAAGCCGGCCGGGATGTGTGGATGCTTAGCGCAGGGGGAGGGGCATCGATTGGGCACCAAAGGAGGCGGGAAGCGCAGTAGATCATGCTTATAAGGAGGGATGACCACAGAAGAAGTGCTTGTGTCCGAAGCTCCCCATTATGGAGGATAATAATAATAATAATAATTTTTATTTATATAGCGCCAACATATTCCGCAGCACTTTACAATTAAGCGGGGACATGTACAGACAATAAATTCAATACAAGTTAAGACAATTCAAACAATGACATTAGGAGTGAGGTCCCTGCTCGCAAGCTTACAATCTACAAGGAAATGGGGGGACACAGTAGGTGAGAAATGCTTGTTAATTCAGGTCTGGCAATTATAATAGGGATTTTCATATAAAGCTGCATGATCCGGTCATCAGCCCGTGTGTTTAAGCGCAATAGACAAGTATCAAGTGCAGTTATCATGTGCATGAAGGGTGTGGAGACAGATGAATAGTAGGGTGCAGATTCAGAATAATATTTGGAAGGAGGGAACAGGGCAAAGTTAGCTTGCTGAGTAGTTGATGTGATAGGCTTCTTTGAAGAGATGGGTTTTCAAAGCGCGCTTGAATAGGTCAGGGCTAGGTATCAGTCTGATCGTCTGGGGAAGTGCATTCCAGAGAGCTGGAGCAGCACGAGAGAAGTCTTGGAGACGGAGGTGCGAGGTTCGGATTACGGGGGATGTTAGTCTTAGGTCATTTGTAGAACGGAGGGCACGTGTAGGGCGATAGACAGAGATGAGAGAGGAGATATAAGGCGGTGCAGAACAGTGGAGAGCTTTGTGGGTGAGAGAGATGAGTTTATACTGGACCCTGTAGCGAATAGGTAGCCAGTGTAATGACTGGCACAAGATGGAGGCATCGGTGAAGCGGCTGGACAGAAATATGACCCTGGCTGCCGCATTCAAGATGGATTGGAGAGGAGAAAGTTTGGTAAGAGGGAGACCGATCAGAAGAGAGTTGCAGTAGTCCAGACGAGAATGAATAAGAGCGACAGTAAGAGTCTTAGCAGTTTCAAAGGTGAGAAAAGGTCGGATTCTGGAGATGTTTTTAAGATGCAGGTGACAAGAGCGACTGAGTGATCGGATGTACGGAGTAAAGGAAAGTTCAGTGTCGAATATGACCCCAAGACAGCGGGCATGCTGCTTGGGAGTTATGGTTGAACCCTCCAGGGTTATTTCGATGTTAGGTAGAGTGAGGTTAGTAGAGGGGAGAAACACAAGAAGTTCAGTTTTAGAGAGATTTAGTTTCAGATAGAGGGAGGACATGATGCTAGAGACAGCAGACAGACAATCCTTGGTATTTTGAATTAGGGTAGGGGTGATGTCAGGGGAAGAAGTGTATAATTGGGTGTCATCAGCATAGAGATGATACTGGAACCCAAATCTGCTGATTGTTTGTCCAATAGGGGCAGTGTATAAAGAGAAGAGGAGGGGGCCTAGGACTGAGCCCTGCGGGACCCCGATAGTAAGGGGACGAGAAGAGGAAGAGGAGCCGGAAAAAGATACAGTGAAGGAGCGGTCAGAGAGGTAGGAGGAGAACCAGGAGAGGGCTGTGTCCTTGAGGCCTATAGAGCGGAGCATAGTGAGGAGGAGCTGGTGATCCACAGTGTCAAATGCGGCAGAGAGATCCAGGAGAATCAGCAGGGAGCAATGACCTTTCGATTTAGCTGTTATTAAATCATTAGAGACTTTAGTGAGGGCAGTTTCAGTAGAGTGTAAAGAGCGGAAACCAGATTGTAAGGGGTCGAGAAGAGAGTTATCCGAGAGATAGCTGATTAGACGGGAGTGGACCAGGCGTTCCAGGAGTTTAGAGATGAAGGGAAGGTTAGAGACAGGTCTGTAGTTAGCAGTGCAGTTCTGGTCCAGGGATGGCTTTTTAAGTAAAGGGGTTATGATGGCATGTTTAAATGAGGAGGGAAATATACCTGAAGAAAGAGAGAGGTTAAATATTTTAGTCAGGTGAGTGGTGACCACTGGTGAGAGAGACTGCAGGAGCTGTGAAGGAATAGGGTCACTGTTGCAGGTTGTAGGCCGAGCAGAAGCGAGGAGCTTGGAAACTTCTTCTTCTGAAACAGGCTCAAAGATGTCTAGTGAGCTTGAGGTGCGGCAGGGAAGGGGATCCAGGCACTGAGGAGATAGGGCTGAGATATCCTGATGGATGTGGTTGATTTTTTCTAGGAAATAAGTGGCCAGATCCTCACCGCTGAGGTTGGTGATGGGGGCCTGTACTTTAGGTTTCAGGAGGGAGTTTAAGGTTTCAAAAAGTCGTCTTGGGTTGTTGGATAGTGAGGTGATGAGGGTGGTGAAGTAGGATTGTTTGGCCAGATGAAGGGCAGAGTTATAGGTTTTGAGCATGAACTTATAGTGGATGAAGTCTTCTGCTAAGAGAGATTTTCTCCACTGCCGCTCTGCACACCTCGAGCAGCGCTGAAGAGAGCGTGTTTGTGTTGTGTGCCAGGGCTGCTTTTGTCTGTGTCGGGTCTTTCTGCGTATAGAAGGTGCTGCTTCATCTAGGGCATTCTTCAGTGTATTATTGAAGTGTGACAATGCTATGTCTGGACAGGAGAGGGTGGAGATGGGGGCTAAAGATGTGTGGAGATTGTCCCTAAGCTGTTGGGTATTAATGGTACGTGTATTCCGATAAGTGTGGTAAGTGGGGGTGTCCCGGGTGAGGAGACAATTCTTGACAGAGAAGGAAAGAAGGTTGTGGTCCGAGAGCGGGAGAGGTGAATTAGTAAAGTTGTGCAGCGAGCCGGGACGGGAGAAAACCAGGTCCAGAGTATTCCCGTCCTCATGTGTAGGAGAATTAGTAAACTGTGAGAGGCCGAATGAAGAAGTTAGAGAAAGAAGATGAGAGGCAGACTGGGAGAGCGGATCATTGATGGGGATGTTAAAGTCTCCCATGATGAGGGTGGGGATGTCACAGGACAGAAAGTGAGTAAGCCAGGTGGTGAAGTGGTCTAGAAACTGGCCGGAGGAGCCTGGAGGGCGATAAACGACCGCCACTCGTAAGGAGAAGGGCTTAAAGAGTCTGACGGCGTGGACTTCAAAGGAAGGAAATGTAAGTGATGGAACCGGGGGGATGACCTGGAAAGCACATTGTGATGAAAGGAGCAAACCAACACCTCCACCCTGTCTGTTCTCAGGTCTGGGGGTATGTGAAAATTTCAGCCCACCAAACGAGAGAGCGGCAGCAGCGGTGGTGTCTGAATGCTGGATCCAGGTTTCTGTAATAGCCAGAAGGTTAAGGGAATTAGAGAGAAAAAGATCGTGAATGTAAGTCAGTTTGTTACACACAGACCGTGCATTCCAGAGAGCACATTGGAAAGTGAGAGGAGAAGGCATGCACTGAATGTTAATAAGATTAGCAGGGTTTCTATATGCAGCTGGAGGAGAGTAATGTATGCTGGTGGAGGGAGGCCCAGGGTTGGGGGAGATGTCACCTGCAACTATTAAAAGGAGAAAAAACAGAAAAAGCAGGTGGTGGGATGATTTGTATGAACGTTTTGAGTGCTGCATGGAGGTTTTGGATGGTTTGGTGTGGGTAAGAAATGTCAATAGAGCCTCAGAGTTAAACATGGGAGAGGGGAAAAGGGAGGGGTGGATATGCAGAGAGTGCACAGAATGTGTAAAAGGGCAGGCGAGTTGTTAAAAAGCAGAAGTGAAGACAAATAAGCAGCAGGTTGATATGATCAATGCATATTTAGTACAACTGACCAAGAAGCAAGCGTGCATGAAAAACTTATGCACCTTACCCGTCTCCTGCCCAACTGCATTGTCTAACTGCAAAACACTTTATCCTGTTGCACTTAATCTGTTGCACGCGTAAGCCCGCACGCGTGCTATCCCAGCCAGAGCTAAATATATATGAAATGAAATGTCTGCTAGCTTCAGCCACCAAAAGGCCACAATCAGTAATTAACCAATTAGCACAAGGCCAGAGCAGGCATTACTATGCAGGGTAAATAACTAACGCTGGACAAGGCCATCAAACTGAGAAAGGGAAAAAAAAAAAAAACACCTTTCTACACTTCAAAGCAGAAACCAAATAGATAAAAAATAAAGACCCACCACAGGAGTGATGGAATGAAATACCATAAAAATATCTGGCACTATATGATGCAGTTCACACTTGTCAGACAGCACACATGGATGATGGAATGAAATACCATAAAAATATCTGGCACTATATGATGCAGTTCACACTTGTCAGACAGCACACATGGATGATGGAATGAAATACCATAAAAATATCTGGCACTATATGATGCAGTTCACACTTGTCAGACAGCACACATGGATGATGGAATGAAATACCTGTGTGAAGAAGAGAAGAGAGGAACATCAGCTTCAATGCATTGTCTAACTGCAAAACACTTTATCCTGTTGCACTTAATCTGTTGCACGCGTAAGCCCGCACGCGTGCTATCCCAGCCAGAGCTAAATATATATCACAGGATATATATTCTCACAGTAGGATTCTCACAGAGGATCACAGTAGACAGCAGAAGGAGCAATCGCCAGTGTCTATACCTGGTCGCCAGCTTGGGTGCACTAAGAGGAACAGCTGCTTGAGTGGTAGGCATCCCAACCAGAGATCACGGGACTCCTCGGTATCCATGAAGGATGTTGTACATACCCCTGACCAGCCTCCGAATTTGGTACTCTTTATTTGACAAAGGGTGGTGAGTGATCTATGAGAATGTCACCTTTTGTTAATGGGGGGGTCATTTTATGCTTAAACCACTAGGGGCCTAGGAAGGCTAGCGCCAAGAGAAAGAATAAAGACTGTGCCCTTTGTAAAACCCCACTGGCAGTCCAGTGGCAGAAAGATCTCTGCGCTGACTGCATACAAAAAATGATACAGGAAGACACATGACTTTTCCATGTGCCTTAGGGCCATAATCAGGCCGGAGGTGCAAGGTTCTCTAAAGACAGCGTTAAAGGGAAGCAAGAGCTTGGGGGCTTGTCACGGATTCGGAGACCTCGCACTCTGGTGGGGTATATCATATGGAATCCCCATCCTCCTCGGACAGTGATGTAGGCGGCCGACCCTGCTTTCTGACCTAGGACACGGATAGACTGGTCAGGGCAGTCAGGTCAACAATGAGCCTAAAGGAGGAAAGGGCTCCTAAATCTCTAGAGGACCTTATGTTTGGGGGCTTGGAGGGAAAAGAGGAAACATACCTTTTCTATTTAATTTCAGGATAAAGGTGCTTGTAGATAAGGAATTGAAGCTGGAGAGGTCTGATAGCCTGCTCTCATTTTCTAGGAAATACCCCTTTGAGGAGAAGGACACAGAAGGTTGGGATAAAATCTCTGATGGGGCAGTAGCAAAGTCCTCTAAAGTCAAACTTGCCCTTGGAAGACTCCGGCATGTTTAGAGACCCGATAGATGGGAAAGCTGATGGGTTCCTGAGGCACACCTGAGAGGCAGCTGCAGGGGGTCTGAAGCCTGTGATAGCTGGGACATGCACTGTCCAATCTCTGATGGTCTGGCTGCAGGAACAACTCAAGAGTAAGGTTTCAAGACATGAAATCTTGGTTAATATGACTGTTGCAGGGAGCAGTGGCCTTTCTAACAGACTCCTCAGCAGACTCTGTGAGGTTAAAGGCTAGGTAGGCGAGCCTATCCAACACGGTTAAACAGGCCTTTTGGCTGAATGGGTGTCCAGCGGACCTGCCTTTGAAAAATAGACTCTGCTCCATCCCATGAGATGGACAGTTTCTCTTCGGACAGAATCGGGAAGACATCTTGGAGAGGGTAGGTGACAAGAAGTTTCCCGGTAGAGGCTAGGAAGCCTTCTTTTTGGAGGAAGAAGTTTAATAGGGGATGACCTCTGGGAGAGGGAGGATAGGAAGGGGGTCTGGATATATGCTCACAGGGCCCTCTACATCTTGAAAAAAGCCCCCCCAATGACATCAGGTCAGAGGCTCTCTCTTTCTTCCTGCCTAGGTAAACATCTCCCCCAGTCGCTGGATCTTGAGTGTCATCGAGGATGGTCTGAAGATGGACTTCGTCCATCCACCCCACCAGATATTTATATTAACACCCCACAGGAAATCACCAGGAGAACAGCTGGCCCTGGAGGCGGAGGTTTTGGGACTGTTTTAAAAACAAGTTCTGTGCGAAGTCCCGATGGAAGAGATAGGAAGGGGATTTTATTCCCCCTCCCCCCCTTTTTTTTTTTTTTAAACAGAATCCAGATGGTTCTCTAAGGACTATCGTCAACCTGAGGAAGCTCAACCGATGGATTGTGAATTCCTTCAAAAAAGCTTTATAGCTGTGTTCACTGACTCTATGGTTTCATGGCAGTCTTAAAAGATGGCTATTACCACATCCGAGGAGGAGGAGTTTATTATATATAGCACCATTGATTCCATGCTCTACCTGGTCCTCACCATGATGACCTAACCTTTCGAAGAAGGCTGCTGCAAGCGATGATCCCTCCCTAAGGTGTTTTCATTCTCCAAAAATCTTTCAGGTGTCCTGTCATGGGTGAAGGGAAAACACCAAGGTTACCGGTAGCCGTTTTTCCAGAACCCATGACAGCAGGGTCAGACTGAGGCACCGGGACACTGGAGAATCCTCCGGTGAGCCCTGCCTCCTGCGACTGCCTCCTTATTTAGTCCCTGCCCTACGAAGTGTGCACTGAGTGGTGCACACTCTATTCTATAGCCGGCAGCAGCGAGTAAGCGATGCAAATGATGTGAACAGTGCAGCCGTGTGGCAGCTCTTTCACATCAACTGCTGCTACTGCTGGCTTCTAAGCGGTGAGCTATGCACAGCATGCCTGTGTGTGCACTGCAGTCTGCAGATGAGAGTGCCGTCCTCCACCTCACCTGCTTCCTGCCCGGTGCTTCCTGTCTGAGACAGCCCAGCTGGATGACATCATCATCCAGCGCGCTGTCTCAGACAGAAAGCTGCCAGTGAAGAAGAGGCTGACGGGATGTGCTGCGGGGAGGTGTGGTGGTGGGGAAGGACCATGATATTGGTGGGGGGAGGCAATGATGGAGGTGGAGGTGTTGTGAACTCATTTTCTGGTCTGCCTCTGGTTTCAGGTGAGGCAGCTGGTTGTGCTGCCAGAGGAGTTGTGAGTTCTTTCCAGGCTCCCTCTGGTGGCAGGAGGTAGTGAAGCTGATCTAATTAACAGAGACCTGCCACCTGATAATGAGGAAGAGGAGTGGACATCTGGAGTCTCAGACTGGATTTAAGACAGCCGACTCCCTATTCCCATGCTGGTGATTTTTTTCCTGCCTCCTGAGGTCTTAGTTTCCAGCTCAGTTCCTGCATTCTCAAGCTAAGTTGTCTTTGCTAATGTTCACATTTGGTTTGGTCTATTCAGTTTTTTGTGTGGTCAGCCAGCGCCGGCTGGGGCTGTGCTGAATTTCCATTCTTATGTCCCAGTATGTGCCAGTGTGCTTTTTGTCCCTTATTAGATTGGCCTCTTTTTGCTCTGTTCTCAGAATATGCCTGAGTGCTGATTATAGTGGGAGAAGTCTAGTGACTTCAGGGGTTTTTTTTGCTATCAGTGTTGGACATTTTTGCAGGGTTTTTTGGCGTGATTGCAGACAGTATCTTTCCTTTCCTGTCCTTTCTAGCTAATGTGGGCCCCATCATTTGCTCAGCCTATTTTCCTACCTGTGATTGTGTTTTCATCTTGTCTTACCATCAATACATGTGTGGGGGCTGTCTATTCCTTTGGGGTCTGCTCTGGGGCAGTTTTAGATTTCCCCTTTTCTTGCTTTAGGCTTATTTAGTCCTCCGGCTGTGATGAGGCGTCTAGAATTGTCGTAGGTACGCTCCACGGCTACTGCTAGTTGTGTGGATAGAATCAGGGGTCTACAATCCACGTAGTTACCAACCTCTCTGGTTTTCTGTGACTTGGCTTGGTCTTGTTTTCCTCCTCGGTGACCCAATCAAAACAGGGAGGCAATGATGGAGGTGATGGGCAATGATGGAGGTGATGGGCAATGATGGAGGTGATGGGCAATGATGGAAGTGATGAAACGGGCAATGATGGTGGTGATGAAATGGTGATGGGGAGGAGGCAATGATTGTGATAGTGGAATGAGCAGTGATGGGGTGGGGGGATGATAGGGGTGAAGGGGGAGAAGGAAATGATTGTGGTGATGAGGATAATGATGGGGTGGAGAGGGGCTGCATTATACTTTGAGGGGGATACATTGTAATCATTGGGGGACTGCATTATTCTCAGGGGACTACATTATATTCTGGGGGCTACATCATACTATATGAGGGGGCTACAGTATACTCTATGGGGGGTTGCATTATTCTCTCAGGGGACTACATTATATTTTGAGGGGCTATATCATTCTATTTGAGGGGGCAGCATTCTGCCCTATGAGGGGGTTACATTTTACTCTATGGGGGGCTGCATTATACTATGAGGGGGGCTGCATTATACCCTATGAGGGTGCTACATTATATTTTATGGTGGGGACTGCGTTATATCTTATGAGGGGTTGCATTATATCTTGTGGGGTGCTGCATTATATTCTATGAGGGGGGCTAGGGCCGTTGCTTGCTGCGGATTCCCTGTCGCAGCTGTTAGCTGCACAGGTCACCTGCCAATCGCCACCCTGTATCGCTGCCACTTGCCCCAGTCCGGGGGCTGCGGCCCATCCGTCCAAGGACTCCTCTGGGGCCTGTGGTGCCCCGGTGTCACCAGAGCATCGGAAGGCTCGAAGACTATGTCAACTCTTCAGCAGCTGGGCCCAGAAGCTGTTATGCCGAAGAACCACCGTCAAGAACGACGAGGGACGTCACGACGGCTAAGTTGATTATATAGTTAAGGACCCGTAGTCGGCCATACCCCGGCCCTATAGTGACCGGCTTTCGTCGGACGTAGTCGTGTTCTACTCTGTTCGTGTTTGCTTGTATTGAGCCCCTGCGAGGGCAACTCTTGTTACCCCTTTGGTTGGTCAGGCTGCGACTGAGGACAGTTACCTATAGGCCTATAAAAGTTATTACTAAAAGCACTAAACCGTCTCGCACCTCGTCACTGTGTCCTGCGTACCTGCTAGTACCACATTTGGCGCAGTTGGCAGGATGCAGTCTCCGAACGCAGATGGCGGTGCACCTGACCAGAGTGGGGCTGCCGATAATGGGGGGGCCCCTGCTCCAGCATCTTTCTGGGGGCTATGCTAAGTAACTTTCCCTGTTTTCTGGCTCCAATACACTGCTGTGGAGCTGGACAGAGCGCATGCGGGGCCTCTTCTGCATGCATCCGATGACCCCCGATTTAAAGGCTGAGGTGGCCCTCATGGTGCTAGATGGGGAAGCCCGGAAGTCAGTGATGAGACCCCCGGGACACCGCACCACCTTTGCCAGGGTCTTGCAGATTCTGGAAGAAACCTATGGGGATCCAACAAACGTGGAAGAGTTGAGGACCCGGTTGTTCAGTCAGATGCAGGGGGAGGGAGAGACCATCACCCAGTATATGAACGCTCTCCAGGAGCTATACACAGCCATAGAGTGGAAGGACGGAGTAGGGGTAGGGTCCATTGACATTACCCTGCGTGACCTGTTAGTGACTGGACTCCGGGACCCGTTAATCAAGTAGGCATTGCGGGAGCAGATTCGAGTGAACCCACGCATAGCTTTCTCTGAGGTGGGGAGTCAGGCACGAGTGCGAGAGCAGGAGCAGGGGATGACTGTTCCCGTGGGGAGGGCCCGGAGCATGGAGGCTTCTGTAAACGTTGTCAGAGAGCCTCAGTGGATTGAGGAAGTGAGACAAGAGCTGAAGAGTATCCGGGGCGAGCTGGCCGAAATGAAGAACAGAACGGAGCCCGCGTCCTGCCTGCTTGGCTACAATCCCAGGCCCTGGGGGCCTCGCAATACCCGGGGTGGCTGGGCCTCACCGCCCCGGTGTTGAGTGTGGAGAACTGGGCCACTTCGCACGAGAGTGTCCGTGGCATGGGAGATACCACCCCAGTGGACATTAAACTAGAGGGCTCCGGGCATTGGGGACGCCGCTCGGAGCCGGAAGCCACAACAAGGGGTGGTGGAAGTCCCGAAGAACTGGTCGCTAAGTGCCCAATAGTGTGGGCCGAAGTCGAGGGTCATGCTGTTCGGTGCCTACTGGATACGGGGTCGCAAGTAACGACCATGCCTGCAACTTGCTTCCGGCAGCATTTCCTGGAAGCAGCAAGGCCCCAGTGGGGGCCCATGATATGACTAGTAGCCGCGAACCAACTGCCGGTACCTGTTGCCGGAGTGGTGTGGCTCCAGATGACGCTGTGTGATAAATCCCTCGGCCGCAGGGGAGTGGTCCTAACCCAAGGAGAAACTAACAACCATCATCCAGTTATCTTGGGCATGAACATACTACGGGAGTTCAGCAATCTACTCCTCAACGATCCCAAGCAGGAGACCTTGAGCCAGTGGGGTTCTCGCACGGCCCAAGGGTAGGTCTTCCAGTGGTTGGTGCGGGAGGCACGAGTGTTCCAGGAGTGCCAGAAGGGTGAGGCGCTGGCAGTCATCACGCCGGCGGCTCCCCTGCTCGTGCTTCCTCCAGGGCAGACTGTGGTGGCCCTGCCGATCCGCGCCCCGATGCCACTGGAGGGCGTGGAGGTGCAGTTGGAACCATGCTACTCAGAGCGCCTGCAGCCTGGCATACTGGAGAGCTGGAGAACCACAGGAGTTTGTAGAATAAAACATGGTCTTTATTTCCATATACAAAAGAGAAAATTGTATCACACATACATAGACAATGAATTCAATAAACACACCAAAACCGGAACATGTGATGTGCTCACCATAGGTAACAACCACAGTGGGTTAATCCCCAATTGCCAATCCCCCATGCCCCAAGCTCAAAGCATGAAGTCCCATTGTGAAAATAATTAGTGGTGCCATAACTGGACCCAGCTATCCATATAGCCTCTGTAGTCCTGCTTCAAATATAAGCAGGCACCATATGCGGGTAAACACTCAAATGGGAAAAGGCAGGACAAGGGGCGACCAGTAATACTCTCATCCAGGCGCGCAACCACCACAGCCCGGGACACCCCAACGAGCGTTTTGCCAACCAGCGTTTAGCTTTCTCGAGGGGAAGTACAATGGATGCAGGTGCAGGACCTTTTAGTGGCATCATAATTAGGTCACCTGATCATCAGCTGACCATCCGCTGTTCTGCACGCCGAGCGCTGTGTGTAGGCGGCGCATGCGCAGATCACCGGCATCCCACAGCCCCGAACACCTGGCACCCAGCCGGGAAGCGAGCGGGGACAAACAGTCCCCAGTCGCAGACAGACACAGGATGTGCCGGATAGTCAGGGCCGGGGGGAGCAGGGGAACCACGCAGGTGCACCCCAACAGCGCCAGACACAAGCACACGGTGCCATAAATCCACATAAGACATGAACAACAATAAGAAATGCCACCTGTTCCACACCCAGATCGAATATCTGGGGCATACGGTGTCAGCGGAGGGTGTCAGACCATCCCTTGAAAAGGTTGCTGCCATCCAGGGGTGGCCTACCCCCGAGACGGTGAAAGACATGTGGGCCTTCCTGGGGTTGGCCGGCTACTGCCGTCGGTTCGTGAAGAATTTTGCATGCCGAGCCGGAGCCCTGCAGGACCTGCTGAAGGGGACTCCAGCCGGGGCGAATGGACGGAAGGTCCAGTGGCAGCAACCGCAAGAGGATGCGTTTCAAGATCTCAAAGCTGCACTCTCGGAAGCCCCGGTATTGGCGTATGCGGATTTCTCGCAACCGTTCATCCTGCATACCGACGGGAGCCTCAAGGGACTAAGAGCTGTGTTGTCACAGGTGCAGGACGGCCGAGAGAAAGTGATCGCCTGTGGTGGCCGGTCGCTTAATGACTCCGAACGCAACCCGGACAATTACAGCTTCTTTAAGCTTGAGCTCCTCGCAGTAGTGTGGGCAATGACGGAGCGGTTCGCAGAGTACCTGGCGGGCTCCGAGGTGGTGGTGGTGCGGACTGACTACAACCCACTAGCCCATGTGGAGAATGCCAAACTGGGGGCCCTGGAGCAGCGGTGGGTGGCTCGGATGGCCAAGTTCAACTACAAGATCATCTACAAAAGAGGGGCTGAAAACGTGCACGCTGACGCACTCTCCAGAATCCGACACACCACCCCAGGGAGGAATCGAGATGACGAATTAGAAGAGATGCCGTTCGCCCTCACCACTGCCCTCACCACTCACTTACAGCCAATGCGCAAGAAGCGCCTCATCCGGGACCCTTAGGGGGATTGCTGGAACAGCCACACGACAAGTGGATCCAGCAGCAACAGGAAGATGGAGAAATTGGACTCCTGCGCCGATGGGTGGCCACCGGCAAATTGCCCACTGGCTCACAGAGACAGACTTTGACCCAGGATATGTTGCGCCAGTGGGAGAAACTAGTCATCAAAAAGGGACTCTTATATCGGAAAGCCGTGTCACGAACAACGTCTGCTACAATATGGCAGGTGATCGTGCCCGGAACCCATCTCAGCCAACTGGCTCGGGAAGCCCACGAAAAGGTGGCTCACTTTGGTGCTCAAAAGACTATGCAATGGTTGCAGCAGATAGTGTACCACCTACGCTTGCACGCTGCTGTGGAAGAAGTTTGCTGAACCTGCCGCCTGTGCGAGCTCGCTAAACCTCCCGCGCAACGAGCCCCGGTGCAGACAATTGTAACATCAGCTCCTCACGGTGGACTATCTGACCATAGGTCCTGCCTACCAGGGATATGAACATTGTGGATCACTTCACCAAGTTCGCCATGGTCCCTCCCACCCGAGACCAGACAGCGGAGTCGACCGCCTATGCGATTTGTAAAAACTTTATCCAAGTGTACGGCTGCCCGCAACGAATACATTCGGACCAAGGAGCGTGCTTCCTAGGAAAAGTCATGGAAGAACTACATCATCTCTATGGTATCGATAAGTCTCGGACTACACCATACCACCCGCAGGGAAACGGACCCTGCGAATGATTCACTCGGACACTAATCCAAATGCTGCGTACCCTGGAGAGCGACCAAAAGGCCCGCTGGTCTGAATACGTCCCTGAGCTGGTGTGGGTATATAATAACCGGGTGACTGGTTACACCCCCTACTCATTGCTGTTTGGACGGGAAGGCAAAGGAATCATGTAAGTGGGAGATAAACCCGGAGGAACCTCAACCCTGAACCGGAGTATCCTCGTGGGTCTGAAACCACCGGCACCAGCTGCAGACCCTCCACCGAATCGTCCATTACAAAGCTCCAGGATCTAGAACACCCGGTGCGAGCGCTGCCCCACCAATTGACTTCCAGACTGGGTATCGGGTACTCGTACTAGATCAACGCCCCCAAAACAAGTTAGAACCATGGTGGGAGGAGAACCCGTACCGAGTGTTGCGCCGGATAAGCCCCGACGGGCCTGTGAATGAAATACAATCCGACGCACCTCTCACTCGTGTTGTGCACCATAACATGTTACGGCCTTGTGCATCCACTGATCCCATGCAACCCGAACCGATCCCTCAGGTCCCCGACACCCCCCCTGCCCATGGTCTGGGACCTGGACGATGAAGAGGACTCCCCAACCGCATCTGCGGGGCACCCAAGTAGTGACACTACAGTGGACCCGGGCATCCCACCAGAATCTACTATCCTACCACCATCCACCACCCCAGAAGACTCCACCATACCCAAACTTCGTCGCTCCGAGCGATCAACAGCTGGCAATCCCCCTGAACATTACGAACAGGACCAGTTCGTATGGCGACAAGGACTGTCATCTCGAAAGACTAACCCAAGTCTACCAAAACCCTTGCCCGAGAACTGGCGAGCATGCAGGATGGGGGAGTGTGGGAAGAAGGGCCCCCACCGAGTGATTGGGCCGGAACCAAGGGGACCATCACCTAGGTTCCGGGGGACAGAGTTCAGGGACGGACTGTTGAGATGAACAGATGGGCTGGGGGAGGAGCCAGTATAAAAGGGCGGGGAATGCTAGTCACGGTGAGTCAGCAGACCTGGACAGTGACTGAGAGCCAAAGCGACTTACCAGAGCCAGGAGAGACGTTCACCTAGGACATCAGAGGGATAGCGCCCAGACGACCATCCGAGAGCTGCTGCCGCCTCACCCCAGCCCGTGGCTGCAGCCTACCCGTGGTCGCTCGTTGCCGCCTCGCTCCAGCCCACGGCTGCGGCCAGTCTCCCGCCACCCATGGCCGCGGCAAGTCCAGTGCCGTCGGCGGCCACCACTGTCCCGCTCTGGTTCGCGGCAAGGGCTGGGCCGTTGCTTGCTGCGGATTCCTCGTTGCAGCTGTTAGCTGCGCAGGTGGCCTGCCAATCACCACCCCGCATCACTGCCTCTTGCCCCAGTCCGGGAGCTGCGGCCCATCCGTCCAAGGACTCCTCCGGGGCCTGTGGTGCCCCGGTGTCACCGGAGCATCGGAACGCTCGAAGACTACATCAACTCTTCAGCAGCTGGGCCCAGCGGCTGCTGCACCGAAGAACCACCGTCCAGAACGCCGAGGGACGTCAGGACGGCTAAGTTGATTTATATAGTTAAGGACCCGTAGTCGGCCATACCCCGGCCCTATAGTGACCGGCTTTCGCCGAACGTAGTCGTGTTCTACTGTTCATGTTTGCTTGTATTGAGCTCCTGCGAGGGCAACTCTTGTTACCCCTTTGGTTGGTCAGGCTACAACTGAGGACAGTTACCTCTAGGCCTATAAACGTTATTACTGAAAGCACTAAACCGTCTCGCGCCTCGTCACTGCGTCCTGCGTAACTGCTAGTACCACATGGCAATACTAAAGCAACATCTCAAGACATCAGCCAGGAAGTTAAATCTTGGATTTTCTAAATGGACATTGACCTGAATCATACTGCCAAAATGGTAACAAAGTGGCTTAAGGATGGCAAAGTCAATGTTTTGGAGCTGCCATCACAAAGCTCTAATCTCAATCCTATTGAAAATTTATGGGCAAAGCTAAAAAGGCCGATGTGAGCAAGGTGACCTAGAAACCTGGATAAGTTACATCAGTTTTGTCAGCAGGAATGAGTCCAAATTCGGACAAACTATTGATAAGCTTGTGTGAGGATATCCCAAATGCTTAACCCAAGTAATTCAGTTTAAGGGCAATGGTACCAAATACTAATAAAATGTATGGAAACTTTGCAGTAAGTAATAAAGTCTTAAAACCTTCTCTCTCATTATTCTGGCATCTGGTAAATATTAATAATTATGGTAATCCCAATTGACCTAAAACAGGAAAGGTGTATTCTGATTTCATGTCAGATATTGAGAAAAACGTGCAGATGTCTTTTTATATAGTGTTTGTAAACTTCTGGTTTCAGCTGTATATGAAATTTACTTCATTACTGTTTGGAAGATCTATGGCCTGATTCATCATTGCCCTTGCGCTTTTTTTTTTTTCTGTCATTTGCACATATTTTTGCTAAGTTCATCAATTCTGTAATCATTGCAAAATTTGTTACAAGGCCATTCCAGTCCCCCTTGGGGCACATTTTGCACCATTTTATCAAAAGTGTGAGTTTGTGCTTAAAAATTCACAAATGCATTTCAAAACTGAACTGAAAAATAAGACCATTTTTGACTTTGCTCCAAATTCATAAATCATATGCACCATTTTTTTAAGAATTTGGTGCCAAAAACTGCAACTACACAACCACAAGACAAAAAACGAAAGGGCAGTGAGGATACTCGGTACCAGGCAGACTCGTAAAGGGGCTGTGTCACGGCAGCAGTGACCAGGTCAGTGGCCCTGGGCACCCAATAATAGGGGAGATGGTGGAAAAGGGATAAATAAAGTTTGTAATAAAGTGTTTGTGACGCCACCCGTGGTATTCAGTCAGGGGACCAACGCTGCATCCTCTGGAATGATAGGGCAGCAGAGATGGTTAACCTCTCCACGGGTAGAGCTGTATCCCAGAGCAGTTAGAATATTAAAGGTGATGTTGGTGGTAAGTGTGGTGTAGGGCAGGTGATGCGTGAATCACTTAGAGGACACAGCAGGGTGCAGTTTCCTTTACCTTTTACTGAGCAGTGCAGGTACAGTCCGGGGCTCAGGCTACAGATGGTTCTAGATTCGGTCAGCCTGGAAGCAATTTGGGAATTTTGTCAGGTGGGTTGTGAGGTCTCCTTTCTAGTGCTTTTCTCTGAGGTACTTGCTGCTGTAAACTCTATTCAAGTTTCTCTTTCTAGCTGAGGCTTAGGTAGAACTCCACTCGCATGACAGGCAGCTGTAGCCTGCTTCAGGGATCACTCCTGTTTGGCGTCTCCGACTCACACGTGCTGCTGTGTCATCAAGTATCAGTTGGGGGACAGAGGATCTACGGTCTTCTGCCCTCTGGATTCTGCTGCTGGGGCTTTAGTACCCACACAACCTCGGGCTCTGGAGCCCGGTCACTGGCTCTCAAGCTTGGGAGTGAGCTCAGATGGAGCTCCTATCCCCAGCTCTTCTCCAAATGTCCTCTCTCAACCTTGTTCATGCTCTAACTGCCACTAAGTTCCTCCTCCTGACCAGAGAGCAGCAACCCTGAAGTCTGGTTTAGAGCTCCCCCTGCTGGCCTGGAACAGAAACTGTGTTGTATGATGGAACCACCTGACAAGGGGATTCCTTCTTTGCTTCCAGGCATGACATCACTCCCCCCCCCCCCCCACCGAGGGAGGCAAGGCCATTGTGGCAACTGTACTCCTGGGGTGCCACAAAAGTGACTTTAAAAAATAATTGCAAATGAATCGTGGCTTATATGTTCAGAGATGCATAAAACCACATACATGTAGGTTGGCATTGAAATAGAACATTTGCAGCATGTGATTTCTTTAAGTCCCCTCTTGTACTATACTGGCAGTGTAAAATACAGATTTTCAGCAAACAAATACACAACATAAAATCCACAGCATTTTTGCTTAATGGGAATTTAGGTTAAAGGGCAGGTCTTTCAGAAAAATCCAAGGAAAGTGCTAAATATGCGATTCTCTGACATGTAAGTAAAGGTTCCTCAAAGTAATAAAATGTCAGTTTATTTTTTTTCCAAGATGCCTTTTATCTCCATCAAATATCTCATCATTTCATAGAAATTTACTCCACACAATGTATAGTAAAGTCGGCATGTAAGGGTTAAAAATAAACTCCACATAAGACTGTTTTAATACCTGTAATATATCAACATTTAATGATGGATTGCAAATCTTAAACCATCAGATAATCTATTCCCATATGTCAACGGAGATTAAAAATCCGGAGATTCTAAGTCTTTGTACTTTATTCAGCACATGTTCTGTGGCATTTGCAATCCATATGGGCTTCAAAGGCATTAATATATTGATGTCTGTCTGTACTTTGCTAACAATGGGACTGCTAACACCTTGCAGACTATATCCTTCTTTTTTTTCATTTTCTTGTGATTTTGATTACTATAGACTGTGTTTAGCAATAATCAATAATGAAGTAATGCATATTTGCACTGGACAAACGTTCACATCCTGATTTTAATTCTGACATTATGAGCTGTCAGATGAGCCAAAGTGTGTTAGTGAAAGACGTGATGCCCATCACCCTTTGTGATCACTAGCTGCAGCGCTCCATGCTGCCATAGTGGTTACACCAATTATTTCATGGCAGATTATGACTTAAGCCGGCCATACACATTAGATGACTGTCAGCTACACGATGCTTTGGCCCATTCAACGACTGACAGTCCTCTCGGCCGACTTTCCCATACACAACCGTGCGCTCCTGTGTTATCTGAGATGTCACAAATCAATATCTCTGCTGGCAGCTTATCATCTGGAGAATGCCATGGGCAGTCTGAAACTAGACATGCCGAATGAGCTTTCTTCTTAGAAATCAGTTGGCCAACGCACCCATACACATTAGACTGTTGGCCAAACCCATTGATATCTAATATGCCTGGGCACCTTTAGCTTCTGGTTTGTTTGCTAGCAACCAAGTACAGAAAAGTGATTGGGATCTCCCTGTACTTCAAAGAAAAACACTAAAAAGGCAATTGCAAGGTAGTAACGTGTGAACTGTGACTGCTTTGTGACCTTTGTTTGTTTTGCTCTTTCAGTGCATCTTCATTGGCTTCGATGTTTAGCGTGATTCCAACTATCTGCTTTGGCTTTCAGGTAATTTGCTGATATTTAAGGAATAAAATCAATAAAATGTCCTTGTCTTATTCAACATTCTATGTGGAAAAAATATTACAATGCTATTTATATAAAAAAAAAATTCCATGCCTCATTCATAATTGCACTTCTATGGTCCCCCAATGGTCTCTGGTCTTCCTGCTCAATGATCTGTGACTGCTTCACTAGCGATTGCCTGGTCCCCTGCTAGTCTTGCCTCAGTTTGGCCTCCAGTGATGAGATCTTCTCCCATGTAACCTCAAAGTTGGTCAGTGTGTCAAGAGGAGCAGAGGACTAGTAAAAGCAAGCATGGAAGCAACAGGGAAGGAGTTATTTTTGATTTTGTCTTTTCCTTAGGAAATCTGCACAATTTAATGTTGACGTGGCTCCATGGTTTACTCTTGTCTTGCAGGATAACTGCAGCAGCAATTCATCTCCTTGAACAATGCTCTGTGTTTTCATCTTTTAGTGTCATGAAGCTTGTATAACCATCTATAGCAGTATGAAGAACAAACGCCTATCAAACTGGGTCGCAGTGTCAGTGGTGTCCATGCTGATCTGTCTGCTCATTTACTCTCTAACAGGTAGAGGAAAAACTTCATGAGTGTAGATATGTCCATGTGATGACATTATTATTAATAATTATTATTATAGCACCATTGATTCCATGGTGCTTTACATGAGAAGGGGTTACACACAAATTACAGATTCACTTACAGTAAACAAACTTACAATCAGACTGATATAGAGGGGAGAGAGGACCCTGCCCTTTTGGGCTTATGGGTCGCCCTCCCAGGGCTGTGGAGTACTCGGTACCGGGCCCGATGAGCTTCAATGGGAGATGTCACGGTAGCTGGGACCCGGCCCGTGGCCCTGGGCGCCAATTGTAAACAGGGGAAAGTTTAGAAGTGATTTGTGACACCACCTGTGGTGTTCGGCAATGAAGATGTAAGCCGACGCTGCAGACAGATCCTCTGGGACAGATGGTGTGGTGCAGCAATGATGTTATAGCCCTCCACAGGCAGGGCTGTAGTCCCAGGGCAGTGTAGGTGAAGTGACACTTAGATGGTGTAGTATCGGGCGCAATGGATGTAGCAGTGCTGGGCGGGTCGGCGCAGGAATAAGTGGAGCACACCAGGGCATGTAGTTCCCAAAGCTTTACACAGTCTGTTGCAGGTACAGGTGCCCGCATCCGTGCCGTGTCCTCCGGGTCAGGAGCTCAGCCAACTTCCAGCCAACTCAGGCAAGATGAAGTACTCCTTTCCAACACTCCACCAACATATGTGCCTTTTCTGAACGTCTCCTCTTATAGTGCCTTTGAATGAAGTACTCCTAGTACTGAGTTACACTGGAGTTCCTCCTGTCAGATGTTCCTATGAACTCTACTTGTATGGCAGACAGCTGTAGCCTGCTTCGGGGACTCCTTCTACCTATTCCTGGCTCACTATCATTGTTGTGCCCCCAAGTCTGGTGTGGGAATAAAGTGGTCACTACTTCTATTCCTCTGGTGTCTGCTGCAGGACCATTAGTATCCATACAACCTCGGGGACCGGACCACAGCCTTGCACTTAGAACTTGGGGAGGGTTCTCTCTTCCCACCCTGATCCTTAGTCCTCCTATTCTCCTTACGTTCCGTACTAATCCTTCTTTCCAATGGAGAATCAAGCTTCCTTTCTGTCTCTTTCCTGTGCCAGCAAACCCAGATCACTGTGGCCTGCTGCAGCATTTCCTTCTTCCATCCCTCTCCCGGGGATCTTCTCTATCTCACTCTCTGTCCTTCTACATCCTCACTCACTGACTGACTGACTGACTGACTGACTGACTGACTGACTCAACTCTTCCCGCTCTTTTATGTAAACTCAGCTCCACCCACCTCCCAGCACGTTTCGTGTTCCATGCTACACTCCAAGCAGGGAGCCGCCAAAGGTGCTTTGCTACACTTTATGGTGTGGGGTGCAGGTGTTGGAGTGTGGTCAGGTGTCTCCACCTTACCTGAATAGTGGGACACCACACCTCAGGAGGAGGTGCAGTATCTCTGTGGTGACTGAACCCTCAGGGGTGCCACACTTACATGCTACAGGATGGTGGGGAAGGAGACAGTAGGTTGGGGGTGTTTCAGCAGATCCAGTGATGGTGAGGCGGTAGCTCCAGTAGTGGTGAGGAGGCAGCGGGATCATTGCAGGCTGTAGGCTTTCTTGAAGAGGTGGGTTTTCAGGTTCCGGCTGAAGGATCCGAGTGTGGTTGATAGCTGGATGTGTTGGGGCAGGGAATTCCAGAGGATGGGGGCTATTCGGGAGATGTCTTGGAGGCGGTTGGGTGAGGAGCGAATAAGTGTGGAGGAGAGAAGGAGGTCTTGGGAGGACCGGAGATTACGTGAGGGAAGGTATTGGGAGGTTAAATCAGAGATGTATGGAGGAGACAGGTTGTAGATGGCCTTGTAAGTCAGTATTAGTAATTTGAATTGGATACGCTGAGGGAATGGGAGCCAGTGAAGAGATTTGCAGAGGGGAGAAGCGGAGGAGTAGCGAGGAGAGAGTCACTAACATGGTAATATACCCTTAAAGTGCATCTGTCAGTAGGATCAGCCCTCCTAAGCCATGTAGGACATAGGAAGCTGAATAACCTATCTTGATAACTGCAATCTGATCTTAGTCCAGAGAAATCCACATTTTTGTAAATGAGCTGTAAAGATCTATGGGCCGGATATGGCTCTCCCGGAAAATCTGCCTCCAGTCGAGCTAATTTAAAATGATAGATTAGTTTAAGATTAACACACTGGCGCCAGTCCACTTGGCAGAGAAGGAAGGTCCACTATTCCCAGATGCAGCTGGTGAATAACAGGCTCTGTGCTGGTGCCTGTTTAAAAGAGCTAAAGCTGATAAGAAAAGAAATACACCGCGCTATACTGGGAACTGAAAAAATAATATAACTGAGTACTTACTTGCTGGTGTGTGAAAAAATCATGTGGTGGTGGATGTATGGCAGTATTCTGAGACTATTCACCTTGTCATAGATTGTAAATAGAAACACCAGCAAAAGATATCAAATGTCCATGCTATAAGGCAACTCAATATCATACTTCAATAAAGGAGGAACAACGAGTATATATAGCCAAAAGTACAAAAAAGAATTGTATTTATCAAAAGTTATACTTTAATAAATATATGTAGTACAAACATAATACGTTAACAAACATGCATGGGCATACATAAATGTCATGTGACTAACTCCATGGGTCAATATAATGACCAGGAAAAGCGGGACCCAAAATTTAAATAACACATGCACCATTCAAGAAAAAATCATATAAAGAGTTAAAGGTGGTTTAGAAACACATGTTATCCAGCGATAGGGGTTAAACAGTACTGACTTCCCCAAAGCATAAAATTCCTATACCGCTAGGTAAACAACCTCCCATAGACACTAATTAGCGCCTCTCAAAGTGTACAATTCAGTGCGCGGTGAAGGAAAGGTTTATAAAAGAAATGATATGAAATAATTACCCATAGTGGTATGTATAAAGTCCCGTTTAGACCTTGGTCCTATACCCCGACGCGCGTTTCGCGTACACAAGGTATCGCTTCCTCAGGGGGCCTCAATTACTCAATGGTGCATGTGTTATTTAAATATTGGGTCCCGCTTTTCCTGGTCATTATATTGACCCATGGAGTTAGTCACATGACATTTATGTATGCCCATGCATGTTTGTTAACGTATTATGTTTGTACTACATATATTTATTAAAGTATAACTTTTGATAAATACAATTCTTTTTTGTACTTTTGGCTATATATACTCGTCGTTCCTCCTTTATTGAACCTTGTCATAGATGTATATTGCCTTGCATTTGGATGCCAAAACTGCTAAGTAGATAATATAGGGTTAAATGGGGGTGAGCCCGTTAGTGTGTTTCAGAGGGAAAAAATAAATAAATAAATAAAATAAAATATGAACTAATCTTGATTTACTCACTTAAGGAAATCAGAACCATATAAAATACATGCTGTAAATGTAGCCATTGCCAAGTATTAAGATTGGAATGTTTCAGCCTGTTTCTGATGTAAAAAAATATAATAGTTGAAAAATAAAATGAAAGACAAAAAAAAAAAAAAGAGGGGGATAAATAGATGTTTGAGATGATAACTGAATGCTGACCTTACTGCATGCCAATTTCAACAGGCGAGGTCAGAATGATTAATCCTGTGCAAAACAAATGATGGCACAGTTCCTGCAAAGTGAATGAGCGTTAGTTACAGCTTGTGCCCACTAGTGGAACGAGGTGCTTAATTCTGGTGCACTTACTTGCAGGGCCAGTGCTCAGTGAGGCAGGCTTGGGTGCTCAGCGTGGGGGCTTCTGCTGCTAATCCGTATGGACGTGGAGACCGCTGCTGCCTCGCGCGCTCCGGCCGAGAGCAACGCTGAGGGACTCGGCGTGTGATGGGGCAGGGCTAGCGTGACGTCACGCTGGGGGTAAGACGGTGGCTCAAAGGCAGCACAATACCGACATGTTTCGAGAGATAGCTACTCTCTTCATCAGGGTTGTAATTTAAAATGAAAAGGGGTGTTACTAATGTGAGACATGTAGTGACTAACAGTCTGCTCTCATAATCTACATGTCTCACATTGGTACCTGGAGGCAGATTCTCAGGAGAGATGTCAATATCATAGATCTTAACAGCTTATTAACATATTGAGGAAAAAGCGTGGTTTTCTCTGGAATAAGACATCGGATCACAGTATCATTTTATTCTGCTTCCTATGACCTACATGTCCATATAGACTGCTTAAGAGGGTTGACCCCACTGACCAATTCTTTTTTTAATTGAGAATGAATGAAATCTTTACTTTTCTAAACTACAGAATGTATTTTACCGAAAATGGCTTTCAACTCTAAACCATACATAGGGATTTAATTTGTCACTACCAGTCTAACATGCATCAATGGAAGCCATTTTAAAATGTCACATCTTACATGAGTGGACTACTTTCTTATTGCTGTATATTTTGAGTATGCCTTAAAATTGATTGCAATGTCAATTAATCATAAGATGTGCTAATGAGTTAGGATTCCACTACCTGATCTCTAACATGTCCTGAAGGGAGGGCGACCATGTAGATGTGTGTGGCACACTGGCAGTTGTATAGGGCTGTACATGCAGAGACATGGGAGGCAGAACTTGACATGTCATTTTATTAAAAAACAGCAGAAACTTGGAAGTCAGTTTTCCATGGACTTCCCATAAATTCCCCTAATAGTCTTATTCACGTGTAAATTTTTGGTGTACCCATATTTTTCATGGGTAAAACTCTAACCTACTGTAGGCTATAGAGTTGTTCACATGTCCGGGATTTTTTTTTTCTTTACACTTGAATCAAACGGATATACTTTGGACACAGCAATTGATGTATATCACTTAAAGGTGTAAAGTGAATTAAATATCAAAGGTGATATATATCTGCTGTATCAAAGGGAATGTCAGACCATTCAGAAATGGTGCAAAACCAAAAGAGAAAACCGAACAAGGGTCAAGAAATAGTAGAACAAATGACAGCTAAAATTTAATAGTGAGGGTAAAAATGTAGCACTACAAAAATCAAGGTGCCAACACAGACAAAAACATCAATTGATAATATAATTACAATTATTAAAAAAATTATAAAATTAGTCGATATTAGAATCAAGTAAATACCCCAGGTAATGGCTACAAAAAATGGTTATATTGCACATGATAAAAACCTAGAGGAAGAAAAAGGAGATGAGGACCAATCTTGCACTGGCTGTGTGACAAACGAATATATTGTTATAATTTGTTAATGGTAAAAAGTGCAAGGAGTGTGAGTATATGATCACAGCAAAAAATAATAAATTTAAAAATATGTAAATTATATAGGCTTAATACACTGCTCAAAAAAAATGAAGGGAGCACTGAAACAACAGAATATAATTCCAAGTAAATCAAACTTCTGTGAAATCAGACTGATCACTTAGGAAGCAACACTGTTTGACAATCAACTTCACATGGTGTTGTGCAAATGGAATAGACAACAGATGGAAATTATTGGCAATTATCAAGACACCTTCAATGAAGGAGTGGTTCTGCAGGTGAGGACCACAGACCACATGATGTTTTGGTCACTTTTGAATGTTAGTTGTGCTGTCACACTCGTGGTAGCATGAGACGGACTCTATAACCCACACAAGTGGCTCAGGTAGTGCAGCTCATCTAGGATGGCACTTCAATGGGAGCTGTGGCAAGAAGGTTTGCTGTGTCTGTCAGCGTAGTCTCCAGAGGCTGAAGGTGCTACCAGAAGACAGGCCAGTACACCAGGAGATGTGGAGGGGGGCCGTAGAAGGGAAACAACCCAGAAGCAGGACCGATACCTCAGCCTTTGTGCAAGGATGAACAGGAGGAGCACTGCCAGAGCCCTGCAAAATGACCTCCAGCAGGCCACAAATGTGCATGTGTCTGCACAAACTGTTAGAAACCAACTCCATGAGGATGGTCTGAGGGCCTGACATCCACAGATGGGGGTTGGGCTCACAGCCCAACACCATGCAGGGCACTTGGAATTTGCCACAGAACACCAGGATTGGCAAATTCGCCACTGGCGCCCTGTACTCTTCACAGATGAAAGCAGGTTCACATTGAGCGAATCCTGCTTTGAGCAGGGGGTTGGACCAGATGGCCCAGGAGGTCCCTTCCAACTCTACGATTCTATGATTTCTATGAGCACATGTGACAGTCTGGAGATACCGTGGAGAGCGATCTGGTGCCTGCAACATCCTTCAGCATGACCGGTTTGGCAGTGGGTCAGTAATGGTGTGGGGTGGCATTTCTTTGGAGGGCCGCACAGCCCTCCATGTGCTCACCAGAGGTAGCCTGACTACCATTAGGTACCGAGATGAGATCCTCAGACCCCTTGTGAGACCATATGCTGGTGTGGTTGGCCCTGGGTTCCTCCTAATGCAGGACAATGCAAGACCTCGTGGCTGGAGTGTCAACAGTTCCTGCAAGATGAAGGCATTGAAGCTATGGACTGGCCCGCCCGTTCCTCAGACCTGAATCTGATTGAGCACATCTGAGACATCATGTCTTGCTCCATCCACCAACGTCATGTTGCACCACAGACTGTCCAAGAGTTGCCAGATGCTTTACTCCAGGTCTGGGAGGAGATCTCTCAGGAGACCATCCACCGCCTCATCAGGAGCATGCCCAGGCATTGTAGGGAGGTCATACAGGCACATGGAGGCCACACACACTACTGAGCATCTTTTCCTTGTCATGAGGCATTTCCACTGAAGCTGGATCAGCCTGTAATTTGATTTTCCACTATAATTTTGAGTATCATTCCAAATCCAGACCTCCATGGGATATTCATTTTGATTTACATTGATAATTGTTTTATTGTTCTGAACACATTCCACTATGCAATGAAGAAAAATTTGCAACTGGAATATTTTATTGAGATATCTAGGATGTGGTATTTTAGTGTTCCCTTTTATTTTTTTGAGCAGTGTACTTCTTGTTCATTGAACATTTTATGCCGTAATTCTTCCCATATAAAGCTTTATTTCCTTTATATCATATATCTTTAAGCATCAATATGGCACCTGTGTTCTATCAGTTCTTTACACATATTTATATCGTTCTGTGACCAGACAATATTCTCCTTTCTTCTTTCCCGTCTCCGTTCCTCCCCCAGCTTTTCTATTTTCTGCACATTATTTGATATACATTGTGTTTTACTTATAATTGATCATGATTTATGATTGTACTTGGTTTTAATTGATATATCACAGTTGTATTTTGTTGTCACTTTGCACATGCACTCTATCCGATCAGGTCTCCTTAGCGTCTTGACTCGCTGTGATTTCTCAGTGCAGATGGCGCGCTGTATTGACATCAGTGTGACCTCTGCACTGAGACGCCACAAGGAGTAAGAAGACATTGAGCAGACATTGGTGTATTAGGAATGGGAGAGGTGAGTATTTGAAGCCGGGGCCAGCACTGTCATCAGGCCCTCCCTGACTCAACCTACAGTGCGCCAAGTCTCAGTCCAGATCGGCTCATCACATTGGTCAGCAGCAGGCATTTCCGCAGTAGAATGCAGTCACTTCTCCATGCCTTCGGCGACTCACATGACTCTTCTTCCAGGACTGGTCCTGATTGCACTGCCATGGCAGCCTTTTTTAGTGCTTTCATAGTACAAACATCAGGGGTGGGGGGAAATTCAGAGGGTGCTTTTTTGTTGTTGTTGTTGATGTTGTCAGATTGCAGAGAACAGCATCGTTTTTTTATGGACTGTCCATAAATTTACAGACTGGCAACTATACTTTGGATTCAAAAGCGACACTATGGAGAAATTGCTGCTTATAATTATATCACAATTCATCGCCATATAATACAATGTTTGACCATGGAATAGAATGAGAAATTAGTATTATATAGTCTCCCAAATTGCACAAGTAGGTAGTGTGCAGCACATGAAAACACCTCTCGGTGTGAGTTCAGCATACACACATGTAGGGATTCCCAGTCAATCTCCCATGCTGGCGCTTACCAGGCCTGAATCCGTGTACTTTTGTGATCTGACGAGGGGAGATGCGTTCAGTTTGCTTTATCTATCTTCTTCACCTTCAGGCATCTATGGATACCTTACATTTGGGGAAATCGTAGCGGCGGATATCCTGATGTCCTATCCAGGCAACGATGCTGTCGTTATAGTAGCCCGATTGTTGTTTGCCATCTCGATTATCACCATCTACCCAATCATACTTCTACTTGGAAGGTAAGCGTCTCTTGGCGTTCAAGATTATATCACAGTAGGTTCTTGCTAATGGTGAAAAGCTGTACAAAACTGGATTTCCTCATGTTCTCCTCATTAAAGGGAATATTTCAGTAGGGTTTCACACCCCAAACTATATGCAGTCTGGGCCTTGCTGACTCAGAGGAAAGTGAGGTACTAGTTTAGGACCATCCTGATGGGGTATGTCTTGTTAAGTGGGGATGGCTTTTATACTTTATTTTTTTATTCTTCACTATGTTCTTTACATGTATTTCTGTTTTTTGCATGGTATTTGTTCATTGTTTTTAGTCTAGGTTTTATTTGTGTACGTAGCTCTTTCAAAGACAAGGCCAGCAATACCTTTACATGGCTAGTCCATTCCTCTGTTCTGAGAAATCAACATTTGAAATGATACGCAAATGAGGCTAAGCAGTTATGGTAGATCTGAAGCCTCTGCCACTCCAGTTCTACTCACTGCTGCCTCATGATCCACTGACTGCCCTTTTGCCTGAAGCCACACAGCAGAGGTTCTCAAGCTAGAGCTGGCAGCTCTGCAAGAATAGAGCCGAAGTGACAGAGGCTTAAGATCTACAGATAGCACTTCAGCCTGATTTGCTTATCCATTGAAACACTGATTTCTCAGTAAGCGAAAAATGGGCTCTCTCTATGTAAAGGTTTTGCTGGACTTGCCTTTAAAAGTGATACATGCACATAGAAATGGTTTTACAGGTGCAATCCTGCTGATAGATCCCCCCCCCCCCTTTTTTTTAAGGTGTATGCTTTGGAGAATCCCTTTTTGTTACCAGCATTCCCAGACAGACAATAATTGCATCTGCTGAGGCTGCAGTGACTGGATGTAATGTGTAGCGATACCCAACACAGTAATAAGGACCTTCTCAATGGATTTTCTAAACTTCACAACCCCTCTTACAAATAATAATGTTAGTCCTGGTATTTGAAAACCCAGCATGTAATGGGAGATTTCATGGCAATGCTGGTTACAATACAACTTGTCAATACTATCTGACATGTTATAGTGTCTCTATTGTAACCATGAACACTGCCTTATCAGACTGAAGAGGATGGGAACTCCAGTGCCACCTATTGGAAGCGGCAATCCTAAAAGTCAATATTGACCCTTTAACTAGTTTTGTCACATGGCTTTTATTAAAGTCATGTGGCAAAGCTCGTTCAAGGGTCGCTATTGACTTATAGGATCGGTACATCCAATAGGTGTCATGTATGTGCATATTTAATTTCCCAGATGAACATTGCATTGCCTAGAAGTCTCCTTACATTGGTATGTCACTCTCTTCAAGGAGGAACTTTACTCTTAGAACCTAGGCTAACCATGTAACAGACCACTGATCGCCCATAGTGCATTGCTCTGATAAAGGGGACGTCTTTAATCTAATATATAAAGCTCAAAGTGTGTTCGTATGTGTGTATGTATGTATGTCCGGGATAGGCATCCGCACCGTCACAGCTACAGTCACAAAATTTGGCACAGTCACACGTCTGGACCCAGAGAGCGTCCTAAGCTATGTTTTGAGGCAAAATTTTAACCCCGCGCATTCCAATTCACCAAACAATTTTGCCCCTATCTACATACTGGGGGAAAAAGTGTGTGCACGTCAAGCCCCGCCCCTCATTATGATGTCACAATGGTTGCCATGGCGATGCTGATGTCATCATAGGTTGCAAGCCCCGCCGCTCATTATTATGTCATAATGGTTGACTATGGGATGGAGGATGTGTGATGGGTATATGGGCACTGGACTATGGGATGGAGGATATGTATGATGGGTATATGGCACTGGACTATGGGATGGAGGATATGTATGATGGGTATATGGGCACTGGACTATGGGATGGAGGATATGTATGATGGGTATATGGCACTGGACTATGAGATGGAGGATGTGTGATGGGTATATGGGCACGGGACTATGGGATGGCGGATATGTATGATGGGTATATGGGCACGGGACTATGGGATGGAGGATGTGTGATGGGTATATGGGCACTGGACTATGGGATGGAGGATATGTATGACAGGTATATGGCACTGGACTATGAGATGGAGGATGTGTGATGGGTATATGGGCACGGGACTATGGGATGGCGGATATGTATGATGGGTATATGGGCATGGGACTATGGGATGGAGGATATGTATGATGGGTATACATTATGGGAATGGGACTATGAGATGAAGGATGTGTGATGGGTATATGGGCACTCCACTATGGGATGGCAAATATGTATGATGGGTATATGGGCATGGGACTATAGGATGGAGGATGTTTGATGGGTATATGGGCATGGGACTATAGTATGGAGGATGTATGATGGGTATATGGGCACTCGACTATGGGATGGTGGATATGTATGATGGGTAGAGTTGAGCGATACCGTCCGATACTTCAAAGTATCGTATCGGATGGTATCGGCCGATCTTTAAAAAAAGTATCGGTATCGCCGATTCCGATACCGGAAGTCCCATTCAAGTCTATGGGACTTCCGGTATCGGAATAAGAAAAACCCTTTCCTGCCCTTGTACAGCCTCTCTGGGGTCTGTACGGGCCTTTCGGGGGGCTGTGCCGGCCTGCCAGGGGGTCTGTGCAGGCTCCGGTGGTCTGTGCCGGCCTGCCGGTGGTCTGTGCAGGCTCCGGGGGGCTGTGCCGGCCTGCCGGGGGGCTGTGCCGGCCTGCCCGGGGGGCTGTGCCGGCCTGCCGGTGGTCTGTGCAGGCTCCGGGGGTCTGTGCAGGCATCGTCCGATGGGACTACAAGTCCCATCGGGCGATGCCTGCTACCATGACAGTGATTGACACATTAGCCAATGATGGGACAGTAGTAGTCCCATCATCCGGCTAATGTGTTAAATGTAAAAAAAAAAAAAAAAAAATTACATGCTACATACATACAACATGCATACTACATACATGCTACATTCATACTACATAAATACTACATGCAACATACATACTACATATATACTACATGCATGCTACATACATACTGCATGCTACATATATACTACATACATGCTACATGCATGCTACATGCTACATACATAACACATATATACTACATGCATGCTACATACATACTACATGCTACATACATACTACATACTACATATATACTACATGCATGCTACATACATACTGCATGCTACATGCATGCTACATACTACATACATACTACATGCTACATACATACTACATATATACTACATACATACTACATACATACTACATGCATGCTACATGCATGCTACATACATACCACATACATAACACATATATACTACATGCATGCTACATACATACTACATGCTACATACATACCATATACATACTACATGCATGCTACATACATACTACATGCATGCTACATACATGCTACATACATACTACATATATACTACATGCATGCTACATACATACTACATGCTACATACATACTACATATATACTACATGCATGCTACATACATACTGCATGCTACATACATACTACATATATACTACATACATACTACATGCATGCTACATGCATGCTACATACATACCACATACATAACACATATATACTACATGCATGCTACATACATACTACATGCTACATACATACCATATACATACTACATGCATGCTACATACATACTACATGCATGCTACATACATACTACATGCATGCTACATACATACTACATGCATGCTACATACATACTACATGCTACATACATACTACATATACTACATGCATGCTACATACATGCTACATACATGCTACATACATGCTACATACATACTACATGCATGCTACATACATACTACATGCTACATACATACTACATATACTACATGCATGCTACATACATGCTACATACATACTACATGCATGCTACATACTACATGCTACATACATACTACATATATACTACATGCATGCTACATACATACTACATGCATGCTACATACATACTACATGCTACATACATACCACATACATACTACATATATACTACATGCATGCTACATACATACTGCATGCTACATGCATGCTACATACATACTACATACATACTACATGCTACATACATACCACATATATACTACATACATACATACAATACATTCATACAATACATACATAGACATACAGTACATATAACATAGAGTAACATACTTACCAATACTTGTCACATTGTTCCCCGAAGCCATTGTCTTTTCCGGAATAAATATTAACATAACAAACCACAAAAATACTCACCCACGATCCGAAGCAGTCCACGAGTGTGTCCCACGACGATCTTGGGTAGAGAACTGCAGCATCAGCTGTTGCTGCCGTTCTCTACGGGCTGCAGGAATCCAATGACGGAAGGTAGGTATCCTTCCGCACTGTATTCCTCCGCCACTTAAAAAAAAAAAGTCCCTAGTCTCACTTTATGCCATTGCTGTGTGGGAAATTCCCACACAGCAATGGCATAAAGTGAGACTAGGGACTTTTTTTTTTTTAAGTGGCGGAGGAATACAGTGCGGAAGGATACCTACCTTCCGTCATTGGATTCCTGCAGCCCGTAGAGAACGGCAGCATCATCTGATGCTGCAGTTCTCTACCCAAGATCGTCGTGGGACACACTCGTGGACTGCTTCGGATCGTGGGTGAGTATTTTTGTGGTTTGTTATGTTAATATTTATTCCGGAAAAGACAATGGCTTCGGGGAACAATGTGACAAGTATTGGTAAGTATGTTACTCTATGTTATATGTACTGTATGTCTATGTATGTATTGTATGAATGTATTGTATGTATGTAGTATATATGTGGTATGTATGTAGCATGTAGTATGTATGTAGCATGCATGTAGCATGTAGTATGTATGTAGCATGCATGTAGTATATATGTAGTATGTATGTAGCATGCATGTAGTATATATGTAGTATGTATGTAGCATGCATGTAGTATATATGTAGCATGTATGTAGCATGTAGTATGTATGTAGCATGCATGTAGTATGTATGTAGTATGTATGTGGTATGTATGTAGCATGTAGTATGTATGTAGCATGCATGTAGTATATATGTAGTATGTAGTATGTATGTAGTATGTATGTGGTATGTATGTAGCATGTAGTATGTATGTAGCATGCATGTAGTATATATGTAGTATGTATGTGGTATGTATGTAGCATGCATGTAGCATGCATGTAGTATGTATGTAGCATGCATGTAGTATGTATGTAGCATGCATGTAGTATGTATGTAGTATGTATGTAGTATGTATGTAGCATGCAGTATGTATGTAGCATGTATGTAGTATGTATGTAGTATATATGTAGTATGTATGTAGCATGTAGTATGTATGTAGCATGTATGTAGTATGTATGTAGCATGCATGTAGTATGTATGTAGCATGTATGTAGCATGCAGTATGTATGTAGCATGTATGTAGTATATATGTAGTATGTATGTAGCATGCATGTAGTATGTATGTAGCATGTAGTATGTATGTAGCATGCATGTAGTATGTATGTAGTATATATGTAGTATGTATGTATGTAGTATGTATGTAGTATATATGTGGTATGTATGTAGCATGTAGTATGTATGTAGCATGCATGTAGTATGTATGTAGTATTTTTTTTTTTTTTAACATTTAACACATTAGCCGGATGATGGGACTACTACTGTCCCATCATTGGCTAATGTGTCAATCACTGTCATGGTAGCAGGCATCGCCCGATGGGACTTGTAGTCCCATCGGACGATGCTTGCACAGACCCCCGGACATCAGCACAGACCACCAGCAGGCCGGCACAGCCCCCCGGCAGGCCGGTACAGACCCCCACAGGGTGCACAGACCACCGGCAGGCTGGCACAGCCCCCCGGCAGGCCGGTACAGACCCCGGGCAGTCCACACAGCCCCCCGGCAGGCCGGCACAGCCCCCCGGCAGGCCGGCAGAGACCCCCGGAAGGCCCGAAATGACGGCGCATCATGATGCGCACACACCGCGCATCATGATGACGTCAGGCCGTCAATCAACTGAACTTCCGATTCCGATGCCGAATTCCGATATTGAAAAAATATCGGAAGTCGGTATCGGAATTCCGATACAGCAAGTATCGGCCGATACCCGATACTTGCGGTATCGGAATGCTCAACACTAATGATGGGTATATGAGCACGGGACTATGGGATGGAGGATAATTATAATTTGCTATAACTAACCACAGTTAGTTACTATGCCCGGGCAGCGCCAGGCTCTTCAGCTAGTTTGCAAATAATTCTTAAAAAACTCTTCAATCCCTGGCTGCTCTGTGAAATCACATGGCCACTGAGGCAATCGCCAGCCTCTGTTTGTAGTGGTCACAAAATGAAGCACGTCATGTGATTTTCCTTTTTTTTTTTTTTTTTTTTCTCTAACCATAACCCCATTTAACAACTTGCAAAATGTGGATTTGATCACTCCATTGACTAAAGAATATACCGTAGTTACAGTATCAGTTAGAAGCATTGTATGTAAAATACTGATCAAGTAACAACATACGTTTATGTATATAGAAATATATATTGTAAAACTCTACTCAAAGGATTTTTTTTCTTGGCAAATATACATTTCTCTTCTATCCCTGCCCCAGATCTGTCCTTCAAGAAGCCTGGTTGGATCACAAATACATGACTGCATATGTAACGGTCTCCTATGAACGGTGCGTCAGGGTCACACTGACAGTGCTCTGGATCCTAGTGACCCTGATCATTGCTTTGTTTGTTCCTGACATCAGTGAGATCATCTCTGTCATAGGAGGAATTAGTGCTTTCTTCATATTCATCTTCCCAGGTAAACCTTCCCCTGACCAAAATTCCTTAAAGTCAGCAAGATTAAGCCCTTAACTATTTTATATCAAGATTTAGATATTTCAAAAACTTGTCCAGTAATACTTACAAGGCCATTCCATGCCTCCATTAATGATTAATCCGCTTTTGAATTGATATTCAAATAAGGCTGAAGGGCTATCTGTAAATATGAAGCCTCTGTCACTCCAGATCTATTCCCTGCCCAGCTCCACCTCCTTCTACTTAACTGACCGCCTTTATGCTGTGACTTCAGCCAAAGAAGTCTTCAGTCAAGTAGAAAGAGGCGTCGCTGTGTAAGCAGGTTGCGGGATGCAGTGACAGGCAGACGGCAGAGCAAGGGTTAACCAGTTTAACAGCTTTAACAGGGGATGAACTCCTTGCAGGGAGATGAAGGTTTAAATGTGAGTATAGCTGTCCAATTATAAAGGATATGAAAAGTCAATAAACAAAACAACTGGAGTTCTTTGGTACACTTAGCGTGCCGGGGGTCCTTCAGGCTGCAGGTACTGCTTGGGGGTTGATGGTGCCAACAATGACTGGCCCGGCATTGATCCAAGGAGATTTTGTTAACAACGGCGGTCCGTCTTCTGGCGGCAACGGTCGGTCTCCGGAACCTTCCGCTGAGCCCCTAGTCCATGAGCATATGCAGCCAGAACAATCAAGGCCACAATACTTTCAGGGTACACCGTAGGTGAGCAGGAATATGCCGGCAAAGTGGGCCACAGTCGTCTATCCGGCACCCAGTTCTCTCCTGCAGACCCGTGTGCTGTACTCACTGTTGCAGCACACACTGCACCCCCCTCTCAGCTTGTTAACGGGTATACTGTGCTTCTCCCTCTGTAGTCCCAACTGCTGTCGGCGGGAATCCCAAGACGCAGGCCGGTGCAGTCCTGTGGCTCAAGAGATGGAGCACACCTCTCTGTTCTGCCTGCTCCCGCCAAGACTGACTGCGCGCGCTGTGGCTGTAACCGCTTGGCCACACCCCATGCTTCCGAGTGCAAAGGTCTGTCCAGTCTCTTACTCTTTTCCCCCGACAACAGAGGAGACAGCCCTGACATTTCCGGACCTGGAACAATATGGGTACCCACGGCCCGGTTCTTCTCCTTACAGCTGGGCAGGGAATAGAGCTGGAGTGAGTTATTTGGAAAATTGTACCACATCATCTATGATGGGGAATCTGTCAGCAGACATTTATAATGTTTCTCCTATTCTTTTGGTATTGCCACTGAAGTACCCTACTTGTCACCATAGCTGGAAATGATTCTCTATGTAAATGAGGGCACCAGAGCCTTCGTCACTAATGCCAACCGCAAGCCGAATCCTACCCTAAAACTGACCAAGCTTGACCTTGAGTATTTTTAGAATTTAATGCAAATGTCAATCACATTTGTGACTTTTTTTTACAAGTGCATTCTTCTTTTTTCTTTTATAGGGCTGTGTCTAATTTGTGCTATGGAATCCGAAGCAATGGACCAGAGGAAAAAGTAAGTGATTTTATATGTAATACTGTTTATGGATGTGAAAGGTGCAGACAGATGCATATTTCTAAGTTCTAGTGATCTGTGTTTTCATTTGCTGTAACGTTCAATTTTTCCAGGAATTATAATTTCTTAACCAATTTTAAATTAAAAAAAAAAATAATCTGTGCCTGGATTATGGTGAGAACACAGGTCAACATGTCATGTGGCATCCACTAACCAAGTCACTACAGCTCTTCCTAGGCACTCCCAGCAGCACAACTTGCATTTAACAATCTGCATATAGACAACGATGGATCATTTCTTTTTTCCAAAAACAATTTTAGGATAATAGTGTTTTAATTGGAAATGTTATTGTTAAGCTTCTTCAGCCTCTATGTATCACAGTGCATAGACTGCCGGATGAGTCACCAGTGAGCTCGTTCTGAACGCTTCTATACAAATTTATGACAACAAAAAATGGCTGTGGTCCTATTACTCTAGAACAATGTTCCCCCAACTCCGGTCCTCAAGAGCCACCAGCGGTTCATGTTTTCAGGATTTCCTTAGTATGGCTCATGTGATGATTGCAGTACCTGCACAGGCAATAATTCCATCACATACTAAGGAAAATCCTGAAAACATGACCTGTTGGTGGCTCTTGAGGACCAGAGTTGGCGAACACTGCTCTATAATATAATTCAAGAGCTAAGGACTACACCCAGCCCACTGGCAGTATTCGTAATTAAAGGAAACCTGTCACTATGTTTTCCTAGTATAAAGTAGGGTAAGCACCAGTAAACCCTCTTTTATAACCTTGTATTATGGTTTATGTATGTTCCCAATTGACTACGCAAGGCAAAAAATAGCTTTTTTTACTCATACACTGCGGTCCATTCCGATGGGCATCTCTGGTCTTGATCTGGCGCCTCCTCACCTTACGATCGCCATCCTTCCTTGCTTCATGAGTAGAACGCATCCTACGTCTTGCACACAGCACCCCCACCCCCTCCCTCATCCCATCGTGCTCTGGCACAGTCGCACTTCTCTCTGCCGTAAAGTACTGTAGTGGGCTTGTGCTGGCAAAAGCCAAAGAGCGCCGATAAGGCATAGGTAAAGCCTCCTATGTCATACACAATGTCCTCCCATCGCACTCATGTACAGGTGCACTTCTGTCCTGCCGAGGGCACAGCAAAATACTCAAGCACCACACCACTGCACCCTTGGCAGGACAGACGTGCGCCTACACAGGAGTGAAATAGGAGGACACTGTGTGTGACCTAGGGTGCATCATTCACACAAAGCGGGTAAAGAGGATTGTGATCGTAAGAAGAGGAGGCGCCGAATCATGACCAAAGATGCCCATTGGACAGGACATCAGTGTATGTGAGTAGAAGTTCTTTTTCTGTGACTTTTATAGACAATTGGGTACATTGATAACAATACTAGAATGCTGTAACATAGGGTGTACAGGGGCTGGCCCTACATTGGGAAAACATGGTGACCGGTTCCCTTTAACTCATTCTGCAACCAGCTATGTACTATTATACATAGAGGCTGTAAAAGCCAAATGGTTAAAATATTTATTGCATATCTGATTTTAAGCAAAGAACAAGTGTTTGTGTAAAAATGCCCCAGAAGGTATTCACATCCTTTAAAGCACATCTCTTCCTCACTGAATTCTGTTGCTGCGATGTCGACAAGATGAAAAGGCAAGGCTCTGGGAAGAGTCCAAAAAGAATTGTCATTGCACTCACAGGTCTCTAGTCCACCTTATTCTTGTGCCTCAGTAAGAATAATACAAGACCACTCAAAATGCTTGTGCATGCGCTCATCATCTCCTATCTCGACTACTACAACATCCTTTTCTGTGGCCTCCCTGCTAACACTCTCGCACCTCTCCAGTCCATCCTTAACTCTGCTGCCTGACTAATTCATCTCTCTCCTCGCTACTCCTCCTCTTCTCTCCTCTGAAAATCTCTTCACTGGCTCCCACTCCCTCAGCGTATCCAATTCAAATTACTAATACTGACCTACAAGGCCACCTATAACCTGTCTCCTCCATATATCTCTGAATTAATCTCCCGATATCTTCCCTCAAGTAATCTCCGATCCTCCCAAGCCCTCCTTCTCTCCTCCACACTTATTCGCTCCTCACCCAACCGCCTCCAAGACTTCTCCCGAATAGCCCCATCACGTCCGGCTATCAACCATACTCGGATCCTTCAGACGGAACCTGAAAACCCATCTCTTCAGGAAAGCCTACAATGATCCCCGCTGCCGCCTCACCATCACTGGAGCTGCTGCAAACCCCCAACCTACTGTCTCCTTCCCCACCATCCTGTAGAATGTAATCCTGAAAGGACAGGGTCCTCTCTCCCCTCTGTATCAATCTGTCATTGTTAGTTTGCTTACTGTAAGTGATATCTGTAATTTGTATGTAACCCCTTCTCATGTACAGCACCATGGAACCAATGGCGCTATATAAATAAATATTAATAATAGATGTGTAAAATGTTGTGACTGGTAGGTAAACTAATTTCTGACATTGGCTATACTATGTCTCCTGTCTGCAGATCATGTCTCATCGCCTGGGGGATCATCTCTGTTCTCTGTGGAGCCTTCATATTTGGACAGAGTACGACCATTGCAGTTATGGAACTTCTGCATAAGTTCTGACATGTCACACTTATTTGTCAAATGTTCTGTCATGTCTTATTTAACTTTTCTATACTCCTACATTTCCTACAGGGAAATGGTAGATGTAATATGGAGTTATTGGTATTCCTAGTCAAAATGGTGAAAAGAACAGTACAACAACCATATAGAAGCCAGACTAATGGTTTTCTGCAGGTTGTAGGAGAAATCGCCCTGGAAACTAAGTCCTTATATGAAATTTAATCCACATACTTGTTCATATACACAATTTTTATTACATGATGAATTGAAGAATCTCTGTGACAATCCACTTTTCTAAGTGAAAACAAAAAAGTGAATGTCCACTTTTATCATACCAGTTTTTAGTTTTAAATTCTGTACTTTGGGACAACAGCAGTGAATGAAAATCAGGACTTTGGGGTCAGAAAGTCCTCAATATTTGACCTCATTTCTCATTAGAAGCAAAATTGAGGGGGGGGAAAGGGTTAAAAAGGAGGCTGGAGAAATAAAATTGCATTTTTTTAATCTTTTTTGTGGGGGGGGGGGGCTTTGTGTGTTGTATATGTCATCTAATTTTATTCTGCATGTATGTTATGGTTGTAATCGTAAAAATGTCTTTTTAATGTTACTACTTTTCACAAAACTTATTTTAATTGTCGTCGCATTCTAAAATTCATCACTTTGATATCTTTTTTAATTTTGTCAATAGGATTGCTTTTTTCTTTAAGCAAGTCAAATTGTTTTTAACAGTATCATGTTGGGGTGCACAGGACTTTTTGGTTGATTATCTTGCCCTCTGAAGAGCAGAATAATAAAGGGGGTTTTCCCCATGAGCAATGTACATTTTAATCAATAGATATTGAAGTTTAAAATCTCCACAACTGGATATGTTAAAAAATTGTTCCTGTGCTGAGATAATCTAAATGTGCCCCTGCTGTGTACTGTGTAATGGCTGTGTATGACCGTGCAGGAACATGCTCTGATCATACCACAGCACCTGGGCAGGGGAGGAAGCAAAAGACTATACAGACAGGACCGCACAGGATCACAGCTGATGGGGTTATTTGAATTTGTGTGTAATATATATCTTTATTTTTTACTGTATTTTATTCATTTGTTATGCTTATTAATATAGTGACATTAGTTCCACTGCATTTTACAGACATCAGTACTGTTAAAAGACACACTGATTGGGTAGGAAGAAAGCTGAGTACCTGGCGGAAACCCATGCAAACACGGGGAGAACATACAAACTCCTGTCAGATGTTATTCTTAGTGGGATTAGAACCCAGGACCTAAGCACTGCAAGCCTTCTGTGCCAACCATGGAGCCGCCCTAGTATCTTAGACCCCTTAAATACTGTGCCCTCCTTGTAGATTTGTTGCGTTTCACTTTTTTTCCCCTTGATCAGATTTATCAAAATCTGAAGGGTTTCCTGATGCCAGCAAAGTGAACAAGAAGCCTGAAGTCTCATACACACGTTGCTTATTTTTTGACGTGTAGATTTAAATCTGTAGCATGACAACTTTCAGTGTTTTTGCTTCAGATTTCATTTCACCCATACTAAGGAGTTGGGGAAAAAAATCTGCGCCAAATGCTTCACAAGTGCACATGCCCTAATGGGAAAAAAACACAAAAATTGAGCTTGGTTTGAGTTGGCATACATGCAGCACAAAAACGCATGTTCACACACATAACATACAAAAAACCTACAAGAGACAAAATGAGCAAAAACCTTACAGTAACTAAATAAGTAAAAAGCAAATGTGCATTTAAATAAGAGTTCTTGGTTAATACTGTTTTTGATAAAAAATGGCATAAGCCATCCCACCGTCGACAAGGTGACTCTGATCGGGACGGTCCTACACTGTCTAATATTAAAAACCTTACCATATGTCTGTCTGCCCTTATTCATACATTGAGGTCAACTATGTGGCAAAATTGGGTGCCTCAGCTTATACTCAGTATATACAGTGTAAAAAATATATATATATAATTATACTTCCTTCTCCTCCCCCAATGAGGGTGGTCTTTGTTGTCCTCTCTCATTCTCGAGTCCTCTACCAGAGGTCTGGGAGTTTGAGGGTTCTGCGCAGGATCTTAGTTGTTCCCTGTATTGCCCTTTTCTGGACAGAGCTCTCAGATGTTGCACCTGGGATCTGTTGTAGCCATTCTTCCAACTTAGGGGTGACTGCTCCTCTATCACCACTGGAATCACTGTTGCCTTCACCTTCCACATCTTCTCCAGTTCTCCTTTGAGGCCCTGGTATTTTTTCCAGATTGTCATATTCCTACTTTCTGAGGTTGCCGGGGTTAGGACAAAAGGATGGTAAGACTATCTCCTGAGCCCTGTGGCATTTCGACACTACCTTAGGGAGGTATGCTGGGTCTAATTTTAACACAACCCTATCGTCCATGACCTGAGTGTATGGTGGGTCTGCTGATAGTGCGTGTAAGTCCCCGACCCTATGGGCCGATGTGAGTGCCACTAGTAAGGCTGTCTTTAAAGTTAACACTTTATTTGACGCTGCATTTAGCGGTTCAAATGGACTTTCTGTCAGAGATGATGGGACTAAATTTAGATCCCAGGGAGGAGGAGTAGGGGACAGGACAGAGTCAGCTTTAGTACAGGCCCGGATAAACCTGGCCACCCATCTATTATTTGCCAGGTCGCAGTTGAATAAGGCTGCCAGGGCTGAGACATGTACTTTGAGGGTGCTAACAGCTAACCCCATGTCACGGTCACGTGTGTCTGGACGCAGCGAGTACCGCAAGGCGAACCTATGACACGCGTGACCCTGGATACACCGCCTCCAGTGGGGCGAATTTAAATAATAAGACGTGCAGCTGGATATGCCGCCTCCAACTGGCGAGTTTGGGTATTACACGTTATACATAAAGTAGTCTGGAAACCCTGCCTCCAGTAAGGCAAATTTGAATAATAAAGGGGAACCTGGGTAACATTAACAATGGTGGGCCCTGGAATAGGGAAGTGGAGACCTCCTGAACTCCCCTGAGCCAGTGTCCCTGCACTCCTAACGTTCCCTATGCCGGTTCCGCACCGGGCGACGCACAGGAACCTAAAAACCCTAGCTCGCCCTGAACCTAAACCCTCACTAGGGAATTGGTCGGTGCGGAAACTAATCCCACCACTGCCCTAAACACACATGAGGGAAAATCACAATACAGGGGAAACACCACTTAGCTTTGCTCTGTTGCGTACGCTCCTAGCAACAGAGCCCACCACCTGTGTGCATCTTCTCCTCCACCCGGATCCATCATCATAGTGCAGCCTTGGAGCAGAGTCCACCACCAGTTGCAGCTGCCCAGTAAACTGAGTCCCAAAGATGAGTCCAGCTTCTGCCAAAAAGTCCAGCATGCTTGAGTCCAGTTTTCAGCAACCAAGTCCAGCATGCTGAGTGTAACTCTCACCATCATCGCCACTCCACCAAGCCATGCAAGCACCTCCTGCTGACACCATAAACTGCGACTCCACGCCATGCCAGCCCTCCATGCAGACTCCATAGCTGACTCAACCCCTCTGGCTGGGCTGCCCAGGACTCTCATTCAGCTCCTTCTTTCACCCAGGCATCCTTGAGAATGATTAACTCACAATATCACCAACAGTGATTGAACCCACCTGGCTCCCTTTTATAGAGCCTAACACCTGATTTGTAATTGCGTGCACATTAACCCTAAAACTAAGGTGCGATACCACTCCCCACCACCGGGTAACTTAGAATGAACGACATGTAATAATTACATTAATTAATTAATTAATGGCCACCGGGGGCAATCAACCCACTTTGGCACCAAGCCAAAAGGAAAAAAAGTTCACTTATCCATTTAAATCTGTGAGATCCACGCTGGATCATGACCGTACCCCCTCCTTAATGAGGGGCATCTGGACCCTCAAGACCACTCCTCATTAGGGAAACCAACAGCAGGGACGCCCAGATCCTGAGTTCACCCCACCACTACCTGCACTTCAGGTTAATGACAAACGCACCGCTGGTATTGGCAATAAATGTTCTGGAGGCACCACTCATCTCCACAGCGCCGACCTGGGGAACGAGACCATGTATGTGTATTTTTGCTTTGAGCTGATCAGACTCCACAACACACCTCCACCAGATGTTTTTTGGTGGCCACCCATACATGCTCATTCACACACAGGTCCGGACCTGAACGTTTATTGCACACATTCGTTTGTCATATATTTGGTGAACTCCTTCTGGACATGACAACAGAGGCGTCCCCCTGCTGTCACCACACTCACTCTCCCGCTATTCACCAAGGGACACCACCCTCCAACACTTTCACCATGAGGTCTGCGCCTCTCAGGGTTGGTTAATGGCGAGAGTTGAGATTTGTCCCTACTCCCCCGCAGCGCACCTGCTGCACACACCTGGAGGAGAAGGGGACAGGAATATGGAGGAAATATACACTCGCTGGTCGCCTTCCTCCAAACGACCAGGAGGGGGCGGCCTCTTCGGTGGTATTGAAGATTTGGCGTGATCCCCGCGGTCTATCACCAGTCTATTCACTACAGGGACATACCCCTTCACCTCGGGGAACCCCAGACAGCACCATGGGGAACACCAACTCCACGCACCTGTCTGGTTATGTCCGCCTGTATGAACAAGACCCGCTCCCCAGCAGCGACTCAAGGGGGCTTTTGCCAAAGCCGCCATTTCGATTTCCTGGTTGCCTGAGCAGAGGCCCCAGACCCTGATAACCGCTGCTGCAGTGGCTCTAAACACCTTGCCGCTCCCCACTCACCTCAGTGAGGCCCGGCAGCAATTACTCAGCGGTCTCCACATGGCCAAAGCTCACCAGAGAAAAAAAATGTAGGGTTGGTGATAATGTTACGGTCACGTGTGTCTGGCCACCCATCTATTATTTGCCAGGTCGCAGTTGAATAAGGCTGCCAGGGCTGAGACATGTACTTTGAGGGTGCTAACAGCTAACCCCATGTCACGGTCACGTGTGTCTGGACGCAGCGAGTACCGCAAGGCGAACCCATGACACGCGTGACTCTGGATATGCCGCCTCCAGTGGGGCAAATTTAAATAATAAAAGACGTGCAGCTGGATACGCCGCCTCCAACTGGCGAATCTGGGTATTACACATTATACATAAAGTAGTCTGGAAACCCCACCTCCAGTAAGGCGCATTTAAATAATAAAGGGGAACCTGGGTAACATTAACAATGGTGGGCCCTGGAATAGGGAAGTGGAGACCTCCTGAACTCCCCTGAGTCAGTGTCCCTGCACTCCTAATGTTCCCTATGCCGGTTCCGCACCGGGCGCGCAACAGAAACCTAAAAACCCTAGCTCGCCCTGAACCTAAACCCTCATTAGGGAATTGGTCGGTGCGGAAACTAATCCCACCACTGCACTAAACACACATGAGGGAAAATGACAATACGGGGACACACCACTTAGCTTTGCTCTGTTGCGTACGCTCCTAGCAACAGAGCCTACCACCTGTGTGCATCTTCTCCACCCGGATCCATCACCATAACCGGATCCATCACCATAGTGCAGCCTTGGAGCAGAGTCCACCACCAGTTGCAGCTGCCCAGTAAACTGAGTCCCAAAGATGAGTCCAGCTTCTGCCAAAAAGTCCAGCATGCTTGAGTCCAGTTTTCAGCAACCAAGTCCAGCATGCTGAGTGCAACTCTCACCATCGTCGCCACTCCACCAAGCCATGCAAGCACCTCCTGCTGACACCATAAACTGCGACTCCACCACGCCATGCCAGCCCTCCATGCAGACTCCATAGCTGACTCAACCCCTCTGGCTGGGCTGCCCAGGACTCTCATTCAGCTCCTTCTTTCACCCAGGCTTCCTTGAGAATGACTAACTCACAATATCACCAACAATGATTGAACCCACCTGGCTCCCTTTTATAGAGCCTAACACCTGATTTGTAATAGCGTGCACATTAACCCTAAAACTAAGGTGCGATACCACTCCCCACCACCGGGCAACTTGGAATTATTACACGTGGTGTCGTTCATTCTAATGGCCACCAGGGGCAATCAACTCACTTTGGCACCAAGCCAAAGGAAAAAAGTTCACTTATCCATTTAAATATGTCAGATCCACGCTGGATCATGACACCCCAACTCTAAACCTTTCTGCAGAAACTCCAGTACTGCCCCTATCGGTACTTCTCACTCCCATATTGGGCCTGAGGTAGATAAAAATTTCCTCCATATCCTTCCATTAATTTTTGTAGTCACTGGTTTTCTGCTACTGAGTAAGGTGGATATTAACCCTGCTGAGAAACCTTTTTTCTCTAACAGTGACCGTTCAAATTCCAGGCTATCAAATGCAGCCTGGACTTCGGAGGGTGATTGAAGGGACCTTGTGTTAGAAGGTCGTGGTCCTCTGGGAGCACCCATGGGTCCATCACTGATATCACTCTCAGCCAGTAGAACCACGGTCTTTTCGGCCAAAAGGGAGCTATCATTATTACTCTGGCTTGGTCCTCCCTGATCTTCCTCAGAACTGCTGGAATGAGGCATATTGGAGGGAAGGCATACAGGAGACCTGGTGTCCACTTTATCCTGAAGGTGTTTACTGCCAATGGCCTTTCTGCTGGACTTAGGGAGCAGAATTTTTGAACCTGTTGGTTTTTGAGGCAAAGAGATCTATGATGGGTGTCCCCCACATTTGCACAATCCGTTGAAAAATGGACTCTTTTAGGCACCATTCTCCTTGCCACAAGTGGTTCCTGCTCAGAACGTCTGCCTTCAGGTTGTCTACACCTCGAATATGCAGGGCCGATAATGAAAGGAACTGGTGTTCTGCTAGAGTCATGATCTTTTTTGCTATTCGCATCAGGGACTGAGAACGGGTGCCCCCCTGGTGGTTCACATATGCGACTGCTGTACGGTTGTCTGATAGGACTCTCACATGATGTCCTCTTAGGTGTGTCAACAATCCTTCCAGCGCCCTTTCGTGGCTAGTAGTTCCCACTCGTTTGAGGATAGATTTCTTTCCTCCTGGGCCCAGGGATCCCGGAGCCATAGTGTGCCTAGATGGGCTCCCCAGCCCCAAGTACTGGCATCCGTTGTGACTACTTTGGAGGCTGCGTATGTCCAGGGTACTCCTCTTGGAAAGGACTCTATCTGTAACCACCACCTGAGTGACTGGAGTACAGGGTCCGGGAGGGTGAGCTTCTGCTCTTACTGTCCCTGAAGCCTCAGGTCGTTTTGTAGTACAGACCACTGAAGTTCTCTTGTGTGGAACTGGGCCCATTTTACTGCTGGTATGCAGGAGGTTAGGGACCCAAACACTGACATGGCCCTTCTCAGAGTCATTTGTTTTTTTTTTTTAATGATTACATTTTTGATCTTCTCTTCTTTCTCCTCTGGGAGGCACCACTCCTGTACCACCGAGTCCATTGTTAAGCCTAAAAAATTCTGGATCATTGCTGGTTCCAGTTTTGATTTTTTGAGGTTCAGTTGCCAACCCAGGGTCTGTAGTGTCTCCATCACTATTTTGACTTGTTCTTGAAATTTCTTCCCACTATCAAGAAGTCGTCCAGATATGGTATCACCAGAGTGTCTTTTTCCCTGAGATGCACTGTGACCTCTGCAATTAATTTTGTGAAGACTCGGGGGGCCATTGCTACACCAAAGGGCAGAGCCCTGCATTGAAAGTGACGCCACTGAAACCTTATCTGGACCGCCACTCTGAGATATTTGCGGTCTTGTTGCCAGATCGGGACATGATAGTAGTCATCCTTGAGATCCAGGACTGCCAAGTAGCACCGAGGAAAGAGGAGCTTCACCGCTGACCTTATCGTTTCCATCTTGAATTATGGGACTATCAGATATGTGTTGAGGCCTTTCAAATTTATAATCGTCCTCCAGGAATTGTCTGGCTTTTTTATAAGAAATAGGGGGGAGTAAAAACCTTCCTTTTCTTTTTTCGGAATTTCTTCCAGGGCATGTTTTCCTAGAAGTGATAATACTTCCCCTTCCAGACTTTGTTTTTCTTGAGATGACTGTACTGGAGTCTGCATGTATCTTCGTGGCGGCTAGTGGTGGAATCTTAATTCCAGACCCGACCCTACTATTTGTCGGATCCAGGTGTTGGATGAGATCCTCTCCCAGGCTGGGAGGAAGTGAGAGAGCCTTCCCCCCACCTGAGAAGGACCATCACTGGGAGGGTTTTTTGGCGTCTTTGGAGGGCTTGCCGAAATAGAAGCCTCTCCCACCTCTTGATCGCTTGGCAGAGTTGTTTCTGTCTCGATCCCTGTACTGCTGTCTTCTGAATTTTCGGCCCTTCTGAAAGGAGCGCCGAAAGGCCTGAAATGGATGTTTTGGGAAATTCTTCTTTTTGTCACCGGCTTTCTCCGATACGTCATCCAAAGCCGGTCCAAACAGAAAATTTCCCTCATATGGCAGAGAGCAAAGTTTTAGCTTTGCCTGAGTGTCCCTCGGTCAGCATTTGAGCCATACTGCACGGAGTCCTACATTGGTTAAGGCTGCTGACTTTGCTGCTAGCCTGGCTGAATCTGCTGAAGCCTCAGCGAGAAAGACTGCCGCTGCTCTGATGGCCGGCACTGCTTCCAGAATAGACTCCCTGGGGACTCCTTGCTCTAGCTGATCCTCCAGGTTGTCAACCCATATCTTTAAGGACCTAGCCACACAAGTGGCCGCGATGGCGGGCCTTAGTGCCCTAGCCGAGGCCTCCCAAGCTGTTTTAAGACAACTGTCTGTCTTTCGGTCCAGAGGTTCTTTTAGAGAACCTAAATCCTCAAAGGGTAGGGAGGATTTCCTGGTGACTTTTGATATCGCTACATCAATTTTTGGAGCTCTATCCCAGGACGAGGATGCCTCTTCCTCAAAGGGGTACCTCCTTTTTAGGGAATTGATTATCTGGGACTTCTCTGTTTTTTCCCATTCCCGTTTTATGAGTCCTTCCAGCTGTTCATTAATAGGGAAGGCTCTAAGTTTTTTCTTTTGCAGTCAACTAAACAGGAGTTCCTGAGCTGTCTTTTTTGCTCGCTCATCTACCAGCCCCATGGTAGACCGTATTGCCTTTATAAGCTTATCCGTAGCTTCTACTGGGAATGCGTCTTCCTTGTCAGAACTACTATCCGAATAGCGGGTTTTATCTGAGTCCTCCTCTGACCCTGTGGAGTCCTCCTGAGACACCACTGAGGGGCTGGATCTGTCTCTAGTTTTGCTATCCGTATCCACTGATTGTAATGCCCTCACTGATTTGCAAACCTCTGTTTGATTAGGGATCTCAGACTGTCAGAGAATGAGGGTGTCTCTTCCGCTACTGTTTTGTTAATACAATCCTGGCACAATTTTTTATTCCAGGATGCTCCTAGGGGACTATTGCATAAAGGACATTCTTCATTTTTCTACTCTTCTTAGGGACCTCCTATACTCCACCCCACCAATGTATGTAAAAGAGGGGAGAGAGGAGACTAGAGAGACAACAGACATTAGAGTGCTGGACTTTCTCGAAGCTCACTCACCACTCGGACGCTTCACGGAACGGGTACCGGATCTGGAGGCTGACTGGTCTTCTCACTGTCTCCCAGAGAGACTAGGGACCCCTCCTTTTTGCAGCGACGATCCGCCCATGCGCTGCCCGAGCGGCTCCCACTGCTGCTGCGGCATGTCTGACTCTTCTCCTCTGAGCGCGATCGCCTCTCCTTCGCCTCCTGGCGCAGTTGCAGGTGCTCTGGCGAAGGGCTCTCCATCTAACAAGCTGCTTTGCTGCTGCCTCTTGATGAAAGTAGTCACACTTGACCTGTAAATGGCTTGGTGATGCCTCCTAGTAGTTCCGCTGTGTTTAAATAACAGCATTCCTTTTTTTTTGTGATGAACACCTGGTTGTGGACCTGTGCCCCTGCCATGTGTGTGCGCGCTCTCAGCCATCATATCCGGTGCACGCTCCTTTAGAGCCTACTCTGTGCACCCTTGGCTGAGGCAGTAACGCGCGCACCCGGTAGCTACATCCGGTGCGCACTCTGTACCGCTGCCTCCTGCACGCCCCTGAGCTGACAATCGGAGCACGCCCTCCTTGTAAGCATGGATGGCCGGTCTGAGGCTTCCAACTTCACCCGGGCTTTTGCCTCACGGGCTGTGGCCATGCACTTGCTCAGGGGGTACATAGGAATATATGGCCCCCGAGGTGACTACCGGTACCTGGTGACGGGTGTAGCAGACCAGTGCCTACCAGTAATCACCCGACCCAGGCATCCTCTTCTTTTCTTCTTTCTTCTAGAATCTTCAAGAGGTTTTTCATCTTGAGGGTTTCCCATCGAGGACAGGAAACCAACTGATGCGGAGAGAGGAGCCGCCCCTTTTATCTTGAAGGTTTCCTGTCCTCGCAGGGCAGATGCCCTCTCTCGTGCTGCCGTCATGTATAATGGAAAAAAGGATGTTGTCAGGGTGCTTCCTTCAGAGGATCCTTAACCCAATTTAAAATTGGAGGGTTATATATCCAAAGAACCAAGTATCTCTGATGTTGAATCAGATATTTTACTGGCTATATGCAGCAAATAAACTTTATAATAGACACTAAAAACTTGTGCTCTGAAACAACATCCTTACTCGCATTATACATATGTAGGATTTTTCTTTTCTGGGAGAAGAAAATCACCTACGTTACAGACTAGCACCACACCAGCGAAAGGATCACCGTTGTTTGCAAACTTTTCCCAGTGTTGTGCTGTAAGGGAGGGACAGGACTGGAGTCGTGACCTGTATTCCGGTGGCAGCTGTGTCCAGTCCTCCCCCCTACATGAAACAATACTATTCTTCTCTGCATATCTGCACCTCCAGACTAGGCTTCACCCGGGCACTTCCCAGGCCATAACAGTCCCTCTTCTAGGCGATCTCCTCTTCAATGGAGACAGTCCGAGACAACTTTGACACATTCTTTACTTAGGATTTTGCACATTACATCCACAGCTGGTACATTATAACATCTGCTTGCTTCCTGATCTTTCCCTTGCTGGTTGTCACTTCTGTGCAGTACACGCCCGGACTGTACTAGACTGCTTTCCAGTTCCTTTCAGGCCTGACCTCACTGTAATAACATTTCTTTCATCCTGTTTCGCCCCAGACCCGAATTCATCAATCACTACATTTGGTGATCCCTGGTGAAGCATCCGGCCCATCTGTACCGATCTTGTCGAAGCTACAGCTCTTTCCATTCCCTTAGTCCAGCCAACTTCTGCCCTAAAAGCAATGGCCCAGGCAGTAAGACGCCACATCTTCCTTTTCCTGTTCTGACCCACTGTTAAGACATGCAGTGGCCATGGCTAACGTGGGCTGTAACGACTTAACGTTGCTTGACTACCAAGCTGTCCAGGCATATAGCCCATGTAGATACTTGGGCGCCCTGGCCCTGTCTCACTAAACCACTCTTCAGCACTAACTTTAATTATCAGCAGCCCCTCCTACAATTAACCCTCTATGAACCTCTTATAAGGCCTCACTAGTATGCCCCCATCTAGTGGCCTGCAACATAATTACAACTACCAGGTGTATGGGGAACTGTTATGATTGAGTCACCGTAGGAGGCAAAAACAGAAATGCCAGCTAAGTCCAGAAAACCAGAGAAGTTGGCAACTATCAGATTGCAGACCCCTGAACCTATCAACACAACTAGCAGTAGCCGTGGGGGGTTCCTACAATGACCTAGACCCCTCGATCACAGCCGGAGAGATACATAGGCCTAAAGAAGGAAAGGGGAAATCTAACTGCCCCAGAGCAGACCCCAAAGCAATAGGCAGCCCCCCACATATAATGACGGTGAAGCAAGATGAAAACACTTACACAGACAGAAAGACAGGCTGAGCAAAGATGGGGCCCAAAAACTACCTAGATAGGAACTGATAGGAAGGCTGCTGTCTGCAATCTGCCAAAACCCTATCAGAGACAAAAGCCAACAAGCTGATATAAAAATGGCCCTGAAGCAACTAAGCTTCAAAAACTAAATCAGCTCTCAGGTACTTTCAGAAGACAGAGCTCACGGAACACTGCACACTCCAGCAGGGAGTGGCAGAATCCAAAAAGCAAGAAAAACAAAAACAAATCTTAGATGCAAAAAGGCAAAACAGAAAACTTAGCTTTAGGAGAGCAGGAATCAGACTGGTGTCCAAGAGTCCACAGAGAAATCACCCGCAGGGCAGAAAGGGCGTAGGCTGCCTTAAATCCAGTCAGAGACTCCACTCAGCCAATCGTCTTCATTAGTCCCAGGTGCCTGATAATCAGGCTCACTACCTTCCTTCACTAGAATAGGGAGTTCACCAGGCCTCAGTGACGGAGGGGAAAATGAACTCACAACAGGGAACTATATACTAAGAGTGCCTTACTCTATTGTCCCAAGAAGGATACACTAACTTTCCCTGACTGTACATACACAAAGAACACATAAAATGTAAGCAATATTATAATACAGGAATGCAAGGCAATATATTAGAGTGCTCCATATAATGGTAACACATTCAAGTGGCAATACCAGCAATGAGCGGTAATACATAGTTATACAATCATGTAGCAGTACCGCAGGCAATTATCAAAAACACATCTGTAAACATTAAGTATCAGTGGGAATGGAAGCATGAAAGACATTATTTCTTACCTCCTTACAGTGCCTGCTTGCATAACCACACCAGGTGAGCAAGATTCCAGTTGCCCTTTTCTCACTAAGCAAGATTCACTCATGTACTACTTACCCCTCATCATCTCTCCCAGGACCTCTTTCACACTTTATGAAGTAATTACTCTATAAATATTCAATGGATTCCACTGATTCTGAGGTGTTTTTTTTATATATTGTACTTAATGATACTGGTAACCTTTCAGGGACTTGCAATTATTAGTGAAAAAAATGGAAATCTGGAAAAACATTTTGCCATTTTCAAACTTTTTTTTAAATGCCCTTGAATTAGTGATATATCGCATTCAATAGTTAAATAACATATCCCACATGTTGCCAGACAGGAGGACCAGGGAATGGCGCTGTCTTTGCCACCGAGGGAAATCAAGGTGCAGAAGTTTCAGGTTGCTTGTAAGTGTAAAAGAAAAGAAAAATTTTAAGTTTTAATCAAACTGAAAAACTACACTCACACAACTTTCCAGCTGTGGACTTTACATCAGCACAATTTTTAAAATGTTTTTCGTTAGGAAGTTAGAAGGGTTAAAAGTTGAGCAGTGATGTCTCATTTTTCCAGCAAAAAACATTCTTTTGGGACCACATCACATTTGAAGTGACTTTGAGCAGAAAATGCTCAAAAGTGACAACATTCTACAAACTGGACCCCTCCACATGCTCGAAATAACGCTCAGGCTATGTGCCCACGTTAGCGTTTTTAAACGCTTAGAAAACCGGACTCCTTCCCAGAAACCGTGCGTTTTATTTCTGAGCGTTTTTTTCCGCATGGTTTCTGGGAACATTGGAAATGGCTAAAAATACTCAGCTATGCGGAAAATAATGAGCATGCTGTGTTTTTAGCCACTAAGCGTTTTTTAAGCGTTTAAAAACGCATGCATTGGCACAAGAAGCCAAAAATGCATTAAATTTAATTTGAAACTTCTTTTAAGCGTTTCTGCAGCGTCTGATCCGGCTCAAACACTGAGGAAATGCTTAAAAAAACACAACGTGGGCACACAGCCTCAAGAAGTTTATTAACTCTTCAGGAATCTTTCTGCAATGTGGAAGAAATAATGAACGTTTAACTTTAAACCCAAGTTTTTTATTTTTGCAAGGATAACAGGAAAAAATGCAACCCAAAGTTTGTTATACAATTTCGCCTGAGCATAGCGATACCCCATATGTGGGGGAAAACTACAGTTTGGGTGCACAGCAGGGCTTGGAAGGGAAGATGCACTATTTGACTTTTTTAATGCAAAATTTGCTGGAATAATTAGCAGACACAATGTCATTTTTGGAGAGCCACTGATGTGCCTAAACAGTGGAAATGCCCCACAAGTGACTCCATTTTGCAAGCCAGCCCCCTCAAAGTATCTATCTAGATGTGTTGTGTGCACCATCAACCCCCAGGTGTTTCACAGAAGTTTATAACATTGAGCTCTGAAAATTAATTGTTGCATTTCGGCGCGCACGGCGCACCGTCAAAAGTGCGCAGCACAATACTTTCACACTGGCAGCGCATGATCTGTGCACCCTATGCTAAAGATAGGGTGCGCCGATCGCATGCGTGCAAATGCGATAGTAGGCGGTGATCCCGGATGGGGCGGGCAGGGAGCCGGATCGGGGCGGGGCTTACCGACCCAGTGCGCAGCGTTGTTTCAACGCTAATGTGAAACCAGCCTTAAAAGGTCACCTGATGCATCAGCTGACTGTCTGTGTTAGAGCATTCTACAGAGACCAAGCTGGAGTAAGGAGCTCTCTGGGTGCAGTGGTGCTTTGCGGAGTTTGCTTTTCTGCTGCCTTATTTGCTGTGTGGTGCTTTGCAGCAGAGAAAGCCAAGTTGTGTTTTTGTTACCTTGTCCCTTTGGTGTCTGTCACTTTCCTTTTGTGTGTATTGTCTGCAGTGGTGAGGTGAGGCTAGAGAGAGGTTTTTGGTGTTTAAGGAAGCCTGCAAGTTGTACTTCAGGCTCCACCCTTGTTCCTCAGGGAGTGTGGAACGACGGGTGGGAATCATAGTCTCTCTTCTTAAGAGTAATCCCCAATCCTGGGCCTTCTCCCTGCCGGTGGATTCACCATCTTTGTGGTCAGTGGATGAGTTTCTCTTGACATTGGCACTTGTGTATGGGGATCCTGATGGCATCTCTCTGGCTGAGTCTTGTCTCCACAAGATCACGCAGGGGGGCCGGCCGGCTGAGGAGTACTGCTCAGAGTTCAGGAGGTGGGCCACTGACACGCAGTGGAATGACCCTTCCCTTAGGAGCCATTTTGTCTGGGTCTGTCTCCTAGGTTGCAGGATACTCTGGTGCAGTACGCTGCTCCCAGGACATTGGAAGCCGCCATGTCCATTGCTATCGGGGTGGATAGAAGCCTCAGGGAGAGGCATACACCAAGTGTGCCCCCTGTTGTCCTTGCTAGGGAGGAGGACATACTGGTACTGACGGATGAACCCATGCAGGTGGGTGGAGTTGCTACTCAAACGGGGTTTCCTGCGGTTTGCGGGCATGTTTTTACTGTGGGAAGACTGGTCATTTCATCAATGTCTACCCAGTTCACCTCAAAATACCTGCACCATCTAAAAAAGCCACGTCCCCCTGGACGTGTGGAGGGAGGCAATAAGGGTGTGTATATTTCCTCCATTTTCTCGTCTCAGTGTACTATTCCTGCTGAAGTGGTGGTTGGTGAGTTAACAGACTATACCGGTGTTTGTGGACAGTGGAGCGGGAGTCAAGTTGGTGGATGCTCACTTTATCTAGACCAGGGTTCCCCAACTCCAGTCCTCAAGGCCCACCAACAGGTCATATTTTCAGGATTTCCTTAGTATTGCCCAGGTGATAACTGCATCACCTGTACAATACAAGGGAAATCCTGAAAACATGACCTGTTGGAGGGCCTTGAGGACCAGAGCTGGGGAATCCTAATCTAGACCCATGGCTGGAGGAGTAGGACTATAGCGAGACCCCTAAGCGTACAGGCCATTGACTGTCTCACTCAGCCAGGGAAGGGTGACTCAGTCGTAGACTATATACACCTTTGAATAGGGACTCGCCATGAAGAGTCCCTGTCGTGCAGCTTTTTGGAGGGTATATCATTTTAGGCCTTCCTTGATTGAAAAAACACAAGCCGGTCATAGATTGGCGGTCCAGGGAAGTAGTCAGCTGGGACCAGTTGTGTAAGGACTGTTACCCAGGAGCTATGATCTCTGCAGTCTTTCTGCAACCGACCCCTTCTCCGGGGGGGGGGGGGCAGCAGAGGTGCTGCCAGAATTTAGAGGGCACAGAGAACTCCATGTCTTGCATGATTTAAGACCCTTGCATGAACCCATCCATCCAAAGTGAGGGTGTTGACCAAATATGAAGCAACAACTCGCCTATCCCAAGAACAATTTTTAAAGGAACAGCAATAATTTTAATAAGAACTAAAAAAAAACAACTGTTTATGCCAAAAATGAGGGAATACAATGTATTGTCAAGACTTTTATTGGGTATGATCTTGGCTTTACATATCCTATCATATGGAATTCCTTTGGAATAACATTTTTCTAGCAACTTGCATTTTACTAATAAAACCTATACAGATAGTGATCATTTCACAGAGATATAGAATATTAAACATGACAATGGGAGAAAAAAACTAAATTTGTGCATATTAATCATTCCGGGGTAGAAAGAACTTCATTGTTTTGTTCCAGCTGCTATATTGGCTCTGTGAGTCTAGTCATACATCATTGGATGACAACAGTGGAACTACAGAAGAACACTGATCCATAGATGGTACAACCTGAACTAAAACAGATTTTCTACAACTGTCTGTAACTTGCAGCAATATTAGACATCATCAATGTACAGAGCTAATATTTTCAGCTGGCTTATTTGTATTTTTTTAATATATCATCTACTCTAAAATTTCTTTTGGAAGGCAAAACTATCTACAACAATGGTAATGTACAAATGCAAAAGGTTTGATAATGCATGCACAAAAGAGATCAGTGTGACAGACCTATTTTATTAGCCACCAGATATTTCCTTGATTCTCTTGCTTCTCAAAAAGTCCTTAGGTTAAATATATGTTTTGAGGCATTTAAAAAGTGGGATATTGGTTGTAACAAGATTTTCCTTTTTGACAAGCAAATACATTCCCCATCATGTGGATTTAAGAGACAGCACTTGGAACAAAGTCATCAGAAGGAGACACATCTCAACTAGAAGGTTTTTTGAAGCCTCCTGGTAAGATGGAGACACAATGCTCAAAGAGCCAACGATGACACAACCAGACTCCGGTCAACTTCACAAGTGGCGTAGTCGATCTCAACCAAGGGCGCACCAGGCAGCTGGAAAAAAAACCAAAAATCATAATTTATGAATGGAGACTTCTAATCATTTCTTGTTGTACAGTTCAGTACTACTCAGGGTTACACTTTTTATATTTGGCCCTACAGGAGGCCTGGCAAGAAAAGAGCTCCTTAGGTTAAGAGTTGAGTATAGTGAGTGAAGAAGTCTTCTTTCAGCATTTACATCCATGTTCTACAGATCTATGTTGTAAGCAGCAAAAAAAATTTCTGGTAAAAATTAAATATAAATGGCAAGTTTTCTCAACAAATGGCATTGTAGGTAATACATAATTACCAACAGGGAATGTAGAACAAGATGGAGAAAGTTTCACATTGATGGACTTGTGTCTTTTTGGAACCTATGTAACTATGTAAGTGAAAAGTTGTGTAAACTGTGAATTTTTTTCTTTTTTTAAAGCTGGCAAAAAATAAACCACTTTGTCACATTATATTACATACATTACAGCAGACCTGTTTTGAGGAGGAGCTGTATAGTCATGGTCAGTACTGTGGCATAGTCTAAACCAGAAAAAAAATAAAAATGATCATTATCCACAGGATATGATTTTGGGGGTCCTATTAATACGCTCTAAAAGGGAGGTCCCGGTTTCCAGTTTCAGAGGAGATCGTTGAGAGCGATGGTCAGACATGTTTTGGAAATTATGGAGTCCCAGCAATGGGATTACCAGTGGTTGTATATTTTTCACGTATTCTGGGATAAACTTTCCTTTTAAAGCATACTTGCCTGCTCTCCCAGATCATGATCCATTGCAGGAAGACCGATTTTTCACATTTAATTGGCTGTAGTACACTGGCATATTTTGGGATCCTATATTTTGGAGACAAGTATGATGCAAATCCAGTGCATGAGGTAGCCTCGGGAATTACCTGGCACAAACATTGTGGAGATGGATTCTGGTTGGGTCAGTGTATCCACCTTTACATGCTGGAACTTTTTACATGGTGCACTCTGAAGATGTCTGTATAAAAACAGATAATGAGTGGAATTTAACGACATTGATTATGTACTACCTTCCAACTAATATTGAAAAATGACTGGTTGAGCACTGCAACTCCATCACAGACTCCTAAACAGAAGCGATCCTGTGCAGTAAAGAAGCTATAGGGTCCCCGGTCCTGCCATTGTGATGTGGAGAGCACATTGACTAGACCTCCCTAGATCATATAGCTTACGGCATGCGCTGTAGACTTTTAGATGGTAATACACCTTTTTAATAGTCAACCAGATTTTCCAGGAACAGAAGTTCAGGTACCATATTTGTTTTAATTTCAGATGAATCGATTCTAAAAGCCCCTACATCAGTTCTTACATAGAATACACTGCTGGATTAAAAAACCACTACTGAAATTCCTGAACGAAATGAGATTAAGAAAGTTCAATGAGATCAATGATAGGAATTCGAAAAAAATGACTGCTTCCAGATCACCCTTTCTTCTATTCACCACTGTGACATTTAACATATTTCTAGTAGACTTTAGGGCACCGTTGGGGTCAAATTCACACGCTGCAACTGTTCCTTTCATTGAGGATAATCCCATTCATATGAATGGAACCGATTTTCAGTCGCTGAAATTTCTGCAACAAAATCTGCAGCATGGGAATTTACCTTAAGTGGAGGAAAAAGCTGGACAAGTCCATGTTCCTGATCACATCTCCATGATTGGGAACATCCATGTACACAGACACTCTGGATCTTATGTGCCACAAAAGGTTTCCACGATCAGACTTCAATTTTAGTGTTCCGGAATGATTTAGAGTATGAACAGAAGGGTCATAGAGACGCTTTTCTATGAGATACGTAACAAGTCTAATATTTCACTTGACCAGTTGCCACTTTTCTTTAAATATGTGGTTGGTTTGCTTGTAGAGGTCACACATCCCCATACTCACCTCTTCCACTCCTCCTCTTCCTCCCAAAACTCATAGACAATAAAAATATTGGTGTCCGGTAGCCGCACAGCAGTTACACTAAGGAAAGCACAAACAAAAGAGAAAAGAAATTATATTGAAGCAGTATTTATTTCCCAACTTAATGTTCTATGAAGCTACTTATAGGAGTTCATGGAGACACTTTCCTTATGTACTATATGTATCTATACAAAGTCCCTTTTCTCCGTGAGTACTGCTAGTTATACAGAGAGAATAAGTGGGGAACAAATAAACTTTTGGTCACATCGTCCCTTCTACTTTGATGTCACACTGGGGATCCTGGAAAGTAAGAGATTGACGAGCCTCCCATCCATCCGCCAGAGACTATTGACCTAGCTGATGGACTTGGGAGTCCTGCAAATTGATTCGCCCATCTCTAATGATGAGTAATACTAGGCATCTAATTTACAGGGGATGTTTAGAAATCTCATTTTAAATACTTCTCTTTGTATATAACATAGTGGGGAATGGCTGTTAAGAGCCTCTTGATGACCCAGCATTCCCATGTTTTACCGAGGCAAAGCATTAATTTGAGTGTGTATTATGTAATGCTTCATCTTCCATGTGATGGTCCTGCAGGATAAAATATTTGCTTCCAAATTCACTAAGTGATTGCAGCAGCTGATCATGGTGTGATCACAGTATGGGTAACAGCAGTAAGACACTTGGGTGTTCAACTTTTAATAATAGGCAAGCAATGTTTTAAGGAATTCCTTTCCTATCATCTCTATCGGAAAGCTATGAAGTCTGACGCATCCTCACTATCCTAAAATCACGCTTAAACGGCAGCTGCATTTCCTGATTTGGCTTTCATACAGGCTATGAGTCCATCCTGATGGGCTGCCTTATAATGCCATATCACTTCACATGGTTTAGCACAGCCTATGACGCTTGAGGTCATGTCAGCCTTCTACTACTGATGCAATCTTCTGCCATGTGGAAAAAGGAGTCTTGCATTTTTTGGGAGATTCACGTGAATTGAAATGCAGGCACATGTAAATTTAATAATCTGCTTGAATTCAAATTTCCATCAAATATATTCGATCATCTCTAAAACACATTATTCTAGTTCCGGGCATAAGTGTGTGGCACATGACATGTGAAGTCTCTCTCTAGTTAATCTCTGAAATTCTACAACTCTTGGGCCCTATGTTATTACCATCCTGTCTACCTAACCTCATACATCCACATGGTTCATTACTGGAAAAATCACAACGCCGTTCTCTCACAAATGTCCTAGTAGATTTGGTGTACTCACTGGAAGCATTCTCCTTGCCCGGATACATTCTTTAGATATTGCTTCAGAGAGCTGCAAAACTCGCCCACAGACTTCTGGGAAACTTGCATTTCTTGTCGCACCAAGTAAAGGTACTAAAGAGACAAGTAGGATGGTTAGCAATACTAGGAGCAGTACAGAGGAACAGTGCTATGTGAATAGATGCAAGTTTAGAGATTTTTCAAAATGGGGGAAAAAAAAACCCATAAAAATATTACTGGTATGTACCAGGATAGGGGATATTAGTACCGAATTGATCAAAGTTTTGGCTTCACTTTTTCTTTTTAATTTCCTCCTCTAAAACCTAGGTGTGTCTTATAGTACAAAAAATACGGTATACATTTATAACGCTCTTACTTGAACTATATTAGATTAGATTTAACTTCTGTACTCCTAACTAAGCAATTTTTTATTCTTTCCTCCTTCCTAAGAGTTGGTAGGTGTAGTCAAGGTCTTATTTTGTATAATGCAATTAACAAAGGGGAAATTTGCAATATTTTCTTACAAATAAAAAATGTTCTGGAAACCCCCTTTATGTTCCTTATCTATCCTTGACTCTGTTTTAAAGGTAATAAGTCATCAGAAAATAACACAAAAATCTGATTTAAACAAGAGGTTAAGTGTTTTATATATTTTTTTAATTTTGCTCAATTTTTTTAACTTGTCAAAATCTATATTAAAAGTAAAAAAAAAGTCTTCCAACTGTAACATGGGCCACCGGGGCCTTTTTCAGACTTTAACTTCCTATTGTTTCAGGAAATAACACATGTATATAGCAACACTGATCAAATCCTGACCCTATTTTTTGTACCGAAGTGTCCAATGAGCACGTGCAAAGGTCATTGTGAAGGGAGATGGAGAAGGGTCAGCTGCGATATCGCCTATTGTGAATGGCGGATCCTATGTCAGTTGTGGATAAAGGTGTTACCTGTCATTATAATCCTGCCTCTGATGATAAGGAGCCTGCTGAAAACCATTCCTGAAACAGGAAGTATGAGCCTACAGATGCATCTAGGCCCCTTTATGTTGGCTTGGTGTACTGGGGCGTCTGTCTCTGTGTGGTGTATATATATAGTGCTGGGCAGCCCGCCTGCTAATACTATGGGTGTTATCAATAGGCTGTAAGCCAGATAATTGCATCACACTTACCTGTGTGACTGGCGTTCTATGCAAGCCCTATTTGTGTGCATTTTTTCTACTAGGCAGCCAACCGCTCCATAATTTGCTAAGTGTGTGGGGTGGCTGTTCCCATCAGAAGTTTGTTATTTGACAGGTTTTGGGGAGGTTGTTTTCTTATGGTATGTCTTTCTGAATTTCTCTATGTTGGCTGTTTTAGAAACCCTAGTAGTTAGCGGGAGAATTGTAGGATTTTTTATTAAATATATAATTTTTTTTAAAAAAGATTGTAATATGAAAGGAAATCACATTGGCAACTTTAAAAAAAAAAATACACGTAACACACAACCTTATTTAGACAAGAAGTCATTATATGATGTTACACTCCATTGGAGAACTGACCTTAGGACAATTACATGTATTAAGTTTATAGCAGAAATTTTCTAACCTTTGTGGTTACAGTTTTAAGCATGAAATGAATATGACTACACGTTTAGGCCAAAGATATACTCAGGAAGGTAGCAAGTTGTTTAAATGTCTCATGTCATTCCTCGTCAGGTGCAGATTATAGAGCAAGTGCTGCAGGCGGAATATGTCTTAAGGAATGAACTGCGCTACATAAAAAACTGCATGTGACATCTTCATCTCACCAAAATATCAGAGCAGACCTAGCACATTTGCAGCCTTGGAGTGAAATTCTGCAAATTATATCAGGATGAGTGTGTAGTAATACATTAGCCTACAACTTACTGCAGAGGAAATGGGAATAAAGATCCATCAGAACATTCGTAATGTCATATCCTATACTCACCGCTGAAGAAGTAGTCTCATTGTCAGAGAGTCTCTGGTGCAAATCAAAGGACAGTGTCTGAAAAGCAAAGGCAGAGTAAGGAGACTGGGGTGTATATGACACAGGACAAGCCATTTATGAAGAAAGTCTAAACATTACTTTAGAGTAGTGATGGGCAAACCCAAACAGTAAACTTCAGGGTCCGTTCCGAACACCTAGTGTTCGGACACAGACCCCAAGCACAGACTTCAAGAAATTTGTGTTACTGTTTGGGTTCGGCACCCTGAACATTGGGTGTTTTCCATGCTGTCATGTGCATGACAGCGTAAGAAACACCGGCGGCTCTAATCGGCGGTAAAATCATTACCGCCGGTCAGAGAGCTATGGTGGGCCAACAGCTATGACCGGTGGTAAAAAGTTTACCTCCAGTCACAGGCATGGGGCTGATGAGACCGTACTACTGCCATCAGACTATTCCTGCCATCACTGATAACAGCGAGAGCAGGCACTGTTGAAGGGAGTATTCATCAGCTGGTGCCTGCGCTATAAATAAAGAAAAAAAAAGTGGGGTCTGCTCTATTTTTTGACTGTCAACTGTCAGCTTTATCACGGCTGGTTATCAAGAATAGAGGGGTCCCCATGCCGCATTTTTAAATGATTTAAATAGATAAAAAAAAAAACAACTGAGTCCCTACATTTTTAACAACCAGCCAAGCAAAAGCAGACAGCTGGGGGGGTGGTATTCTCAGGCTGGAAAAGAGCCATGGATATTGCCCCCCCAGCCTAAAAATAGCAATCCGCAGCAGCGTCAGAAAAGGCATATCTATTAGATGCGCCAATTCTGGCACATTGCCATACTCTTCCCACTTGCCCTGTGGTTTGACAAGTGGGGTTGATGTCAGCTGTTTTATGGCCACTGACATCAAGCCGACAGGTTAGTAATGGAGATGCCTCTCCCATACTAAAGTAGATTGTAAAAAAGACAGAGTCAGAATAAAATTCTTTATTTGCAAGAAATATACTGACTCCTTTATGTAAATAAAAATGCACAGTCATACTGTCACGTGGACCCGTCCGGTGTGACGTGACCCACAGGCCAGTAACTGAAACAACACGACGCAACACATGAAGCTGTCCTGTGTGACACGGCCCGCAGGCCGGTAACTGTAAACAAGACAAGGGGGAGGGACAACAGTGACAACAGTGGGCCCTGCGATAGGGAAAGGGGACGTGGAGACCTCCTGCGCTCCCCTGAGTCAGTGTCCCTAACGCGCCTAACGTTCCCTATGCTGGTTCCGCACCGGGCGCTGCTCAGGATACCTGTCGCCCTAGCACACCCTACACCTATCCCTTGCTAGAGAGCTGGGTGAGGCAGGCACTGGCCCCACCGCTGTACTAATACACACGAAGGGAAAACACAAATAGGGCAACACCACCTAGCTTTACTCTGTGCACTTGCTCCCGGCAACAGAGTCCACCACCAGAATACAGTTCTCCTCCTGAAATGCTGCCACCAAGCTCTGTCAGAGCTACAAGGAAATCCCCTATGACTCCTTCCACACCAGGGCTAAGACAGTGCTGCAAGGAACGCTCTCAGCTCCTTCCTCCACCAGGGATGGTTGAAATGAGTACTATCACCAACACTGATTGCAACACCTGTGACTCTTTTATAACAAAGCCAGCAATCACACCTGCATTATAAATGTGCACTTAACTAAAGAAACAGAGTGCAATGACGCTCACCACCACCGGGGGGCAAACTTAGAACAAACGACACCACAGTGCAATAATCCAAATGGCCACTGGGGGCAAAAACATCTCTAAGCACAGCTTGAGAAAAATAAAAGGTTACCTGTGCTTTTATCTGTCCTGATCCCGCATGGATCATGACAGTACCCTCCCCTTAAAGAGGGGCCTCTGGACCCTCAAGACCGCTCCCCATCAGGGAACCACCTACAGTGGGGACGCCCAGACCCAGAGTTCACCCCAGCAACTACCTGCACGTCAGGTTGATGACAAACGAGCCCGCTGGTATTGGCAACGTTTGTTCTGGAGGCACCACACATCTCCGAATCGCTGACCTGGGGAATGAGTTGTGTATGTTTGGTATGAGCTGGTAACACTCCACAACACACTTCCACTGGATGTTTTTTGGTGGCCACCCATACACGCTCATTCACACACAGGTCCGGACCTGAACGTTTATTGCCACTCGTTCGTTTGTCACCATTTGGAGAACTCTTTCTGGGATTGACAACAGAGGCGTCCCCCTGTGTCACCACACTCACACCCCCGCACTTCACCAAGGGGTACACCACCCTCCAACCCCTTCCACCACGAGGTCTGCGCCTTCCAGGGTTGGCAAATGGCAAGGGTTGAGACTTGCCCCTACTCTCCTGCACACATCTGCTGCTCTCACCGGAGAGGAAGGGGTCCGTTGAAGAGAGGCGGCAGAGACAGTAGTTCCTAGGCAGCAGCCCTTACACGAGTGACCACAGCTGACCACTTCCCTCGCCCGCCAATCTATTACCGGGTTGTGTCTTTTCAGCCAAGGGAGGCCTAAAACAATAGGTACTGGCATTCCCTTCAAGACGTAGCATGATAAGGACTCTTCATGATGTCCTATACGCAGATGGATATTCTCTACGACCTTGGTCAAGCTCCCCTGGCTCAGTGGAACAGAGTTTATGGCCTGGACTCTTATAGGCTGGGCTAGCGTCCTACACCTCAGACCATGAGTCTGGACAAAGCGAGCATCCACCAGACTGACTCCTGCTCTGCTGTCCACAAGCACCGGTATCACCTCTGGTACCCCGCCACCAAGACCTCTGCTGACATGGTACCTTGGGAGGGCAAAATGGAGAAAATGTATACTCCCTGGTTGCCTCCCTCCGAGCGACCAGGGGAATGCGGCTTCTCAGATGGCACAGATAATTTGGCGCGCAATGGGCAAGCCTTCAGGACATGACCAGTCTGCCCCACAGTACAAACATGCCGACACCACTCCCCGAACCGTAGGCAGCTCCGTACACAAAGTAGCTCCTCCTACTTGCATAGGTTCGTCTGGAGACTTGGCATGAACTGAGCAGGCTCATAAAATGGCCAGGCTTCCCACAGGAAAAGCATATCCCCCCACCACGACGAGCCACAGACACCCCCTTTTTTGAATCAACAACACCGGGCTGTCTGGGTTCCTCGGTCCACACTGGTGGGTCCTCCTCCCTAGCGAGGACATCAGGGGGCACTTTTTGTATATGTCTTTCCCTGAGGTGTCTATCCAACCGGATGGCAAATGAAATGGTGGCCTCCAGCGACCTGGGGGCGGCGTTCTGCACCAGAGTATCCTGCAACTTTGGAGACAAACCCTGCACAAATTGACTTCTAAGTGCAGGGTCATTCCACTGAGTGTTAGTGGCCCATCTCCTAAACTCTCAGCAGTACTCCTCAGCAACCTGGGCTCCCTGTTTACACCTACGGATCCGAGATCCCGCAATGGCGACGCCATCAGGATCCCTATACACAAGCGCCAAAGCCGCAAAAAACTCGTCCACGGACACCAATGATGGCGAATCGTCCGGTCGGGAGAAGGCCCAGGATTGGGGATCCCCTTTAAGAAGGGACATAATGATTCCCACCCGTTGCTCCTCACTCCCTGATGAATGAGGGCACAGCCTGAAATACAATTTACAGGCTTGCTGGAATACCAAGAATTGATCTCTCCCTCCAGAAAATGTGTCAGGGAGGGATATCTTGGGTTCTGACTGAGCTTGTTCCTGAACCAAGCCCCCAGAGCCCACCAACATGTCAAAGCTGCCGCACCAACCCTCCATGCAGCCCCCTAATCTCATTAGTAATGGTCTGCAGGATTTGGGCAAAGGTCTGAACTGGGTCCATGGTTGGTGATAATGTCACGTGGACCCGTCCTGTGTGACGCGACCCGCAGGCCGGTAACTGAAACAACATGATGCGGCACATGAAGCTGTCCTGTGTGACACGGCCCGCAGGCCGGTAACTGTAAACAACAAGACAAGAGGGAGGGACAACAGTTACAATGGTGGGCCCTGCGATAGGGAAAGGGGACGTGGAGACCTCCTGCACTCCCCTTAGCCAGTGTCCCCAACGCTCCTAACGTTCCCTATGCCGGTTCTGCACCGGGCGCCGCTCAGGATACCTGTCGCCGTAGCACACCCTACACCTATCACTTGCTAGGGAGCTGGGTGGTGCAGGCACTGGCCCCACCGCTGTACTAATACACATGAAGGGAAAACACAAACAAGGGAACACCACTTAGCTTTACTCTATGCACGTGCTCCCGGCAACAGAGTCCACCACCAGAATGCAGCTCTCCTCCTGAAATGCTGCCACCAAGATCTGTCAGAGCTACAAGGAAATCCCCTATGACTCCTTCCACACCAGGGCTAAGACAGTGCTGCAAGGAACGCTCTCAGCTCCTTCCTCCACCAGGGATGGTTGAAATTAGTACTATCACCAACACTGATTGCAACACCTGTGACTCTTTTATAGCAGAACCAGCAATCACACCTGCATTATAAATGTGCACTTAACTAAAGAAACAGAGTGCAATGACGCTAACCACCACATGGGGCAAACTTAGAACAAACGACACCACAGTGCAATAATCCAAATGGCCACCGGGGCAAAAACATCTCTAAGCACAGCTTGAGGTAAAAAAAAAAGGGTTACCTGTGCTTTTATCTGTCCTGATCCCGCATGGATCATGACACATACTCACCTTGTGCCAATACCATTGAAGTGCTTGTCCACTGTAGAAAAAAGAAATATAATAAGCAACCATATCCCTCACCCGTCCGAAGTGAAGATGTCCCTCGCCGTAATCCATCTCGGCGATATGTAGTTTACAACCTAGACGGTGCCATGATGTAACTCATCCAGGCTGAAAACCACAGGAGAATGTGGTGGTTCGAGCGCAGCTTCAGTGACTAGCGGCGACGTCATAGAGCCCACAGCCGCCATTGAAGCTGCGTTTCCACACTTCACTGGGAGATGGGATGATGAACTGTAGTGACCTCAATGAGATCACTGCAAATATTTTCTCACGGTGTTCATTGTGATCTCATTGAGATCATGGCAGTTTATCAGGCCGCTCACAGTGAAAAGTGCGAGCACAGCTTCAATAACCAGTGGTGAACTCTATGATTTTCCTGCTGGTCACTGAAGCTGCGCTCGCAGCACCTCATTCTCCTGAGGTTTTCAGCCTGAATGGCCGCATCAAGGCACTATCTAGGTTGCAAACCACATATCACAGAGATGGATTTCAGTATACCACCCTACCCGCGCCCTCCGTTCTGCTGATGACCTGAGGTTAGCATCCTCAATAGTCAGAACCTCCCACTCCTGTCTCCAAGACTATACATGTGCTGCGCCAATTCTTTGGAATGCACTTCCCAGGTCAATACGATTAGTCCCCAATCCCCACAATTTAAAGCGTGCCCTGAAAATGCTTTTATTCAGACTGACCTACTGCCTCAATGCATTAATCTAATCTATCCCTGTGTGGCACAGCCAAAAGTTTTACCATAACCAGGTTCCCCGCATCATGTTCCAACATGCTTTATGCATCCATTAGCCCTCTGTGTCTGTACTGTTAAACACTTAACATTATGGCTGGTCCATACAATAAAAGCAATTGTTACCATCCACCTTCTGTCTCCCCCCTATTTCCTCATAGATTATAAGCTTGCAAGCAGAGCCCTCATTCCTCTTGGTATCTGTTTGATCTATATGATTATTGTTATGCTGTAATGTCTATCGTCTGTACAAGTCCCCTCTGAAATGTTAAGTGCTGTTGGTGCTATAGAAATAAAATGTATTATTATTATTATTATTATGGATTACGGAGTGGGACATCTTCACTTTGGACAGGTGAGGTTTAAGGTTGTTTATTATTTTTTCTTATTTTACAGGGGACAAAGGCTTCAATGGAATAAGCATAAGTTAAGTATTTTTGTTGTTTATTATTTTACTTTTTTGCAGGAGACAAAGGATTCAATGGACTGGATGTAAAGGGAATAGAACTATTTTTAAACAAATTTTTAAAACGGTGTGGATTTTTATTTCAAATAAAGGACTTTATTCTGGTTGTTTCTTTTTTATTTACAAAATGGACTATGGGATTGGTAATGGAAAAATGACTTATAGATGCCTCTCCATTCCTCAACCCTGGTCTTGATGTCACCTGACAATACAAAGGTGACATCTACCCCACAAGTATTATCCCACTTGCCACCGCCACAGGGCAAGCGGAAAGAGTTGGACAAAGAGCCACAATTGGCGCATCTAATAGTTGCGCCTTTTCTGGGGCAGTTGTGAGCTGCTATTTTTAGGCTTGGGGGCAATATCTATAACCCCTTACCAGCGTGAGAATACCAGCCCCCAGCTGTCAGCTTTAGCTTGGCTGGTTCTCAAAAAAAGGGGGAACACACCATTTTATAAATTATTTATTAAAATAACTTTAAAAACACATGAGGACTAGAGTTGAGCAAAACGGGTTGGTCAAATTCATAAGTCGCTGACTTTCGCTGAAGCCGGGTTTCATGAAACGAAACCCGACCATAGCGTGAGGTCGGCCACGAGGTCGGCGACCAGAGCGCCAAAGTCGCGTTTCAAATTATGCTTACAGCGCCCTTTTTCAGCCAATGATGGAGGACGCACACTATGGGCAACGCGATGACATGAGCATCGGTCACCACCATCTTTAAGAAGGGCATGCAAGTGATTGGCTTGCTTTGTGTGGCGTCACAGGGGCTATAAAAGGGTGTGCACGCCGACCGCATCTTACTTCTGCCGATATTAGCATTAGGGAGAGGTTGTAGCTGCTGATTCTGAATAAGGGAGAGCGTTAGGCAGGGGAGAACAACAAAAAAAACTGCTTCTGCTGTTAGCGATTTCCACTGTACAACACAACAGTTTGTGTGCAGTGACAGGGGAGGCTATATTTTTTGTCCATCAGCCCTGTTGGTTATTAGGCTGCCTTATAAGGCTCCTTGATAGCTGCATTGCTGTTTGCACACTGCTGTGCAAACTGCTTTTTTAAAAGCAAAAATACTTTTCTTCCTCTTTTCTGCACAGTTACCAAACGTTCATTTTTCCACACTTTTGTGTGCAGCAGTCCTGCTTATTAGGCTGCCTGCTGCCATACTTGGACTGAGAGCATTATTGTCAGCCTCCTAAAATCTCTAGGGAGCTTCCAATTCTCCACAATACAGGCCACACTACAGATTACTCCATGGAGCTCTTTTCACATACCATGCCTGGGTTATCAAGTCAAATCGTGATTTCCCCAGTCCAAGATGAATCGGACATGGAGTGCACTGATGCACAGCCACTGCTAGATTTTTCTGCTGGTACATTCACTCAGAGCACTACATTGACCTCGCAGTGTACTGAGCCAGAATCTGACCCTGATGAAACTCAGGTGCCCCTTCCCGCATACTATACCACCATACACGGTGACATAGATGAAGGTGCACAAGAAATTGAAGAGGAGGTGATGGATGACCCAGTTGCTGACCCAGATTGGCATCCATTGGGGGAAGAGGGTGCTGCTGCCAATAGCTCAGAAGAGGAGAAGGAGGATCCGCAGCAGGCATCAACATCGCAACAGCTGTTATCTGGCAGGCCCGTAGCAGTCCAAAAACGGTTTACAAAAACCCAAAGCGTTGCAGGACAGCTTGGCCAGACGGTCAAATTAGCACAGCGTGCAAGGCCTCAAAATGTCTTCCATAGTAGGAAGAGTGCAGTGTGGCACTTTTTTGAACAAAGTCCTAATGATCAGGCAAGGGTTATCTGTAAGAAGGGCACAAAGACCTTTAGCCGAGGGAAAAATCTGAGAAATATTAATACCAGTTGCATGCTTAGACATTTAACCACCATGCACTTGCAAGCGTGGACGGACTACCAAACCTCACATACCACATGTGCACCTGCTCCGAATATAGGTAGTCAGCAACGCTACATCGCTTCCCCCACTGTAAGCCCACCGGTTAGCACACCACCAGCAGCAAATGTTGAGGTGTCGTCGCAAGGCCAAAGCAGTCAGGGAATCACAATGTTATTGCTACGAAAGACAATCTAGGCCATCAGCAAGACCACCAACACCATCACCAACCCTCTCTCAGTCCACCATGTCCACCGCTAGTTCCACCATATGCTGCTCTCAAGTCCAGCTCACCCTACCAGAGACTCTCAGTAGGACAAGAAAGTACTCATCCTCTTATCCACGTGCACAGTGTTTGAACGCCCACATTGCTAAACTAATCTCGTTAGAGATGATGCCCTACCGGTTGGTTGAAAGCGAAACTTTCCGCGAGCTCATGGCCTATGCAGGACCACACTATGACCTACCCAGTCGGCACTTTTCTCGAAAAGCCATCCCAGCCCTCCACCTGCATGTGAAAGACCGCATTGTCCATGCACTCAAGCAATCAGTGAGTGGAAAGGTGCACCTCACAACAGATGCATGGTCCAGTAGGCATGGCCAGGGCCGTTACGTGTCCATCACTGCACACTGGGTTAATGTGGTGGATGCAGGGTCCACAGGGGACAGCGGTGGTGGGACAGTGCTGCCCAGCCCACGGTATAGGAAACAGTTGGCTGTAGGCGTTCGATCTTCCTCCTCCTCCAGAAGTGAAAGCTCATCCACAGAGCGCAGTCACACTAGCACTCCATCCGCAGCTGCCAGTGTTGCAACACAAGGTGTCCCACTATAGAACAGCTAGTGGTAAGCGTCAGCAGGCTGTGCTGAAGATGATGTGTTTGGGCGACAACAGACACACCGCGGAGGTACTGGCCGACTACTTGCAGCGACAAACTGAGTCATGGCTGGGCAGTCTACATCTTGCGGCAGGCAAGGTAGTTAGTGATAACGGCCGGAATTTTGTGGCAGCCATAGCCCTTTCAAAACTCAGACACATACCTTGCCTGGCTCACACCTTGAGCCTGGTGGTGCAGTGCTTCCTCAATAATTATCCGGAGTTAACAGCCCTGCTCCATAAGGTGCGAAGACTGTGCTCGCACATCCGCAGGTCGCCTGTACACTCCAGTCGTATGCAGAAGCTGCAGCGATTGCTCCACCTTCCCAAGCACCGCCTAATTATCGACGTTGCAACAAGGTGGAACTCCCCCCTGCACATGGTTCAGAGGCTGTGTGAACAGAGGCAGGCTGTAATGCATTTGTGGGAGGATACACGGGCAGGCAGTTTGAGGGCAGACAAGGAGTTGTCTGGTGTGCAGTGGTCGAAGCTGAAAGACCTCTGTAAAGTCCTTCAGTGTTTTGAGGAATGCACATGGCTGGTAAGCGCAGATGACGCCATCATAAGCATGAGCATCCCACTTATGCGCCTGCTCATGCAAACTTTGATGCACATTAAGGAGCAGGCGTCTGCAGCCGAGGAGGAAGAGGAGGAGAGAAGCCTTGATGACAGTCAGCCATTGTCTGCTCAGGGAACTCTCCTGGACGAGGTGGAGGAAGAAGAGGAGGAGGAGGATGATGGGGATGATTATTTAAGGGAGGAGGATGCTTCTCAGGGGGCAAGAAAAAATGTTGGCGTGGCAAGGTCAGGTACAGGGTTTGTGTGTGACTGGAGGGATGTTGATTTGCCAGAAAGTGCTCCTACAACCAGCACTCACAGTGCATCATTGACACCTAGAACATTGGCCCACATGTGATTATGCCTTGCAGATCCTAAAAAGGGACCCCCGCATTGCCAAAATGATGAACGATGACAACTACTGGTTGGCCAGCATCCTGGATCCATGCTATAAAGGCAAATTCCAAAACATCATGCCACAGGATAACCTAGAGCTAATATTGGCTAACAAACAAGCAACTCTGGTAAACCGTTTGAGGCATTCCCAGCACACAGCGGCGGTGATGGCTCTCCTACGAGCCGTAGGGGGCAACATGGAAGAGGTGTTCGTGGTGCACACTGCCGAAGTGGCGTTGGACACAGGGGTTTTATGACCATGTTGTGGACTGATCTTTCAAGTACCGCTCACACGACTGGTAATACTGCATCGATTGAAAGTGACAGGAGACAACAGTTGTCAACTATGGTTACAAACTACTTCTCCCATATCGATGTTCTCCCTCACAGGTCATTCCTCTTTGACTATTGGGCCTGTAAACTTGACACCTGACCTGAATTCGCACAATATGCCTTACAAGAGCTCGCTTTCCCTGCTGCTAGTGTGCTATCTGAAAGAGTCTTCGGTGCTGCTGGATCAATCCTGACAGAAAAAAGGACCCATCTATCGACCCAAAATGTTGATGATCTAACCTTCATTAAAATGAACCATGCATGGGTTTCAAAGGATTTTGTCCCACCTTCCCCTGCTGACATGTAAGTTGTCAGAAAAATGGCTCGCTTTTGTCCTCCTCTTTCTCTGACTTTTCCAATTCCTCCATTTTCAGCTGCTGAATGTCCAACATCAACATATGCCATTTTTTCAACCTCCCTAACTGGGCTGTCTCCCCCCCAGGGTTGGGGTCACCACCTGGCACACGCACCCGTGCGAATGCCGTTGCCCTGGACAGGTGGGTGGGCCCACTCTTGGGCGAGACGGCACTGGCACAGGGTCCCTCATAGTAGAATCAAGTGTCTCTGACGGTGGGGGTGCACACCCGCCGTCAGACACACCGGCATACTATGAGGGGCCCTGTGCCAGTTCCGCCGCCCACGAGTGGACCCCCCTGCTTGCTCAGGGCCCCAGCACTTGCAATACTTACCTCTCCGTGCTCCACCGCTGTGTAGTCTGGGCTGTTAAATCCTTCACTGGGACTGCCAATACAAATTTGGTGAACTGATAGATGATGGTTAAGACGTAGCTATGCCCTGTCCTGCTGGGCTCTATTTTCAGATGATCAATGGCTTCCGTTTGTTATGGACGTCGACTCACAATGAGATGCATTGGTGGTTTATCATCAGCTTTCACGGTTTTCCTACTCACAGATGTGTGACATTCCTGCCCACATTTTTAAATGTGTCCTCTCTTGCCAATCCAATAGAATCGCCTATGGCCTGTGGCTTCTGTCTTTTGCACTCCAAAGTTACCTGACAGATCATGATAGGCAGTGAGGACAATGTCTACATCTCTCTCTGTGATCACAATTTGATGGAGATGAGTAACGGTGATGGGATCCATGGTACTGCGATACAGCAAACCTTTCTTCACAAGAACTGTTTTCGCTGTCTCCACAGACAAAGTAATTTAGGGTCAGCATCGCCTCTGAGAATTCTTCCGGGAGTTTTTCCCGTGATTAGTAATTCCCAAATTTCTGCAAACACTCGACTTTCCGTCTGTACTTGTATCCATCTCGTTTCCTCTTGCGGAGAGTCTGGACTGTCTTACTGAGACTGAAATATATACGAAGATTTAAAAATACCCCAACAGTGTATACTGGTGTTCGCTTCGAATACATTACCCTTTTTCTACTTTTTAGATTCTTGTCTAATCCATACTGAGGCTGTGAGTGTCTTTGTCGGACTACGGAAATATACACGGAGATTTTTCATGTTTAAACTATGCTATATATACACTTGTTATCCGGTGATACTGTACCCTTTCTCAACTTTCTACAATCTTGTCGAATCCATACTGGGACAGAGACCATCTGAGTCTGCCTCCTGATATATAGCCCAGTTAATACTTTGGGCCTAGTACCTGTGTCTACTGCTCAGCAGAGGAGCCCCCCCATGAACCTAGCTATGCCACCTGTTTATGTAAGCACTGTCTGCTACTCAGCAGCGTTGCCCACCCGTGAACCAAGCTATGCCGCCTGTTTATGTAAGAACTGCGTGCTACTCAACAGAGGAACCCAGCTGTTAAGCAAGCTACAGCACCTGTGGTTTGGACAATTAATTTTTTCACATTCTTTCTGGAATGCCGGTTAGGCCTAATTCCGGAATTCCAGTTGACCTGCACTTACTGGGAAATCCTTGTTCGCAGGGAAGAATTGGAATCCCAGATCACCATCACTAACGGGGTTCAGCGGGTTATCTGCACCTGTAAGTGACACACGCTGGCCCTTTCAGTGTAGCGCGCATGCAGCCCCGGACATGTAAGGGCATGACAGACCTGTTATTGCTCGATCTCGCATACCAGAGCCTCGCGTGTCCCTCTAGTAAGCTGGACACGGACCGCGGGGTCATGCCGGAGTCTCGTTCGTTAACGGAATTAAGCGGACAAATCGTTAGCACAACTAAAAACGGCCATGCATGCACCACGACCCACAGAATCGACAAAGCTTGCAATCTGTCCATCTTTTCCGTAGCTGGCATGGTTGAGGTTGCCCATGTGGAGTCCAATTAAGCTGCAGGCTCCACTCCTGGTGGTGCCCTTCTGGACATTCCTTTAAGGTTCAGCTTTGCAACCATACTGCCCCCGGAAACCAAACACTTTGCCTTCATGGACGCTGTTCGGAAGGTCGTGGGAATAACGCCGCCCGATCGGCAGTTGGCATAATTTATGTTGGGAAGTCCAACGGTATATGATCGTCTTCGATTTTAGAATTTTAGATTTTCTTTATTTTAGATTTTTAGTCCAGTCTTTCTTGACTTTATAAGGGCATGACATGCCTATATCTGTGTCTACTCCTCCTTCTTTTACTCCTCCACCTCTTTTCTATATGTAGTTGCCCTTTTCCATATGTTATTTTTGTCTTCTGAGCATTGTGTCTGTTTTTGGACACCTTTTAAGGTGTTTTGAAATTGTTTTCTATGTGTTTGTATGTGTTTGTGTTTGCTTGGCATTGTTTTCAATGGGGCTCGATGGTGTTCGTTGAACGATCGACGAACGTTCGACGAACTTGCCTCCTGTTCGACGAACCAAACCGAACTCTAGCGGGGTGGCTCAACACTACTCCTGATATATAGACGTACATTTTTAATGTTTAAACTATGCTATATATACCTGGTATCTGGTGATACTGTACCATTTCTGCCAGGAAGTACTCCTCCACCCACCACTCTAAGTGTATCATTGACACCTGGAACATTGGCCCACATGTGTGATTATTTCTTGCGGATCTTCTTTTTATATTGTGGTGTGATCCATCCTGAGTGTGTGAGTCTGTGGGTTACTCCTGCAATTTATATGTAGATTTAAAAATTACCCCAACACTGTATACAGCTCTACGCTTCTGATACATTACCCATTTACTGCTTTTTATATTCTGGTCTAATCCAAACTGACCAAGTGAGTCTGTTTCTGACTGTGGAAATAAATACTGAGACTGACAATGACCCCTACACTGTCTACAGCTGAAAGCTTCTGATTAATTACCGTTTTACGGCTTTTTATATTGTGTTGTAATCCATACTGAGCCTGACAGCGTCTGTGTCTGCCTCCTGAAATATATGCGGAGATTTAGAATGTTTAAACTATACTATATATACCTGGTATCTGATGATACTGTACCCTTTTTCTACTTTTTATATTCTTGTCTAATCCATACTGAGCCTGTGAGCGTCTGTGACTCATGAAATATATAGGGAGATTGACAATTATCCTTTGACTGTATAGAGCTGTACGCTTCTGATACAGTACCATATATCTGATGTTATTTTGGGTACATTTTCTCCAAAATTTGGAAGTATGGTGGAAGAGGCCGCGAACGTGGGCGGGCCAGCTGGTAATGATGGTGGTGGTGCATCTGCTGGTAGTGGTAAATGCACAATAGCAGCTAAGGCAGGAGGTGTTGAGCCTGTGTCATGGTCTGGCTCCGCAACGCCTGGAAGGCTACCTTTTCTGGGAGTAGGTTAACCTCTTTTAAAACCGGAGCATCAGTAACTGGTTTTGGCTAACATTGCCGAAACAGACTCCAGCAAATATGCCCTCCTCTTCTGAAGTTTCAGAAAAATGCAAGCACTGAGTCATCAAGTGCTGGCTCCTGGTCAGGAAGAACCCATTTCCTTGTGTCCTTCACCCCCACCAAAAGTGAATGATGCAGCAGGCCACACTTCACATTAGTCCATGTAGCTCTTTCCCACATACCATGCCTGGGTTATCAAGTCAAATCATGAATTCCCCAGTCCAAGATTAATCTGACATCGAGTGTGGGTGGCCAGGGAGGGCAGTGGGGTTAATCGGTACCGGGCTGGTGTCTCAGAGGGATGTGTCACGGTGGTGGTGACCCGGTCCGTAGGCATGGGCGTCCATGCAAAGGGGTGAATAACATTTATAGGTGAATGATACGTTATGCCACCTGTGGTTTCTGATCAGATTGACCAGCGCTGCAGTGTCGCTTCTCTGGGACAGATGTTGTGGTGCAGCTAAGATGTAGAAGCCCTGCACAGGTAGGGCTGTAGTCGCAGGGCAGATGAAAGAGTTGGTAGATGGTGTGCAGTGCAGCATGTAGCAGAACCGTGCGCCAGGCACAGGAGAAAGATGACAGACACAGTCGTGCAGTTCCTTTACCTGTACTTGGTAAGTGCCGCACAGGACCCAGAGTACAGATGGAGAAGGAGTTGGTCAGCCTGGAAGCAAATTAGGAATTCTGTCTCTGCAGATAGGTAGTGTGGCCTCCGTCCTAGCGCTTATCTGAGGTACTCGCAGTACTGAGTTCACTGAAGTTCCCCCTGTTGACTCTCTTTTGAAACTTTCTCGTATGGCAGGCAGCCATAGCCTTTTCCTTCTGGCTCACACAAGTCGCTGCTGGGACCTCCAAGCCTTAGTTGGGAACAGAGCATTTACAGCTGCTACTTCCTCCGGTTTCTGCTGCAGGACCGTCAGTGTCCCTACAAACTCTGAGATCGGAATCCAGAACATGCGATCCAGCTAGGAGTGAGCCTTAACTCTGCTCATCCTCCAGCTCCCCTTCTCACATCCAATCACTTCCCCTTCCCTTCACAGACTGCCCTAACTTCTCTCCTCCCGACCACAGAGGGCAGCTCCTCAGCAGTCAGGTTCAGAGCTCTCCCTGCTGGCCTGGAGTGGGAACTGTGTTGTGTGTTGGTTTAACTGCTATAGAGATCCTTTGTTGCTCCCAAGCATGACATCACATGCCCTAGGAGGAAGGTAATGCCACTGTGGCGACCATACTCCTGGGGGCGCCACAAGTGCACTGATGCCCAGCCACTGCTAGATGATTCTGCTGGTACAATGACCCAGACCGCTACATTCCCCTCGCACTCTACACAGCCAGAGTCTGATCCTGATGAAACTCTGGTTCCCCTTCCCGCAAACTATACCACCTTACACGGTGACAAAGAGGAAGATGCAGATGAAAGTGCAAGTTGCTTTAGCAGGTGGGGGGGCATACTCATGGGCGACGGCACTGGCACAGGGCCCCTCATAGTACGCAAAAGTGTCTCTGCTGGTGGGAAGGCCCACCCGAGGGCCCACCCGCCGTCAAACACACCGCCGTATTATGAGGGGCCATGTGCCAGTGCCGTCGCCAACGAGTGGCCCCCCCTGCTTGCTCAGGATCACAGCACTTGCAAAGTTGAAATACTTACCTCTCCCTGCTCCACCGCCGTGACGTTTTCCGCGTTTCCTGACAGTGACATTCTGGTCAGAACGCGCGATGACATCACGTTTGTACGCCCTCTACCTAAACAGTCCAAGAGCAGAGAGATGGAAGATGGGGACGACGAGGAGTCCAGACTAGTACAGGGACTCCCTAGCGAGGAGACTTAATTGTTTTAAAGGTTGGGAGCAATTTTTGGGGAGCACTATACTCTGGAGAATGATATATGGAGCCCACCATACACTGGAGCATTCCAACGGTGGACATCAAACACTGGAGCAGCATTTACAGGGCCCATTATACACTGGAGTATTAGAAATGGGGCCCATTATATATGGAGCATTATTTGGGCCCATAAGACAGTGGAGCTTCATCCATGGGGACCAACATATACTGTAGCATTGTGTGGAGCTCATCATATACTGTATGGAACATTATATGGGACCAATGATTTGGTATGGAGAAATATATTGGCCTCATTACTCTGTATAGTGCACAATGCGGTGGCCATAATACTGTATGGAGTAATATACTGTCCGTTTTTGGAGCTATTTGAGAATTTAAAATGGATATCAGTCATGTGATGTAAGAAGTGAAGTATTTTTCATTGTACTATACCGCTATTTCCCTGCCGTATCAGAGGATCATGAATTGTGGCATGTGTTAAAGGAGCCCACTGACACTCTTTGGCCCTGGGCCCACGAAAATCTGGAGCCAGCCCTACCCCCCCCACAACTTTAGCCAAATAACCCCAAGTTTTCAATGCCTAACTATTATTATAAAGTAAATTAAGGTTGACAAGCTTAAGTAATAAGAATTAATGTTTTTGGCATTAAAATGGGCACTGTAGGTGTGTTTCCTGTCCTCCACTCACTGCCTACTTTTCTTCCCCAATGACTTGCATTGGGTTTCGTGTTTCAGTCGGTCTTCGACTTTTCATGATAATCGGCCGATTTCGTTCGACCCGACTTTTGCGAAAGTCGGGTTTTATGAAACCCGACTCGACCCGAAAAAAGGCAAAGTCGCTCATCTCTAATGAGGACCTGTTATGATTAGGTAACCGAGGATAACGGGGAATAGATTAGGCAACCAGAGAGGTTGGTAGCTAGCGGCTTGCAGACCCCTAAACTGACAACACAACTAGAATTAGCCATGGGACGTACCTACGATGCCCTAGACGCAGGGCCGGCGTCAGCACCTGGCGCACCCGGGCAAGTGCCGGGGCCCTGGCGAGATGAGGGGGCCCACTCGGCACATGAGCAAGGTTTTTTATTTTATAAGTCCAGGGTTGGCCCCCCACCCTCCACAAGACCTTAATCACTACCGCTCATTCAGGTCATGAATATGGACGCCACTCCACCCCCATAGGCGTGGGCCCCATATTCATGACCTTAATGAGCGGTACCACACGACCGCACACTCTCACAGGAAAAAGACACCGGCTCCTGGCTCGACATACATGCAGGGACTGCGCCAGGACTCAGGTGAGCGGTGTGAACAGCCGGCACGCAGCCATGCATACAAGGGGGGGTGAGGATGAGAATGACCCGGGGGGAGAATGAGCCAGAGGTGGGGGAGAATGAGCTGGGTTGAGAATGAGCAGCGGCGGGGCCGGGGGGGAATGAGCCGGGGGGAGAATGAGCCGGGTTGAGAATGAGTGGCGGGGCTGAGGGGGGAATGAGCAGGGGGGGAGAATGAGCCCGGGGGCCAGAGCATCATATATGGGGAACATCATACACTGGAGCATCATTTATGGGGCCCATTACACACTGGAGCATCATATATGTGGCCCACTATACACTGAAGCATCATATATGGAGCTCATTATACACTGGAGCATGATATATGGGGCCCATCATACACTGAGGCATTATATATGGGGCCATCATACACTGGGACATCATATATGAGGCCCATCATACATTGCATGGAGAAATATATGGGGCTCATTATACTATATGGAGCAATTTACGGGGCTCATTATACTATATGGGGCCCATCTTATACTGTATGACATATTATATGGGGCAATATATGGGGCTCATTCTTTATGGAGCATTATATAGGGCCCATTATACAGTTTGGAGCAATATATGGAGCTCATTATACTGTATGGAGCATTATATGGGGTCCATTATTCTGTATGTAGCAATATATAGGGCTCATTATTTTGTATGGAGCAATATATGGGGTTCATTATTCTGTATGGAGCAATATATGGGGCTCATTATTCTGTATGGAGCACTATGTGGTGCCCATAATAATGTATGGAACAATATATGGGGCTCATTATTCTGTATGAAGCAATATATAGGGCTCATTATTTTGTGTGGAGCAATATTTAGGGCTCATTATTCTGTATGAAGCAATATATGGTGCTCATGTATGGAGCTCTGTGTGGTGCCCATAATACTGTATGGAGGACTATACTGTGCGGTCTAAAATGATAAGTCTGCAGTCACTCTATGTCCTGTGTGCTGTGAGGATTCGCCGGTTTCTGACTTATTGTACAATTTACAATAACTATAACTCATGTAAAGTAAGAAGTGAATTCATTGGTATTGTACTATACCTATATTTCTCTGCTGTATCTGTGCATCATGAATAGTGGTATGTGTTAAAGGGGCCCACTGACACTCTTTCACCCGGGGCCTAGGAAAACCTGAAGCCGGCCCTGACTAGACGACTCGGCACAACCACAGAATTAACTAAGCCTAAAGAGAGAAATGGGAAAGCTAATCTGCCGCGGAGTAGAACCCCAAAGGAATAGATAGCCCCCGAAACATATATTGCCGGTGAGACAAGATGAAGCACAAAATACAGGCAGAGAATAGAGTAAGCAAATGATGGGACCCAAACTGTCTAGATAGACCAGGACAGGAAAGGATACTGTCTGCAATCACGCAAAAAACTTAAGAAAAATCCAACACGTCTGATATGCAAAAATACTGAGGCCACACGACCTCTCCCCCACTAGATCAGAACTCTGGTGTGAACTGGTTACTAAAAAGACTAACATATGCTGTGGCATATGGAACCGGAGCCAGCACAGGTCCCAACAGGGAACCAGGCTGAACTAACATCAGCTAAGCAAAAATCAGAGAAGCAAAAATGGATACAATGCAAAAAAAGATTCAAGAAGACAAATAACTTATCTGAAAGATGCAGGACCCCTGTATTATTGATAACCAGCCATGATAAAACTGCCAGCTGAGGGTTACAACCCGCATCTGTCAGTTTTGCCAGAGCTAGTTATCAAAAATAGAACAGACATTCATTTTTTTTACTTTATTTATTCAGCAGGCACCAGCTGATGAATACGCCCATCAACGGCACCTGCTCTAGCTGTTATGAGCAACAGTAGGCGTAGGTTGATGGAAGTAGTACTCATATCAACTGACGCCTCTGTGAACAGAAGTAAACTTTTCATCTGACAGCATGGGAACTGCAGCTCCCTGACCGGTGGTGGTGATTTTACCTCCAATCTGGAGCAGTGTTTGTCGCTCTGTCATGCAGATGTTTGGGTCCCCCAATCATATGAATGGTGTCCAGATACCTGAAACCAACTATTTTTAAATAGTCCCATCGGACGATGCCTGCACAGACCCCCGAAGCCTTTACAGCCCCCCGGCAGGCCGGCACAGCCCCCCGGAGCCTGCACAGCCCCCCGGCAGGCCGGCACAGCCCCCCAGCAGGCCGGAACAGCCCACCGGAGCCTGCACAGCCCCCCTGGCAGGCCGGCACAGCCCCCCGGCAGGCCGGCACAGACCACCGGAGCCTGCACAGACCCCCTGGCAGGCCGGCACAGCCCCCCGAAAGGCCCGTACAGACCCCAGAGAGGCTGTACAAGGGAAAAACAGGATTTTTCTTATTCCGATACCGGAAGTCCCATAGACTTGAATGGGACTTACGGTATCGGAATCGGCGATACCGATACTTTTTTTTAAGATCGGCCGATCCATTCCGATCCGATACTTTGAAGTATCGGACGGTATCGCTCAACTCTAGTTATGAATGAGTCACCGGAGGAGGAAAAAACAAAAACACAAGCTAAGTCCAGAAAACCGGAGAGGTTGGTAGCTAGCGGATTGCAGACCCCGTTTCCTATTCACCACAACTAACAGTAGCCGTGGGGGGTTCCTACGGTGCCCTAGACCCCTCGTCACAGCCGGAGAGCTAAATAAGCCTAAAGAAAGAAAGGGGAAATCTAAACTGCCCCAGAGCAGACCCCAAAGCAATAGACAGCCCCCAACATGTATTGTCGGTGAAAAACAGATGAAAACACAAACACAGACAGAAAGATAGGCTGAGCAAATGATGGGGCCCAACTAACTAGATCGGAAAGGACAGAAAAGATGCTGGGTGCAATCACGCAAAAAACCCTGCCAAAAATAATGTCCAACACATCTGATAGAAAAGGCCCTGAAGTCACTAGACTTCACAATCACTATATCAGCACTCAGGTATATTCTGAAGACAGAGCAAAGAGATCAACTGATCAGAGACAAAAATGGAGTTCAGCCCGTCCCAACCAGGGCAGGCTGAACACAAACACTAAGTAAACAGACAAAATCTCATGGAAAAATAGCAGAGCAAAAACTTAGCTTTGAGTAGACAGGAACTAAACTGGATGCCAGAGCTCAGAGCAGAAAGGATCACCAGCAACCCTGCAGGGCGTCGGCTGCCTTATATCCACTCAGAAATTCCAGATGTCCAATCACTATCCACCTGTTCAGATGACAGGTTCTTCCCATCCAGATCAATTTCACTACCTCCTTTCAACAGCAGAGGGAGTTCATCAGACATCAGAGGTGAAGGAGAAAATGAACTCATAACAGTACCTCCCCCTTGAGGAGGGGTCACCGAACCCTGATCCACGCCACCAGGGCGATCAGGATGGGCCCGATGAAAAGCACGAACCAATCTTTCGGCATGAATATCGGATGCGGAGACCCAAGAATTATCCTCCTGGCCATAACCCTTCCATTTAACCAAATACTGGAGTCTCCGTCTAGCCAGACGAGAGTCCAGTATCTTCTCAACCTCATATTCCACATTACCTTCAACCAATACAGGGTCAGGAGGTGCCATCACAGGAACTAGTGGGTCAACAAACCTCTTTATCAGAGACTTATGAAACACGTTATGGATCTTGAATGTAACAGGAAGAGCCAAATCGAAACGAGACTGGATTAAGAATCTCCAAAATCTTGTAAGGTCCAATAAATCTAGGTTTAAACTTTGGAGAAGCCACCTTCATAGAGATATTCTTTGATGACAACCAAACCATATCACCCACCTTAAACCGGGGACCAATGGTCCTATGCCGGTTGGAAAACCGCTGGACCTTTTCCAGGGAGAGAGACAACTTATCCACCACTTGATCCCAGATCTGGTGCATTCTCTCCACTACAGTGTCAACACCTGGGCAGGCAGAAAACTCCACCTGCCCTGAAGAGAATCGAGGATGAAACCCAAAGTTACAAAAAAAAGGTGAAATCAAAGTGGCAGAACCAGATCTATTATTTAAAGCAAATTCGGCCAAGGTCAAAAATGAAACCCAATCATCCTGATCAGCAGAAATAAAACATCTCAAATACGACTCCAAAGTCTGGTTTGTTCCCTCCATCTGCCCATTGGTCTGAGGGTGAAACGCAGAGGAGAAGGACAACTGAATTCCCAGCTGGGAACAGAAAGTCCTCCAAAATCTAGAAACAAACTGAACTCCTCTGTCAGATACAATGTTCTCAGGAATCCCGTGCAAGCGAACCACCTTTTGCAAAAACAAGGGCACCAACTCTGAGGAAGATGGCAACTTAGGGAGTGGTACAAGATGAAACATCTTAGAGAACCTATCACAAATCACCCATATAACAGTCATTCTCTGAGAGACAGGCATATCAGAGATAAAATCCATTGAAATATGGGTCCATGGCCTCCTGGGCACCGGCAAAGGCATCAACAACCCACTAGAGCGAGAACAAGGTTTAGACCGGGAGCAAGTCCCACAGGACTGCACAAAATTCCTGACATCATGAGACAAGGTGGGCCACCAAAAAGACCGACTCACCAAATCTCTAGTACCAAAAATACCTGGATGACCAGCCAATGCGGAGCAATGAACTTCAGACATTACTCTCTTCTTCCACTGGTCAGGAACATACAATTTTCCAATGGGACAACGCTCAGGTTTGTCCTCCTGAAACTCTTCCAGAACACGTCTCTTAAAGAGAGGGCGTCTGCCTTGACATTCTTAGTGCCTGGAAGAAAAGAGACCGCAAAATCAAAACGTGTGAAAAACAAGGCCCACCTAGCCTGTCTAGGATTCAAGCGTTTGGCCGACTCCAGGTAAATCAAATTCTTGTGGTCAGTAAGGACCACGACTTGATGTTTAGCTCCCTCCAACCAATGTCTCCACTCCTCAAATGCCCATTTCATGGCTAACAGTTCCCGGGGAGAACTTTCGGGAAAAGAAAGCACAGGGATTCATTTTAGATGTTACAGGATGTTTTTGGGACAAAACAGCTCCTGCACCAATCTCAGAAGCGTCCACCTCTACCTGAAATGGGAGTGAGACATCAGGTTGCCGCAAGACCGGAGCAGAAGTGAACCTTCGCTTCAGCTCCTGAAAGGAAGAAACAGCCTCCGGAGACCAATTCAGCACATCAGCACCCTTCTTAGTCAAATCAGTCAATGGTTTGGCAATAACAGAAAAATTAGCTATAAATTTACGATAAAAATTAGCAAAACCCAAAAACTTCTGGAGGGACTTCAAAGAAGTGGGCTGAACCCAATCATAAATGGCCTGTACCTTGGCCGGGTCCATTTCAATAGTTGACGGAGACAAAATAAATCCCAAAAATGAAATCCTCTGTACCCCAAAAAGGCATTTCGATCCCTTGACATACAGGGAATTCTCCCTCAAAATCCGCAGTCCGAACATGTTCCACATGAGAGTCCCGATCCCTGGAAAAGATCAAAATATCATCCAGATAGATGATCAAAAATGTATCCACAAAGTCTCGGAAAATATCATTCATGAAGCACTGGAAGACAGAAGGGGCATTAGTGAGCCCAAAAGGCATCATCAGGTACTCAAAATGTCCCTCCGGAGTATTAAACGCCATCTTCCATTCATCCCCATGCTTAAAGCGAATAAGATTATACGCCCCCCTGAGGTCAAGCTTGGTAAACCAGCAAACACCTTTAACTCTGGAGAATAGATCAGAAATCAGGGGTAACGGATACTGATATTTAACAGTAATTTTGTTGAGGGAACGATAGTCAATACAAGGCCTTAATGAACCATCTTTCTTGGCCAGGAAAAAAAACCCAGCACCTAAGGGTGAAGAGGATGGTCTAATATGACCCTTCTCCAACGACTCCTTAATATAGGATCGCATAGCCTCATGCTCGGGTACAGATAAATTGAAAAGTCGACCCTTGGGAAATTTACACCCAGGGCTCAGCTCAATTGCACAGTCATAGCTCCTATGAGGAGGCAAAGATGCAGACTCATTCTCACTAAATACATCATAAAAATCAGCCAAATAGTCAGGAACATCATGCGACTGGGGAGAGGTGGAGAAAACAGGAGCGTCACTAAGGGCACACCGACAACCCCAACTCACCACAGACAAAGATTTCCAATCCAAAACTGGATTATGGATTTGCAACCAAGGAAACACCAGAACAATGGCATCATGCAAATTATGCAACACCAAAAATCTGCAATTTTCTTGATGGTCTGGGGCGACCCGCATTACCACCTTGGTCCAAAACTGAGGTTTATTCTTCGCCAAAGGAGTAGCATCAATACCCCTCAAAAGGATAGGCGTCCGCAGAGGTGTCATAGGAAACCCACAACGTTTAGCAAAATCCAAGTCCATCAGGTTCAGAGCTGCTCCCGAATCCACAAAAGCCTTAGCGGAAAATGTGGACAGGGAGCAGATCAGAGTAATTGCCAGAAGAAACTTAGGTTGAACACCACCCACAGCAAATGTGTGTGCAAAATGTTTCTCTAATTTAGGGCAGACAGAAATAATATGAGAGGCATCTCCACAAAAAAAACACAACTTATTACGCCTTCTGAACTCCTGACGTTGCGCCCTAGACAAAACTCTATCACATTGCATAGGTTCAGACATTTGTTCAACAGGTGGCAACACTCCTCGTGCAGTTTTGCGTTCACGCAAACGCCGATCAACCTGAATGGCTAATGTCATAGAATCGTCAAGACCAGAGGGAACAGGAAATCCCACCATAGTATCTTTTACGGTTTCTGACAAACCCTTCCGAAAGAGAGCTGCAAAGGCACCATCATTCCAGGTAGTAAGGACCGCCCACTTTCGGAATTTTTGACAGTACAACTCTGCAGAATCCTGACCCTGGCTCAATGCCAACAGGGCCTTTTCAGCCTGATCAATAGCATTAGGTTCATCATACAACAACCCCCAAGGCTTGAAAGAATGCGTTCACATTAGTTAGAATAGGATCAACAGGTTTTAAAGAAAACGTCCAATCCTGGGGATCGCCGCGCAGCAAAGAGATGACAATTTTAACCTGCTGCGTGGAGCTCCCCGATGAGTTAGGCTTCAAGGCAAAAAATAATTTACAATTATTCTTAAAATTAAAAAATTTAGACCGATCCCCAAAAAACACATCAGGAGTAGGGATCTTTGGTTCAGCAGCATGTGAATGAGCAAGATAGGCGGAAATTCCCCGCACTTCAGCAGTGAGCTGCTCCACACGATCAGACAATTGCTTAATCTCCATTGAGAAAAAATTCCCCCTACGGCCTCAGAGAAATAGAGGAAAAAATATACACAAAAAAAAAATTCTGACACTTTTTCTTTTTTTTTACAATTCTTTCCTGCTATTGAGTACCCTAGAATCTGTGGTATGGCTGGTGATTCTGTTATGAATGAGTCACCGGAGGAGGAAAAAGCAAAAACACAAGCTAAGTCCAGAAAACCGGAGAGGTTGGTAGCTAGCGGATTGCAGACCCCTGATCCTATTCACCACAACTAACAGTAGCCGTGGGGGGTTCCTACGGTGCCCTAGACCCCTCGTCACAGCCGGAGAGCTAAATAAGCCTAAAGAAAGAAAGGGGAAATCTAAACTGCCCCAGAGCAGACCCCAAAGCAATAGACAGCCCCCAACATGTATTGTCGGTGAAAAACAGATGAAAACACAAACACAGACAGAAACACAGGCTGAGCAAATGATGGGGCTCAACTAACTAGATAGGAAAGGACAGAAAAGATGCTGGCTGCAATCTTGCAAAAAACCCTGCCAAAAATAATGTCCAACACATCTGATAGAAAAGGCCCTGAAGTCACTAGACTTCAGAATCACTATATCAGCACTCAGGTAAATTCTGAAGACAGAGCAAAGAGATCAACTGATCAGAGACAAAAATGGAGTTCAGCCCGTCCCAACCAGGGCAGGCTGAACACAAACACTAAGTAAACAGACAAAATCTCATGGCAAAATAGCAGAGTAAAAACTTAGCTTTTAGTAGACAGGAACTAAACTGGATGCCAGAGCTCAGAGCAGAAAGGATCACCAGCAACCCTGCAGGGCGTCGGCTGCCTTATATCCACTCAGAAATTCCGGATGTCCAATCACACTCCACCTGTTCAGATGACAGGTTCTTCCCATCCAGATCAATTTCACTACCTCCTTTCACCAGCAGAGGGAGTTCATCAGACATCAGAGGTGAAGGAGAAAATGAACTCGTAACAGGGAAGTACATCATCTGTGAGGCGGGCTAACGCATTATGCACCGCCGAGTGCTGACACCGTCCTTTCTCCCTTCCCTAAGCACTGATTGGTAGTGCGTCTTATAAATATTCAGGTACTCCTCACCCTGACACTCCCCCGGCAGAAGCTGGTGGCGAAACGCGCGTCGGGGTGAGGGGACATTGAGTGAACACATCACATCTATTTCGGTAATTATTACGCATACATTATTATTTATCTAATGGGTTACGGTTTATAGTTATATTGTTTTGGTGTTACTCCTGGGAAGGCTTTAAACCTTGAGTCATGTTGTTTTGATATACATGGACATTTAGTTTTACTCCATTGATTTGTATTGCTACTATGCAGCACCACATTAATGCTTTAGGGCGAGTGTGATGTCTGGAGTGCTTTTTCATTTGTCTGCACAATTTTTTATATGTCCATTTTAGATTTTATGGTTCATTGGAATAAGGTTTAGCATTATCATTATTAGTCTGTACCCAATTAGCAGCATATGGTGTATATTACCAGCGTTGTTACATAGACTATTTTCTTGCATTATTTACCTTATTTTTCGCTTTATAAGACGCACCTGATTATAAGACGCACCCCCAAATTTGGTGAAGAAAAAGAGAAAAAAATCTTTTTTTTATGTCAAATGGAGGTCTTATAATGTCAGTGTCCCTTTTTCAAATCGTACACCGTAAATGTCCCTCATCCTGGTATTTATATAACCCCCATCCTGGCACATTGCCCCTTGTGCAGGCACATAGCCCCCCATTCTATCCTGGATATGGCCCCCCGGTCACTATATGCCCCCCTGCTGGCACTCACATGGCCCCCCTCTCTCTATATGCCTACCTGCTGGTACGCACACGACTCCCCATCCCTATATTCCCCCTGCTGGCACACACTGTCCCCCCGTCCCTATATTCCCCCCTGCTGGCATTCACATGGCCCCCCGTCCCTATGTTCCCCCCTGCTGGCATTCACATGGCCCCCCGTCCCTATGTTCCCCCCTGCTGGCACACATTGTCCCCCCGGTCCTATAATCCCCCCTGCTGGCACACATTGTCCCCCCCTCCATATATTCCCCCCTGCTGGCACACATTGCCCCCCCCTCCATATATACCCCCTGCTGGCACATATTGCCCCTCCATCCCTATATTCCCCACTGCTGGCACACATGGCCCCTCGTTCATATATTTCCCCCTGCTGGCACACATTGTCCCCCCATCCCTATATTTCCCCCTGCTGTCACACATGGCCCCCGTCGGCAAGCACATGCTAAAATAATAAACAGTTAACTCACCTACTGATGATCGCTCCTGCTCCCAGCTTTCCCGTGGCTTACCTGTGTCTGTGCAGAGTCTGCTGTCATCCTCCTCCTGCAGAGCGCACGCAGCTACTGCTCATTCAGGCAGCTCATTGTTGCTACAGGACCTTCCATGATGTGACCAATAGGAGCTGCTCAGCTGCGGTCATGTGACTCGCAGTGCACACTGGGAGTCACGTGACCGCAGGTCCTATTGGTCACATCATGCAAAGTCCTGAAGCGATGAGCTGCCTGAATGAACTGCTGCTGCCGCTCGCCCTGCAGGAGGAGGATGACAGAAGACTCGACACAGGAAAGCCACAGGGGAGCTGGGAGCAGGAGTGATCATCAGTAGGTGTCTATAGTGACTGGGGGTGAGTGTAGGCACATGTAATATGCACCGCTCCCCTGTCTACCAACTCGGCGCTGTTTCAGCACCGAGGTGATGGACAGCGGGTGCAGTGAATATTACATGAGGCTAATGAGCGGGAGCAAAGGACCTCCCGCTGTCTCTGCAGCCCCCATCCAGCCCATCCCAGCCCCCTAACTCCACGCCAGAGCCGCCCCCCCCCCACTCTATAGCACAGCACCACACAGATTCGCTTTATAAGATGCACCACCCACTTTCCCCAAAAATTTTGGGGAACAAAAGTGCGTATTATAAAGCGAAAAATACGGTACGTACCTTCATTTTTTTTGTACCTTTTTCCGCTTGGTGTCCCCTGGACAGTATTTTGCTTTTTATGATTATTAATTATATTTTAACTATCCATTAATAAAGTGTATTTATTTTATCATATTTGGGATCTCTTCTTGTTTTTCCTATTATACTACATTATATGGGATTGTTGCGTTATTGATAGTTGAAGTGCCCTATATATTGCCATATATATATATATATATATATATATATATATATATATATATATATATATATATATATAATGTGTTTTGGACATTTTTGGTTGATCTAACTGCTCATCACCTGCCCAATACAATCCCAATAGTGAAACATGGTGGTGGCAGCATCATGCTATGGGGGTGTTTTTCAGTTGCAGGGACAGGACAACTGGTTGCAATTAAAGGAAACATGAATGTGGCCAAGTACAGAGATATCCTGGATGAAAACCTCTTCCAGAGTGCTCTGGACTTCAGACTTGGCCGAAGGTTCACCTTCCAACAAGACAATGACCCTAAGCACACAGCTAAAATAACAAAGGAGTGGCTTCAGAACAACTCTGTGAGCATTCTTGGCTGGCCCAGCCAAAGCCCTGACCTAAACCCAATTGAGCATCTCTGGAGAGACCGAAAAATGGCTGTCCACCAACGTTCACCATCCAACCTGATGGAACTGGAGAGGATCTGTTAGGAAGAATGGCAGAGGCTCCCCAAATCCAGGTGTGAAAAACTTGTTACATCATTCCAAAGAAGACTCATGGCTGTACTAGCTCAAAAGGTGCTTCTACTCAACACTGAGCAAAGGGTCTGAATACTTATGACCATGTGATATTTAATTTTATCTTTTATAATAAATTTGTAAACATTTCTACATTTCTGTTTTTTTCAGTCAAGATGGGGTGCAGAGTGTACAATAATGAGAAAAAAATGAACTTTTTGAAGTTACTAAATGGCTGCAATGAAACAAAGAGTGAAAAAATTAAAGGGGTCTGAAAACTTTCCGTACTGTGCATGCGTGTGTGTGTATATATATCTCATAATTCACGCTCCAGCCATGGATCCTGCCAGTATCATTGAGAATTGTTGGTGTCACTTACTTACTGGCTGAAGCTGTTGCTAACATTTACAAGAATATTTTTGCTTAGTACACAATATTATAGAAAAATCATTTGAGGATTTGTACACTACTCCCTAATGAATAACTGTTCTGCCACAGTTGTCAAAATGGTTCTTTACCTTCAAGCTTGTGTAGGAGGAAAGCTCGTTAATTGGAGAAACAAATATATAAAGATTTAATAATGTTTCCTAAAAATAATCAATCATCTGACAGTAGCTGCTTTAACACACCATACTTGTTTTCACACATGGCACTTAAAAAAAAAAAAAAAGCTCTAGATTTTAATGGCTTCTTTATGTCACTTTTTGCTGTTTTTTAACCAGATATTTGCTCTGAGTCAATAGGATATACAAAACACGAAAAAAAACCTGCATGTTTGTGAAGTTTTTCTTCTTCTTAGGGTCAAGGCTTTCCTAGACTTTTGAACCATAAAACAGATAAAAGATGTGGCAACTTTGCACAGGTGTACGAATATAGCAGTGTGCAGGTGCCGGACCTCTCCCGGCGCCTCTGCACTGCAATACTCTGCTATGCCCTCAACAGGGCAGAACAGTGCGCCTGCACAGGAGCGACGACGGGAAGCAAAGAAGAGGACATCACCGTTAGAAGATGGGAGGCGCCAGACTGGACCACGACACCCATCGGACCAAAACCGGACCCGGACCACCCCTGGGTGAGTATAATATAAGTAATTTTTCTTATCTTTCAGGTTATCAGGGGCTTATCTACAGCATTACAGAATTCTGTAGATAAGCCCCTGATGGCGGTGCTGGCAGCTGATACTCGAAACATGGATTTTTGCGATAACTCACCGTAAAATCCTTTTCTCAGAGACGATCATTGGGGGACACAGATACTGTGGGTGTATGCTTCTGCCACTTGGAGGCTGACACTAAGTGAAAAAAAGAGGTTAGCTCCTCCTCCGTCGTATACACCCTCGCCCCTATTGCGGGCGGAACTCAGTTTGGTGCCAAAGCAGCAGGAGGACAACAAAATCAGCCTTAATACAGGTACAACATGTCTAGAAAAGGACCACTCTCATATCACATAAATAAATGCCTATTAACTAAACCGAAACAGAGCCAACTGGCTAATAGGGTGGGTGCTGTGTCCCCCAATGAGCATCTCGGAGAAAAGGATTTTACGGTGAGTTATCACAACAATCCATGTTTCTCCTTCGCCTCATTGGGGGACACAGATACTGTGGGACGTCCTAAAGCAGTCCCTGGGTGGGAGATTGACTCACCGATCCAAGCTACATGCACCTCTTGTGTAACAGGTACGCCATCACTGCTTGGAGAATCCTTCTACCCAGGCTCGCATCCGCCGAGGCCCGAGCATGGATATTATAATGTTTGGCAAATGTGTGCAGGCTGGACCAGGTTGCTGCCTTGCAAACCTGTTTCGTCGAAGCCTGGTGCCGAAGTGCCCAAAAGGCGCCCCCTGCCCGGGTAGAGTGCGCTCCGATCCCTGCTGGAATCGGCGTGCCTCTAATGCAGTTGGACTCCTGAATCGTCCAACAAATCCATCTGGCTATGGTCGATTTTGAGGCAGCGAGTCCCTTCCTGCGCACTTTGGGGAGCACGAACAGCATGTCCATCTGACGAAATGGTGCCATACGCGACACGTACCTCCAGAGGGCTTGTACCAGGTCTACCGTGTGAAGAGCCTTTTCCACATGGTGCACTGGTGCTGGACAAAATGAAGGCAAAACATCTTCATTAATGTGAAAAGAGGACACGATTTTTGGCCGAAAAGGAGGGGCTGGTCTGAGGACCACCTTATCCCTATGGAAAGTGAGGAACGGAGCTCGGCAGGACAGGGCCGCCAGCTCTGAAACCCGCCTGATGGAAGTGATGGCCACTAGGAACACCACTTCCCAGGTAAGGTACCTCAAAGAGATATTCTGAAGCGGTCCAAATGGAACTTCCTGCAGAACACTTAGGACCATGTTAAGGTCCCAGACGTCCATAGGCGCCTTCTAGGGAGGTTCCAAGTTGGAGACTCCCTGAATGAAAAGTGTTCACCTGCAAATTAGTAGCAATTCTGCGCTGGAACAGGACAGATAAGGCCGATATTTGTCTCCTGAGGGAACCTGGGGCAAAGCCCGAGTCTAATGCTCTACCGACTGAGCTATCTGGGCTCTCTAAGCCTGACTGGAGAAAAGCCAAGATGTTGGGGATCGAGAATCCCAGCGGGGAAACACCGTGGTGTCAACACCAAGCAAGGAACACCTTCCAGGTGTGGTGGTAAATTCGTGCTGAAGCAGGCTTCTGGGCGTCAATCATTGTAGCGACCACCTCGCTCCCGAACCCTGCCTGGGTTAGAATCCAAGATTCAATGGCCATGCCGTCAAACACAGAGTCCCTGAGTCCGGGTGGCAAATTAGCCCTTGAGACAGTAGATCTGGGCGCTCTGGCAGGCGCCAAGGAACGTTGGCAAGCAGCTGCATTAGATCTGCATCCCACGCTCGACGGGGCCAGCAGGATCGCCAGCACCCCTTCCATCTTGATCTTTTTGATGACTCTTGGAAGTAGTGGCAGTGGGGGAAATAGATATGGGAGGCGAAACTGGTTCCATGGCAGAACCCACGTGTAGAAACGCGAATGCCTGCGGGTCCCTGGCCTGAGCGACATATGTGGGCACCTTAGCATTCACTCTGGAAGCCATTAGGTCCACATCCGGAGCTTTCCACAGTTGACAAAACTGCTGAAAAACTTCGGGATGTAAAGACCACTCTCTGGATGCAAGACCCTGCCGGCTGAGAAAGTCTGCCGCCCAATCTTCCACGCCCTGGGATGTGGACCGCTGAAATCACCGAGTGGTTTGCTTCGGCCCACTGAAGAACGAGCTCCCCCTCTGGATGCTCTGCTGCGGGTGCCCTCTTGGTGATTTATGTAAGCCACTGCCGTGGCGTTGTCCGATTGAATCCAGACAGGGCGGCCTGCTAGAAAGTGAAGAAACTTCTGCAGAGCCAGCCGAATTGCTCGTATCTCCAATAAGTTGATCGGGAGGCGTGCCTCCTGTGGTGACCACCATCATTGGGCTGTGTGGTGGCAAAACACCGCTCCCCCACCGAGGAGACTGACGTCGGTTGTCATTACCAGCCAATGATCTGGGGGGAAAGGTTTCCCCTTGGCCAGAGAGGAACTGGTTATCCACCATTTGAGCAACTGCCTGTTTTGAGAGGACAGTCAGCACCGCCGATCGAGCGTGAAAGGATTCTTGTCCCAGGCTGACAAGAGGGCGTGCTGCAGGGGGCGAAGGTGGAACTGGGCGACAGGTTTCGCTTCCATTGCTGCCACCATTTTCCCTAGAATCCTCATCCCTGATCGGATGGTATGAGGGACTGGTTGGCGAAGTGTCCGGACTCCCTGCCGGAGAGCTAGCGCCTTTTCCTGAGGGAGAATTACCAACCCTCGGCAAGAGTCGAAGATCATTCCTAGGAAGGAGATCCTCTGAGCTGGCACAAGGGATGACTTCTTTGCATTGCCAACCATCCTAAGTGGGCAAGAGTATCTAGCGTGATGTTGACCTTTTCCTCGCATTCCCGTATTCCCGTAGCGCTACAAACTGAAAATGTTGATTGCCGATGGTGAAGCGTGGAAACCTCTGATGAGGAGGAAAAATGGGAATATGCAGATATGCGTCCTGTATGTCTATTGAGGCCAAGTATCCTCACTGCTCCATGGCCGATATAACTGAATGGAGAGACTCCATCCGGAAATGTCTGATCCTGATGAAATTGTTCAGAAGCTACAGGCCCAAAACAGGCCTGACCCGTCCTTTTTGGGAACCGCAAAAAGGTTGGAATAGAACCCCTGAGCTTTTTCGTGTTCCGGCACTGGAACAATGACTCTGTTGTGCTGGAGCGATTTGATGGCTTCCAACAGAGCTCTTGCCTGGGTATCCACCCTGGGAAGCCGGGAAGAAAAAACCATCTTGGAGGATATCTGACAAATTCTATTCTGTAACCCGAGGCCACCGATTCCTTTCCCCATGCGTCGTGAGCGACATTGACCCAGACATAGTGAAACCAGAGTAGGCGGCCGCCCACCTTGCCGGTGTCGTCTGGTAAAGGCCTCGAGTCATTTGGCCAACGATCTTTGGGATCTGGATCCCCTCGATCTGGGCTGCTGAGTATGCATTCTCCCCAATGGGTCGGCTCTATATGAGACCTGCCGCTCCCTATCCTGGTTGGGACGGCCTGAGGCGGCGGAATTGGCCGCTGTAGTCCACCCGGGGTTGCGAAAGGCCCGAAAACGTGCCTGAAAACAGGTGATGAAAAAGCGTTTTGCCCTTTTGTTGAGGGAGAAACCCGTTCTTTCCTCCTGTGGAGTCGGAGATAAGTTGATCCAACTTCTCCCCAAATAGGTGGCCGCACTGATAAGGCAGGGAAGTCAAGGCCTTCTTAGAAGTAGGATCAAATCACCATGTCCTTAACCAAATGGCTCTTCTGACAGAAATTGCATTAGTGGCAGCAAGTGCCGAGCAATTGTCCGCATCCCAAAACGCATTGATTACATCGTCTCTGGTCATCGCCATCTGACCTGCGACCTACGAAATCTCTGCAGGTACATCCTGCTCCTGCGCGACCTTGTTTAATGTTTCTGACCATGATATCATAGCCTTGGTTACCGAAGTTGCTGCGAATGAAGGAGCGAGCGCTGACCCTGATGCCTCATATACTGAGCGAGCTAAGCTCTCTATAAGGTGATCCGTGGGATCCTTAATTGAGGAAACCCTAGGGACAGATAGCAGGGTCTTAGTGGCTAGGCGCGAAACCAGAGGATCCCCAACGGGGATTCCATCCATTCTCTACGGAGGTCCGGAGCAAATGGGTACCTTGTTTCGAGTGCCTTTTGACCCGAGAAAAGCCTGTTTGGACGTTCTCTGTGCCGCTGCACTATGTCCTCAAACTCCGGGTGAGAGGAAAAAATTCTGTGCGGGTGCTTCACTCACGTAAATGCCACTTTATGCCCCGTAGCCGCTGCGGGATCATCCTCAATCCCCAGGGTCTAATTGACGGCTTCTATGAGGCAGTCCACTGTTTCACGTGACCCTGAGTGTCCAGGTCAAGGGGCTTGCCTGAGTCGCAATCTGAGGTCTGCTCGCTATCAACCACTGGTGACGGGGAGCGAGAAGCAGAGCTTACGGATGCCAAGGCACCGGATGGACTTGGCGACGCGGTGTGGATTCGTTTCCTCCGGGTCTGCCTGGAGTGAGAGCGACCCCTGCAGGCCGGAGGCTTTTGTGAGGTGGAGGTTCCCTCTAAGGCCGGTGAGCCATTGTCCCTGCCCCTATCTGGGGCTTGATGGGACTATTGCTCTTGTAAGCGACACCATGGACTGTGACAGAGATAGGGCCCACTCCGGGGACACATTGACTACAGTCGCAGGGGAGGGCTCCTGGGCGCGTTCGGAGTCACAGGCTTCTGGCTCTGTGCTCGTGGAAACCTAACCCCACAAGAAATGCTTGCAGCATAAAGGAATGTGTGCGATTTACCCTTTTCGGTCATATTGCTGCCAGGCCTAACTTATATGAGGGTTGAGGGGAAGGGAGGAGGAGGAAAAAACCACCTTTAATCGCCCGTAGCGCACCCCTAGGGTCGGGGGTTACACTTACCCTATCCTGTGTCCCCACGTGTTCCTGCTGCTGCCTCTGCGCTCCGCTCCCAGCATTCCTTCCCTCTGGGTAGGCCGGGACGTTCCTCTCCCGGTCGCGGCCTACCCTGCGATGAAGCCGGGGGCTTAATTTGTTCGGCGCCCACCCTAGCCTGGGGGGCGGCGCCGGAAATGACGTCACGCCGGGGGCGGGACTTCCGCCGTGGCCTAGTCACGGCCGAAGCCGCGGGCTAAATTTTGTATGCCCGCCGCAGGGGGTGGGGGGGGTGCGCTGGCGGCCTCTGCCTTTTCCCCCTGCGATCCTTGCCGCCGGAACCCGCCGTCACTGCCTGGCGGAAGGAGGGAGGAGAGGGAAGGAGGATTGCCTTACACTCCCTAAGATGCCTGGAGCTTCCCTGGAACGCTGCCACAGGGCCCTCCCCAGCCCTCCATACCTGACTCCGGATCTAGCACACCAGGTAGAGGGGATGGGGTTAATTTCTGGACGGTGCAGGCACCCTAGCTCCGTCTAACCTCTTCAGGGGGTGAGGAGAGGGACCGTCCGCCGCCTAGCATTGGTGGAGCAGTGGGGGGGCCGCACAGACTAGTCTTGTGGCTCTGTGCAAGCCCATGGTTTCTATACCTAGGGGTGGACAGGGCTAAGTCCGGCATCATGTCCCACGTCGCGGGAGAGGATACGTGAAGGGACACTCGCACGTGCTCGCCTGTTGTTGGTTTGGGGAAATCGGACCCTTTCAATAGGATTCGTTGCCCCTGTCTTATCATCATAAAATAAAAAACAAATATAGAAGTCTGGGGAAAAAGGCCCAGATATGTCCCTCGGTGAGGGAAAGGATACGTGGAGACGATACTCAACACGTGCTCGCCCGTTGATGGTTTGGGGAGATCGGACCCTTTCAAAAGGATCCGTCACCCCTGTCTTATCTTCATGGAAAAAAGAAGTCTGGAGAAACCCAGACACGTGTGCCTCCAAAGACACTAAGCAAAAAACTGAGTTCCGCCCGCAATAGGGGCGAGGGTGTATACGACGGAGGAGGAGCTAACCTCTTTTTTTCACTTAGTGTCAGCCTCCAAGCGGCAGAAGCATACACCCACAGTATCTGTGTCCCCCAATGAGGCGAAGGAGAAAAATGGTGTGACAGATTCCTTTTATGGCTTCATTCGGAGGTCTTATTTTTTTGACGCAAGTTTTTGGACTAGATGTTCATCAGTGTTTGATCAGGGTGTAATTTGTGATAATTTTGTCAGTGATTTTCTCGTATGCAAAAAAAAAAAAAATTGCAACGCTTCACTTACCCACCGCAACGCTAAAAAAGGCAGCATGTGCATTGCACAGAGATGGCAAAGTGCACTGTCCCTTATTTTTGTGGACCCATAGACTTGTATGGGTTATTCTGATCCTTGACTCGGATGATAAATTGATATGTCTCCGTGAATTTTTTTTTTACGGAAACTTAGTCTGCTTAAAAACACTGACATGTGAACAGCTCCATATATTACATGGGCACATGTCATAAATAACACGGACATAACACGTACTGGAACCACAGATGTCTGAATGAGGCCTAAGAAAACCATTTCAGATGGTGACGCAATGGATTTAATGAACTTTATGAACAAAGATAAATGAATGACTCCTATCATCATCAAATAACATTTTCTATCTATATCTGTTCTTCTATCTCGCCATATTGGGAATCTACAAATTTAAAAACCAATAGCCCATGAACATCATCAGAGTGGAGGCTCAGCCTCATCTTCCCTCATTTTTGGAGCAGAATATGAATCCCCATGTAGTTTAGAGAGAAGAAATTAAACAATTCCCATGTTATGTCTGAGTTTGTGAAAAAGGTTGAGTTAATCCTTAGCATTGTCATCACCGTCTGGTGCTTTGGTCATTGTCACAGTCTTAAGTTGAGCAGACAATTTCTCAAAAAACATTTAATTAGCCTTTTAATACGAGTCATTTTACATAAAAACTTATGATTTTTCATGGGCTTCATGATGTCTCAGAGGGGCAGGAATGAAGGTCAGAATTATTTACAGTCTTCTGCAACTGGAAGGAAAGGTGAAAGAGGCAAAGAAATAATCTCAGTCAAAGGTAAAATAAGTTAAAAGCAGAGGATGGGATTTAATGAAAATAGAGAAAAATAGAAGCAGCACAAATGCTAAGCTACTAGACCTCTACAGATGTAATTGTACATGAAGCCCGTGCCCTCTGGTAAGTTGTGGTGACACCTGAACCTTTCTCCTGCTCCATAGATCAAGAGTCACCATTTAATACAGGCCTCAGGAAGGCTTCACATCTCAATTCCCACCATCTGAGATCAAACCTGTTATCTAATAACAACCTACTAAGGACAGCTTGATAAAAAAGGGCAACTGAACCAGAAACATATTGAAGTAGACTGTGGGGAAAAGGCACAGATCCTCATCGTGCAGTGTGGGATCATGGTTTGTGGACTATAACGTCATTTTTCCTTGGTACAAACAGGGTATGTGACTACTCAAAAGTGGATATTACTGTACAAATGGGGAGCAAGATTGACATCACTATATGGAGGCACAAGGGGCAAAACTATCACTGTGTTGTGGTGCATTGGAGTTATGAGGGGGCACAATGGCGGCACTAGGGGCATATGTAGAAATTATGGGGCACTATAGCAGAAATCCTAATTGAACCCCTACAAAAAAAATAACTACATTCGGTGGGGTCACTGAAGAGCATGTCTTGCAGCTTTGCAGCCATTGCAAAGTATTTTTGCTCCTACTGAAGCTCCTTAGTGTTCCCATTCACTAAGCTACCCCTTTCATGGCCCCATAAAATGTGATGCCAACAAAAATGCCCCCCAAATGCAGTATGATACCTCTACAATGAATATTTCCAGAGCACGCTCTACACACACAGTATGATGACAGTACAGTACCACCTCCTGGCAAAGTTTGATACCCCCCACAGTGACCCCAAGACAGTATGATGGTCCCCACAGTCCCCTGCACACAGTATAATGGCCCTGACAGTCATCCACACAATATAATGGCTCACTGTTGGAATAAATTTGGTGCAACAAATCCATTCCTGTCTTGAGTGTTTAGTTGCTAGATTTGTATGCTGTTCATAAAGTTAGAACAAAAAAAATTCCCAAAGGCTCACACAGGGAGAGCATGTGACTGTATTTCCTGTTTTCCTATGTCTGTGCATGAGAGAAGCAGCCTGCTGTAGATGCTGCAGAGACACACAAATGATTTATTCCTGATCTATTAAGCTTATCAGATATTGTTCCTGTTTGTTCCTGAATAAAGAAGCTCTGTTGTCACACGCTTGGAGAGTATCCTGAATAATCTGCTGCCAACAGATTATGGGCCCAGAGTGACACAGAACCCCAGAGTAACACAGCAACAGAAGTCAAAAGCACAAGCAGCATAGAGCAACAGAGATGTCCACTAGCAGCAATCCTGTCAAGTTCTCAGTGCCAAGCCTCACTAACCAGAACTACCAGTCCTGGAAATTCAAGGTGAGGATGCTGCTCATAAGAGAAGAGATGTGGAAATATACTCAAGAACAAGTGCCTTATCCATTACCAGATAACTGGCCAGAGAAGGATCAGAAAACACAAAGCACGATCTCTCTCACGATCTCCCTCAGTGTAGATGATAATCAGATTGTGCATATATACAAGTGTGCAACTGCAAAGGAGATGTGGGATGAGTTACAGAAAAGTGCATGAAAGATCAAATCTCAGCAATAAGCTTTATCTCATGAGAAAGCTGTATCAGTCTGAGCTAAGTAAAGGACAGAATATGCAGGACTATATAAGAAACACCCTAGAGATTGTGGAGCATCTCAGGGTTATTGGAGAAGAAATTAAAGATTTTAATGTTGCTGCACTTCTTTTAAGTGATCTTCCTGAAAATTTATGACACACTCGTGACTGCACTAGCTGCACGGCCAGATGATGAGCTGACACTGGAGTATGTTAAAGGTAAACTTGTGGATGAAATCAAGAGGAAAAACGCAGCATGTAAGCAGCAATTATGAATCCAGAGCAGATACAGCATTAAAGACACAGGATTTCCCTAAATATAAGAGCAATCTAAGAGAAACTTGTGAATGTTTTGTCTGTAAAAGCCCGGCCACGTTAAAGCAGACTGTAGAACTTGGAGAGCAAGAATGAGGCAGCATAAAAAGCAGAAGAGTCATCAAAGGGTTAAAACAGCTGTAAATGAAGATTCTGCATGTGTTGAAGCTGCATTTAATGCCAGTACAGGCCCATCTGCAAAGAATAAATATGGTGTACAGATTCTCGTGCAAGCAGTCATATGACAAATAACAAGGATTTAGTCATTGACCTTAATGAAAGCAAGTCAGAAAAGGTCATCTTAGCTAACGGTCACTATATGACTTCTGAAGGAGTAGGAGACTTCAAGATGAACTTTATCAGCTAAAATGCAAAGAAAGAGAGTACAGTGCTAGGCAAGATCTACATAAGAACTGTATCATGTACGGTACAAACATCTTGGGCACAGAGACTCAGGAGCAGTTAGGAAGCTAGTTCAACTTGCAAATGGTATTGAAATCAACCAGTGTAGTCAAATGATCAAGTGTGCCAGCTGTCTTAAAGAGAAAATGTCCACAAAATCCTTTCCTAAAATAAGCACCACTAGATCTGCACAGCCTCTGGATCTGATACATACAGATGAATGTGGTCCAATGAGTATTCAAACTCCTAGCAAGAGGAGATATTTTCTCACATTTATTGATGACTACTCCAGATATACAGTTGCCTATCTGCTTCACAGTAAGGATGAAGTTCCACAGAAACTTGAAGAATATCTTGCTGTAGGCAAATTTGGAAGAATGCCAAAAGCCTTGCGTGCAGATAATGGAACCGAATATACAAGTGGTAAGGTGCAAACCATTTTGAAAAAGGATGGAATTGTGTTCCAGACTACCATTCCATACAACCCAGAACAAAATGGCATTGCAGAGACAAAGAACCGCACTCTGTGAAAGTGGAAGAAGTATGTTGTTTGATAAGAATCTACCTACAACATATAGAAGCCATCATGACAGCTTGCTATCTTCAAAACAGAGTGCCAGGTAAAGCCACAAATAAAACTCCATATGAGCTATGGAACTGCGAGAAGCCTAACCTGAAGCACCTCAGGATATTTGGCAGAAAAACGTTTATGTATATTCCCAAAGAAAAACGTTCCAAGTTGGAATCACACACAAAGCAAGGAGTCCTGGTGGGCTATAGCGAAACTCAAAAGGAATACAGAATCCTGCACCCAGAGACCAACACAGTAACAATCAGCAGAGATGTAGTGATTGATGAAAACTCTGTATCGCTCAAATTCCCTGAAGTTACACCTGTTATTCAACCTAAGAAGCAAGAACAAGAATCTCAATCACCAAACCCAATCGCCGAAAAGGAAAACACTGAAGTGTGGATAAGCTCTAAAACCACCAAGGAAGACACACAAAAACCAAGTCAACCTCCAGTTAGGAGATCAGAAAGGCTAAACTAGGTATCCCAACTAGACGCTTTTCTTATATGGTCAGAACACTTCCTGAACCAGAGTCACAGTCATGGCAAGAGATGCAAAAACTGCCTGTTCATGAGAAGCAGAGGATAAATTCTGCTAATGAAGAGATGGAGTCCCTTCATCAACTCTAGACATGGGAGCTTACTGAGCTACCACAAGGAAAAAGCTATCAGATGTAAGTGGGTCTTCAAAAACAAATATGACTCAGAAGGTAAACTTCACCGGTTTAAGGCAAGATTGGCCGCAAAAGGGTACTCACAAAAGTATGGTGAAGATTATGATGTTACACTTTCTTCAGTTGTGAAGCAAACCACATTCAGAACTTTAATGTCCGTAGCTGCAGTTCAACAGATGACAGTGAGACATTTTGACATCAAAACAGCCTTCCTACATGGTGACATTGAAGAAGAGTTGTACATGAGCCAACCTGAGGGATATATTAAAAAGGGTGAAGAGCACCTTGTTTGTAAAATGCAAAAATCTCTCTATGGACTTAAGCAGTTGACAAGAGCATGGAACTTTAAAATGAACAAAGTTTTGATGGATGAAGAATTTAAAAGATCTAAAGCTGATCCATGTTCGTATACGAAAAATGTAGCGAAAGAGTTGGATGTGTGTTCTCCTATATGTAGACAATGTAATCATGTGTCATCAAGCTGAAAAAGAAATAGCAAAGCTGGGTGAAATTCTCAACTAGCACTTTGAGACTAAGGACCTTGGAAATGTGGCATATTATTTGGCAATCCAAATCCAGAGAGAGGAAGATGGGAGTTTTCTTCTCAACCAAAGTTGTAAAATTTCCACAATACTAAACCAGTTTGTAATGTCAGAAGCCAAAGGTGTGTCAACCCCAATGGATCCGTCCTACTTAAAGTTGGAAAGAGAAGATCTGCTACCCAGCAATGAGAGTTACAGACAAGCAGTGGGGGCGCTTCTGTACATAGCAACCACAACTCGTCTAGCTATCACAGCCACAGTCGGAATTCTCTGCCGACATGTAATCAAGCCATGCCAAAAAGACTGAAATGCAATTAAGAGAATTCTTCAATATCTTAAAGAAACTCAAAGGCTAAAAAAATCTAAAGATATCATCATCAGGACATCTCACTCTCAGAGGTTATGTGGATGCAGATAGGGCTGGAAATTCAAGTGATCAACAAGTTGTTACTTGTTCAAGTTAGGAGAAAATTCAATTTCTTGGTCCAGCAGAAAAAACAACTGTCAGTCGCATTATCTTCTACAGGAGCAGAATATATGTCTGCTGCTTATGCAAATCAAGTAGTAATTTGGTTGAAACAACTTTTGGAAGATTTCGGCAAGCCATTAGCTCAACTAACAGTTATCTATGAGGACAACCAAGGATGCATTAAACTTGCCAGCAGTGAGAAGATTAGTGCAAGGACTAAGCACATAGATGTAAAACATCACCACTTACGTGACTTAGTGGAACGCAGTGTACTTGAGTTTGTTTATTGTGAGTCTGACAAGATGATAGCTGATGGTATGACAAAGCCATTATCAAGAGCCAAGTTTGTGGACTTCAGAACTGCAATGGGACTAACAGGATAAGTAATTGTTGAGTAGGGGTGTTGGAATATGTTTGGTGCAACAACTCCATTCCTGTCTATGAGTGTTTAGTTGCCAGATTTGTACGCCATTTATAAAGTCTGAACAAATAAAAACTTCCAGAGGCTCACACAGGGAGAGCATGTGACTGTATTTCCTGTTTTCCTGTGTCTGTGTATGAGAGAAGCAGCCTGCTGTAGATACTGCACAGATAGAGACACACAAATGATTTATTCCTGATCTATTAAGCTTATTTTAAATTGTTCCTGAATAAAGAAGCTCTGTTGTCACACCCTTGAAAAGTATCATGAATAATCTGCTGCCAACACCCACACACAACCATCCACACATTATAATGGTTAGTTGTATAATGGCCCCCATACAACCCTCCACAAAGAATGATGGCCCTAGCACAACCCTACATACTTTATAATGGCCCCCACAAGCGCTCCAAACAGTACAATGGCACCAATATACCCATTCAAATAGTATAATGGCTCCCAAATAGCCCTCAAAATGGTATCATGGCATCCACATTGCAAACAGTATAATGGCCTACATAAAGCTCTATAATGGTCCTAACATTGCCCTTTGAATAAGCGAGCCATATGGAGCACTAGTACTGTGTGGAGGCAAAGGGGCAAAATTGCTGCACAGAAGCACAAAGGGGCACTGTAATTTTGCAAAGGCACATAGGGGCACTATTAGTTTATGGAGGCACAAAGGTTGTACATAGCAATTGTAAATAATTATTATAGTATATGGCACAGAAATAGGGTGATTATTACGGTCTACTGCATTATGAAAAACTATGGCACAATAAAGTTTTTGTGTAGATGTCTGGGAGAAATTAAGTTAGGTGCTGGAAAATGAATGAGCCAGAGATGTCTGTGTGTTAAATTATGCAGTCATAAGTTATGATTAGTGATGAGTGAACCACTGGATGTTCATTCCGGCAGGTACAGCCAAACAGTTAAAAAAAGTTTGGTTCGGGTACCAGAAAAGTACCCGAACCCCATTCACTTGAATAGGGGGGCCTGAACATCCAGTGTTTGCAATGCTGTCATGTACACGACACCGCAGCAAACACTGCCTGTGATCAGCGGTAAGATCATTACCACCTATCAGCCGATGGGACTACTACTCCCATCAGCATACGCCTGCTGTACCTAATAACAGCGAGAGCAGGCGGCGGCTGATGGGAATATTAATAAATTAGTGCCTGCGCTGTAATAAAAAAAACAACGTGGGTTCCACTGTATTTCTGATAACCAACCAGGTAAAACTAATAGCTGCAGGCTGCAACCCTCAGATGTCAGTGTTAGCAAGGCTCGATATCAAGAATAGAGGGGTCCCCATGCTATTTTTTAACTAAAATAAATAATTTTAAAAAACGGCATGGGGTCCCCCTAATTTTTGACAAACAGCTGGTGGCTGGTATTCTCAGGCTGGTAATGGACCATGGATATGGTCCCTTTCCCCCCTAAAAAAATAGCCTGCAGCCACCCCATCTTATAGACACCTCTCTATAAGATGTGGGCTTGATGTCACCGGACTTATAAAGGTGACATTAACCCCACAAATATGAACCACACTTGTCACCACCACAAACAAGTGGTAAGAGCAGGACAAAGCACCAGAATTGGCAAATCTAATAGATCCGCCTTTTCTGGGGCGGCTGCGGGCTATTTTTAGGCTGGGGGTGCCAATATCCATGACCCCTTACCAGCCTGATAATACCCTCCCCAGCTGTCTGCTTTAGCTTGGCTGGTTGTCAAAAATGGTGGGAGATCACAATTTTTTTAAATGATTTATTTAAACAATTTAGAAAATGGCATGGGGACCCCTCTATTCTTGGCAGCCAGCCTTATTAAAGCTGACAACTGAGGGTTGCAGGACACAGCTGTAGATTTTGACTGGTTGGTTATCAAAAATACAGGGGAACCCACATTGTTTTTTCTTTATCTTAATTTACCTACAGAGCACGTTGATGAATACTCCCATCAGACGCCGACTGCTATTGCTGTTATTATCAGCAGCAGGCATAGGCTGATGGGAGTAGCAGTCCCATCATCCCAACACCAGTGACTGGGCGTAAACTTTTTTACCTTCGGTCACAGTTGTGAGCTCACACTGTCATCTGCCAGCCTGAGAACTGCAGCACTCTGAATGGTGAAGAAGCAGTGCGAAATGCGTGTCGGGGCAGAGGGACGTCTAGGAACCTCCACCAGCTTATACCAGTATGTAACATACATCACTACTATACGTTTTTCATACCATATAAAGAATGCACCATTCAAGTGGGGATTTTAAGGGGGATAGTCACACAATGGATAGTCTTTAGTTTAGTACACCTGAGGAGGGTATGTGCATTGAGAAGTTTTGTGTGTGCTTGATCCTCCATATATCCCCTATGTTGTAATAGTATTATAGTATATGGATGCTTTTGGTATTATTCATATGACTGTAGTGGGAGTTTCCATGGTTGTCAGTCCCTCATTTTCTTTCCAGCATCTTTTTTGTATAGTTTGTTTTAAAATGTTGTAATAAAGAGTGAAATTTTATTTATATACCATTGTGTGGTGCCGACTATTTTAATTAATTGTTTATGGTTACCACAAAAGTGATATATATAAAACTGAGTGTATGTATGTATGTATGTATGTATGTGTGTATCAAGCCATGTCCTCTCCACATAGCAACCAATCACTAAGCCTCTTTGATTTCACCAGAGCTGTTTAAAAGATGAAAGCGAAGCTGTGATTGGTTGCTATGAGCAACAGTTTTCCTTGTAGAAAGTTGTGCTAACTGAGGCCTATTATTCTTGTCATTTTCATGGTGTTATCGTCCTTCTGTAAAGCTGGAAATAACACAATTTATTACCGTGCCGACACAGACCACCCTCTGACACAGACTGCAGGGGGAGCCCAGTATCCTTAGATACACGGGTCAGCACATTGTATCACACAGGATAGGATTAGATACACAGTCCAGTATCACACAGGATAGGATTAGATACACGGCTCAGCAGACTGTATCACACAGGATAGGATTAGATACACAGCTCAGCAGTCAGTATCACACAGGATAGGATTAGATACACAGCTCAGCAGACTGTATAACAGGATAGGATTAGATACACAGCTCAGCAGACAGTATCACATATGATAGGATTAGATACACAGGTCAGCAGACAGTAGCACACAGGATACGTTTAGATACACAGCTCAGCAGACTATCACGCAGAATAGGATTAGATACACAGCTCAGCAGACAGTATCACACAGGAGAGGATTAGATACATGGCTCAGCAGTCAGTATCACACAGGATAGGATTAGATACACAGCTCAACAGATAGTAACACACAGGATAGGATTAGACACACGGCTCAGCAGACTGTATCACACAGCATAGGGTTAGATACATGGCTCAGAAGGCAGTACCACACAGGATAGGATTAGATACACGGCTCAGTACACAGTATCACACAGGATGGGATTAGATACATGGCTCAGCACACAGTATTACACAGGATAGGATTAGATACATGGCTCAGCAGACAGTATCACATGATAGGATTAGATACACAGCTCAGCAGATAGTAACACACAGGATAGGATTAAATACACGACTCAGCAGATAGTAACACACAGGATAGGATTAGATACACGGCTCAGCAGATAGTAACACACATGATAGGATTACATACACAGCTCAGCAGATAGTAACACACAGGAGAGGATTAGATAAACAGCTCAGCAGACGGTATCACACAGGATAGGATTAGATACAAATCTCAGCAACAGGATGTGCCAAAGGAGAGGACATTTTCCTTCCAAGAGTTCCACTCATTCCATCTGATGTGCCTTTTGATTTTAAACCTCTCCAGTTTCCAGTTCAACTGGCATTTGCAATGTCCATTAGCAATTCTCAGGGAGTCTTTGAAAGTAGTAGAGATAGATTTGCAATCTCCATGCTTTTCTCATGGTCAACTTTACGTGGCCTGTTCAAGAGTTGTAACTGCCAAAAATCTGTTCATCTTTGCATCAAAAGGAAAAACCAAAAATGTTGTTTATCAAAAGGCTCTTGAATGAGTTGAAAATAAAATACTATCAATACTTAGGTAATCGTTTAGTTAATTTGTGTTGCAAATCTGTAGTGTTGGATATATGATGTGAAACGTTTTTCTGTGCAATATAATCATTATAATTTGTTATAACTAACCCCAGTTGGTTACTATGCCCAGGAAACGCCGGGCTCTTCAGCTAGAATATCATATAAATGAGACTACATGAGTTATAGTTCACCCGTCACTTGTGCCCAGTATAGGACTGGCAGCTTTCACTGAAGATGAGAATGCAGCTCATCCATTCACTATGAAAGATCTGGTTTCTACTTAATGAGCTTCATTTTGATCGGTGCTCAAACTTGAAGCTGGCTCAAATTATTTATAGGTAGTTATTTTTATAGTGCAAGATGGATCTTTTGGGTTTTTACAAAATGCCTTCTAAATTCATCAACTAATTAGCAAAATGCAAGAGTAGCACAAATCTTTCTTCTACCTTGATAGTTTGCTATAAGGGTTCATAAAATCTTGACTGGACCACCTCCTTGTGAAATGCTGTAAGGGGTGTGTTAGTGGGCTAAGTTATGCCCTGCATCCCTTCACGTCCCTTCCTTATAAAGCTGGTACATTTTATAGGCAAAATTATGGGTTATGTGGTACTGCTTTATTGTGTAGTAATATGCTAAATAATGTTAAGATGTTTGAGTACTGTGTAAGTTATGTATCTTTATGGACAGGGGATAGAGATAGGGAGATACAGTGTTAGAGTAAGGTTTAGTAATGGGTAATATATGGTTTAGTACAGTGGGGGCACTGTAGATCAGGAGATAACATAAAGTTATGATAAGAAGAAGGGGATTTCCGAGTAGGAGGGTCCAGGACAGTTATAGTAGAGACACTCCCTGGGTTTAGTTAGTTAGCGTGTGGGATGAGGAGAAGTGAGGTTATTGCAGTAACAAGTTTAAGAGGAGCCCAGCAGTCCAGGGCCTTGGAAGATACACGAACACGAAAGGACAAGTGCAGCAAGAGAGGAATAGCAGCTAGGCTCAGCGGGAAATTCCTAAAGTCAAAGACCTACGGTCTTGAAAAGTTTGGAAAGAGACATCCTTGATTTCGCCCTCGGAGTGGAAAACGGGCTGCGGTACCGGAGGGTACGGTACGGGAACGCAGAATTGCTGGAGAGGAAAGTATCTATGATCAATGAGGATTACTGTGCAATGCCTGTGACTGAACTGGACATGCTGAGTAAAGTTGTTTTGTTGAAAATGAACTTGGACTCTGTCAGTGTGTGAAGTGAGGCCGCAGGTCGTAAAAGGGAGGCCGTCATGACAGGGTTTAGAGGGATAGAAGAAGCAGTGGACAGTGGTTAGGGTGAAGTAGTGTAAGGGGTTAACCAGATGTGCTGAGCTGGGCCGGGTTTAATAGGTAGGAGGGCCAAAAGAAGGGGTTTAGAGGCTGTTAGTATAAACAGGGGTAGATATCTTAGAGGGGTAACCATTTTAGGTACCCCTTAGTAGCTGTAGGAATCTCCCACCCACCCTCCCTTATATTTGGGTTGGGGGCATATGGGTGTTTTTTAATTCAATTGTTTGCGGAACCATTCGAGTGATGTAGGTATACAAGAATTATTGTAAAATACTATTTACTTGTATTGTTCTTTGTCACGTCAGTAGGGCGTGGGGGTGGTCCTTGAAGTTGGTGAGGCTGGCGGCTCTGGTGAGGGGATCTGAAGAGGTCCTGGACTCCCTCCAGCGTGGACTCAAGTGGACGGGTATTTTAGGTGTCCCGAGGAAGGGATAAAGGGGACTTGGTTATAAAGTAATGGTTTCTGGCCAGGCGGGTTGTTTTTGGTGCCTCTGAGCTGGTGCTTTACGGCTGGAAGCAAGACTCGATTTGGGGCCATGTTGGTTTATTAACGTCATGGGTTTTGGTTTCAGGGCTTCGAGGACCGCCCCTCTGGGTTGTTATATATTTTAAAATGTTTGTTTACATGTTAAATAAATGGCTGCTGTGGCCAAATCATCCAAATAACATGTGCATTTGTCGTTATTTGATCTATGGAGGAATAGGGGTCTAAGGGCTGGTAAAAGAGGGGCTTTATTGTTTTGAATGGGGGTAAGGGGAGTAGAAGCTCTGAAGAGTCTCGAATGTCCTTTTGTCATGAGGTCTGAAGTTGGAATCCTGCAACCTGAGGAGGTCGCAAACCTTGAAGTGAGTGATTTGCACTGCACACACATCACACAGCAGTTGGGACTTTGTAATTTCTTTGCGAGGTGCCAGGGTGTACCACAACAGCAGCCCCTCACCATGACTACCACCCTGGTCACCTCACAATGCAACTGTGCCACATGTAAAATAAAAAAAGCATCATATTCTCACCTTCCAGAATGCTGCGCCATTTCAGCAACATCAACACTTTATCTTCCACGTCACATGGAACACTGCAGCCAATCAGTGGCTGCTTATAGGTTGCTGAGCTCCCAAGACATGATTTCACACAAATGTCTGTAGACACAGCTCTGGCATAGCTGGAACAGTGCCAGCCCAGAAACAAAATATATGGTATTTTATTTAATATGGGGCATATTTAAGCAGGATTTGTCCAATTAGAGGACAACTCTTTTAAAACTGTGTTCAAACTTCTGTGATTCCTTCCTTTCCTAATGGCTCCATCACCATTATGAGGGTGCAATTTTCTAAAATGTAGATTCCACACAATGTCCTAAATATTAGTGGCACTTCAAACAACCTAGAACAACATATCCCACACAAATGAATATGAAGGTACACAAAGATATCCAGCAATATATATTTATTGATCCAATTAAAAGCCACAGAATCAAACATAAAAATAAAGGGCAGAAATTCTGTATAGGGGACACCCAATACCTAAATGAATAGTAAGGTGGACAAACAGGGGAAATGAATAATCAGCTAATTAATGATTTACAGTACAGTGGCCCCCTGAAAACATACAGTCCACTCTGCTTATATGAAACCTTTAAGAAACAGAACAAATGCAGTATATCCAGTAATTAATGTAATAAAAAATGGTCACACTAAAAAAAATATCTCTTTTTAGCTCAAGCAATCAGAAGCCCAATGAAAAAATAAATAAAGCTTATATCAGTAATGCATCAATGAATGATCCAGTTCATAACATTGGCGTTTAAACCATGTTTATACCATGAAAGTCTTAATGGTGCCAAGGACGAGAGAGGAATTCTTTTGGATCGGAGGATTTTGGGACATTATTATACCAGAATTTATGAGCCCTAGTAATTTTTGGAGCCTAAATTTTTATTTTTTATTTATGTTTCACTTTTTTTTTTTTTTTTTGAAGAAATTATAGTATTTTTGGACAATGATTACCGTATATACTCGTGTATAAGCCGACCCCAGTAATTTTGCCACCAAAAACTGGGAAAACTTAGTGACTCATGTATAAGCCGAGAGTGGTGCTGCACAAGGGTTAATGGTGGTCCAAGAAGATGCTCCATAGATAAATACCCCCTATAAAATTATGCACAAGGGTTAATGGTGGCCCAACAAGATGCTCCATAGATAAAAAAAAAACCCATATGCTGCTGTCTATTCCATTTGCACAACAGCCTGTGAAATTGATTGTCAAACAGTGTTGCTTCCTAAGTGGACAGTCTGATTTCACAGAAGTTTGATTTACTTAGAGTTATATTCTGTTGTTTAAGTATTCCCTTTATTTTTTGAGCAGGGTATATTTAAGTATAGATTATCACCATATATTGCAGGGTTACTTATCACGCTGGCATATTGAGTATACCAGTTATTGCACTACACCTTAATTTATAGTAGTAATTAATTTAGGTTTGATATGTCATATGAATTATTATTTTATTATAGCTAATATATAAAGTTCAATGTGTGTGTGTGTGTGTGTATGTCCGGGATTGGCATCTGCACCGTCACAGCTACAGCTACAAAATTTTGCACAGTCACACGTCTGGACCCCGAGAGCGTCATAGGCTATGTTGTGAGGCGAAATTTTAAGCCCGCGCGTTACAATTCACCAAACAATTTTGCCCCTATCTACATAATGGGGAAAAAGTGAAAGGAAAAGTGTTGGAGGCAAATTGACAGCTGCCAGATGTGAACAAGGGGGACTTAAAGAATGAGAGCGATGGCGCCAAAGAGTATATACCGTACAGTTGCTAAGGTGGGGCCGTGACATGGGATACTCACCACACACGGGGATATGAACACACACACAAAATGCGCCACACACTACCACGTGCTTCAACACATATACCACCCTCAGCACACATTTCACCACACATACACCAACCTCGCCACATAACAGTCGAAACACAAAAGTCGCCACTCAAAACTCGCCACGCTGTCCCAGAGCTGTTTAAAAGATGAAAGCTGAGCTGTGATTGGTTGCTATAAGCAACAGTTTTCTTTGTAGACAGTTGTGGTAACGGAGGCCTATTATTCTCATCATTTCTATGGTGTTATCGTCCTTCTGTAAAGCTGGAAATAACAATTTATTACTGTGCCAACACAGACCACCCTCTGACACAGACTGCAGGGGGAGCCCAGTATCACACAGGATAGGATTAGATACACGGCTCACCAGTCAGTATCACACAGCAAAGGATTAGACACACAGCTCAACAGTCAGTATCACACAGGATAGGATTAGATACATGGCTCAGCAGTTAGTATCACACAGGATAGGAAAAGATACACGGCTCAGCAGTCAGTATCACACAGAATAGTATTAGATACACGGCTCAGCAGACAGTATCACACAGAAGAGGATTAGATACACGGCTCCACAGTCAGTATCACACAGGATAGGATTAGATACATGGCTGAGCAGTCAGTAACACACAATAGGATTAGATACACAGCTCAGCAGAAAGTATCACATAGGAGAGGATTAGGTACACAGCTCAGCAGACATTATCACACAGGATAGGGTTAGATACACAGCTCAGAAACAGGATGTGCCAAAGGAGAGGACATTTTCATTCCAAGAATTCCACTCATTTCATCTGATTTGTTTTTTGATTTTAAACGCCTCCAGTTTCCAGTTCAACTGCTATTTGCAATGTCCATTAACAATGCTCAGGGACAGTCCTTGAAAGTAGTAGGGATCGATTTGCAATCTCCATGCTTTTCTCATGGTCAACTTTACGTGATCTATTCAAGAGTTGGAACTGCCAAAAATCTGTTCATCTTTGTACCGAAAGGAAAAACCAAACATGTTGTTTATCAAAAGGCTCTTGAATGAGTTGAAAATAAAAAACTATCAACACTTGGGTAATCGTTTAGTTAATTTGTGTTGCAAATCTGTAGTGTTGAATATATGATGTGAAATGGTTTTATGTGCAATATAATCATTATAATTTGTTATAACTAACCACAGTTGGTTACTATGCCCAGGCAACGCCGGGCTCTCAAGCTAGTTATACATATTTACCATAGTAATAAAATCCTTGGGGATTATTTCCCTTGGATTTTATATAAAAAAAATCTTAGCACTTTTTTTGGTATTTTCATGTATTTTAATTTTATTAATTATTCATTAATATTTTTATTTTTCGATCCTCAGTCATGCACTGTCAGTTTAGTATAAGACACTGGTCGACTGGGTGATCATTGGTCATACACCTTTCTAGCACCTGAACACTTTTGTGACACATTGTCTGCTTCATTCTCTTATTCCCTGGTTGTTTATGGTCCAGCTCCGTAGTAGATTCTAAATGGCACCATATTTCTTTCTCATCTTTCCCTGCTGCCGCCGTTGCTGTTGGTGAGCATGCGTGCTCTTCCGGCCTTCGATGCTTCCTGGAGCACTCTCACAATGACACGCAAGCGGATGGTGGCGGTTCATTGAGTGTTGCCAGGAAGCATCATCGAGAGGAGGGAGAGTGAGCTATGCGCTGGAGACAGCATGCAACGTATTTCCTTTCCCTTTGCCATTACCGCTGATTGGTGAGCGCGTTCTATTAAGAGACGGCCACCCCTCACCCTGACACAGCCCCGGAAGAAGCTGGTGGTGAAACGTGCGTCGGGGTGAGGGGACGCTTGATTATACCACCTGTGGCAGTTTCAACAATACAGGTAACAAGATCTATTTATATCTCTTTACTCTGGCTGCACACCGGGCAGACGCCGATGTTATGAACTGGATTTTTCATTGGTGTATTAATGATGTAAGCTTTATTTATTTTTTCATTGGGCTTCTGATTGCTTGAGCTAAAAAGAGATTTTTTTAGTGTGACCATTTTTTGCTAAATTAATTACCGGATATACTGCATTTGTTCTGTTTCTTGGAGGTTTCATATAAACAGAGTGGACTGTATATTTTCAGGGGGTCACTGTACTGTAAATCATTAAGTAGCTGATTATTCGTTTCCCTTGTTTGTCCACCTTACTATTCATTTAGGTATTGGGCGTCCCCTATACAGCATTTCTGCCCTTTATTTTTATGCTTTACTCTGCGGCTTCTAGTTGGAGCAATAAATATATATTGATGTACCCTCATATTTATTTATGTGTGGGATATGTTGTTCCTGAATCTAAAATGTCCATATTCCAATAAGAGAAAACCATTGCATGAATAGGTGTGTCCAAACTTTTGAGTGGTGCTGTATATCTTAAGGTCTAAGTCAAGGATATAACTACCTTTATATATACCAAGTTCCTTCAAAAATCAGCTATTTTCTTTGAATAAGGATTTAGCGATTAATATCCTCTGCATTATACTCCTGCCACTTCTTGCAGATTTACGCTACACAGCACACAATGCTATTACGCAGCGTTGACGAAGCCTTTTATCTACAGACTGCACAGTGCTCCTTGTCATCTCGAACAGCAGTGGTTACGGGCAGAGTGCTCTCCTAGGGTGATCAAGTGCAAGTTTCATTTCTCTCAATAAGCTGTTAAGTGTTAAACTCCCATCAATGAACTGCTGCATTAAGCAAACTAGCAATTACCTGCTCCACTCACCTAATGGATACATAATCTAAACGTTTTACTCAAAGATATTTTTCTACTCTAAGGGTAATAAACTAAAGCTAAAACATATACTTTACAAATACTTAAAGTGAACCAGTCAGCAAGATTGTGCACAGTAACCTACAGACAGTATCAGGTTGGCACCGTTATACTGATTAAAAGGATATCTGGATTGATGAAATCCGTCTTGTGGTTGTTGTTTAATCTTTACTTGATCCCTCACTGACCTGCCCCCTATTTTACATAATGCATAGAATATTGCTAGCTTAAAAAAAAAAATTACATCCAGCAAAATGGCGCATGCGCAATAGCATCTATCGTATATTATATGCATATAATATTGTTGGCTTAGAAAAAACAAATTTTATTTTAGCAAAATGGCACCAGCAGAGGCACATGCACAGTAGCATCTATCGCTTGCCTATAGATGCTACTGCGTATGCTCCGCAGCTGGCCAATTTTTTATCTCCAGCAAAACGGCGCCGGCAATAGGTGCTTCTGCGCAAGAACTGCCACCATTTTGCCAGCAGGTACATTTTTTTCCTCCAGAAAAATGGTGGCCTCTCTTGTGCAGTAGCATCTATTGGCAAGCGACAGATGCTACTACGCATGCGCCGCCACCATTTTGCTGGTTATTTTTTTTTCATAAGCCAACAGTATTATATGCATTATGTAAAGTAGGGGGCAGGTCAGTGAGGGACCAGTCACCTGTCATAAGCCTATACAGATGAATATGTAAGCAGAGCACCACTTAAAGCCGGCACACAGCCACACGCACAGCCCCGCCCACAGTCCGTCCCGAAGCACGAGAATATCATTAACTGAAAATGGAAATACAGATTAAACAACCACACGACTGATTTCATCAACCCAGGTATCATTTTAATCAGTATAACGGCCTCAACCTGACACTGTCTGTAGATTACTCAGCACAATCCTGCTGACAAGTTCACTTTAAAGGATGTACAACATTTATCACCTGTCCACACAATGGCTGTGTTCTATCGTTGACGGGGAGGGTATCCAATATTGCACCAAATAATGAAGCAATGAAATCTGAGAATAGAGCCCCCAGCTATCTCCGTCAGTCCCATAGTCTTTAATGGAGAAATACATTGCAGCAGCACAGTAATTACCTCTACAATCAAATGGGGGATTTCAGACCCCCGGTTCTTGTGACTGATGATGGTCCCAATAGTAAGACCTCCAGTGATCACACATTTATCACCTATCACTTATTTTTTAAGGTAACAATAACCCCTGTACTCTAGGATTTATTTACTTTCGAGAGCTGCAGAACATCATAAGGCTCATGTAATATGACGATTCTTACGCCATTCTACCCTATTACACTGCCCCAATGCCATAGCAATCATGTAACATGCATCCTTAACATGTTTTTGTATGTCGAAATGGCCCAATATAGAAGTAAACAAAATTTTGGTCACCTATGTAATCCCTGGTTGCCAGTCATGTGGGTGGGGATGGATATCGGCTCAGTCACCCTCCTCCACTCAGTGGTGAAGCCCACCTCAGTTTGATTGACAGCATGGACTGCACAGACGTCATGTCGCTCCTTGAGGAAATCTGGCACCAGTGCGCTCCCCGGACAATTGCACAGAGACTGGGTGTATGGCCTCCGAAGCATGCACATATCAAAAATAAAGCTGGAGACGTACAGCCAGGGCCAATGTGCCGCTCAGGGAGCTGTAGGTGCGGAATTTGTAGTAGAGTGGCACGACTTTGGGGGAGCGCAGGCCATCAGAATGTAGTGGGAGTCACTACTGGGCGGAGGAACATGACTGAGCCAATATCCAGCCCCACCCACATAACTACGACACGTTAGGGATGCACATTACATGACCTATATGGCAATGGGGCAGTTGAACTTGATTATTAAAACTTCATCATTCAATTATTTTTTTTCTTATTTTCTTTTAGTTTAAAGGTATGGAAAAACACATGATTTACTATGACTATAGTAAATTAAACTAATTTATAAAGAATAAGAACTATGCAAGCGGGTGTTTCAGAATTCTGTAATTACACGCTATAGTACTGTATGTGAGTAGTCACCATTGTTGCAGAATTGTACAATACCAAATGTCTTACATTCATTTTTCACACACTCAGGCATAGAAGGAAGTGATTTAGAAAGGGAAGGTGGTGATGAATATATATTCGTGAGATCTTCATTGTTATCAGATATAAAATGCTCACGTAAAGAAAATACGAGACGCTACCCCAGTAGGGCACATTTTTGCACAGTCCTTAAAAAAAATATTAAGGCGTCCATGATTTTTTAAATTTACACGGTAATTATCATCATTTTACAGTTTATGCAGCTGATGTCTTCTTATCGGAATTATGGGCTGTAGACATGGATCATTTATGATCATAATGATTTATTATGGTTTTCCAATTTGTCCTTAAAATTGTCTGTCTGTGATTCTTTTTTTTACCTAGTACAACCCTACCCCTGTACATTATAATACTGCTATCCGTGTGAACCCCATAGTCTGCCATAAAGATAAGGCAGTATAACTGGGTTTCAGGCTTGGTGAGAAATGACATAGCAGAAAAAACAATGTACGACAATGACATTACTACACGGTGTCATTGCTGACCCCACATAAGCCGTAGTGCCGGCAGCAGCCACTTCACATCCCGAGCACAGAGAATCACCTTATTTTCCAGTCTCCCGATCAGCTCGGCCAGTCGGTTAATCTGCGCCTCTAGACCTTCCTCTTTCACATCTGAGCAGCCTGAGTAAACAGACAACACAGGATTAGCAGAGAGCCGTGGTAGTATCTGATCATCGTCAGATTCAGGGCACATAAAGAGCTTAGAATTCTATGACGGGATTATGGGCAGTGGTATTACAGAAATAATACCAACACTACCACTAACACTGCACACCCATCCTCACCATAAACGGCAACTTGTAGCCATTCTCTCAACATAAAATCAGATAACCGGTTGACCACTGTGATAGGCCCAAGACTCCAGCTGTTCTCTATTTCTAGGCTATGAAGGACATCTGTCCAGACTGCATCTCCCCTATTAAAGGAATACAAATAATATAAGGAGCTCACTGCTTTTTACGCTCTTCCTCAACTCCTTGGTGGAACTCCTAGTTGTAGGGTAGGTGGGTAAAGGATCTTCATGCCACCCATCGGTCATTCCTGGCCCCTTATAACAGTGCCTGCAGAAGAAAAGTCGACAGAAAATATAAGAACCAGATCTGGGTTGTTGCCCTCCTACGGCCCCCTCCATGTCTCCTGGTGTACTGATTAAATCAAAATTGTCCAGACATAAGAAATGGCACTTCAAAAATGCATAAATCAATCCAAAAGACAGCTGTTTAAGGCTGTTCCTAATGAGAAGAGAACCATATAGCATAAAAATATTGTTTTATTTTCAAACATGATAAAAATCCATACTACCTATACATGATCATTGTAAACATACCCCAAAGGGGACAGACAACCCCGTAAAGGGTAAAATTAACCTCTGTAAACTTTGACTAGATTTACTTAATATAAATAAACTCATGGGGGAGCTAAACAACATTATACCTGAAATAATTGAACAAACATTCAATTATGTTATTGCCCAGGGCATTCCTTTATATAAATCATGTGTCCTTTTTTAAATAGTCCCCTCAGTGTAACCAACATGTCATAACCTACAACAGTAACAGAGGAAAAAGAACCCCAAACCCAATACAATCATATAATAGTATCACCGCAAGTATTACTTACTGGATTATGAAAGTAAAAATCGTAACCGTGGTGGTTGTGAGCCCCTGCACCCCGACGCGCGTTTTGACCGCTTCCTTCTTCCGGGGGCCCACGGTTACGATCTTTACTTTCATAATCCAGTAAGTAATACTTGCGGTGATACTATTATATGATTGTAGTGGGTTTGGGGTTCATTTTCCTCTGTTACTGTTGTAAGTTATGACATGTTGGTTACACTGAGGGGACTATTTAAATAAGGACACATGATTTATATAAATGAATGCCCTGGGCAATAACATAAGTGAATGTTTGTTCAATTATTTCAGGTATAATGTTGTTTAGCTCCCCCATGAGTTTATTTATATTAAGTAAATTTAGTCAAAGTTTACAGAGGTTAATTTAACCCTTTATGTGGTTTGGTTGTCTGTCCCCTTTGGGGTATGTTTACAATGATCATCTATAGGTAGCATTTTTATGGATTTTTATCATGTTTGAAAATAAAACAATATTTTTATACTATATGGTTCTCTTCTCATTAGGAACAGCCTTAAACAGCTGTCCTTTGGCTTGACACCTGGTGTACTGGCCTGTCTCCTGGTAGCGCCTCCAGCCTCTGGACACTACGCTGAAAGACACAGCAAACATTCTTGCCACAGCTCACATTGATGTGCCATCCTGGATGAGCTGCACTACCTGAGCCATTTGTGTGGGTTGTAGAGTCCGTCTCATGCTACCACGAGTGTGAAAGCACAACCAGCATTCAAAAGTGACCAAAACAGCCAGAAAGCATTGGTACTGAGATGTGGTCTGTGGTCCCCTCCTGCAGAACCACTCCTTTATGGAGGGTGTCTTGATAATTGCCAATAATTTCCATCTGTTGTCTATTCCATTTGCACAACAGCATGTGAAATTGATTGTCAATCAGTGTTGCTTCCTAAGTGGACAGTTTGATTTCACAGAAGTTTGATTTACTTGGAATTATATTCTGTTGTTTAAGTGTTCCCTTTATTTTTTGAGCACTGTATTTTGGGTAATGTTCTACTCTTTCGCCATGGTGACTATGATAGATAGTATCTGAAATGACATTCCTGGAATTAGTGACGGTATTAAGTATCTCACCGAGCATAAAACCCCAGCAATTTGTCAGTAAATGAGGCTAGGAGTGGCACAGCGCTCTCCTCAGGCTGTTCCTTCATGCCCACTGGAAATATCTGCATCTACCGAGAAGAGGCAAGATTCAGATTTGGAGCAGGGAACACGTTGCAGGCATTTGTCTGGGTCAGCAGCTGTGCCAGAGAGGTCAGCAGATTTTAATGGTTCCCGTATTACCACTGTATAGGAGACGGCACAGTGTAATTTATAGGTAGCAGGTTATTAAATGCTGACAACAGCTGAATCATACTGTATATTACTCCTGCTCCAGGAGACATTTCAATATGAGTTACATTCAGCTGCATGGTTTTCAGATTTTTTAATATTCATAAAATCAAATTACTTTTCCTTCTTACTCTGTGTTCTACAGCATCACAGTCCACTTAAAAGGAATGTCAGCAGGTTTTCTTGCTGTGAAATTTGAGAGCAGCATAATTTAGGTGCTGAGACCCTGATTCCAACTATGTATCACTCACTTCTATATTGAAACAATCCTTGTTTGCTCTCCACAGATCTAGCAGTGCTTAGAATACTGAGCACTGTATAACCCCGCCCACATCACTGATTGGCAACTTGCTGTGTACATCGACAGAAAGAGGCCAATTAGTGCTGGGGGTGGTGTTATAAAAGGCACAAGACTAGGATGCCTGAGACACTTAGTCCTTTAGTGATAATCTCCTGATGATTAAACACTGATTTTATTGAAAGAGAAACATACAGTCCGGTAAGGGACACCCCTGGATTCAGGCTCTAAGCCCCTCTCGGGTTATATAGCAAAATCCTGAGTACAGATTCCTTTGAAGATGTTCTTCACTGAAAAGTGTTCTCCATAGAAAACAAGTCACTGGTGGGGTCCAATCATTCAGACCTGTGTGGATCGGCAGATGAGGGTACGTTTATCCCTGTTACGCTCGCGTCTTGGCTGATTGGCACGAGCCGGGGGGTTGAGGCTCCACTGTGCCACAAACCAGACTACCCTGGAAGGGGCGTGACTACGACAGTTACCTTGGTCTTCACTGGAGCCTCTGATGGTGAGGTCAGGCTTGTGCGGCAGGTAGCTGCCGGGTGCCACTCCAGGGTGGTGTCTGGCTGTGGCTGCTGATCCCACTCGGGAACAGGACACCTGGACAGGTGCGAGTGACAAGCAGGCTGAGACACAGGGCAAGCAGGCATGGCTTGAGACACAGGGCAGGCGGGCACGGCTTGAAACACGGGCAGGCTGGCGTGGTGTGAGAAGGAACAGGCAGGGGCCTGTTCACACAGCAGGTGCATGTATCAGTATAGACAGGAAGGAGTGGAATATGAAGGAACAGGTTTTGGACCTGTTCACACAGGAGGTGTAGGTATGGATACAGGCAGGAGTGCGGAGTAGGCAGAGACGCATGAGTGTGGAGTAGGCGGAGCCGCAGGAGCGTGGAGTAGGCGGAGCAGCAAGAGTGCGGAGTAAAGCTGAACCACAAGGTCTGCGGAGAGAAGCTGCAGCAAGAAGTTCTGCAGCGGCAGCAGGAGCGGAGAAAAAGCTGAACCACAAGGTCTGTGGAGAGAAGCTGCAGCAAAAGGTTCTGCAGTCGCAGCAGGAACGGAGCAAAAGCTGAACCACAAGGTATGTGGAGAGAAGCTGCAGCAAGAGGTTCTGCAGCAACAGAGCAAGCTGAACCACAAGGTCTGTGGAAAGAAGCTGCAGCAAGAGGTTCTGCAGCAGCAGAGTAAGCTGAGCTGCAAGGGTGAAGAGCAGTCAGAGCTGCAGGGGTGCAGAGGCGCAGACAGAGCTGCAAGGGTGCAGAGGCTCAGACAGAGCTGCAAGGGTGCAGAGGCTCAGACAGAGCTGCAAGGGTGCAGAGGCTCAGACAGAGCTGCAAGGGTGCAGAGGCTCAGACAGAGCTGCAAGGGTGCAGAGGCTCAGACAGAGCTGCAAGGGTGCAGAGGCTCAGACAGAGCTGCCAGGGTGCAGAGGCTCAGACAGAGCTTGCAAAGGTGTAGAGCACAGACAGGGAGGACACAAGGAAATACACAGCAGAGAAGGAAGCCATAGACAAGGAGACAGTACAAGACAAGGTACAGGGAACAGGAAATACAGCCCCCTGGAGGGCAGTAGGACAAGTAAACACAAAGCTAGGACCGAGACACAGAGGCCAGGATATGCAACCTCCTGGAGGGCAGACAAAGAATACAAAGCAAGGATAGGAGTATTCCTCCAGAGGAGGAGATACACAGAACAGGGCCTGGCTTCCTCAGCAGCAAAACACTAACTGAGTTTTAGACATTGCACAGGCAAGGGCTAGTGGGTGTGATGACCCTATATAGTAAAGGGCTCCAGGTGATTGGTCGGGGACAGCTTAGACCAGTGCACCCTGACTGCATAAGAAGCAGAGAGTTCAGGCGCCGCCCCCCTATACACACAGTCAGGAAACATGGAGAGAAAGCAGGAAAACAAGAGGCATTGCACATGGAGCTGGCAGCAGACAGAAATCACCACATGACCTGGAGCAGTGAGTAAGTTGGTGTGCGGGGAAGGGAGGACATGCAGTGATGCCAGCAGGGTTGTTACAATCCCTGTTAGACAGGAGCGACAATATGCATGCTTGACCTGCAATTCATTCAATCCCTATACGGCTGCTCAACGTTGTGTTCAACTTTTCTCCAGTAGCCCCGGTACAGGTCCCAATAGTGGGACGCCCACTGATCAGAAAGTTATCACCTGCGGATTGATGACAACTTGTTTTCGCTATAAAAGTTCTCATCTCCAAGATCCTATCTCAATATGTAGAAGGTGTAAAAATAATCATATTAGCAAATACCTCCAATTAAGAATGAGGTATAGTTCTTCTGATTCACTAGATCGCAGACCTCATGTGCACGGCGTTGCAGTAGCTTGGCTATCCATGGTTATGACATCTAACGACTAACTGTCACTATGAGTGGTCATATCCATGGAGGTATTTGCTATTATTATTATTACGGCTACTACATATACTGCATATTGGGATAGGATTTTGGAGATGAAGTCAAATAAAAAAATGAATAAAGGAGTATTCCATTTTATTTTTGTTTAAATGATATGGTTTTTAGAAAATTCCAAGAACTACAAGTGTGTCACATAAGTTTTGTCCATTTAAAACTCCAACTTAGGGCATGTGAATCACTAAAGTATTAAATATGATCCCCAACATCACACCCCAAAATTTATAAGGATCCTGAACAAATATATGTTCCAGACCAGATCCCCTGAATTATTGCAGATTCCACAATAGGCCCTCGTAACTAAAACGTAACCGAGACCAGACTGTGCAGATATTTACTCATCGCCACATCAAGACATTGCATATAGCAGTGCCTGGCGTAGGTGAGTATTTAGTCAGTATGTTGCACTTCGGTGATTTACCACCTTCAAGAAGCACTCCTCCTTCTCCTCTTCCCTTCAAAATTTGTAATATTTTAATACATTGCAGTCATCATGTTATATAGCACTGGGTACCTACAATTGCTCATTTTACCCCTCTAACCAGCTAATTCTTCTCTTTTCCATTAGGTCTATGACATCACATGAATAAAAATTGATTAGCTGACTCCTTCTAAGTTTTATGTAGAAACAGGAGGTCAATTTTCCTTCCATGAGACATAAATCACTCTAAAAGTCCCTGGTACAGGGGAACAGATGGATCAGGAGGTGAAGAGGGGAATGATAAATGGTGGACAAGAAACTTCCTGTTTCTACAAAGAGTAAAGAAAAGAGAAGAATTAGCTGGGTAGAAAGGCAAAATGAGCAATTGTAAGTGCACAGTGCTATACAATGTGATGACTGCAATATATTAAGAGGATAAAAACTTTTATCGGAATACTTCTTTAGGAGAGGTACCATTTTTTCATGAGTGTCCTTGACAATCCACTAGAACAGACAGGAAAATTTGTTAATGGCTCAGATAAAAAAAAGAAGTTTGATTCAGAGAAAGTATTAGCTACAGGGTGGGCTATTTATATGGATATACCTGGGTGGGCCATTTATAAAGTTGCATCTAAAATGGCTGCCATGGTCACCATCCATCTTGAAGAGTTTTCTCCCTCCCATATACCAACGTGCCACAAACAGGAAGTTGATATCACCAACCATTCTCATTTTATTTAGGTGTATCCATATACATGGCCCACCCTGTACATCTCCTATTATTGTGTTGAAGGGACGTATTTAAAGGGTCATGAGCTCGGGCCTCCCAGCAGAACGTCTCCTTATGACTATATGCCTTGGCCAGACCTATAAATTTCAGCTGCATTACTGGGTCTAACAAGTGATTCATTCATGCAGTGCAAAAAGTGTTAGGCCTCCTTCATACATCCTGGTGTTTCATGTACAGGAAAAAACAGCACTCATCATTGTCACGTGGTCTCCCTGAGATTGTCATGACCAGGCGACAGTAATGGGAGTTGTTTACAGCATCTGCTATGTACATCCTGTGTAAAATTAAAAATTAAATAAAAACAAATGGCATGTGCTCTCACGTAATTTTCATAACCAGCAGAGGGAAAGCCCATGGCTGAGGTTTGATGCTAGTAATCTGGGAAAAGGGACAATATCATTGGCACGCTTAGTGAACTGCCCGTGGGAACAGCAGCTTCAGTGACCAGTGGTAACCTCTATGGTGTTACCACTCTTCACTGAAGCTGTGCTCTCAGGAGCTCATTATTTGCTGGATTTCAGTCTGAACCGTCGCATCATGCCATCATTAAGTTTGAAATTCAGATGTCACAGATGAATTGTAGCATGAGAAATTGTGGATTATCTTCACGTCGGACAGGTGAGGGATATGGTTGTTTATTATTTTTAGTCTTTTACAGGGGACATAGGCTTCAATGGATTTTAGGTGTAAAGGTGAGTATGACTTTGTTTTTTTATTTTTTTAATAAATATGTAAAACAGAATGTTGAGTTTTATTTCAAATAAAGGATTTTATTCTTGCTATGTGTTTTTTTCAAAACTTACTATGGGGTCAGTAATAGGGATGTCCTATTTATGCCTCTCCATTGCTAAACCCTGGGCTTGATGCCAGCTAACAATACAATGTTGACATCAACCCCAACCCTATTACCACACTTGCCATCGCCACAGGGCAAGTGGTAAAAGCAAGGCCAAGTGCCAGTTTTGTCACATCTTACAGATGTGCCATTTCTGGGGCGGCTGAGGGATGATGTTGGTAGCCTGAGGGAAAATATATGGCCCCATCCCAGGCTACTAATATCAATAGCTGTCTGTTTAGTCTTTGCTGGATTGAATTTAGAGGAGGGCCCTACAAATTTTTTGGGGGGATCCCCCGTAAATTAACCAGGAAAGGCTAAGTAAACAGCTGTGAGCTGTTATTATTAGCCTGGGAACCTTATGAGGTATTGTCCCTTGTCCCAGAATATTAACATCAACCCTCATCGGTCGGCTTTCCCTCTGCTGGTTATGAAAATGACAAGGTAGCGCACATTATTTTTTAAATTTAATTGTTAATTTTACACAGAATGTACTCAACGGGTGCAGAATACAACTCCCGCCGGTACGTGTCACGCTGATTACACACGGATATCATCCATGTGTCATCATTATGCAGCACACATTTTGTCCATGCTGCGCATAAAAAAACAGTCATGTCTGTCGGTTTTTCATACAGACACACTTCCAGTGTGAAAAACCTGAGATGTGCGCACCACCACTGAATACAATGGGTGTGAGTATGCCCGTATTTGCAGTCCTTAAAAAACAGACACCCTAAAGACACAAAAATGGATTTGTGAAGGGGGCCTTAGTGTGGTAATCAATTCTCCACCAAAGCCTCCACCAAGTGTGTAGGGAAGGCTAAGGACCTAGGTGGAGTTTCTTCTAAATTGGGCAATCTAAAACAGCAGCAAATAAGCACTGTGGTATAGTGGTAAATTTGCCACAGAAAGTTAGGAGAGTTTATGGTAATATCCTTGGGATCTAGGGTAAAAGTTATTACAAGGCTTGTCCACTACTTGGACAACCCCTTTTCAATCTGTATGTCTGACGCCCCAAAATAATAACACCTATACTTAACTCCGATGCCAGCGCCATTGCAGCGGTGATGGCACTGCCTCATCCGGGGATCACATTATGTCACGCAATCCCAGCGGCCAATCAGCAGCCGTTTCACACTTTCCACCTTTGGATATAGTAGCTCTCATTTCCTCTGGATGTATATGATTTGTCCAAAGTAGAGGAGTGTGAAACCACTTGAACACTAGCACATATCTTATGTCACTTAGCCCAGTTTCACAATCTCTTCTGTTTAGGCTCTGAACATCCAATAGGAAAGTTGAAAGAATGATCTGATGATCTCACATCCTATAGTCTCCCTCTATGATAAATACACTCTAAAGTTGAAGTGAGGAATGGCACATCAGTATGGTGACAAGAAAGCATTAAAGCTCTGAAAACCTTTACACTCATTTTGTTATTGTTCATTTGCTTACACACAGTAGTTCAATGTGTGGAGAGGGCAAGAAGCATTCAGGTCATCGGGGAGTGGAGATCACACAAGCTGTACTGTATCAGGATCTCACAATATTTACTAGGTCGGAAAAAGTGTCACTTTCCAAGTTAATAACTTGGGGTTTTTTTTGTTTTGCATCTCCACTACAGATCTGCAGTGAAAGTATAAGTAATGGGAATTTCCTTCTATCTCTATATCTTATTTTTGGTGAACGGGATTTACTATTTAGGGTCATTTGGTAAAATATTTCCACACAGATATAAATCTCATGATCATTATCAATAATTGACGCTATTGTCCAAGTCCTATGAGCGAGGCCTAGAAAAGAAGTCACAGACTTAGTAGAAGTCAATGCATGCTATTAATGGAGATCATTCCAAGAGACCGTTTGTGCCCTGAATAGAAGTGGCATTTTTAATATCTCTCGGCAGTCACGCTCCATCAGTTTCCATGGTTACACTGAGCGATTTTCATCTCTATGGAGACATATGACCCAGACCAAAATAAAACCCAAGTCCTGTATGCCGCCATATCTCAGCTACTTTTGTTATCTTTGTTATTCTTAAAAAATGGCAATTATCATGCCCGTTACCTCGTGTTTCTTTTCCTGCGCTCTCACGTACTTCACTTTTAGCAGTATCCGAGCGCTCTGACCTATTTTGCTTGACACTAAGCATCTCTGCAACTTTTCATTGTCTGTATATGTCAACGTCTTCTCCATTGATCATTGGCTTTTAAATTTTTACATTCACTTTCACATTTCCTTTACTTTTTGGGACCGATTCATCAAAAGTTTTACTCCAAAAAACTGAGTTCAAAGCTTTGAAAAGTCACAAAATGTTTGCTAAACTAAGAGTTACGCAAAAAATGTTGTGACTTTTTGTGGGTTTTTTTTTTACCAGTTTGACTCATTTCTGCCCAAACAAGTGGAGATGGGTGAGAAAGGGTCATGGTCACTCCCGCCTGTCATCATAAATGCTGGAGCTTTGTATGGCAGAAATTCTACTCATGACTAGAGGAGCATGGTCTGATGTAATCTGATCACACAGGTCTGATGTAATCCAGCGTTTCTCTTCAACGTTCCCCGAACCTGGTTCACGCTGTGCTCCACGATACCCGGCGACTGTGAAGAGCAGTAATGTAACAGCTGTAACGAAATACAGGAATATTCTTCAGCAAAACCTGTTTCAGTCTGTCAGTGACTTGAGGCTGGGACGAAGGTTCATCTTCCCACAAGACAATGACCCAAAGCATACTACTAAAGCAACATTCGAGTGGTTTAAGGGGAAACGTGTAACTGTTTAAGAGTGGCCAAGTCAAAGTCCAGACCTTAATCCAATGGAGAATCTGTGGTCAGACATGAATATTGCTGTTCCCCAGAGGAAGCCATCTAGCCTGAAGGAGCATGAGCAGATTTGCCTTGAGGAATGGGTACAAATCCCAGTGGTAAGATGTGGAAAGCTCATAGAGAGTTATCCAAAGCGACTTGCAGCTGTAATTGCTGCAAAAGGAGGCTCTACAAAGTACTGACTTTAGGGGAGTGAATAGTTGCACACCCTGAAGTTTTCAGTTATTTTGTCTTATTTGTTGTTTGCTTCACAATAAAAAGAAAACCAAATGTTCACAGTTGTAGGCATGTTCTTTACATGAAATGATGCAAACCCTCAATAAAAGCAGTGAAAATTCAGCTATATGCATTTTGAGGCTTGAGAAAGGCCAAATATGGCAGAATCGTTACTTTGCCTTCCTATTATTATTACTTTTTTAATATTACGGAATAAATATATAGTTTTGTAAGGACTATCTTCTGGTGCCTCAGGATTCTTGGTTATTCCATAATTTGATGTCCTGTTACCTTGAAACCTAAAAAACACATTTCAAGTGCTAGCCACTAGGCTACTGTAGATATACATCATGTATATTTCCTAGGAGCTCTGGTGCAGTTGTTTTAACTCCCTATTTCACAAGACAAAAGACATTCTCAGAGGGATTTGCATGCATTGTTGTAAAACATCCCTTTGCTGCAGAAAGGTACAGGAAATTTACAAATCTGTGTATTGCTCTAAATTCTGGTGTAGCTAAAGGGTATGCTGAAGTAACAGTTGCACTCTGACCGGAGGGCCTGTGCCTGAGGGTGAACAAGACCCTTCTACTACATAAGACAACCAGAATACTGAGCAGCTTGGCTTTGCTGTGACCCGACATGGCATACTACCAGCACAGAATCAGAATGGTAGATAGTAGCATGTGTAATCCAAATGTTTAGCCTCTTGGAGACTTTCTTCAGCAGGGCAAGAGGTAAAGAACATCAGCACCACAGCCTTTATATGGAATTTTACTCAGCAAACACATCGCTCGGTTGTTAGGAACTGGCAAGGAAAGACGAAAAGCCAAATTTCAATAATACTAGTTTACGGAATTGCTATCCATGAAATATAACACATATCTTAACTAAAAGTAGTACGACATCAGTATGTTTCAAAAATACGTTTCCAGGTAGCTCACCTGATGGGATTAGTTTGCTCGTCTATAGCGTCTACGGCACTCTCCACAGAGCTGAGAAGAGACTGGATCTGATTGGCGGTCTCCTTCAGCAAAAACCGTGTTACAAACTGGTCAACATTGGTGCCCCTCTCATACACCTGTGGAGATAAGATGGCGATGTGATAATACTCATCATTAGTGGTGGGCAGTGAATTGCAGCTGCCCTGGAAATTCTGGGCAACATATCACATCAATAAAACAAAAGTCTTCTGCTGGAATCAATAATATATTCTCATGCAGTGACGCAGCGGTGTAGAGGAAGGAGTAGATCACGCCATCCCTATTGTGTCTTGAGCGATTCATCGAGTGCCCGCCTGCCACTGCAGATGCAAAGTGCATCAGTTACCATGAATTTGTCAATGGATGCTGCACTCTGCATAGGTAGTGCCTATGATTACAAAGTATAACGAAATGAGCGTTGTCATTTCTGTCACTACCTATGCAGAGCACAGCAGCCTTTGACCAACCTATCTCAACTACTAAGCTCTGCATTAAGCAGCAGCTAACAAAAGAAGACTTTCAGGACACAGCTGTCAGGTGACCCGGGACCAGGGGCTCCTTCCTTGTCCCTAACACTAGGGGTCACCCTAGCTCAACCTATTCCCTGGGATACTTCTGAGGGTGGAGATGCCGGGGCCTCCACCCTTGCCTTATCTCCTGAGTCAGCCCTCCATCTGTTCTCTTCCACCACCCAGGGAAGAGGGTCACCACTGTGCACCGTAGTACACCAACTTGACAAACAAGGCAACAGAAACAAGGGTTAACAGAAAACTCCAGGCAAAGTATTCACTCACATATAACAGAGGAATGCACTGGGGTGTAGAGGTAGGGGAATAAACCAAAAAAGAAAAGAGTAGGGAATTACCACATATACAAACCAGTCACACATAACTCCTCCAAAACTCCTCATATGAACAGCTCTCCCTCCAGAAGCCATGCAGCAAATGCTAGCTCTGACAAGGATTTGCAACAGAACCCAGATTATAAAGGGGAAAGGAGTAGCTACCAGAGCTCAGCTGCGAGCACAGAGATTTCCAACATGGCCGATTAACCCCTGTTCTGCCAGAAGGAATAAACACCATTAAAATGAAGGAGAAGTGCTTCTTCTCAGCACCGGAGGCAGGTGCAATCAGATGCTGTGGTCTTCTGGCTCCACACTGTCGCGGTAACCCCGTGACAAAGACAATATTGAATCGTACAGTGTTGGCTTCAATAAATACTAAGAATACATATACGTTGTACACTTTTTGTGCTTTATGTGGGGAGGCTTTCGCTGTCATCATATCGGGACTGTGGGGCTCCTTTTGCCACTATGGCGTAAGTGGGAGGGGACCTGCTGAATGTGGCTTGTGAACATCTATCAAACTTTCTCAATGAGGAAAGGTTGTGAACCACTGATTTAAGAGCTCAAATAGAGGAAGCCACATCCAGTATGGAGGAAGGAGGTACAGCATTTCCTAGTAGGTACTGGCAGATGTGGTTTTACCAGAACATCATGGAGAACATGATTCTTTCAAAACTATGTCTACAATATTACACCAACTGACCAATGATAGTTTGAAGTCCCAATTATGGTGGAGTAAAATCCAATAACTTTTATCATTAATACATTAAAAATATAAAAAGGTAGAGAAAGATTTGGGCATTTTGTTGGACGATAAACTATCATGAGACTTTCTTAAGTACGCTTGGAGCCTCACCGGCTTTGTCCGTGCATCAGCACTTATCACTTGCTGGATCAACACATACACATCAAGCAGCGGTGAGGATTATCAAAGCATACTATTCATCTACACATTACAAGGACCATATGCTACTGAACAAAGGAAAATCTTACAGATAAACCTTGTTTCAGTATATTCTAACCGGAGAGTCTCTTTACTGTAAAATTATGTTAACGATGTGTTGCATAGGTTGCAATTCTTTACAATACTATTATGTATGCTTTGTTTCTTTTACTCGAAGGTTGAGTTTTGTTGGATGAGTTGCAATTTTGACCGATAATGATCACTTTACCGTATTATGTACTGAAAAGCAAGAAAACAAATCCAAATGGGATGAAATTGTAAATAAAATGCAATTTCACTGTTAATTTGTGAGATTCGCTTTGACGGCATTTATAATGTAAGATACAAATGACCTGGCAACACAATTCCGCAGGTCAGTACGATTACGAAGATACCAAACTTTTACAGTCTTTCTTATTTTACAAGTTTTAAAAAATTCAGAACTTTTGTAAAAAAATAAAAAAAGTTGGCTTGTGTCGCCAATTTCTGAGCTGTAAGAGGGCTTTTTTTTACGTGTCTGGCTGTAGCTTTTTTTTATACCATTTTGGGGTACTGATTTTATTAACTTTTTATTGTATTTATGGGGTTAGCTGCGTTTCCCAAAAAATGGCAATTCTTTTCAATTTTTTTTCTTTACTGTACCATTTACCATATGAAATAGTCACGTGTCCCGCCCTGTGTGACGCGGCCCGCAGGCCGGTAACTAATACAATAAGACAAAAGGGGAAATAGAGAAAACCTGGGTAACAATAACAATGGTGGCCCTGCAATAGGGAAACGGGGACGTGGAGACCTCCTGCACTCCCCTGAGTCAGTGTCTCTACACTCCTAACGTTCCCTAGGCCGGTTCCACACCGGGCGACGATCAGGATCCTCAAAACCCCGACTTGCCCTGCACCTAAACCCTCACTAGGGAATTGGTCGGTGTGGAAACTAATCCCACCACTGCACTAAGCACACATAAGGAAAAATGACAATACAGGGGAACACCACTTAGCTTTGCTCTGCTGCTTATGCTCACAGCAACAGAGCCACCACCTGTGTGCATCTTTTCCTCCAACCGGATCCATCACCATAGTGCAGCCTTGGAGCAAACAGAGTCCACCACCCGTGTGCAGCTGTCCAGAAACAGAGTCTCGAAAATGAGTCCAGCTTCTGCCAAAAAGTCCAGCATGCTTGAGTCCAACTTTTCTGCCAAAAAGTCCAGCATGCTTGAGTCCAGCTTCCAGCAACCAAGTCCAGCATGCTGAGTGCAACTCTACACCATAGTCGCCACTCCACCAAGTCAAGCAAGCACTTCCTGTTGACACCATAACTGCAAATCCACCACACCATGCCAGCCCTTCTTGCAGACACCATAGCTTGAACTCCACCAATCCATGCCAGCACTCCTTGCAGACACCATAGCTGCTACTCGAGGGTTCTGACTGAGCTGCCCGTGACTCTACTTCAGCTTCCTCCTTCACCCAGGCTTTCTTGCAAATGAAGACCTATCACCAACAGTGATTGATACACCTGACACTCTTTTATAGAGCATTCACACCTGTTACTTAATAAACATGTGCACTAAAGACTAAAGTGCAATGCTGCTCACCACCACCGGGGCAAACTTAGAACAAACGACACCACAGTGCAATAATCCTAATGGCCACCGGGGGCAAACCAACACTTTGGCACACAGCCAAAGGAAAAAAGTTGCTTTGTGCATTTAAACTGTCAGATCCACTTCGGATCATGACAGTACCCTCCCCTTAATGAGGGTCTCTGGACCCTCAAGACCACTCCTCATCAGGGCACCACCTTCAGCGGGGACGTCCAGATCCAGAGTTCACCCTTGCAACTACCTGCACCTCAGGTTTATGACAAACGCACCGCTGGTATTGGCAAAGTAAGTTCTGGAGGCACCACTCATCTCCAAAGCGTCGACCTGGGGAATGAGTTATGTATGAATATGTGTATGTTCGGTTTTAGGCTACTTTCAGGCATCCAGTGTGTGGGGTCCGGCGGCCTGCGGCGAAAAGCCGAGCCACCGGATCCGGCCTGCAGCGGTGACACCGGATGTGTATGCGGCGTCTGATACGACTCAGACAGGATTTAAAGGAGCCGCAGAAGGAAGATACATCGGGGATGAGAGAGACAGCCACCGAAGGGTATGGGGGGAGGGGTGGTGGTTAGAGAGAGAGAGACACATGTGGGGTTAACACTCAGTGTCCGGGCGACAGAGATCTTTCTCTCTCCTGGCACTTGTGGGGTTAACCCCACAAGTGCCAGGAGAGATATCTCCCTCTCTTGCCCGGACACTGAGTGTTAACCCACAAGTGCCCGGTGAGAGAGATCTCTCACAAGTGTCCAGGTGAGAGCTCTCTCTTGCCGGGCACTTGTGGGGTTAACACTCACAGTGTCCGGGCATGCGCTGTGTAAAAAGCCGTTCCGGCACTGCAAAAAAAGTTGCAGGGAATGTTTTTTGTAGATGCTGGACAGGCATTTTTTGCCGTCTCCGGCAAAAGCCGGACACGCCGCATGGCCATCAGGCGCAATGCGGCGATAATGCTAGTCTATGGGATAAAAGCCGGATCCGGTGGCAACCGGCGCCGGATCCGGCTTTTACATTTTGCGCCGCATTGCGCCTGATGCTAAAAAACTGATGTCTGAAAGGAGCCTAAGCTAGTAAGACTTCGCAACACACTTCCAAGATGTTTTTTGGTGGCCACCCATACATGCTCATTCACACACAGGTCCAGACCTGAACATTTATTGCCACACATTCGTTTGTCATATTTCGGTGAACTCATTCTGGGATCGACAACAGAGGCGTCCCCCTGTGTCACCACACTCACACCCCCGCTATTCACCACGGGAACACCACCCTCCAACCCCTTTCACCACGAGGTCTGCGCCTCTCTGGGTTGACCAATAGCGAGGGTTGAGACCTGCCCCTACTCCCCCGCAGGACAGCTGCTGCTCACACCGTTGAGGGAGGGGCCTGGAATATGGAGGAAAAATAAACTCCCTGGTCGCTTTCCGCCACACGACCAGGAGGGGGCCGCTTCTTCGGTGGAATGGAAGATTTGGCGTAAACCCCGCAGACTATCACACCAGTCTGCTCACCACAGGGACGTACCCCTTCACCTCGGGGAATACCAGGCAGCTATGTGGGGCAACAACTCCTCCTACCTGCCTGGGTACCTCCGCGTGCATGAGCAAGTCCCGCTCCCCAGCAACGACTCTAGGGGGCTTCATTGCCAGAGCCGCAATTTTGATTTTCTCGTTGAGCCAGAGGGAAGGCCCCAGACACTGATAATAGCTGCCGCAGCTGTTTCAACACAATGCAGCTCCTCACTCACCTCAGTGAGGCCCAGCGGCAATTGCTCACAGGTCTCCACATGGCCAGGGATCACCAGAAAAAAAAATGTATGGTTGGTGATAATATCACGTGCCCCGCCCTGAGTGAGATGGCCAGCAGGCCGGTAACTGATACAACAGGACGCGGCACGTGTAATTGTCCTATGTGATGCGGCCTGCCGGCCGGTAACTAGTACAATAAGACAGGGGGAATTGGGAAAACCTGGGTAACAATAACAATGGTGGCCCTGCGATAGGGAAACGGGGACGTGGAGACCTCCTGCACTCCCCTGAGTCAGTGTCTCTACACTCCTATCGTTCCCTAGGCCAGTTCCGCACTGGGCGCCGATCTGGATACCTGATATCCTTAGCTCGCCCTGCACCTAAACCCTCACTAGGGAATTGGTCGGTGCGGAAACTAATCCCACCACTGCACTAAACACACATAAGGAAAAATGACAATACAGGGGAACACCACTTAGCTTTGCTCTGTTGCTTATGCTCCCAGCAACAGAGCCACCACCTGAGTGCATCTTTTCCTCCAACCAGATCCATCACTGTAGTGTAGCCTTGGAGTAAACAGAGTCCACCACCTATGTGCAGCTGTCCAGAAACAGGGTCCCGAAAATGAGTCCAGCTTCTGCCAAAAAGTCCAGCATGCTTGAGTCCAACTTTTCTGCCAAAAAGTCCAGCATGCTTGAGTCCAGCTTTCAGCAACCAAGTCCAATATGCTGAGTGCAACTCTACACCATAGTCACCACTCCACCAAGCCATGCAAGCACTTCCTGCTGACACCATAACTGCGACTCCACCACGCCATGCCAGCCCTTCTTGCAGACACCATAGTTGAACTCCACCAATTCATGCCAGCACTCCTTGCAGACACGATAGCTGCTACTCGAGGGCTCTGACTGAGCTGCCTGTGACTCTCCTTCAGCTCCATCCTTCACCCAGGCTTGCTTGTAACTGAAGACCTTTCACCAACTGTGATTAACACTCCTGATACTCTCTTATAGAGCTATCACACCTGTTACATGATTACGTGCACAAAGTAAAGTAACCAAAGTGCAATGACCCAAATGGCCACCGGGGGGAAAACTACAACTGAAATCACCACAGTGCAATGACCCTAATGGCCACCGGGGGCAAAACCACCCTTGGCACACAGCCAAAGGAAAAAAAAAGTTGCTTTGTGCATTTAAACGGTCAGATCCACTTCAGATCATGACAGAAATATACTAAATATATACCATATACGAAAATATGCTGCGTCCAAAATGCTGCTCTTTCCAGATGGTGGGCACAGCCTCAGTGTCCCAGCACAGGGACACACCGTAATTGTTTTGTTGATGGATCCTGTTAACTAGGGGTAGTCCGGCAAAGAAAAACAATATTTGAGTAATTGCTTGATTTGATCTTAGAAGTGACTCCAAATGTCATAGCATCTCTTAAAGGGAATTTACCAGCAGGATTTCATCCCTCTAGACTATTTATATGCATGTACAGCTCTTTCAAACACAACTCCAGCAATATCTTTACATGGCCAGTCCGTTGTTCCGTTACTGAGAAATCAGCGTTTGAATTGATTTGCAATTTAAGTTGAAAGACTATTATAGATCTGAAGCCTCTGTCACTCCAGCTCTATTTCCTGTCAAGCACTTTCTCCTCCGGCCTGACTGACAGCCTCTATGCTTTTTGACTTCAGGCATAGGAGCCGTCAGTCAAACAGAAGGAGGCGGTACTGCATGAGGAATAGAGCTGGATGACAGAGGCTTCAAATCTAACAGTGGCATTTGTACATCAATTCAAATGGTAACTTCTCAGTAATGGAGGAATGGACTGGCCATGTAATGATACTAATGTTCTTGTCTGTGGAAGAGCTACTTGTGCATATAAATAGTTTGGGAGGGTGAAATCCCGCAGAGAGATTCTCTTTAATATTGCTAGGTCAGTATTTCCATAACACCTTGAGTGTCAAAGATGAAAAAACTCTACTTGAGGAAAGCACCAAGAAGATGTAGGAAACGCTTATAAATTATGCAATGCTCATCTAGAATTGTAAATATGCAAATAGACTCTTCATAGATGATAAATTAGGGATTCTAGTGTCACTTATTGGATGGAGCAAACCTACAAGTCAATTTCAATTCTTTAATGAGCCTTGCCACATGACTTAAGATAAGAAGCCAAACCAGACCTTCTATTTGCTCTTATAGGTTAGAGGGTTTTAGCCCTTCATTGGCGCAAAGCAGGAGAACTAGTTGGCATGGTGAGATGCCTTTTATTAAGGCTCGAAGGGATAAATCAGTTACCATATAGAGATTTATAAGTTATGCAATGCTTCCCAGGGAAATTAAATATGCCAATAGCCTCTTCACAGAGAAAGAAGGCAGGGAATCTAGAGCCACCTATTAGTGACAACCAAAAAAGTAAAAGATTTGCACTGATGAGGGGCAACAACCTTGAAGCATTTGTTTGCAAATATGATTTAATGCTAAACCAGAAACTCTAAATCATTAAAGAGTCGATATTGACTTTTAGGATCGCTACTTCCTACAGGAGGCATTATAGTGGCTGTGCGCTTCCTCTGTGAAAATACTACATAAGGAAATATATAGTAATAAATATATACAGCAAATTCTCCATCTAAGAAAATGTAATTTCCAAGACTTTCCCCGGCAAGCCCAGCGGCACTTACTGCAGCGTGAGACTTAGAAAAAGAATCACATTAACTCCTCATTATTTTAGGTGCCCTTGTCTGTATCTCTCAAGAGATTAATTTAAGACTGAAGTACATTAAAAATCATATTTAAGGGAGCGAGATGCAATTTAACCAAGATAAAATAGTAACAATTACTAACGAAACTACACCCAATTTATCCGACTTTCTACGGTTAACCATTTAAGCGGTAAAAGCTTGGCACGTAACTGAATGGCTGGCAGTGATGCCAACGGGGCGCGGTGTCACGCCTTCAATAATCTCACCAAAATGTGTTACTCAAATTCGGAACTCGACTTAAATTTGAACAATTAATTATTTTTGGCAGCGAAGGCAAAGAAAGGGTTATCACAAGCGGGAGAGAGAAACTCGGCCGCTTCCAATTTATAATTAAGAAGTAAAAATTGCTGTGCTCGTTATCTGGATAAAACAAAGTGGTCTCCTCGCTAATCATCTGTGTAAAACAAACACCCATCTGAACTCTGCTCGCCGCAGTCTGCTCGCCGCTAGCTGCCAAGACGAGATTCTTTTGTTCCTTTATTCTGCATGACAATTTATTGCAGAGACAGGATATTTTTACTCACTTTATTCTGTCCATACAGCACAGGCGAGGGGAGGGATATTATTTTCAAAGGATCAGGAGCATATAAAGGTGTCAGCTCACCGAGCAAAAAGAAGCCACCGTTCTGGATAAACCTTGGGTAACCTGCTCTGTGTTTTTTCCTGTTTATACGGTCACATACAAGTAAACCTCTCTCGGTGACATAATAGAAGGGATATCATCAGTGTTGGACAGGAGTGAAAAGGGCCCACGTGTAACATTGACTTTGAGGGTCCACTGCATACAACTGCAACACTGACTTTGAGGTTCCACCTGTATACAAAAATTACACGACCTCGGTTCACAAATTTACTTATATCTCTATATAATAATAAATTGGGTAGTTTGTTTAATAAATGAGATGTTGCTTTTTTCTGTACAGAGTGAATCAAGTGAATTATGACAAGCACTGCTCAAACAGTGAGGTTGGTAGATAGACCTGCACACAGGGGCCCACCAAAGTATTGCCCTCTTCCGGTATGGGCCAGTCCGAGCCTGGCTATCATTATTGGTCCTTTGTTATGGGTTATGTTGGGTACAGCAGCTGAATGGAGCTGAACAGGAATATAACACTAAACAGGCTTTACTATAAGCATTGCTACTACTACCACTACTACTAGGTGGTAGGTAAGTGCATCGTATAGTCTTAAAGGGATCCCGTCTTCCGGTCAAAAATGCCTTCTTTCTGGTCTTATACTATTCTCACTGCTCTCCCCATGTTCTACATTTAGTTTTTTTGTAAATCCGACATATGGTTTCCAGAGATCTGGGCATTTTTATTTTATGAAAATTTTGATGGTCTTACAAGGGGGCGTGGCTTACAGGATTCTGTTGGGGACGTGCGTCTACGCTGCTAAGAATAATGAGCCTGTGAGTCACACACCATTAGTGAAAACCATAAAATAAAAAAGACCCATATCTCCAGATATACAAAAAACAAAGCCTGAAAATTCACTCAAGGGAGCAGCAGATATAGGATCAGAGCAAAAATTGTTACTTTTGACTCCGTGACTTGTTCTCTAAGCAATGGCCACTACTGGGACAACTCCCTTCTCTATATTTCCCCCTTGTATAACAACAGCTATAGTCACTATCAGTGCTGGCGCCGTTCCGTTCCGCATGCCCTGGAGGCAATCAGTGGTCACATCATCCTCGCCTACTTTGGACAACACGGACATTAGATGTAGTCAGAGAGCAGCACCTCTCACTTCTGGGTATGTTAAAATGAAGCGGCCACTGACGGGCTGCAGGGCTTGCAGGTAGGGTTGCCAATTTGATTTTTTAATTTTTTTTTCTTAACGGCTTCTCACAAAATCAGAGACAACCAACTGTTTTTTTACGGACGCATTATTTGACCATAATAAATCATTAAGAATAGAAAAGTGATACACGCTTACAGACCATAAATCCTATATGTAGACATTCACTGTAAAAAGGATGATAAATACAGTCATAAAATCTGTACAGGAGAAGGAGGCCTGGCAGCTTCAACGGAATCCACATGTAGAACCAAATAGGTCGAGCTCAATAGGGAAAGCAGGTGGGTGGTTATCCCGCTGGTGAGCACAGAATACCATGAAAGAGGAAAGGGGTGGTGGCACACCACTGTGTGTTAAAATCCAAAAAACTTTATTCAGGCATGTTGAGCCATAGTTAAAACATGGTAAATCTGACGCGTTTCAGGTGCGTTAAATGCACCTTTACTCAGAGGATATGGAACTAAAATAACAGCCAGAATATATTAAAACATAGAACCAATCAGAAATGTTACATCATTAGTTACATATGCACAAGGCGTGTAAGCGAAACTCTGCAACAAAATTAATAAAATGTTAAACAAATCATTTCTTGAATTCATTCCCTTTGGGTATTTCGTGTCCAGCTTTATGATCTAAAAAGCCTCCGCTGTAGTTAATAATCTTTGCCTATTCCCACCCCACACAGGATTGTGAACTTTTTTGAAAGTGTTTGACATCCCCCTGACAGATACTTACAAAGTCTTTGGAAACACCAGAATAAGCCGCATTTTTATTCTGAATATTAGTAAGATGTTCAGCTATTCGTTTTTTAATCTTTTTTGTGGTGTAACCAACATACTGCATTTTACCATTCTGCCATCATTATAAGGGTAGGATCACACAACCACTTTCTCCACATCCGAGAAAGACAGTCCAATTACTTTGCTCAGAGTGGCATCAGTTTTTTCAGGCGTGGAGAGTAACAAAAACATAAAAAAAAAAAAAAAAAAAAAAAAAAGATTCTCCACCTCCTCCATTCTATTAAAAATCAGACCGCACTCGAATGTCATCCCAGTGTGGACCAATTTTTTTCACGGATCCATACTGTAATGGGGTTACCACAACAGAGAGCAGCCAGAAGACTGCAGCATCTGATTGCTCCTACTCCTGTGCTGAAAAGAAGCACTTCACCTTCTTTTTAAAGTGTTAATTTCTTTTGGCAGTACAGGGGTTAATTGGCCATCTTGGCAGCCCTGAGAGTTTGAGCTCTCAGCTGAGCATGGTTAGCCTCTCCTATCCCCTATATAATCTGGGGCCTGACTGACACACATCATCAGAGTAGCCTGTGCTGCATTGCTTGCAGGAAAGGTATTTGGAGTAGAGTTGAGCGAAACGGGTCGAAAAATTTCAAAAGTCGCCGACTTTCAGTAAAGTCGGGTTTCATGAAACGAAACCCGACCCTAGGTTGAGGTCGGCCACGAGCTTGGCTACTTTAGCGCCAAAGTCGCGTTTCAAAAGTTTGTTTTCCACCCTTTTTCAGCCAATCAGGATCCACGGACACTGTGGGCAACGTGATGACATAGGCAGGGGTCACCACCATCTTTGAGAAGGGCATGCAAGTGATTGGCTTGCTTTGGGGGGCGTCACAGGGGGTATAAAAGGGCGTGCACGCCGACCGCCATGTTACTCATGCTGATCTCAGAATAGGGAGAGCTGCTGCTGCTGATTCTGTAGCGAGAGCGTTAGGCAGGGAAGAAGACACCAAAAACTGCTTCTGCTGCTAGCGAATTTGCCTGTACAACACACCAGTCACTGTGTGTGCAGTGCAAGTGGAGGCTATATTTTGCTGGATCAGCTGTGTTGGTTGTTAGACTGCCTTATAAGGCTTCCTGATAGCTGCATTGCTGTTTTCCCACTGCTCTGCAAACTGCTTTTTTAAAAGCAATCCAAATTTTTTTTTTGTCCTGGTGAGGTACTGAGCGTGCATTTTTTCACACCATACAGCGGTGTACGATCCTCACACAGTACCGTGTAACGGCTGTTATCACGGCCACAGTGAAGCTGTGTGTGACTCTGTAAGAATAAGTCGAGGACATGTTCCGTTCTTACAGACCTCCACCTTCTAGTTTTGTCTGTTTTTCAAACCGTTAAGTATATTAGCTGTTTGATCACATTCAAAACTATAGAGAGACAGTGTGTGTCAGTTCGTATACTTAAAAAACACGGAGCTTGACAATTTTATGGACACCGGTGTACGTGCACGCTCCTGTTATGATTGAGTCACCGTAGGAGGCAAAAATAGAAATGCTAGCTAAGTCCAGAAAACCAGAGAAGTTGGCAATAGAGTTGAGCGAAACGGGTCGAAAAAATTCAAAAGTCGCCGACTTTTGGCAAAGTCGGGTTTCATGAAACGAAACCCGACCCTAGGATGAGGTCGGCCACGAGGTCGGCGACTTACGCGCCAAAGTCGCGTTTCAAAAGTTTGTTTTGCGCTCTTTTTCAGCCAATCAGGATCCACGGACACTGTGGGCAACGTGATGACCTAGGCACGGGTCACCACCATCTTTCAGAAGGGCATGCAAGTGATTGGCTTGCTTTGGTGGGCGTCACAGGGGGTATAAAAGGGCGTGCACGCCGACCGCCATCTTACTTCTGCCGATCTTAGTATAGGGAGAGGTTGCTGCTGATTCTGTAGGGAGAGCGTTAGGCAGGGAAGAAGACAAAAGAACTGCTTCTGCTGCTAGCGATTTGGCCTGCACAACACACAAGTCACTGTGTGTGCAGTGCAAGGGGAGGCTATATTGTGGTGTATCAGTGGTGTTGGTTGTTGGGCTGCCTTCTAAGGCTTCCTGACACGCTGGCATTGCTGTTTACCCACTGCTCCGCAAACTGTTTTTTTAAAAGCAATCCAATCTCCCTTATCCTCTAGTCACTTTGGTCACAGCTGTGCCATCGAGCGTGTCACATAGCGCTCAGATATCAGTGGGCCTCACACAATCCACAAGTGTCCAGTGTCCAAAAGTGTACGCAGAGATTCAAAATCTCCATTATCCTCTCGTCACTTTGGTCACAGGCAGCTGTGCCATCGAGCGTGTCACATAGCGCTCAGATATCAGTGGGCCTCACACAATCTACAAGTGTCCAGTGTCCAAAAGTGTACGCAGAGATTCAAAATCTCCATTATCCTCTCGTCACTTTGGTCACAGGCAGCTGTGCCATCGAGCGTGTCACATAGCGCTCAGATATCAGTGGGCCTCACACAATCCACAAGTGTCCAGTGTCCAAAAGTGTACGCAGAGATTCAAAATCTCCATTATCCTCTCGTCACTTTGGTCACAGGCAGCTGTGCCATCGAGCGTGTCACATAGCGCTCAGATATCAGTGGGCCTCACACAATCCACAAGTGTCCAGTGTCCAAAAGTGTACGCAGAGATTCAAAATCTCCATTATCCTCTCGTCACTTTGGTCACAGGCAGCTGTGCCATCGAGCGTGTCACATAGCGCTCAGATATCAGTGGGCCTCACACAATCCACAAGTGTCCAGTGTCCAAAAGTGTACGCAGAGATTCAAAATCTCCATTATCCTCTCGTCACTTTGGTCACAGGCAGCTGTGCCATCGAGCGTGTCACATAGCGCTCAGATATCAGTGGGCCTCACACAATCTACAAGTGTCCAGTGTCCAAAAGTGTACGCAGAGATTCAAAATCTCCATTATCCTCTCGTCACTTTGGTCACAGGCAGCTGTGCCATCGAGCGTGTCACATAGCGCTCAGATATAAGTGGGCCTCACACAATCCACAAGTGTCCAGTGTCCAAAAGTGTACGCAGAGATTCAAAATCTCCATTATCCTCTCGTCACTTTGGTCACAGGCAGCTGTGCCATCGAGCGTGTCACATAGCGCTCAGATATCAGTGGGCCTCACACAATCTACAAGTGTCCAGTGTCCAAAAGTGTACGCAGAGATTCAAAATCTCCATTATCCTCTCGTCACTTTGGTCACAGGCAGCTGTGCCATCGAGCGTGTCACATAGCGCTCAGATATCAGTGGGCCTCACACAATCTACAAGTGTCCAGTGTCCAAAAGTGTACGCAGAGATTCAAAATCTCCATTATCCTCTCGTCACTTTGGTCACAGGCAGCTGTGCCATCGAGCGTGTCACATAGCGCTCAGATATCAGTGGGCCTCACACAATCTACAAGTGTCCAGTGTCCAAAAGTGTACGCAGAGATTCAAAATCTCCATTATCCTCTCGTCACTTTGGTCACAGGCAGCTGTGCCATCGAGCGTGTCACATAGCGCTCAGATATCAGTGGGCCTCACAATCCACAAGTGTCCAGTGTCCAAAAGTGTACGCAGAGATTCAAAATCTCCATTATCCTCTCGTCACTTTGGTCACAGGCAGCTGTGCCATCGAGCGTGTCACATAGCGCTCAGATATCAGTGGGCCTCACACAATCTACAAGTGTCCAGTGTCCAAAAGTGTACGCAGAGATTCAAAATCTCCATTATCCTCTCGTCACTTTGGTCACAGGCAGCTGTGCCATCGAGCGTGTCACATAGCGCTCAGATATCAGTGGGCCTCACACAATCCACAAGTGTCCAGTGTCCAAAAGTGTACGCAGAGATTCAAAATCTCCATTATCCTCTCGTCACTTTGGTCACAGGCAGCTGTGCCATCGAGCGTGTCACATAGCGCTCAGATATCAGTGGGCCTCACACAATCCACAAGTGTCCAGTGTCCAAAAGTGTACGCAGAGATTCAAAATCTCCATTATCCTCTCGTCACTTTGGTCACAGGCAGCTGTGCCATCGAGCGTGTCACATAGCGCTCAGATATCAGTGGGCCTCACACAATCTACAAGTGTCCAGAGTCCAAAAGTGTACAGAGAGATTCAAAATCTCCATTATCCTCTCGTCACTTTGGTCACAGGCAGCTGTGCCATCGAGCGTGTCACACAGCGCTCAGATATCAGTGGGCCTCACACAATCCACAAGTGTCCAGTGTCCAAAAGTGTACACAGAGATTCAAAATCTCCATTATCCTCTCGTCACTTTGGTCACAGGCAGCTGTGCCATCGAGCGTGTCACATAGCGCTCAGATATCAGTGGGCCTCACACAATCCAAAAGTGTCCACTGTCCACAAGTGTGTGCAGAAATTCTAAATCTCCCCTGTCCTATAGACACCTTTTACCTTGTTTTACATTACTATATAGTTTGTTGGATTTTGTCTACATTTCTACCAAAAATGAGGAAGGCTGGTGGAAGAGGCCGTGGAATTGGGCGGGGGTTGGCAGCTGGTAATGATGGTGTTGGTGGTGGATCTGATGGTAGTGGCAAGAGCAAAATAGGACCGAATGCAGGAGGTGCTGACCCTGCGTCATCGTCTGGCTACATAAGGCCTCGAACGCTTAGTTTTCTAGGAGTTGGCAAACCGCTTTTAAAGGCAGAGCATCAGGAAAAAGTTTTGTCTTACATTGCTGACTCAGCCTCCAGCTCTATCGCCTCCTCTTCTTCAGTTGTAAAAAGTAAAAGCACTGAGTCGTCATTGGAGGCTCATGTTCATGAACCACACCTTTCCTTGTGTCCTTCACCCCAACCAAGATTGAAGGATGACGCAGGCCATACTACTGATTACTCCATGGAGCTGTTTTCACATACCATGCCTGGATTATCAAGTCAAATGGTGAATTACCCAGGCCAAGATGAATCTGACATGGAGTGCACTGATGCACAGCCGCTGATGGATGATTCTGCTGGTACATTCACTCAGAGCACTACATTGTCCTTGCAGTGTACAGATCCAGATTCTGACCCTGATGAGACTCAGGTGCCCCTTCCCGCACACTATACCACCATACACGGTGACACAGAGAAAGGTGCACATGACATAGAAGAGGAGGTGATGGATGACCCAGTTGTTGACCCAGATTGGCATCCATTGGGGGAAGAGGGTGCTGCTTCCAATAGCTCAGATGAGGAGCATCCACAGCAGACATCGACATCGCAACAGCTGTTATCTGGCAGGCCCGGAGCACTCCAAAGACAGGTTCCAAACATCAAAAGAGTTGCTGGACAGCTTGTCCAGAGGGTCAAAAGATCACAGCGTGCTAGGCCGCAAAATGTCTGCCAAAGTAGGAAGAGTGCAGTGTGGCACTTTTTTGAACAAAATCCTCATGATCAGGCCAAGGTTATCTGTAAGAAGTGCGCAAAGACCTTTAGCCGAGGGAAAAATCTGAAAAATTTGAATACCAGTTGCATGCTTAGACATTTAACCAGCATGCACTTGCAAGCGTGGACACAACACCAAACCTCAAGTGCCACATGTGCAACTGATCACAACGAAGGTAGTCAGCAACGCTACATTGTTTCCCCCACTGTAAGCCCACCGGTTAGCACAGCAGCAAATGTTGAGGTGTCGTTGCAAGGCCACAGCAGTCAGGGAATCCCACTGTTATATCAACGAAAGACTGATTCTAGGCCATCAGAAAGAACACCAACTCCATCACCATCATCAACCCTCTCTCAGTCCGCCCTGTCCACCGCTACTTCCACCATATGCTGCTCTCAAGTCCAGCTCACCCTCCCAGACACTATGAGTAGGTCAAGAAAGTACTCAGTCTCTCATCCGCGTACACTGGGTTTGAACGCCCACATTGCCAAACTAATCTCGTTTGAGACGATGCCCTTTCGGTTGGTGGAAAGCACAGCTTTCCGCGAACTCATGGCCTATGCAGTACCACGCTATGACCTACCCAGTCGCCACTTCTCTCACAAAGCCATCCCAGCCCTCCACCATCATGTGAAAGACCGCATTGTCCATGCACTCAAGCAGTCAGTGAGCGGAAAGGTGCACCTCACAACTGATGCATGGTCCAGTCGGCATGGCCAGGGCCGTTACGTGTCCATCACTGCGCACTGGGTTAATGTGGTGGATGCAGGGTCCACAGGGGACAGCGGTGGTGGGACAGTGCTGCCTAGCCCACGGTATAGGAAACAGTTGGCTGTAGGCGTTCGACCCTCCTCCTCCTCCTCCTCCTCCAGAAGCGAAAGCTCATCCACAGAGCGCAGTCGTACGAGCACTCCATCTGCAGCTGCCACTGTTGCACACGATGTGTCCCCCTATCGAGCAGCTAGTGGAAAGCGTCAGCAGGCTGTGTTGCAGATGATGTGTTTGGGCGACAGACACACCGCCGAGGTGCTGGCCGAGTACTTGAAGCGACAAACTGAGTCATGGCTGGGCAGTGTACATCTTGAGGCAGGCAAGGTAGTTAGTGATAACGGCCGTAATTTTGTGGCAGCCAAAGCCCTTTCAAAACTCAGCCACATACCTTACTTGGCTCACACATTGAACCTGGTGGTGCAGTGCTTCCTCAAAAATTATCCGGAGTTAACAGCCCTGCTCCAGAAGGTGCGAAGACTGTGCGCGCACATCCGCCGGTCGCCTGTACACTCCGTTCGTATGCAGAAGCTGCAGCGATTGCTCCACCTTCCCAACCACCGCCTCATTATTGACTTTGCAACAAGGTGAAACTCCACCCTGCACATGGTGGAGCGGCTGTGCGAGCAGAGGCAGGCCATAATGCATTTGTGGGAGGATACACGGCCAGGCACTTTGAGAGCAGACATGGAGTTGACAGGCGTGCAGTGGTCGAAGCTGAAAGACCTTTGTAAAGTCCTTCAGTGTTTTGAGGAATGCACACGGCTGGTAAGCGCAGACGACGCCATCCTAAGCATGAGCATCCCACTTATGCGTCTGCTCATGCAAACTTTGACGCACCTTAAGGAGCAGGCGTCTGCAGCCAATGTTGATGAGGAGGAAGGAGGAGGGAATCCTTGATGACATTCAGCCATTGTCTGCTCAGGGACCTCTCCTGGACGAAGTGGAGGAAGAAGAGGAGGAGGAGGAGGAGGATGATGGGGATGATTACTTAGGGGAGGAGGATGCATCTCGTGGGGCAAGTGAAAATGTTGGCGTGGCAAGGTCTGGTACAGGGTTTGTGCGTGACTGGAGGGATGTGGATTTGCCAGAAAGTGCTCCTCCACCCAGCACTCGCAGTGCATCATTGACACCGGGAACATTGGCCCACATGTCAGATTATGCCTTGCGGATCCTAAAAAGGGACCCCCGCATTGCCAAAATGATGAACGATGACGACTACTGGTTGGCCAGCATCCTGGATCCACGCTCTAAAGGCAAATTACAAAACATCATGCCACAGGAGAACCTTGACCTAATATTGGCTAATAAACAAGCAACTCTGGTAAATCGGTTGCTTGAGGCATTCCCAGCACACAGCAGCGGTGATGGTTCTCACACGAGCCGTACGGGCCGGGGGCAGCTTGGCAGAGGTGTTCGTGGTGCACACAGCAGAAGTGGCGTTGGAGACAGGGGTTTCATGACAATGTTGTGGACTGATTTTTCAAATACCGCTCACACAACTGGTAATACTGCATCGATGGAAAGTGACAGGAGACAGCAGTTGTCAACTATGGTTACAAACTACTTTTCCTCCCATATCGATGTTCTCCCACACAGGTCATTCCCCTTTGACTATTGGGCCGCTAAACTGGACACCTGGCCTGAATTGGCCCAATATGCCTTACAGGAGCTCGCTTGCCCAGCTGCAAGTGTGCTATCGGAAAGAGTCTTCAGTGCAGTTGGATCAATCCTTACAGAAAAAAGGACCCGTCTGTCAACCCAAAATGTGAATGATCTAACCTTCATTAAAATGAACCACGCATGGGTTTCCAAGGATTTTGTCCCACCTTCCCCTGATGACACATAGGGTGACAGAAAAATGGCTTGCTTTGGTCCACCTCTTCCTGGTACTTCACCTATTTCGCCTTTTGCATCAGCTGAATGTCCAACATCAACATATGCCACTTTCTAAAACTCCCTAACTGTGCTGCCTCCCCCCCCATGGCTGGGGTCACCACCTACCGCACGACACCGTGCGAATGCCGTTGCCCTGGACAGGTGGGTAGGCCGACTCTTGGGCGCGGGCAAAGGGTCCCTCATAGTGCAATCAAGTGTCTCTGACAGCGGTGGTGCACACCCGCCGTCAGACACACCGCTGTACTATGAGGGGCCCAGTGCCAGTACCGACGCCCACGAGTGGGCCCCCCTTGCTTGGGCAGGGCCCCAGCATTTGCAATCTTTACCTCTCCCTGCTCCTCCTCTGTGTAATCTGGGCTGTCAAATCCATACTGTGCCTGACACCGTCTGAGCCTGCCTCCTGAGACATATATTTTGAATGTGTACGCTATCCATACATGTTATCCGGGGATACGGTACCCTTTCTAACCTTTGTGCAATGACGTGCAATCCATACTGGGCCTAACACCATCTGAGCCTGCCTCATGCTGTATAGACATATATTTTGAATGTGTACGCTATCCATACATGTTATCCAGGGATACGGTACCCTTTCTAACCTTTGTGCAATGACGTGCAATCCATACTGGGCCTAACACCGTCTGAGCCTGCCTCATGCTGTATAGACATATATTTTGAATGTGTACGCTATCCATACATGTTATCCGGGGATACGGTACCCTTTCTAACCTTTGTGCAATGACGTGCAATCCATACTGGGCCTAACACCGTCTGAGCCTGCCTCATGCTGTATAGACATATATTTTGAATGTGTACGCTATCCATACATGTTATCCAGGGATACGGTACCCTTTCTAACCTTTATGCAATGACGTGCAATCCATACTGGGCCTAACACCGTCTGAGCCTGCCTCATGCTGTATAGACATATATTTTGAATGTGTACGCTATCCATACATGTTATCCAGGGATACGGTACCCTTTCTAACCTTTGTGCAATCACGTGCAATCCATACTGGGCGTGAGAACGGCTGGAGAGCTGTTAAGCAAGCTACAGCACCTGTCCAGACAAGTACAGGGATTCCCTAGCGAGGAGACTTATTTGATTGTTTTCAATGTTGGGACAGCAATTTTTGGGGAGCACTATACTCTGGAGAATGATAGATGGGGCCCACCATACACTGGAACATTCCAAAGGTGGACATCAGACACTGGAGCAGCATTTACAGGGCCCATTATACACTAGAGCATTAGAAATGGGGCCCATTATGTTTGGAGCATTATTTGGGCCCATAAGACAGTGGAGCTTCATCCATGGGGACCAACATATACTGTAGCATTATGTGGAGCTCATCATATACTGTTTCAAACATTATATGGGACCAATGATTCTGTATGGAGAAATAGATGGGCCTCGTCATGAGATGTAAAAAGTGAGGTATTTTTCATTGTACTATACCGCTATTTCTCTGCCGTATCGGAGCATGATGAGTTGTGGTATGTGTTAAAGGGGCGCTCTTTCGCCCAGGGCACATGAAAACCTGGAGCCAGCCCTCCCCCCCACAGTTTGTAGCCAAATAACCCCCATTTTTCAGTGCGTAACTTGTAATATGAAGTTAATTAAGGTTGACAAGCTTAAGAAAGAAGAATTGATGCTTTTGGCATTCAAATGGGCACTGTAGGTGTGTTTCCTGTCCTCCTCTCACTGCCGACTTTTATTCCCCATTGACTTACATTGGGTTTCGTGTTTCGGGACGACCCCGACTTTTCCCTATAATCGGACGATCTTGCTCGACCCGACTTTTGGAAAAGTCGGGTTTCACGAAACGAAACGCGACCCTAAAAAACCAAAAGTCGCTCAACTCTAGTTGGCAGCTATCGGATTGCAGACCCCTGAACCTATCAACACAACTAGCAGTAGCCGTGCGGGGCTCCTACGATGCCCTAGGCCCCTCGATCACAGCCGGAGGACTATATAGCCTAAAGACAGAAAGGGAAATCTAAACTGCCCCAGAGCAGACCCCAAAGCAAAAGGCAGCCCCCCACATATAATGACGGTGAAGCAAGAAGAAAGAACAAAACACAGACAGAAAGATAGACTGAGCACAGGTGGGGCCCAAGCTAGCTTGGATAGGAAAGGACAGGAAGGCTGCTATCTGCAATCCGTGAAAAAACCCTATGAAAATAAGAGCCAACAAACTGACAGTAAAAAAGGCCCTGAAGACGCTAGGCTTCAAAAAAGGCTATGTCAGTACTCAGGAATATTCTGAAGACAGAGCAACAGGCAAAAGGAGATTCAGCTCACCCCAGCAGGGAATGGCAGAATCCAGAAAAGCAAGGAAAACAAAACACTAATGCAAAAAGGCAAAGCAGAAATCTTAGCTTTAGATGAGCAGGAATCAGACTGGTTTCCTAGAAGTCCACAGAGAAATCACACGCAGGCCAGAAGGGCGTCGGCAGCCTTATATCCAGTCATTAACTCCACTCAGCCAGTCATCATCATCAGCCCCAGGTGTTTGACAATCAGGCTCACTACCTTTCTTCACCAGAAGAGGGAGTTCCTCGGGCCTCAGTAGTGAAGGGGAAAATGAACTCACAACAGTACCTCCCCCTTGAGGAGGGGTCACCGAACCCTCAACCACGCCACCAGGGCGATCAGGGTGAGCCCGATGAAAGGCACGCACCAATCTTTTGGCATGAATATCAGAGGCAGAGACCCAGAAATTATCCTCCTGACCATAACCCTTCCACTTAACCAAATACTGGAGTCTCCGTCTAGCCAGACGGGAATCCAGTACTTTCTCTACCTCATATTCCATGTTACCTTCAACCAATACAGGTTCTGGAGGTGCAACCCCCGGAACAACAGGTTCAACAAACCTCTTCAACAAAGATTTATGGAACACATTATGGATTTTAAATGTGACAGGAAGAGCCAAACGAAAAGAGACCGGATTAATAATCTCCAAAATCTTGTAAGGTCCAATAAATCTAGGCTTAAACTTAGGAGAAGCCACCCTCAAAGCAATATTTTTTGATGATAACCACACCATATCACCAACCTTAAACTGGGGACCACTGGTCCTATGTCGGTTGGAAAACCGCTGGGCCTTTTCCTGGGAGAGAGATAACTTATCCACCACTTGGTCCCAGATCTGGTGCATTCTCTCCACCACAGTGTCAACACCTGGGCAGGCAGAGGGCTCCACCTGCCCTGAAGAAAATCGAGGATGAAACCCAAAGTTACAAAAAAAAGGTGACATCAAAGTGGCAGAACTAGCTCTATTATTTAAAGCAAATTCGACCAAGGGCAAAAATGAAACCCAATCATCCTGATCAGCAGAAATAAAACATCTCAAATATGACTCCAAGGTCTGGTTTGTTCTCTCTGTCTGCCCATTGGTCTGAGGGTGAAAAGCAGAGGAGAAGGACAACTGAATTCCCAGCTTGGAACAGAAAGTTCTCCAAAATCTAGACACAAACTGGACTCCTCTGTCAGATACAATGTTCTCAGGAATCCCGTGCAAGCGAACCACCTGTTGTAAAAACAGGGGCACCAATTCAGAGGAAGACGGCAACTTAGGGAGTGGTACAAGATGAACCATCTTAGAGAACCTATCACAAATCACCCAAATAACAGTCATCCTTTGAGAGACAGGCATATCAGAGATGAAATCCATTGAAATATGGGTCCATGGCCTCTTGGGGACAGGCAAAGGCATCAACAACCCACTAGAGTGAGAACACGATTTAGACCGGGAGCACGTCCCACAGGACTGCACAAAATTCCTGACATCACGAGACAAGGAGGGCCACCAAAAAGACCGACTCACCAGATCTCTAGTACCAAAAATACCTGGATGACCAGCCAAAGCAAAGCAATGAACTTCAGACATCACTCTCTTCTTCCACTGGTCAGGAACATACAATTTTCCACTGGGACAACGCTCAGGTTTGTCCTCCTGGAACTCTTCCAGAGCACGTCTCAAATCGGGCGAGATGGCAGAAAGAACTACCCCGTCGCCTAAGATGGTAGCAGGCTTGGTCACCACAGGAGAATCAGCAAAGAAGCTCCTAGAGAGGGCGTCAGCCTTGACATTCTTAGTTCCAGGAAGAAAGGAAACCACAAAATCAAAACGTGTAAAAAACAAGGCCCACCTAGCCTGTCTAGGGTTCAAGCGCTTAGCCGACTCTAGGTAAATTCTTGTGGTCAGTGAGGACCACGACTTGATGCTTAGCTCCCTCCAACCAATGTCTCCACTCCTCAAATGCCCATTTCATGGCTAACAGTTCCCGATTCCCCACATCATAGTTATGTTCAGATGGAGAGAACTTTCGGGAAAAGAAAGCACAGGGATTCATTTAAGATGTTACAGGATCCTTTTGGGACAAAACAGCTCCTGCACCAATCTCAGAAGCATCCACCTCTACCTGGAACGGAAGTGAGACATCAGGTTGCCGCAAAACCGGGGCGGAGGTGAATCTTCGCTTCAGCTCCTGAAAGGAAGAAACAGCCTCCGGAGATGAATTTAACACATCAGCACCCTCCTTAGTCAAATCAGTCAATGGCTTGGCAATACTAGAAAATTTTGCTATAAATTTCCGATAAAAACTAGCAAAACCCAAAAACTTCTGGAGGGCCTTCAAAGAAGTGGGCTGAACCCAATCGTAAATGGTCTGTACCTTGGCCGGGTCCATTTCAATAGTTGACGGGGACAAAATAAATCCCAAAAAAGAAATCCTCTGTACTCCAAAAAGGCATTTAGATCCTTTGACATGCAGGGAATTCTCCCTCAAGATCCGGAACACAGTCCGAATATGTTCCACATGAGAATCCCGATCCTTGGAGAAGATCAAAATATCATCCAGATAGATAATCAAAAATTTATCGACAAAATCTCGGAAAATATCGTTCATGAAGCACTGGAAGACAGAAGGGGCATTAGTGAGCCCAAAAGGCATCACCAGGTACACAAAATGTCCCTCCGGAGTATTAAACGCCGTCTTCCATTCATCCCCCTGCTTAATGCGAATAAGATTATATGCCCCCCTGAGGTCAAGCTTGGTAAACCAGCAAGCACCTTTAACTCTGGAGAATAGATCAGAAATCAGGGGTAACGGATACTGATATTTAACAGTAATTTTGTTGAGAGCACAATAATCAATACAAGGTCTTAATGATCCATCCTTTTTGGCTACAAAAAAAAAACCGGCACCTAAGGGTGACGAGGATGGTCTAATATGACCCTTCTCCAACGCTTCCTTAATATAGGATCGCATAGCCTCGTGCTCGGGTACAGATAAATTGAAGAGCCGACCCTTGGGAAATTTACACCCCGGGCTCAGTTCACTTGCACAGTCATAACTCCTATGAGGAGGCAGAGACGCAGACTCATTCTCACTAAATACATCATAAAAGTCCGGCAAATAATCAGGAACATCATGCGACTGAGGAGAGGTGGAAAACACCGGAGCCTCACTAAAGGCACACCGACAACCCCAACTCACCACAGACACAGATTTCCAATCCAAAACTGGATTATGAATTTGTAACCAGGGAAACCCCAGAACAATAGTATCATGCAGATTATGTAACACCAAAAACCTGCAATTTTCTTGATGGTCTGGGGCGACCCGCATTACCACCTGGGTCCAAAACTGAGGTTTATTTTTAGCCAAAGGAGTAGCATCAATCCCACTCAAAGGGATAGGCGTCTGCAGAGGTGTCAACGGAAATCCACAACGTTTAGCAAAATACAAGTCCATTAGGTTTAGAGCTGCTCCCGAATCCACAAAAGCCTTGGCGGAAAATGTGGACAGGGAGCAGATCAGAGTAATAGCCAGAAGAAACTTAGGTTGAACACCACCAACAGAAAACGTGTGTGCAAGGCGTTTCTCGCGTTTAGGACAGACAGAAATAATATGTGAGGCATCTCCACAGAAAAAACACAACTTATTACGCCTTCTGAACTCCTGACGCTGCTCTCTGGAAAAAACTATCACATTGCATAGGTTCAGACATCTGTTCAACAGGTGGCAACACCTCTCGTGCAGCTCTGCGTTCGCGCAAACGCCGATCAACCTGAATGGCTAAAGACATAGAATCGTCAAGACCAGAGGGAACAGGAAATCCCACCATAGTATCTTTTACGGCTTCTGACAACCCCTTCCGAAAGAGAGCAGCCCAGGCATTATCATTCCAGGTAGTAAGTACTGCCCACTTTCGGAATTTTTGACAGTACAATTCTGCAGAATCACGACCCTGGTTCAATGCCAGCAGGGTCTTTTCAGCCTGATCAATGGCATTAGGTTCGTCATACAACAACCCCAAGGCCTGAAAAAATGCGTTCACATTAGTCAGAATAGGATCATCTGGTTTCAAAGAAAACGCCCAATCCTGGGGATCGCCACGCAGCAAAGAGATGACAATTTTAACCTGCTGCGCGGAGCTCACTGACGAGTTAGGATTCAAGGCAAAAAATAATTTACAATTATTTTTGAAATTCAAAAATTTAGACTGATCCCCAAAAAATACATCAGGTGTAGGAATCTTTGGTTCAGCAGCATGTGAATGAGCAAGGTAGGCGGAAATTCCCCGCACTTCCGCAGCGAGCTGCTCCACACAATCAGACAATTGATTTATCTCCATTGAGAGAAAAAAAAATTCCCCCTACGGCCTCAGAGATAGAGGAAAAAATATACACATTTTTTTTTTTATACAATTCTTTCCTGCAATTGAGTACCCTAGGATCTGCGGTATGGCGGGTGATTCTGTTATGATTGAGTCACCGTAGGAGGCAAAAATAGAAATGCTAGCTAAGTCCAGAAAACCAGAGAAGTTGGCAGCTATCGGATTGCAGACCCCTGAACCTATCACCACAACTAGCAGTAGCCGTGGGGGGCTCCTACGATGCCCTAGGCCCCTCGATCACAGCCGGAGGACTACATAGCCTAAAGACAGAAAGGGAAATCTAAACTGCCCCAGAGCAGACCCCAAAGCAAAAGGCAGCCCCCCACATATAATGACGGTGAAGCAAGAAGAAAGAACAAAACACAGACAGAAAGATAGACTGAGCACAGGTGGGGCCCAAGCTAGCTTGGATAGGAAAGGACAGGAAGGCTGCTGTCTGCAATCCGTGAAAAAACCCTATGAAAATAAGAGCCAACAAACTGACAGTAAAAAAGGCCCTGAAGACGCTAGGCTTCAAAAAAGGCTATGTCAGTACTCAGGAATATTCTGAAGACAGAGCAACAGGCAAAAGGAGATTCAGCTCACCCCAGCAGGGAATGGCAGAATCCAGAAAAGCAAGGAAAACAAAACACTAATGCAAAAAGGCAAAGCAGAAATCTTAGCTTTAGATGAGCAGGAATCAGACTGGTTTCCTAGAAGTCCACAGAGAAATCACACGCAGGCCAGAAGGGCGTCGGCAGCCTTATATCCAGTCATTAACTCCACTCAGCCAGTCATCATCATCAGCCCCAGGTGTTTGACAATCAGGCTCACTACCTTTCTTAACCAGAAGAGGGAGTTCCTCGGGCCTCAGTAGTGAAGGGGAAAATGAACTCACAACACGCTCCTCTCTCAGTACCGTGTAACGGCTGTTATCACGGCCACAGTGAAGCTATCTGTGTGTCACTCTGTAAGGATAAGTCGAGGACATGTTCCGTTCTTACAGAGCTACACTCTAGGGAGATTCCTATTCTGCCCAATTCTATATACACCTTGTAGTTTGTCATACACTAGCCAATTTCTGCCTGTGACATAGCAGTGTGATATTCACTGGGCCTCACACAATCCAACAGTGTCCACAAGTGTGTTCAGAAATTCTACATCTCCCCTGTCCTATAGTGACATTTTTCACACTTACGACATTGAGCCTGTGACATAGCGGTGTGATATTAACTGGGTCTCACACAACAGTGTCCACAAGTGTGTTCAGAAATTCTACATCTCCCCTGTCCTATAGTGACATTTTTCACACCTGCGACATTGAGCCTGTGACATAGCGGTGTGATATTAACTGGGCCTCACACAATCCAACAGTGTCCACAAGTGTGTTCAGAAATTCTACATCTCCCCTGTCCTATAGTAACATTTTTCACACCTGCGACATTGAGCCTGTGACATAGCGGTGTGATATTAACTGGGCCTCACACAACAGTGTCCACAAGTGTGTTCAGAAATTCTACATCTCCCCTGTCCTATAGTGACATTTTTCACACCTGCGACATTGAGCCTGTGACATAGCGGTGTGATATTAACTGGGCCTCACACAACAGTGTCCACAAGTGTGTTCAGAAATTCTAAATCTCCCCTGTCCTATAGTGACATTTTTCACACCTGCGACATTGAGCCTGTGACATAGCGGTGTGATATTAACTGGGCCTCACACAACAGTGTCCACAAGTGTGTTCAGAAATTCTACATCTCCCCTGTCCTATAGTGATATTTTTCACACCTGCGACATTGAGCCTGTGACATAGCGGTGTGATATTAACTGGGCCTCACACAACAGTGTCCACAAGTGTGTTCAGAAATTCTAAATCTCCCCTGTCCTATAGTGACATTTTTCACACCTGCGACATTGAGCCTGTGACATAGCGGTGTGATACTAACTGGGCCTCACACAACAGTGTCCACAAGTGTGTTCAGAAATTCTACATCTCCCCTGTCCTATAGTGACATTTTTCACACCTACGACATTGAGCCTGTGACATAGCGGTGTGATATTAACTGGGCCTCACACAAGTGTGTTCAGAAATTCTACATCTCCCCTGTCCTATAGTGACATTTTTCACACCTGCGACATTGAGCCTGTGACATAGCGGTGTGATATTAACTGGGCCTCACACAATCCAACAGTGTCCACAAGTGTGTTCAGAAATTCTACATCTCCCCTGTCCTATAGTGACATTTTTCACACCTGCGACATTGAGCCTGTGACATAGCGGTATGATATTAACTGGGCCTCACACAACAGTGTCCACAAGTGTGTTCAGAAATTCGACGTCTCCCCTGTCCTATATAAACCTTGTACCTTGTTTTACATTACTATATAGTTTGTGGGATTTAGTGTACATTTTTACCAAAAATGAGGAAGGCTGGTGGAAGAGGCCATGGAATTGGGCGGGGGTTGGCAGCTGGTAATGATGGTGTTGGTAGTGGATCTGATGGTAGTGGCAAAAGCAAAATAGGACCGAATGCAGGAGGTGTTGAGCCTGCGTCATCGTCTGGCTCCACAAGGCCTCGAAGGCTTAGTTTTCTAGGACTTGGCAAACCGCTTTTAAAGCCAGAGCATCAGGAAAAAGTTTTGGCTTACATTGCTGACTCAGCCTCCAGCTCTATCGCCTCCTCTTCTGAAGTTGTAAAAAATAAAAGCACTGAGTCGTCATTGGAGGGTCATGTTCATGAACCACACCTTTCCTTGTGTCCTTCACCCCAACCAAGATTGAAGGATGACGCAGGCCATACAACTGATTACTCCATGGAGCTGTTTTCACATACCATGTCTGGGTTATCAAGTGAAATGGTGAATTACCCAGGCCAAGATGAATCTGACATGGAGTGCACTGATGCACAGCCACTGATAGATGATTCTGCTGGTACATTCAGTCAGAGCACTACATTGTCCTCGCAGTGTAATGAGCCAGATTCTGACCCTGATGAGACTCAGGTGCCCCTTCCCGCATACTATTCCACCATACACGGTGACACAGAGGAAGGTGCACATGACATTGAAGAGGAGGTGATGGATGACCCAGTTGTTGACCCAGATTGGCATCCATTGGGTGAAGAGGGTGCTGCTTCCAATAGCTCAGATGAGGAGGAGGAGCATCCACAGCAAACATCGACATCGCAACAGCTGTTATCTGGCAGGCCCGGAGCACTCCAAAGACAGGTTCCAAAAATCAAAAGAGTTGCTGGACAGCTTGTCCAGACGGTCAAAATAGCACAGCGTGCTAGGCTGCAAAATGTCTTCCAAAGTAGGAAGAGTGCAGTGTGGCACTTTTTTGAACAAAATCCTCATGATCAGGCCAAGGTTATCTGTAAGAAGTGCGCAAAGACCTTTAGCCGAGGGAAAAATCTGAAAAATTTGAATACCAGTTGCATGCTTAGACATTTAACCAGCATGCACTTGCAAGCGTGGACACAACACCAAACCTCAAGTACCACATGTGCAACTGATCACAAAGAAGGTAGTCAGCAATGCTACATTGTTTCCCCCACTGTAAGCCCACCGGTTAGCACAGCAGCAAATGTTGAGGTGTCGTTGCAAGGCCAAAGCAGTCAGGGAATCCCACTGTTATATCAACGAAAGACTGAATCTAGGCCATCAGAAAGAACACCAACTCCATCACCATCATCAACCCTCTCTCAGTCCACCCTGTCCACCGCTAGTTCCACCATATGCAGCTCTCAAGTCCAGCTCACCCTCCCAGAGACTATGAGCAGGTCAAGAAAGTACTCAGTCTCTCATCTGCGTACACTGGATTTGAACGCCCACATTGCCAAACTAATCTCGTTTGAGATGATGCCCTTTCGGTTGGTGGAAAGCACAGCTTTCCGCGAACTCATGGCCTATGCAGTACCACGCTATGACCTACCCAGTCGCCACTTCTTCTCTCGCAAAGCCATCCCAGCCCTCCACCATCATGTGAAAGACCGCATTGTCCATGCACTCAAGCAGTCAGTGAGTGGAAAGGGGCACCTCACAACAGATGCATGGTCCAGTCGGCATGGCCAGGGCCGCTACGTGTCCATCACTGCGCACTGGGGTAATGTGGTGGATGCAGGGTCCACAGGGGACAGCGGTGGTGGGACAGTGCTGCCTAGCCAACGGTATAGGAAACAGTTGGCTGTAGGCGTTCGACCCTCCTCCTCCTCCAGAAGCGAAAGTTCGTCCACAGAGCGCAGTCGTACGAGCACTCCATCTGCAGCTGCCACTGTTGCACACGAGGTGTCCTCCTATCGAGCAGCTAGTGGAAAGCGTCAGCAGGCTGTGTGGCAGATGATGTGTTTGGGCGACAGACACACCGCGGAGGTGCTGGCCGAGTACTTTCAGCGACAAACTGAGTCATGGCTGGGCAGTATACATCTTGAGGCAGGCAAGGTAGTTAGTGATAACGGCCGTAATTTTGTGGCAGCCATAGCCCTTTCAAAACTCAGCAACATAACTTGCTTGGCTCACACCTTGAACCTGGTGGTGCAGTGCTTCCTCAACAATTATCCGGAGTTAACAGCCCTGCTCCAGAAGGTGCGAAGACTGTGCGCGCACATCCGCCGGTCGCCTGTACACTCCATTCGTATGCAGAAGCTGCAGCGATTGCTCCACCTTCCCAACCACCGCCTCATTATCGACATTGCAACAAGGTTGAACTCCACCCTGCACATGGTGGAGCGGCTGTGCGAACAGAGGCAGGCCATAATGCATTTGTGGGAGGATACACGGCCAGGCCCTTTGAGAGCAGACATGGAGTTGACAGGTGTGCAGTGGTCGAAGCTGAAAGACCTCTGTAAAGTCCTTCAGTGTTTTGAGGAATGCACACGGCTGGTAAGCGCAGACGACGCCATCCTAAGCATGAGCATCCCACTTATGCGTCTGCTCATGCAAACTTTGACGCACCTTAAGGAGCAGGAGTCTGCAGCCAATGTTGACGAGGAGGAAGAGGAGGAGGGAATCCTTGATGACATTCAGCCATTGTCTGCTCAGGGACCTATCCTGGATGAGGAGGAGGAAGAAGAGGAAGAGGAGGATGATGATGGGGATGATTACTTAGGGGAGGAGGATGCATCTCGTGGGGCAAGTGAAAATGTTGGCGTGGCAAGGTCTGGTACAGGGTTTGTGCGTGACTGGAGGGATGTGCTCCTCCAACCAGCACTCGCAGTGCATCATTGACACCGGGAACATTGGCCCACATGTCAGATTATGCCTTGCAGATCCTAAAAAGGGACCCCCACATTGCCAAAATGATAAACGATGACGACTACTGGTTGGCCAGCATCCTGGATCCATGCTATAAAGGCAAATTACAAAACATCATGCCACACGAGAACCTTGACCTAATATTGGCTAATAAACAAGCAACTCTGGTAAATCGGTTGCTTGAGGCATTCCCAGCACACAGCAGCGGTGATGGTTCTCACACGAGCCGTACGGGCCGGGGGCAGCTTGGCAGAGGTGTTCGTGGTGCACACAGCAGAAGTGGCGTTGGAGACAGGGGTTTCATGACAATGTTGTGGACTGATTTTTCAAGTACCGCTCACACAACTGGTAATACTGCATCGATGGAAAGTGACAGGAGACAGCAGTTGTCAACTATGGTTCCAAACTACTTTTCCTCCCATATCGATGTTCTCCCGCACAGGTCATTCCCCTTTGACTATTGGGCCGCTAAACTGGACACCTGGCCTGAATTGGCACAATATGCCTTACAGGAGCTTGCTTGCCCAGCTGCAAGTGTGCTATCGGAAAGAGTCTTCAGTGCAGCTGGATCAATCCTGACAGAAAAAAGGACCCGTCTGTCAACCCAAAATGTGGATGATCTAACCTTCATTAAAATGAACCATGCATGGGTTTCCAAGGATTTTGTCCCACCTTCCCCTGATGACACATAGGGTGACAGAAAAATGGCTTGCTTTGGTCCTCCTCTTCCTGGGACTTGAACAATTTCGCCTTTTGCATCAGCTGAATGTCCAACATCAACATATGCCACTTTCTAAAACTCCCTAACTGTGCTGCCCCCCCATGGCCGGGGTCACCACCTAGCGCACGAAACCGTGCGAGTGCCTTTGCTCTGGACAGGTGGGTAGGCCGACTCTTGGGCGTGGGCACTGGCACAGGGTCCCTCATAGTGCAATCAAGTGTCTCTGACGGTGGTGGTGCACACCCGCCGTCAGACACACCGCCGTACTATGAGGGGCCCAGTGCCAGTACCGACGCCCACGAGTGGGCCCCCTTGCTTGGGCAGGGCCCCAGCATTTGCAATCTTTACCTCTCCCTGCTCCTCCGCTGTGTAGTCTGGGCCGTCAAATCCATACTGGGCCTGACACAGTCTGAGCCTGCCTCCTGATCTATAGACATATATTTTGATTGTGTACACTATGCTATCCATACATGTTATCCGGTGATACGGTACCCTTTCTCACCTTTGTGCAATCACGTGTAATCCATACTGGGCCTGACACCGTTTGAGCCTGCCTCCTGATCTATAGACATATATTTTGAATGTGTACACTATGCTATCCATACATGTTATCCGGGGATACGGTACCCTTTCTCAACTTTGTACAATCACATGTAATCCATACTGGGCCTGACACCGTCTGAGCCTGCCTCCTGATCTATAGACATATATTTTGAATGTGTACACTATGCTATCCATACATGTTATCCGGGGATACGGTACCCTTTCTCACCTTTGTGCAATCACGTGTAATCCATACTGGGCCTGACACCGTCTGAGCCTGCCTCCTGATCTATAGACATATATTTTGAATGTGACTGTACACTATGCTATCCATACATGTTATCCAGGGATACGGTACCCTTTCTCACCTTTGTGCAATCACGTGTAATCCATACTGGGCCTGAGAACGGCTGGCGAGCTGTTAAGCAAGCTACAGCACCTGTGGTTTGCACACGTAAGTTTTTCATTTTTTCAGGAATGACGGTTAGGCCTAATTCCGGAACTGCGGTTGACCTGCACTTATTGGGAAATCATCGTTCGCAGGTAATAATTGTAATCCCAGATCCCCATCACTAACGTTGTTCAGCAGGTTATCTGCACCTGTAAGCGACAAACGCTGGCCTTTTCAGTGTAGCGCACATGCAGCCACGGACATTTAAGGGCATGACACACCAGTTATTGGCCAATCTCACGTGCCAGAGCCTCGCGTGTCCCTCTAGTAAGCCGGACTCGGACCGCGGGGCATGACGGAGTCTCGTTCGTTAACGGAATTAAGCTTGCAATATGTGCATCTTTTTTGTTGCTGGATGGTTGAGGTTGCCCGTGTTGAGTCAAATTACGCCGTAGGCTCCACTCCTGGTGGTGCCCTTCTGGACATTCCTTTAAGGTTCAGCTTTGCAACCATACTGCCCACGTAAAACAAACACTTTGCCTCTGAACGCTGTTTGGAGGGTCGTGACTCGTGGGAATAACGCCGCCCAATCAGTTAACCTGCTAGAGAGCTCCTTCGTTGCTCCCAAGCATGACATCACACTCCCTAGGAGGAAGGTAATGCCACTGTGGCGACCGTACTCCTGGGGGCGACACAAGTTCACTGATGCCCAGCCACTGCTCGATGAATCTGCTGGTACATTGACCCAGACCACTACATGCCCCTCGCACGCTACATGGCCTGAATCTGACCCTGATGAAACTCAGGTTACCCTTCCCATATACAGTTGCATCTTACACTGTGACAAAGAGGAAGCTGCAGATGAAAGTGCAGGTTCGGCCCACCCGCCGTCAGACACACCACCGTACTATCAGGGGCCCTGTGCCAGTGCCGTCGCCAACGAGTGGGCCCCCCCTGCTTGCTCAGGATCACAGCACTTGCAAGGTTGAAATACTGTGCAGTGAGATGGAAGATGGGAACGACAAGGAGTCCAGACTAGTACAGGGATTCCCTAGCGAGGAGACTTATTTGATTGTTTTCAATGTTGGGACAGCAATTTTTGGGGAGCACTATACTCTGGAGAATGCTAGATGGGGCCCACCATACACTGGAACATTCCAAAGGTGGACATCAGACACTGGAGCAGCATTTACAGGGCCCATTATACACTAGAGCATTAGAAATGGGGCCCATTATGTTTGGAGCATATTTGGGCCCATAAGACAGTGGAGCTTCATCCATGGGGACCAACATATACTGTAGCAATATGTGGAGCTCATCATATACTGTTTCAAACATTATATGGGACTAATAATTCTGTATGGAGAAATAGATGGGCCTCGTCATGAGATATAAAAAGTGAAGTATTTTTCATTGTACTATACCTCTATTTCTCTGCCGTATCAGAGCATCATGAGTTGTAGTATGTGTTAAAGGGGCGCTCTTTCACCCAGGGCACATGAAAACCTGGAGCCAGCCCTACCCCCCCCCACAACTTTAGCCAAATAACCCCCATTTTTCAGTGCGTAACTTGTATTATGAAGTTAATTAAGGTTGACAAGCTTAAGTAAGAAGAATTGATGCTTTTGGCATTCAAATGGGCACTGTAGGTGTGTTTCCTGTCCTCCTCTCACTGCCGACTTAAATTCCCCATTGACTTACATTGGGTTTCGTGTTTCGGTCGGACCCCCGACTTTTCCCTATAGTCGACCGATTTTTTTCGACCCGACTTGTGGAAAAGTCGGGTTTCATGAAACGAAACTCGACCCTAAAAAAGCAAAAGTCGCTCAACTCTAATTTGGAGGCTATTTGGAAGTAGTTTGGAGGAATTATCTGTTTCTGTTGCATGGGTTTATAAGTGTGATAATTCACTTTCCACCTCTTACTTTGGTTTTTCCCCATCCTTCACTCCACAATGCATTCCTGTTATATGAGAGTGAATATTTATATGCCTGGCATTTTCAGTTGCCCTTGTTCGTGTTGCCTTGTTCATCTGGTTGGTGTACTGTTGTGCACGGCAGTTCCCCTCTTCCCTGGGTGGGGGAAGGATACAGATGGAGGACTGATTAAGGAGATAAGGCAAGGTTGGTGGCCCCAGCATCTTCACCTTCAGAAGTATCCTGGGGAATAGGGCGAGCTAAGACACCCCCTAGTGACAGGGACAGGGAAGGAGCCCCTGGTCCTAGGTCACCCAACAGCTGAGTCATGACACATAGGCTTGCCCTGCAGTTTTGATATGACACTGGTTTCAAAATTGGACACATCTCCAATTTTTTTCAGCAGACCTCTTGATCCGAGGGAAAAAAAATCGAATATTTCCGCAGCCCTACAGAATGTCATAGGCACGAGTGCTGCCCATAAAAAACACAGATATCAGTCGTCCGAGACAGTCAGTCCTGTTCACCAATCCTTAAAATGGTGGGATGTGACTGTCGCCAGCCCAGCCAGTCAACTATTGTAAGGGGACGAGGATGCAAAACAAAGAACATCTACAACTACGTCTACAGCATGCAGATAAGATGGAGAAATGCAATCAAACAGGCTACATGCACTATAAAAACATTTATCAATTACAAATGATTGTTTTTATGTATGAATATGCTGTTTGATTCGGTCTATAATTTCTTCATATTTGTACACACATTGTGCATGATTGAAAATTATTTGCTTCTGTCATTTGACGCTCCATGTCAAAAATACTTTTGAACTTAAAGCACTATTGAGATTGCTTTCAAATACAACGAGAAATCCAATGCAAACATCCGCATGTATGGCCTTGGCCCGAGTCCTGCTGACATTTCACTGTGTGAGCAGCGGGTGAACATTACCAGTCGCACTCAATTACCTCCTACTGGGCACATACACTCATGGAGTACTCTCGTACTAACTGTGATTTATTTTTAAAGAATCGGCCTCTACTTTTTATGTCTAAACTATATTTTAGATTGAAGAGGAAAGAGTCATAATTTAAATGATTGCCTGGTAGGACTTATTTTGATATTATTCCTTTTATTAAAAAAGTTGATAATAGATTTTTGCAATTTATGTCTTGAAAAATGTAAACAATATGGCTTAGCTAACAAGCACTCATCATGTAGTCTGATTATGACTCCCAGCTTGGGTCATACTGAAACTGCTATCTTGGGCTATGTTCACATTATGTTCAATTGAAGCCCTGAAAAGCAGGCTAGGATAGAACCTACAAAGGAGCCTTTCAGTCTAAAAGATACAGATGGGGTCATTTCGTGCTCCTTCTAACTTCTGTTTCAACAGTGTTCATTTTTTTTTTTAGTAAATTACAAAAGCATAATAGCCAGGATCCTACTGGATTGGAGGTGAGACGGAGTAAAGTGGGTCCATCTGCTTCAAAGAGAATGGTGCAGCTGGGGATTCCATACAATACCCATTTCTTAGAGCTTTAGATTGAAGACACGAAGGAGCCACTAATCTATGGCCTAAATGTATTATGAACCTGGCCTTATTGACGAGATTAGATCAAGCAATATTTGAACATAAAATTTCTGAACTTCTCCTGAAGTAAAAAGAGGAAAACCATAGAACACCATAGGATTGCTTAGATCACCTTCATAATTATGGTACTCAAGTACCCCCTAATAGGCCACGGATTAAGAATTTACTTGATCAAAAGCACAAATGGCTCTTTCCTAAGTGTAGGGTTCGGGCAGATTCTCAGGATGCAGTGACGAGACACGAGACAGGGAATGACTTGTGTAATCAACTTTTATAAACTGGCGCCACTTGGGCTATGCTGAACAGGCAAAAGAAGGGATAACACATATCTGTCCTCGCAGGGACTCAATAAAATAAACAATACTTTTCTAAGTGGCGGGAAGTACCTGGCTAGTCCAGGTGACAAAGCCCGAAATATGGCCAAACTGGTACTTATTGTTATAGTCCACTTATCCTTCCTTGCGTCACTCGGGATCGCAGATGCGGCCGCTTTGAGATCATTGATGCGGCTGTCTTGACGCCTCGATATTCTGGGAAGACTTGGGCGCAACAGGACCTGAAGAAGCGGTGCCGTTGGGGCTCAACAGGCCCTGAAGAAAACAATGCCGGTGGGGCGCAACAGGCCCTGAAGAAACGATGCCGGTGGGGCGCAACAGGCCCTGAAGAAATGATGCCAGTGGGGCGCAACAGGCCCTGAAGAAACGATGCCGGTGGGGCACAACAGACACTGAAGAAACGATGCCAGTGGGGCGCAACAGGCCCTGAAGTAACAATACCGGTGGGGCGTGGTAATGACGCAGTTCCCCTAAATGTCCAGCGGCCGTCCTCTGCTAAGGGTCCCTCCGTAGCTGGGACAAGGGCCTCTAATGTTGCCTATGGCGAGGTGGCATCCCCTGAGGCCAGTGATGACAGGGTCGACGCGGTGGGAGAAGGCCGGGGGGCAGTGTCCAAGCCTCTGTGGCCGTTTTATGCGTAGCTGCAGCCGCGACCTGAGGTAAGGGATCTGCCTCACAAGGGCGGGGGATGGCGGGCGCGGCTCTCTGTGAACGTGGGCTGGAAGCGGCCTCCGGTAAAAGTCTCTCACGTCTCACTTGTCGGTGAGTGCGCAGTATCCTCCTCACAGGCCCCTGTCCATGTCTCCTCAAATCACCCGGCTTCCTGCCTTCTGTCACACTCTCTCCCAACTGCCACTTGAGCGCGCCCCCCTGCTCCTTTTGTCCTCGCCCCGCTCCCTGTTGCCCTGGCAACTCCAATCATGTCTCTCCCTTTACTGTTCTCCCAGTATTGTTCCCTCAGGAACCCTGATGACGGTCCCCTGGGTAACGGCCCAGTCACTGTCTGGGAGTCCTCCTCCCCACATTCCCCCACCCTGTAAGCTCGCCAGTCCTCAGGCAAGGGCCTTAGTCTATTGAGATCGATCTGTAGGGGTTTCAATGTGCGTTGCCATATAAATTGATCCTGATCATATCGTTCAGGGGGTTTGCCGGCCATTGACCACTCGGAGCGTCTAAGTTCAGCTGGAGTAGAGTCGTCTGGGGTGGTGGACATCGGTGGGCTGATTGGTGCGGGCGGGTTAATTGTGTCAGATGATTCATTACTGAGTGGAGGGCATCTATGTCCTGGAAGACAATCTTCGTCGTCGTCAGGGTCCCAACATACGGAAGATGGTTTGGATGTCAACGGGGTAGGCTCCAGTTGCTTCGGGTCAGAGGAAGTACACGGGCGTAACATATTACCATGTACAAAACGAGTGGGCAGTGTTTCATCCTCCTCAGGCCGTATTTCGTACACCGGTCCGTCTGGATGGATACGGCGTAAGACCCGATAAGGACTCTCTTCCCAACGCGGCTCTAGTTTGTTCCGGGGGCGTTGATCTAGTACAAGCACCCGGTCCCCGCTTTGGAGGTGAGAGGGTGGGGTTGCATCCTTCCCTGGGTGCTCCCAGTCTCGGAGCTTGTTGTGTACAATTCGGTGAAGAGTTTACAACCGGTGGCGATGATTTCGGACCCAAGACGACACTCCAGTCCAGGGCGGAGGCTCTTTGGGGTCCAACTCCACCTCCGTGATCCCTTTACCTTCTCGTCCGAACAACAGGGAGTAGGGAGTATAGCCAGTCACTCGATGTACCCTATTGTTATAGACCCAAACTAATTCAGAAACATATTCGGGCTAAGGGGCCTTCTTGTCACTCTCCAGAGTGCGCAACATCTGAATCAATGTCCGATTAAATCATTCACAAGCCTCATTCCCTTGTGGGTGATACGGTGTGGTCTGGGATTTGTCAATTCCATAGAGGTGATGTAGTTCTTCCATGACTTTTCCCAAAAAACATGCTCCCTGATCAGAATGTATTCGTTGAGGACAGCCGCATACTTGTATAAAGTTTCTACAAATTGCGGAGGCAGCTGACTCTGCGGTCTGATCCCGAGTGGGGGTGACCACAGCGAACTTGGTGAAATGATCTACTATAACGAGACAGTGTTCGTATCCCTGAAATGCAGGCCCAATGGTCAGATAATCCACCATCAGGAGCTCAAGGGATGCTGAGGTCACAATAGTCTGTGTTGCGGCCCACTGAGCGGGTGGTTTGGCTAATTCGCATAAATGGCAGGTCCGGCAAATTTCATCCACAACAGCCGGCAAGCGCGGGTGGTAAACTTTCTGTTGCAGCCATAGCATAGTTTTTTTGTTCCGAAGTGGGCCCCTTTTTTCGTGAGCCTCCCGAGCGAATACGTGAAGCTGGGCTCCTGGCGTAAGCACCTGCCAAGCCGTCATTGAGGTTGATTGTGATAGTATTTTACGATACAATAGTCCCTTCTGTATAACCAACCTCTCCTATTGTCGCAGCATAAGCAATAGGTGTTGAGTCAAATTTTGTCATTGGGAATTAGTGGGTAATTGCCCGGCAGCGACCCACGTTCTGAGGAGGCCAACGTCTTCATCTTCTTGTTGCTGTTGTATCCACTTATCCCAGGATTGTACCAGTATGCCCTTTGGGGTCTCAGAAGAAGATATTTTTTTATTGTCAGTTGTGAGCATGGCAGCAGTGAGAGCGAACTGTATTTCCTCTTCTTCTAATTCTTCGTCTCGATTCTGTCCTGGAGTTGTATGTCGAATCCTGGAGAGGGTGTCTGCATGGACATTCTCGGCCCCTCTTTTGTAAATAATTTTATAATTGTACTTCGCCATCCGGGCCACCCATCACTGTTCCAGAGCCCCCAACTTGCCGTTTTCCAAATGAGCCAGCGGGTTGTTGTCAGTTCCCACCACCACCTCGGAGCCTGCTAGGTACTCAGCGAATCTCTCCGTCATGGCCCACACCACTGCGAGGAGCTCGAGCTTGAAGGAGCTGTAATTGTCAGGGTTACGCTCGGAGTCATGGAGTGAGCGGCTTCCATATGCGATCACCCTCTCCCGACCATCCTGAACCTGTGACAACACAGCCCCCAGCCTGTGAAGACTCCCGTCAGTGTGCAAGATGAACAGTTGTGAGAAATCCACATGAGCCAACACTGGGGCATCCGAGAGTGCAGCCTTGAGGTCTCGGAAGGCCTCTTCCTGAGGGTGTTGCCACTGGATTTTTCGCCCAATGGCCCCTGTGGGAGCCCCCTTCAGCAGGTCGTGCAGGGCTCGAGCTCGACATGCAAAATTCTTCACCAAACAACGGTAATATCCGGCTAACCCCAGAAATGCCCGCACATCTTTCACCGTCTCGGGGGTAGGCCATTCCTGGATAGCAACAACCTTCTCCCGGGATGGCCTCACACACTCTGCCGAAACGACATGACCCAGATACTCAATCTAAGAGCGAAACAGGTGGCATTTCTGATGCTTCACCTTCAACCCGTACTTTTGCAACCAGCTGAGTACCTGTCCCAACCGCTTCAGGTGGTCCTCAAAGGTGGCGGCATAGACGATGATGTCGTCCAGATAGATCAACGTAGACTCAAAATTGAGATCTCCCAGACACCGCTCCATCAATCGCTGAAAGGTCCTAGGGGCGTTGGCCAGCCCAAACGGCATCCGATTAAACGCAAACAGTCCCATGGGCAATATGAATGCCGTCTTGGCTCTATCTTCTTCTGACATGGGCACCTGCCAGTACCCACTGGCCAAGTCCAGGGTTGAAAAATATGTTGCTTTTCCCAAGGTGGACAGGGATTCTTCTATGCGGGGCAGTGGATATGAGTCTTTAATAGTGCAAGCATTCAGTTTACGATAATCCACACAGAATCGTAGTGTACCATCTTTCTTCCGGACCAACACGATTGGGGCCGCCCAGGGGCTTTGACTTTCCCGTATCACCCCTTTTCGCAGCATTTGGGCCAGCAAAGTTTTCACCTCCTGATAGAGTTGTGGCGGAATCTGTCGATATCGTTCCCGGATAGGGGCCGCTCCTGCTGTGGGGATTTCATGAGTGATGGCGGTGGTACACCCAAAATCGTCCTCATGACTAGCAAATACTTCATGGTACTGTCTAAGCAATGTTTTTATCTGTGAGAGTTGGGCTGCAGTTAATCCAGAAAGCTCGGCCCGCATTTGCTCCTAAATATTTTGGCCCTTCTCTTGTGCCGAGACTTCGTGAGCATGTAAGGTTCGTATTGATACTTCCCAAGGATCCTCGGGGTGTACTCGTAATTGAACTGCGGGGGCTGGCAACACTTCTTCTAAAGGCCTTACTAGTTTGGCCAGTACAGTTTGTTCTTTCAGAACGGTGTCTCGGTCTTCAAAGTTAACGCAGCGTACCAGGACGGTTCTTTTTTGCACCGTAGCCAGGGAACGGGCCACCAGTATGCCAGGAGGTAAGCACTCTGAGTGACACGGCTCCACCTGCACCTCCACGCCCTCCAAAAGTATCGGGGCTCGAATTGGCAGGGCCGCCACTGTCTGTCCAGGAGGTAGCACAAGCAGGGGAGCTGCTGACGCGATGACCTTGCCCAGAGCCTCGCCCTCCTGGCAGTCCTGATGCACCCACGCACCAGCTGCTGGAATACCTGCCCCTGAGCTGTACGAGAACCCCACTGCTTCAAAATCTTCTGTGTGGGATCATTTAGTAGCAAGTTGCCGAACTCACGTAAAATATTCATGCCTAGGATGACGGGGTGCCGTTGATCAGCTTCTCCTTGAGTAAGCACCACCCCTCTGCGACCAAGGGATTTACCGCGCAACGTCACCTGCACCCACACTACCCCAGCAACCGGGACCGGCAATTGGTTGGCGGCTATTGGTCTAATCATGGGCCCCCACTGGGGTCTTGCGGCCTCCGGGAAGTTTTGTTGAAAGTATGTTGCAGGCATGGTGGTTACTTGTGACCCCGTGTCTACCAGACACCGGATGGCCCGACCCTCCACTTCTGACCAAACCACCGGACACTTTGCTACCAAATGTTCGGGACTTCCACCACCCCTAGTTGTGGTTTTCGGCTCCGAGTGGCATCCCCCCAGCCTGGAGCCCTTTAGTTTAATGGCCGCCGGGGTGGGCGAAGTGGCCTGGTTCTCCACACTCAAAACACCGGGCCTGTGTAGGCTGTCCACCCCCGCGGGGAGCGTGATGCCCAGGAGCCGGGATTAAAGCTAGGTCATCCAGTCCTGGTCTCAGTTCTTCTCTTTACTTCGGCCAACTCGCCCTTAATGTTTTTCAGCTCTTGCTTCATCTCCTCCACCCACTGAGGCTCCTCGACTGCATTCGCGGAGGCCTCCACACCTCGGACTTTCCCCACGAGGACCGCCATCCCCTGCTCCTGCTCTCGAGCACGTGCCTGACTTCCCACTTCCGAAAAGTCTATTTGGGGATTCATTCTGATCTGTTCCCGCAGTGCCTGTTTGACTAATGGATCTCGCAAACCAGTCACCAGTAGGTCACGTAGGGTAATGTCAACAGGTCCTACCCCTACCCCGTCCTTCTTTTCAATAGCCGTATGCAATTCTTGGAGGACATTCATATACTCTGTGATAGTCTCCCCCTCTACTTGCATCCGACTAAACAAACGGGTTCTTAACTCTCCCACATTAGTAGGGTCCCCATGGGTCTGTTCTACTATCTGTAACACTTTTTCAAAAGTGTTGCGGTGCCCCGGAGGTTTCAACATCACTGATCTCCGCACCTCCCCGTCCAGTGCCATGAGTGCCACCTCAGCTTCCAGATCAGGGGTCATTGGGTGCATCCGAAAGAGCCCCCGCATCCGCACTGTCCAGCTCCATAACATAGTATTGGAGCCGGAGAATCTAGGCAGGTTGTTCAGCATGGCCCCCAATGAAATGCTGGAGCGGGGTCCCTCATTATTTGTAGAGTTGACAGCTCCGCCCTGATCGGGAGCATCACTGTCCATGCTTGGAGACTGCATCCTGCTGGCTACGCCAAGTGTAGGGTTCGTGCAGATTCTCAGGATGCAGTGATGAGACAAGAGACAGGGTATGACTTGTGTAATCAACTTTTATAAACTGGCACCACTTAGGCTATGCTGAACAGGCAAAAGAAGGGATAACACAAATCTGTCCTCGCAGGGACTCAATAAAATAAACAATACTTTTCTAAGTGGCGGGAAGTACCCGGCTAGTCCGGGTGACAAAGACCGAAATATGGCCAAACTATGGTACTTATTGCTATAGTTCACTTATCCTTCCTTGCATCAATCGGGATCGCAGATGCGGCCTCTTTGAGATTGTTGATGCGGCTGTCTTGACGCCTCGATATTCCGGGAAAACTTGGGCCCAACAGGCCCTGAAGAAGCGGTGCCGTTGGGGCGCAACAGGCCCTGAAGAAATTATGCCGGTGGGGCGCAACAGGCCCTGAAGAAACAATGTCGGTGGGGCGCAACAGGCCCTGAAGAAACGATGCCGGTGGAGCGCAACAGGCCCTGAAGAAACTGTGCCGGTGGGGCGCAACAGACCCTGAAGAAAACGATGCCGGTGGGGCGCAACAGGCCCTGAAGAAATTATGCCGGTGGGGCGCAACAGGCCCTGAAGAAGCAATGCCGGTGGGGCGCAACAGGCCCTGAAGAAACGATGCCGGTGGAGCGCAACAGGCCCTGAAGAAACAATGTCGGTGGGGCGTGGTAATGACGCAGTTCCCCTAAATGTCTAGCGGCCATCCTCCACTAAGGGTCCCTCCTTAGCTGGGACAAGGGCGTCTAATGTCGCCTATGGCGAGGTGGCGTCCCCTGAGGCCGGTGATGACAGGGTGGCCGCGGTGGGAGAAGGCCGGGGGGCAGTGTCCAAGCCTCTGTGGCCATTTTATGCGTAGCCGCAGCTGCGACCTGAGGTAAGGGATCTGTCTCACAAGGGCAGGGGATGGTGGGCGTGGCTCTCTGTGAACGTGGGCGGGAAGTGGCCTCCGGTAAAAGTCTCTCACGTCTCACTTGTCGGTGAGTGCGCAGTATCCTCCTCACAGGCCCCTGTCCGTGTCTCCTCAAATCGCCCGGCTTCCTGCCTCCTGTCACACTCTCTCCCAACTGCCACTTGAGCGTGCCCCCTGCTCCTTTTGTCTTCGCCCCGCCCCCTGTTGCCCTGACAACTCCAGTCATGTCTCTCCCTTTATTGTTCTCCCAGTATTGTTCCCTCAGGAACCCTGATGGCGGTCCCCTGGGTACCGGCCCAGTCACTGTCTGGGAGTCCTCCTCCCCACATTAGCACTGATTAGTAGATCACCTACGCAATGTTGAGAAAAAAACAAAATCATGACCTGTTGTGCCTACTCGAGATAATAGAGAATTAACTTGAAATAATACAATTATATGAGGTTATCAGGATCTCTTATCTCAAAAGGGTGGTTAAAAGTGAGCCTAAAAGTTCCGAACAAGTGTATTTAATATCGGGGTCTTCAATATTTTCAAGAGGCCTGTCCCCGGCAGCTTCTCCACATTCTTCTCCTCTACATTGATAGGTCTCTCTATTTGTGTATAAGGGAGAGACCGGTCAGTTTAGGTGAGAGGTCAAAAATAATCCACTATGGTCAGACTTCTTGAACTAGTCAATGTGAAAGACATGGTTTCTGGCTGGTTTTAAAACATACCCAGCAGCAGTAACTCAGCGAGTGTACGATTCATGCTGCCCATGGTTCAGGCAGCATCACACACACATGTGTCAGGTTCACTTTAAAGTGAACCTGCCATCAGGATTTTGCTAAGTAAACTACAGACGATGTCAGGTTGGCTCTGTTACACTGATTAAAATGATACCTGGATTGAAGAAATCAACAAGTTGACAAGTTCGCTTTTAATGAAGGGACATGCTGGAGTCAGATTCACAATGAGGTGCACACATCTTCATAAATCTGGAGCATTTCATGAGTGATGTGCGCCTCGTCAGAAAGATCACTTCAGTCCGGTACTGGAGTTGAGATTTTTGGATAGGGAATGACACAGGTCATCATGAATTAGACAAGCTGTGACACTCCACCCACGACAAGCTCCCATCCCTCCCAGTTCTGTCCATTTTGTTGGAGCTGGGAGAAACGCCAAAAAAATTGCAAAATTAGGCGCAACACCAAGTCGCACCTAAGGCTACTTTCACACATCAGGTTTTCGGCGTCAGGCGCGATCCGGCGTCGTGCCGGAATGCCGGATCCGGCAAATGTTTTGTAAAACCTGATGTGCCGGATCCGGTTTTCTGCCGGATCCGTCTTGTTCTTGACAGACAAAACCGGATCCGTCTCATCCGGTTCATCCGTTTTTCTATCCGTTTTTCGACGGATTACGCCGGATCCGGTTTTTAAAATTGACCCTTGTGGCCCCTCAAGGCAGAGTACACTGGCAGGATGACAGAGTGTGAAAGATTTGTGCCCTAACCAAACTTGTGTACCTTCTGGACCAACAGTATATACCTTTGCCAACCAAAGTTGGCTATCTTGTCATGGTCTACTATTTTTAGCTTTAGGCCACAGGTGTGTACCTGGTTGTGTTTTATGCAAAGTATTTCACCTTTTAACAAAAGTTGTGTACATTGTTAGGAAATCACCAACAATAAACACAACTTTTTAGGTGAAATACTTTGCTTCAAACACAACCAGGAACACAACTGTGGCAAAAAGCTAAAATTTACCCACAGTTATATACCTGGTTTTGAATACCTTTTTACCTTTGAAATACCCTGTATTTAACCTTTTTTTTAAACATAGTTCGCCGCAGAAAGAAAAGACAGACAACCATTGTGAAACGATAATTTAACTTTTATTTAAAATTTTTTTTTTTGTAAAATGTTTTTAAAGTGCAAAAAACTTTTTTAATAAAGGTTTTAAACCCAATGGGCATTTTTATTAAAAAACACATTACAAATCTGTGTAGTGTGGGGTGGAAATACTGCTGGAGGGGCTGCGGGACACTTCGACACTGGGTGTGTGGAGAGAAGACTGGGATCGTGGTGGGGAAGGAACAGTTAGAGGTGAAGGTGTGGAAAAAGCTACAGAATGGGTGGACATGTTGGAGGCAGAAGAGGTGGTGGGCGGTGGAGTGGAGGGTTGGGCAGGGACTGTAGGAGCAGATGATGTTGATGGAAAGTTGTATGGGGAAGGAGTTTGGTACGGGGAAGGAGTTTGGTACGGGGAAGGAGTTTGGTACGGGGAAGGAGTTTGGTACGGGGAAGGAGTTTGGTACGGGGCAGGTTGCTGGAAGTGGGGAGATGTCTGGTACTGGGGAGGTTGCTGGTACTGGTGAGGTTGCTGGTATGTAATAGGAGGGGGAGGATGGAAAGTGGCTGGAGGGGGTGCAGATGTAATAGGAGGGGGAGGATGGAAAGTGGCTGGAGGGGGTGCAGATGTAATAGGAGGGGGAGGATGGAAAGTGGCTGGAGGGGGTGCAGGTGGAGGAACTACAGTGGTGGGAGGTGGAGGTTGGGAGGTAACCTGCTGTAGAGCACCGTGGCACGAATGCATTACATGCATCTGCTGGGTAGGAGATAGTGTTGCCATGCGCTCCACAACAGACCTGAAAAAGGTGTGGTTTGGCGAAGATCTTTCTTCTGAATGCATGGTTTGCAGAAGTGTCTTCACCTCCAGAATGCTGGAGTTGATCTGCTGAAAGCCTGCGGAGATTTGCTCTGACAAGACTTTTAGACAGTTCTGGAAAGATGCATTCAGATGCAAGAACTCTTGCGCATAACTCTTTTCCTGACCCCTCTGCCGCTGCCGCCCAGTACCCGCAGGTGTACTAGAGGTGGCAGGGGCAGAAGGGTGGGGTAAAGGGAAAGCGATCTCCTCACCAGCAGCTTCATGTAATGTAGGCGGCCACGATGCTCCTGTGCTGGTGGATGGGACAGATGGGTCGAATGTGTGGGAAGGCTGGGAAGGTGCAGATGTACCGGGGCGGTCGAAGTGTCCCTCGGTGCCGGTCTCCTCAGGGATCGCCTCAGAAGGGTCCAATCGTGCAGGCTCCCGAGTGCTGCTCACCGTGCTGTGGAATAAAGAGAAAAAAAAACAATTAAAATACTGACATGGTATGGCCCTGGCTGAAAAAAAAAAGTTACATCTAACATTTTTTTTCACATGTGGTGTGTAATATTTACCTTCTGGTGAGCATTGTTTCCCGGAGGAACGACAGGGCTTGTGCGTACTTGTACTTGCTCCTGCGTCCTCCAGATCCACTCGGGGCCCGCATCTCTTTATTGAACTCCTTCTTGAAACGATCCCTCACAGACCGCCACCGATTCACAATTCTGTTCCCTGAAACGAGAAAGCAGTGGTTAGTATACAACATCAGTGTTTCACAAACTCCAGTCCTCATGGTCCCCAGGGGTCATGTTTTCAGGATTTCCATAGTAAATACAAATCCTGAACACATGATCCGTGGGGACCACGAGGACTGGAGTTCGGGAAACACTGGTTTACATCAAGCAACCGGTACTGTATATACTTACGCTCTTTAATCTGGGCCCGAACATCGAGGTCCTCCCAGCGGCCCACAAGGAGCGAACAGATTTCCTCCCAGAGTCGTCGGGTAACGATAAGGTCAGCGTGGCGGCGGTCAGCCATATTCCAGAGCGGCTCCCTTTGTCTGACGAGATCGATGAGGTGGTCCACATCGAGTCCTCCATCCTCACCGTCAGAGTCGGGAGCACGCTGTGAAGGCTGTTAAAGAAAAAGACAAAAATAACATTAGCCTCCACAAAAGAAATGAAATAAAAAGTGCAAAAAAACAAAGCAAAAATATTTATACTTACACGCTGGTGACCGCCGCGTTGCTGTCGCCGACGACCCTGGGAGGCACTGCGAGGACCTCTTGGCCGAGCACCAGATTGGGAAGACTAGAGAAGAAAACAAAAAATGTTATGTCTTTGGATGTAGGCATTTGTTTGCTGTGTGTGGTCTGCAGAACATTGTTTTCTATGTGTTGTGTGTAGTGTGATGTTGTGTTTCTGCGTTTGATGCAAAAAACTTACCAATTGTGAGCCCACTCCAGGTGTCTGTCCACCCCTTCCTTCTTCTTCTGGGAGATCCTCTTCATCTTGTGATTCCTGTTTTGAAATAAAAGGCAATGAATAGACATATATTACAGAGATGATGGATTTTGGAAATAAAAACTTACCGTCAAACGCTGACGATGCGAGGGAGGGCTCCCAGAAGAAGATGTGCTGTCCTGTTGATGGCCAGACTCCATGGCTGTGGGTATTGCTGCTGCTGTTGCTGCTGCCAGTGATGCCATTTCTGCTGCTGCTGCTGCTGCTGCTGCATCTCTTTGGCGGCTGTTGAATAAAGAGAAACAAAGGGCCAATGAATATCTTGATATTCCATGGCCCTAGTTTGGAGGAATGGGGGATTTGATAATTACCGTCTCTCATCTGCTGCTGGACTCCCCTCCTCAGCATGTTCCATTTGCTGCTCCATTTGGGGTGGTGCTGATGGTGCTGCTGCTGCAGATGTCTGCTGCCTTCTCCTGCTCCTGGTTCTTGGCTTGGGTGGCATGTTGGGTGTGGCTGAGGGTCCCATTGTCTTGCTTTTATATATCTCCTGTGGGCAGAGCTACTGAGCATGCTCAGACCAAAAAACCGGATCCGGCGCATTGCGGCGCTCATAGGCTTTCATTGTGTGAAAAAGCCGGACGCGCCGGATCCGGCGTGCCCGGCTTTTTCGCCGGAGACAAAAAACGTTACAGTAGCCGTTTTTTCCAGACGCCGGATCGCGACACATTGCCGGATCCGGCGAAAACCGGATGAAACGCATGGCCATCCGGCGCGATCCGGCGCAAATGCAAGTCAATGGGGGGAAACCGGATCCGGCATTGCATTTCGCCGGATCCGGTTTCTGTCAAAAGCGCCGGATCGCGCCTGACGGCGAAAACCTGATGTGTGAAAGAGGCCTAATCGTTGAGACTTTTCAAAGCTTTTACAAGCCAGAAACTGGAGGGAATGCATTGATGAATCAGGATGAATGTGTCTAGAATTACCGAATTTTGCTTTGTGTGGTCAGTACGATGTTTTGGTGGTTAGTATTGTGGGTTCAAATCCCACAAAAAAACATCTCCAAGGAGTTTTTATATTCTCCCTATGGTTGAGTGGGTTTCCTCCCACACCCCAGAGACATACTGATAGGGCATTTAGATTGGGAGCGTCATTGGGGACAGCGATAATATCTGTAAAAGGACTGCAGCTATATATGCAAAGTATATTACATAAATAAGTAGGTTAAAAGTATTACCAAATGGGTAAGAATAATTAAGTAACTTAGAAGCAAAATATTTATGATTTGTGAATTTTTTTTAAAGTTTCTTTACTTTTTCAGCATGTGGTATTCATTGATGTTTTTTGCAGCAAGTTTTTCAAAAATGTTTTATGTACTTTTTAAAGCAGAGTTGCACTTTCATTAAAATTAGCGCAAAAACTCCTACTGGTCTACAAACAAAAATCACTGGGAAGGGAAGGAGTGGAGCCTATGTACAGAAAAATGCATTGACTTTTTAAAAGATTGAATTTGATGAATCAGTCTGAAACAACTGAAAATGCCACAATGAGGTAAAAATCAGAAAATGAGCAATTTAAAAACCATCACATCCCCATTGCCATTCGTGATCGCCTCTTCCTTCTCCCACTCCCGCAGTTCTTGATGGAGGTAAATAGCCCCAACATTCCCTCCCTGTTCATTAATGTTTTAGTGCTTTCTCCTTGACTTATCTGGAACAAAAATATGGATGGCCTGAATTTTATTGCACCTTTTTCAAAAGGCTTATTTGAGGATGTACACAAAAAACAGAACCCGATTCTTTCTGAAAGATACTGTTTTCTCGCTCATGATGATTTAACGTTGCATAGATTTTGTGGAATTAGTCCATGTACACATCTATTTTAACATTTTAGTAAGAAAAACATTGGACCTACAATCTGTGTACCTACAGCTGCGCGCTAAACACTGATATTTGGACCATAAAGTGGCTATTATATCAGCGTTCGATTTATTGTTCTGTGAATTAACACAGTTATATGGAACCAGGCTTAATAGGACATGACGTATTTCAGCAGGTCTAAATCACTGTATACAATTTAACAGTTAATTCCAATTTGCTGCATACACGATTTCAGTACACAGGCATGTTGTCCTTCTAGGAAACTTTTCCCATCAATTTTCCTGAACTTCTCATATTCCTCTAGTTAATGTCTGCAATCAGGGTGTCTAAAGACATGTTATCTATATTTTGGCACTGACAACAATTCCTGGGTTAAGGCACTTTTGAAGTAAACCATGTGTACAGTAATAGCTGGGAGTGAATGCCCACCACGGGGCTTAGGGGAGGCCTCCATGACTCAGGAGGGATGCCAGGTCCGTTACGGTGTTATTTTTTTGCGAGTGATTTGTGTGGGGCAGGAGAATGAGGTGTGAGGGGGTTTGATGATCATTTTGGATTGGTTAGTGTGGGGGTTTATAGGTTAGGGTTACGAAAGGGGCAGGCATTTTCCACCTGGACTTATGCGATAGGGGCAGGTGGTTTTGGGGCCTACTTTGGTGGTCGTTGGTGAATGGTCGGATACATGGAGAGCTTTGTGTGTAATTGAGAACATAGCCTTGCTGGAAATGTTTCCTATTGTGGTGGCTTTGAACGTTTGGGGCTCTGAGCTTAAAACAAAAAAGGTATGTTTTATGTGCAACAATTTAAGAGTGGTTCATAGGATAATTAACATGTCGGCAGGAGTGCCACTAGTAGTTGCTTTATTGTGGCACCTGGTTTTGAAGTACTTATTTAAAGGGAATCTGTCACCCTTTGGGACGCTTTTAAGCTATTACTTTGGGCATACAGGTAATAATATGGTTATTCCAGTCTTACCTGTGTGTCTCATAGTCTCATGGTCTAGATGTTGAGAAATGCACTTGTAATCTTTTATGTTAATGATTTCTTCCAGGGTGTGTGTTGCCTGGAATAAATCCTCTCCTCCTCTCTACTTTACAATACCACCCACCCATGCACGTCATACTGACCTGTGACGTGCAGTTGCTGCACCATAAACCGCGCATGCGCCATGCACTCACGTGGTAATGGGTCTCTTATCTGCCCTTCTAATGACAGTGTCTTCATCCTGCTTATCACTTAGTCGTAGCAGTAGGGGGGAAAAAGAGGGGAGAAGAGTATACGTGCTCATGGTTATTAGGGTGCCCTTTGGGCCAACGTGAGGCTGACAGCTTTCTCATGGTATGAGGAGCTTAAGACAAGGTGAGAAAGGCCTGATAAGCATTATCATTCAAAAACTGCACAAGGGTTTTGCATACTGTGGCCCAAACTACTATCTATAAGGATAGCCTCGATTTTACTTATGACCTTGTCAGAAGAATAAGATGGCAGGTTAATTTTGAAAGGGCAGGGCTCACTATTAGAAACATTTTCTAAAATTTATTCCCCATGCTGGCTTCAAAAACTCTGTTTGTATCCCTTGTATATATTACTGTCAGTTCAGGCGGTTCCCTCTGGGTGCATTACACAGCCATTAATATGCATCCAAAAAAGGTGGTATCACGTGTCTCCACTGGATTAATAAATTAAGATAAATGACAGTTCAGTCACTGAAAAACTCTTCATGTTCTAGGTCAAGATATTTTTCTCCTGGCACACAAATTTTTCTCTGCTACCTAGAAACACAGAGCAATTCATTCCGTCAAAGATCTTTGTATCCTCCAAGAAAGGGACATTTCTCTGATTCTAGCCGAGGATAATAAACTTTCAGTAGCGTACGGATAGATTTATCAACTTGTCACAGTTGCTCGGCTGGAGGAAGAGGGTCCTGAAAACCACCACTGATGACAAGACAGTCAATGTTTAAAGGGAAAGATGCTCCAAAAAGTAGATCTCCTGGATCTGCCATCTACAGGCTTGCCAGCTGTCCATAAATTCTAAGACATCCGTAAAAATATGTCACTTACTTTGCCCTGTCCGTAAAAAAAAGTAGGCGTCCGTGATTTTTTTTTTTAATAAGTTGAACAAACTTATAAATATTATTCTGACAGTAATTAACATTTTACAGTTCACAGCTGATGTCTTCATAGCAGAATTTTGGGTGGGCTGTACACGTGTATCATTTATTATCAAAATGGGTTAAGATTTTCTAATGTGTCCATAAAAAATCTTGTCAGTCCGTTATTTTTTTCACAAGCAGTCCAAAAAAATAAACCGTTAAGTTGGCAAGTTTGGTCATCTCATTACTAAAAATAAGTCTTTCCAATTAAAACATCAGTAGTTTTCCTTAAAAATCAATTGATTGTGGTATTCCTCCACCACAATCAATAACAGAGCAAAGAAATTGTCTTAGGAGTTACTCAGGAGTGGCTCAAACCTACACAAGTACATTTAACCTCTGGCTCCCAACGCTCAGTCATCTGGCAAACCCAGTAGTACAGCATAAATTATCCCAACATCTATTTTCATCTAGATTTAAAGTGAATCTGTCACCTATTTTTTCACATATAAGATGCGGCCACCACCATCAGGGGCTTATCTACAGCATTCTGTAGTGCTGTAGATAAGCCCCCGATGTAACCTGAAAGATAAGAAAAACTGGTAATATTATACTCACCGGGGAAAGGGGGGTGTCCGGTCCGGGTCCGATGGGTGTCGCGGTCCAGGTCCGGCGTCTCCCATCTTCTAGCGATGACATCCTCTTCTTTGCTTCCCATTGCGGCTCCAGCACAGGTGTACTGCTCTGCCCTGTTGAGGGCAGAGCAGAGTACAGTAGTGCGCAGGCGCCGGGAAAGGTCAGAGAGATCGGGCACCTGCACACTGCAGTACTCTGCTCTGCCCTCAACAGGACAGAGCAGTACGCCAGCGCCGGAGCCAAGACGGGAAGCAAAGAAGAGGATGTCATCGCTAGAAGATTGGAGGCGCTGGACCGGCACCGCAACACCCATTGGATCCGGACCGGACCGCCCCCCACCGGTTAGTATACTATGACTAGTTTTTGTTATCTTTCAGGTTACATCGGCGGCTTATCTACAGCATTACAGAATGCTGTAGATAAGCGCCTGATGGCGGTGCCCGCATCTTATATGCGAAAAAATAGGTGACAGATTCCCTTTAACAAACTAGACTACAGTACATATTAAGTATTAATGGAAAATCTATCAACATTGAAATTGAAACACTAAGAAGGAAACATTGTGTAGTTATGGATATCCCAGTTTTGAAAAATAATAAAAACAACAGCAATTAAATTTTTAAAACACCCACCGTGAGGTTATTGTTATCTGAGGAATGTTCTGCCACATTTGCACATAAATCATCAAGGTCCACTGCTGGCAGCTCCCTTTGCAATTGATGACTAATGAAGTTATGGATGTGCAGAACTAGAGATGGGTCCAGAGACTACAGGCCATAGTTAGTGTTGAGCGATACCTTCCGATATCGGGAAATATCGGATTGGATTGGATCGGACCGATACCCCAAAAATAACGGGTATCGCCGATTTCGATACCGGAAACCAATGAAAGTCAATGGGACACAAATATCGGAATGAAAATAAACCCTTTCTTTCCTTGCACATCCAGTTCAGGAGGGGGAAGAGTGCGGGCAATGCATGGGCGGAGACTGTGCGTGTCTGTGTGTGTGGGTGGGGTCTGTACGGGCCTCTCGGGGGTCTGTGCGGGCCTGCCGGGGGTCTGTGTGGGCCTGCCGGGGGTCTGTGCGGGCCTGCCGGGGGGTCTGTGCGGGCCTGCCGGGGGTCTTTGTGTCTGTGTGCAGGCATCTTCCGATGGGACTACAAGTCCCATCGGGCTATGCCTGCTACAAAGACAGTGATTGACACATTAGCCAATGATGGGATAGTAGTCCCATCATCCAGCTAATGTGTTGAATATAAAAAAAATACAAACATACATACTACATACATACATACTACATACAACATACTACATGCATACTACATACATACATACTACATACAATATATTCATACAATACATACATATAGACATACAGTACATATAATAGAGTACATACTCACCATCACTTGTCACTTTGATCCCCGAAGCCAGTGTCATCTGTAAAAAATATTAAAATAACAAACAACCAATATACTCCCTGATCCGCAGAAATCCATGAGTGTCCCACGAAGATCTCCTGTGGAGAACAGCAGCATCAACTGATGCGACCGCTCTCTAGGGGCTCCAGGAATACAATGGCGGGAGGAAGGTATCCTTCCGCACTGTATTCCTCCGCCACAGTAAAAAAAATAGTCCCTAGTCTCACTTTTGGCATTGCTGTGTGAGAAAGTTCCCATGCAGCTTTTGCCATAAAGTGAGACCAGTGAACTATAGTAACCTCTCAGTGATGTTGTCATGATCTGACAGTTTTAAATTGGACAAAGTGAATTTTTTTTACTTTGTCAAGTGCAATGTGTGACGTGATTGCCCCCGGTGGCCATTGGAATTATCACACGTGGTGTCTTTCATTCTAAGTTGCCCGGTGGTGGTTAGTGGTATCGCACTTTAGGTTTAATGCGCACATAATTATAAATCAGGTGTGAGGCTCTATAAATTAGTCTCAGGGTATTCAATCATTGTTGGTGATAGTTGTTCATTTGCAACCAACCTTGGTGGTGGAAGGAGCTGGAGAGATTGCTCAGCTCAATCTGAGTTCTGATGTGGAAGGAGTCACCGAAGGGAGTTCTTTGCAGCGCTTACTGAACTTGGTGGCAGCTATTCAGGAGGAAGGCTGCAGTCGGTTGCTGGACTCTGTGCTGGAGCATTTGCACAGAGAGAGCTAAGTTTTCTATTTCCCCTGTTTGTGACTTTCCTTATGTGTGATCTAGTGCAATGGTGGGATTAGTTTCCGCACCGGCCAATGCCCTAGCGAGGGACTAGGTTCAGGGCGAGTCAGGGTATAAGATTCGCGTGCGGCGACAGGTGCGGAGCCTGTTTAGGGAACGTAAGGAGTGCAGGGACGCTTCCTCAGGGGAGCTTAGGAGGTCTCCACTTCCCTATTTCCTATTACAGGGCCCACCACTGTAATTGTTCCTGTGTTTCCCCTTATTATTTAAATTCGCCAGCTGGAGGCGGGGTATCCAGTTTTACGTGTACTTTTTAAATTCGCCAGCTGGAGGCGGTGTATCCGGCTGCACGTTCCGTTATTATTTAAATTCGCCCCGCTGGAGGCGCTGTATCCAGGGTCACGTGTGTCATAAATTCGCCCTGCTGGAGGCGCCTGTGTCCAGTCACACGTTGATCATTACAGATGTATTGCAGGAGCCATTGTCTCCGGTCAGTGTGTCACTGAAGGTCCTATAGATGTCACAGTTCTATAGGGGAGATCGTTGTGGGACACTCGTGGATTTCTGCAGATCAGGGAGTATATTGGCTGTTTGCTATTTTAATATTTTTTTTACAGATGACACTTGCTTCGGCGATCAAAGTGACAAGTGATGGTGAGTATGTACTCTATGTTATATGTACTGTATGTCTATATGTATGTATTGTATGAATGTATTGTATTGTATGTAGTATGTATGTATGTTTGTGGGTTCTTTTTCACATTCAACACATTAGCCGGATGATGGGACTACTACTGTCCCATCATTGGCTAATGTGTCAATCACTGTCATTGTAGCAGCCATAGCCCAATGGGACTTGTAGTCCCATCGGACGATGCCTGCACACACACACACAACCCCCGACAGGCCCGCACAGACCCCCGGCAGGCCCGCACAGACCCCCCACGGTCACGCACAGTCTCCGCTCACGCACCGCCCACACTCCATTATAACGCATCATGATGACATCATTTCAGCATGCCTGACAGGCTCATTGCATTATGGGAACTTCCGATTCCGGTATTCGATATTGTAAAAATGTCGGAACTCGGTATCGGAACTCCAATACCGCGAATATCGGCGATACCCGATATTTGCAGTATTGGAATGCTCAACACTAGCCATAGTATCACGTTAAGGCCTCACAGGTTGATCACAGAAGAATGAACATGATGCAGCCTGGCACTACTGTGTTGAAAAACGACTCCTAGGGCAGTTTAGAAAAATGGCCATACAACTGGTTCCAAGTGATTCATTCTGATCTGTAAGTGAAATTGGACATCATATACCAAGCCAAGGAGTCAAATATTGTCTACGCCAACCATTTGGTGTTTGCACAACATTGGGCTGTGGGGAAGGTGATTTGACGGACGGACTTGACTGAAGGGACGGTTTGTGCACTGTAGATGGATATTGGCAATGACAGAAGGGAAACAGCTGGGGAAGATGGAAAAGGAGTGCAGTACCTAAATTTGACCACAAGATGGCAGGGGGGAACGTGAGAACAGGACTTGTCAGCAGCTTAGGGCTACGGAAATGCTTAGCCATGGGGGTTGGGGAGATAGGAACCCAGGAGGGAAATTCCCGAGGAAGGGGATAAATAGGACAGGACAGGGTTCCAGGCTAGGCCAGTCCCAGGAGAAGCTCAGGAGGAGAAGACTCAGTACGGAGGACTGACATTGGTGGAGAGCTCGACCAGGGGACTGACATGAAGAGACAGTCAGGGGGTGGCCCTGACACAAAGAACCGCAGGACAGACGAGGCTCCGGGGGTATCGATTGGACGACATCCTCGGACTAGTGAAGCGCTGACGGTAGATAGGCCTAGGGCAGCCCCAGCGAAAGATCCACGAGGAACGTCACTACGACTGAAGGAAGGTGAAGGTACCCGGGCCTGAATACAGAGAACTGTAAAGGAGCTGCGGTGTATGGCTACAGTCGTCAGGAGGACGGCCAATAAACTCGGACCTGCTGCAACCAAAATCCGCTTCCGTCTGGTGTCTGGTCGCGGTAAGCAGTGGACCACCCCACCAATCTGGGCCCCTACCACATTTGGCGTAGTCGGCAGGATCGCCGCCGCCCATACTAAAACTTCAGCGGCAAGCCTGCGACAGAAGAAATCAAAAGGACTTGAGTTGCTTTAACTGTGGATTACAAATTTGAGACTTTGTTCCAGATCATTGGCTGTCATCAGAGGATCCGGGGCGGTACAAGAACCGGACAAAATCGCTGTGATATTCCAGCGTCAGGAAGAGGCCCAGGCATTTGCAGCTGAACTGGATGATCTGGGGCCATCTCAAATCGGCCCCCGGGGGGAGCAGTGTACATCTGGAGACTGCCGCCTCCTCATGCTGGACCATGGAAGATGGGTGGAGAAGCCGACCACCGCCCCACCCAAGGGCGGGAGTGGCCCAGGTGGGAAGACTGGCTGCAGCTGTTTGACGCCATTCTACTGCTGTAAACCGGACGAAATGCGGCACTGCAGCTGCCGTGGTCTCGGACGCCTGGAATGGCGGTGGCGTCAGGAGGTCGAATCTCGTCGGGAGACCTGCCCCTAGGAGCCACTGACAGCACCCCAGACATCGGTCGGAGAAGGGGAGCGACTGCGGGCCCTGCTGGAGCAGCTGCCGAAGAGATTTCCTGGGAACCTCCCCGTGGTACCAACGTGCCTGGAGGCTAGCCCTGCCAAACGGCAGGTGAAGATTGGAGGCTGCGGGAGGAGATGCAGGGTGACCTGCCCGAGGCTGCGGCACCGGGGAAGGTGAGAGGTCCCCCGGCCCAGCCGGTGGCTCTGCAACCGGCCCCCGCCACGCGGCCTCCTGTTTTCCCATGGGCCCGGCTGCGGAGGGCTTTGTGGCCTCCGCCGGGCCGAGCGACACCTCTGCCCGCGTCCCCGAGCCACCCCGCCCGGCGGCACCACATCCTGTGTCACCAGTGCGGAACCCACCCGCGGCCGTCCCTGTCACGCTCCACTTTGAGGCAGCGGCCTATCCACCGAAGCCTGCCGCCACTCTGGTCCCGCTCCAGGTCCCCGCGGTGGCCGGGCCACCAGCCGCCACGGCCTATCCACCGGCAGCTGTGGCCATCGCTGCTCCATCTTCGGCTGTGGCCTGTTAGCTGGAACCCGCGGTCGCTACGGCCTCGCCTGCGGCCTCCTTGCCAGTAACGGCAGTCGCCTCGGCCCCGTCTGCGACTCCGGTTGTGGCCTGCCCTGCAGCCGCATCTACTTCGTCCCCGGAGCTGGCTGCGGCCCGCTTGTCGGGCTCTGCGGCCTACGCACTGGGACCCGCGGCTGTCCCTGCCCGTCGCCCGGCCCCAGCGGCTGCTGGGCCGCCGGAATCTGTGGCCGCCTCTGCCCCGCTCTCGATCCCGGCCGCGTCCCGCCCACCGGACTCCGCAGCCTACAGCGGAGCCTCCGTTTGGGTTGTGGAGGTCATACAGAAGAAGGACAGAGAACGGGAGGTCTGGGCCCTGCGCCACGAAAAAGGACAGGCTGGCATGGCGGCTCCACGATCCACCGGGCGGCTCATGTACACCAACCTGGAGAAGAGATACGGGTTTATTCGGGACTTCGCAACCGGCCAAAAGGTATACATCAATGTGACTTCCATCCGTCACGGCCGGGCTTTGCGGGAGGGGGACTTTGTGTCATATTATAAGGAGTACTGTCCCCGCGGCTATTATGCGGTAGCCGTGATCGCCGAACACGAAGGCCACGAGCCCCCATAAAAAGGACCCCCAAAGACACTCTCAGCATCCTGGGAGCTCCACGGCTGTGGAGCCCCTTGTTACTGATGTGACACCGGCTATCAGGAGATGGCCCGGACTTTCGATGCACCGTTGTGCAGGCCGGAGGACAGTTCGACGTCCAAGATAAGGGACATGCTTTGTTGTTTATTACTTGCTCCTGACATAGCGGGGATGCGGGGGAGGAAGTGTTGGTGTAAAAGGAAGGGGGGTACTCGTGTTCTGTTTTGAAATGTTATGTTTAAAGCAAAAAGGGGTAACTCCTGTTGAGTTACTCCTAGTGTTATTAAAACAAAGGAAGCTGTATATACGGTATACCAAAAGTTGGTTTAATGTATAGTATGTATAAGAAAGTGCAACAGGTCCCGGGTACAGGGTAGGATAAAAATGCTGACCATGACTCTTTTTAAAATTGAAGGACAATAAGACGGGAGAGAGTGAACCAGACAGTGGTCCATCAGTCAGGTCCCCGACACCACGGACACCCCAAAAGGATAGGCGGGCGCCAACGATGACCTGGTAGGCGAAAGGCCTCGGTCATGGCATTCCGGATAGTTGAGGGCAGCAGAAGGGGAGAGTAGTGGGAGGTACACGCCGTAGAGTAGTCCAACCTGAAAGAAGTTGTCACGCAGCGTGCACGCCGGCGAGTAGCAATAGGCTGCTCGGAGCATGGTGCTCCCGGTTTGGTTCGGCCCCCCCCACGTGTGGCGGGATTGGCTCAACAACTGGTCTGACAACAGACAGTGGGTAACCTTTAGGACGACGAAGGAAGGGAGTACGATTGTCGGTGAAGACAATAGACAAAGGAAGGGGGAGTGTGGGGAAGGTGACTTGACGGACGGACTTGACTGAAGGGAGAAGGGATGGTTTATGCACTGTAGACGGATATTGGCAATGACAGAAGGGAAACAGCTGGGGTAGATGGAAAAGGAGTGCAGTACCTAGATTTGACCACAAGATGGCAGGGGGGAGCGTGAAAACAGGACTTGTCAGCAGCTTAGAGCTACGGAAATGCTTAGTCATGGGGGACGGGGAGATAGGAACCCAGGAGGGAAATTCCCGAGGAAGGGGATAAATAGGACAGGACAGGGTTCCAGGCTAGGCTAGTCCCAGGAGGAGCTCAGGAGGAGAAGACCCAGTACGGAGGACTGACAATGGTGGAAAGCTCGACCAGGGGACTGATAGGAAGAGACTCTCAGGGGCGTGGCCCTGACACAAAGAACCGCAGGACAGACGAGGCCCCGGGGGTACCGATTGGACGACGACCTCGGACTGGTGAAGTGCTGGCGGTAGATAGGCCTAGGGCAGCCCCAGCGAAAGATCCGCGAGGAACGTCACTACGACTGAAGGAAAGTGAAGGTACCCGGGCCTGAATACGGAGAACTGTAAAGGAGCTGCGGTGTATGGCTACGGTCGTCAGGAGGACGGCCAATAAACTCGGACCTGTTGCAACCAAAATCCGCCTCCATCTGGTTTCTGTGTCGTCTGACAATGCCAGATCACATTGTTGCTTGCACTACTGTGATCAGCCAGCATATCCTAAACATGCTACTATAGCTTAACAACAAGAAAAGAGTAGCGTTGTAGAGGCAAAGATCACCATTAAAGGGAATCTGTCACCCCATTTTTGGCCTATAAGCTGTGGTCACAGCCATCAGGGGCTTATCTACAGCATTCTGTAATGCTATAGATAAGTCCCCGATGTAAACTGAAAGATAAGAAAAACAAGTTAGATTATACTCAACAGGGGGCGGGGGCGGTGGGTGTCGCGGAGCGGTGCCTCTCATCTTCTATGGATGATGTCCTCCTTCTTTCTTCTGCCGCGGCTCCTGTGCAGGCGTACTTTATCTGCCCTTTTGAGGGCAGAGTAAAATACTGCAGTGCACAGGCGCCGGGAAAGGTCAGAGAGGTCCGGCGCCTGCACACTGCAGTACTTTACTCTGCCCTCAACAGGGCAGATAAAGTATACCTGCACAGGAGCCGAGACAGAAGTAAGAAGGAGGACCTCATCGCTAGAAGATGGGAGTCGCCGGACTGGACGGCGACACCCAACGTCCAGTTGGCTGGACGCAGGGGTGAGTATAATATAACTCGTTTTTCTTATCTTTCAGGTTACATTGGGGGCTTATCTACGGCATTACAGAATGCCGTAGATAAGCCCCTGATGGCTGTGGTCGCAGCTTATAGGCCAAAAATGGGATGACAGATTCCCTTTAAATATACAAAATTTGACAAAATAATCTTTATTCAAACAATTTAAATTAGACAAGCAAAATAGAAAAACATCAAAACAATTAAAAAAAGTCAAAAAGGCACCGGGAGTATGCTAAGGTAGAGCACACTATACAGAGACCACATATTTTTGAAATGCAAAATATCACAAGCTCCGGAAACTCCAAAATTGCAAGACAAAAACGTACATCCTTTGACTACAGATAGATAACCCCTTTAGAAGGAATATAAACTGCTGCTTGGCTGTTGTGCTACTGGTTCTCTAATCTCTTTGCAAAAATAGTTAGGTCACTCCTAACACATCTGTGTCAGCCGATAACCCATGGGCGGCAGTCACTCACAAACACATGGTATTAAAACAACAGGTTAGAAGAGCCTTGTTATTGTCAGGAGAGACTGCAAAAAGAGATGTCTTACTGTATAATTAAATGCCCTGGAACGTTGCCCAGGGATATCAATGTGAACATCTGCCCCAGGCATTTAACGCTGTTCATCATTCCGCTTAAGTGACACGTTAACTTTATTCTGCAGGTTAATATGATATTACAATACTCAATTTAATTTTTTTTTACGTCACAAAATTCTAGCCCTTACACAACTCGCCATGAAGACAAGTAAAAAAAAAGATATTAAAAAAATATATTTATTATATATATTAATAATAAACAGTATATCATTTTGTTTTGTTCCCCCATCATATTTTGGGAGACATACATTTTTCACTTGTTTTGGTGGATAGCTGTGTGTTGTTAGCTTTTTGTGACACAAGCTGAACCTTTTATTGGTACCATTTTTGGATGAATACCTCTTGATGATCACTTCTTATACCATTTTTTTGTGAGGGAAGATGACTCAAAACAGCACTTTGGCTATTGTTTGTTCTAACATTTTTTTTTACTCTTTTCTTCATGTGGGATAAATAATGAAATGGTGTTTTAATGCATCTAGTAATGGATGTGTCGATACCAAATAAGTATAATTTTTTTCCCCATTACGCAATTTTTTATTACACTAAATTTTTTTTACAATACTTATCAAGGGCTGATGGACAAAGCGCTCCCTTTCTCTGTCAAACTTCTTATATGCCACAGTCATTAACGAAAGAGGCATATTAGGGGTTAAGCTACTAGTATCAGTGTTCTCACTAATCTTATCAGTTTACAGAAGGAGCTCAGCTATGTATATCAGTTGAGCTACTGCAGCTGAGAGCACCGAAAGAGAACCTATACCATGCAATCAGTCACGTATATCATCATGGAACACAATGTGACATGCTCATAACCTATATACGAGGGGCGATCCAAAAGTAATGATAATCAATAATAAACACAATTAATATAGTCAAAAAAAAAATTTAGTTTTCTACATAGTCTCCTAACAAGTCTATACATTTAGTCCATCTCTTTTCTAAACTTAGAATTCCCTTCGAAAAAAATTCTTGATCTTGACCCTCAAAAAACTCCCCAACAGCGGTTATCACGTTGCTATTGTCAAATTTCTTGCCCCGAAGGTGTTCCTTGAGCCGAGGAAAGTGAAAGAAGCCACTGGGGGGCTAGATCTGGCAAATAGGGGGGTTGTTCCACCAGTTCAAAGCCCGCTTCTTGAATGGTAGCCATGGCAACTGCAGCTTTGTGAGCCGGTGCGTTATCTTGGTGAAACAGCACTCCAGCCTGCAGTTTGCCGCGCCTTTTCTCCTTGATAGCCTCCCGCAATCTTCTTATTTGTTCTGCGTATTCTCCAAATAGTCTACCATAATAATTCCTTCAGCGTCCCAAAAAAGTACGCCATAACCTTCCCTGCTGAGCTTGACACTTTGAATTTCTTTGGCGTCGGTTTGTCGGCTCGTTTCCATGTCATCGATTGTTGTTTAGTTTCGGGATCAAAGTGGTGGATCCAGGTCTCATCCATGGTCAAAAAACGTGACAAAAAATTCTCCTTGTCTGCTTGGAACTTTTCGAGATTTGCTATTGAAATGTCAACTCGTTTCTTCTTTTGCTCGTTGGTTAACATTTTTGGCACCCAACACGCGGAGACCTTTCTCATATGCAATTCTTTTGCAAGGATTCTTTGAATACTGCCATATGAGATCCCTGTGACCTCAGCTACATGCCTGATAGTCACTCTTCGATCTGCCAACACAACTTCTTCAACTTTTTTCACGTTTTCTTCAATGAGGGACGTGGATGGGCGTCCTTCGCGATGTTAATCTTCCGTCGATGTTCTTCCCAGCTTAAATTCCTTGGCCCAGCATGCAACTGTGGAATATGGAGGAGAAGAGTCCCCCAATGTTTCCACCAAGTTGCTGTGTATGTCTTTGGTAGACATTTTTTTCAAGCAGAGGTATTTGATGACAGCTCTGAGCTCGTTTTTTTCCATTTTGATGTTCACTCCTTGGCAGTTCATAATCAAATGAATGTAGCTCCTGGGAATCGTGGCCTATTTAAGTGATTTTTTTTTCCTGGACTAGTGGGTACCTAAGAGAGAAGAAAACATTTTATTTTAATTTCTGTGTGCAATAGAAATAACCGATTATCATTACTTTTGGATCGCAACTCGTATACTTCATATAATAGAATGTGAGAGCTGGAGGGGACCCCCAGGGTCATCGTGTCCAACCTCCTGCTCAATGCAGGATTCACTAAATCATCCCAGACAGATGCCTGTCCAGCCTCTGGTTTGAAGATTTCCATTGAAGGAGAACTCACCACCTCTCGTGGCAGCCTGTTCCACTCATTGATCACCCTCACTGTCAAAAAGTATTTTCTAGCAGCTAATCTGTATATTCTCCCTTTCAGTCTAATTTCATTGCTTTCATGGTTTCGTGTGCAAGTGAGAATGAGGAAAATCCCTTTATACTGTGATATCCCTTCAGCTATTTGTAAACTGCTATTAAGTCTTCGCTCAGCCTTCTTTTAAGCAGGCTAAACATTCCCAGATACTTTAACTGTACCTTGTAGGACATGGTTTGCAGCCCCGCTCACCATCCTGGTAGCGCTTCTCTGAACTTGCTCCAGTTTTTCAATGTCTTTATTTAAAATACAATGCCCAGAGCTAATCATAGTATTCTAGACGAGGTCTGACCAAGGAGGAGTAGATAAGAAGGGGGATAATTACTTCACTTGATCTAGACTTTCTGCTTCTCTATGGTCTACTAGTATACCCAAGTCTTTTTAACATGTGCAGTTGCTTAGTTCTATTCTTCCCATTTTGTAGATGTAATTTTAGTTTTTTTTGCCCAGATGTAGAATCTTGCATTTATCTCTGTTAAATACCATTCCATTAGTCGATGCTCATTGTTCAGGCTTATCTAGATTCTTCTAAATCCTTTCTCGGTTTTCTCTAGTGTTAGCTATCCCTCCTAGGTTTGCATCATCTGCAAATTCTATTAGTTTACCTTCAGTTCCCTTATATAGATCATTTATGAAAAAGTTGAACAACACTGGGGCCAGGACAGAGCCTTGTGGTACCTCACTTGAAACACTCTTCCAATTGGATGTGCAACCATTTATTGCGATTCATTGAGTATGATCACTGAGGAAGTTATAAAACCACCTAACCGTAGCCTGGTCAATCCCATATTTAGTCGTTTTTTCAATAAGGATACTATGGGATATTTTATCAAATGCTTTGCTGAAGTGAAGATATGTTATATTTCCCTGATTCACCCAGTCATTGATTCCATTTTAGAAGGAAATTAGATTAGTGTGACATGACTAGTTTGCTACAAACTCATGCTGGCTCTGGTTAATTACTGTATTCTTATCAAGGTACTTACATACATGTTAATAATTTGTTTAATGATCTCTCCTGGTATAGAAATAAGGCTCACTGGCCTGTAATTTCCTGGCTCCATCTTCTTTCCTTTTTTGAAGCTAGGGACAACACTTGCCCTCCTTCAATCTTCTGAGACATCTCCTGTTTTCCAGGAATTTCCAAAGATTCTGACTAGTGGGTTCTGTAATTTCCTCTGCTTTTTCAGTAACCTAGGATCTAATTGAGCTTGATCAGGAGATCGGTATTACAGTGGAGGAAAGAGGCGGAGTGAGATGGGGACAGGCGCAGAGATTCTCACTGCGCAGGCACCAGATTCCCAGCCCCGCAGTGTGAATACATCATAACACAGTGCGAGGTGGGATCTGGGACCTTCGCTAGATGCAGGCACGATATCCTTACATCATCTCCTGATGTGAGTTCCTGGGCAGCATGCACGGCACATGCCCCAGAAATGTTTACAGAGCGCAGGCGCCAGTCACGTAACGAGGAACAGAGGAGGTGGCACACAGAGGCAAGAGGGGAATGATGGACAGCTGCGAGGCGGTTGAGACAGCGGGAGAAAATATACCTCCATGATGCAATAGAGGTATGGCGGGCAATTTATAAAAGTCTTTATTTCAGTGTTCCTAGGGATAATAAACACAAGAGCCACCTTCACATAATGCAGCCTTAGTGCTGCTGAAGGTGGCTCTTTTACTTTAATAGGCCCTGGGGGGTGGCAGGTTGCCTTTAAGCCTGTTTCTTATAAATAAATTGTAGCTTTCAAGGTTTGCATTCCAATCATGTGTATCATCCCATGTTTCAATATTGCCTATTACAACACATTCATATCGCTCTTCCTGTGTTAGCAGGTCCAATTCTAGTTTGTTACCAATGCTCTGTGATTAGCATAGACACATTTGAGTTTGTAGTTGGTTTCTCTTGCTCAGCCATTTTCATTCAGAATTAGTCTTTGTTCTACATTTCCACTTCTAACAGTAGGGTTCTCAACAGAATTCTTTAGTTGTATACTTTTTCCCATCCCATATTGCTCCAACTTAAAGCTCTCATCATGAGTGTACTAGCAAGGCATCTACCAAATATGTGTTTTACTGTTTTTGCAAGATGGAAGCCATCTCTAACAAGGAGTGAATCATATAGCCAATTCCCTTCATGATCAAGAATCAAAAAATGTTGCTGACTGCACCATTGACGTAGACAGTTATTCACCTGTAGAATCCTGCTCAATATCCTTGGTCCATGTCCATCTACTGGTGGGAGGGATGGATGAGAAGATAACCTGTGCACCCACAAGCTCCTTCACTTTCTGACTTAGGTCTTCAAAATCTCTGCATATAGCATAAAAGTCCTATCTTGCTGTGTCATTTGTTGCAACGTGTAGCCTTAGGTAGTCATCTGTAGCACTAAAAAGTCTTGATACCATATCAGATACATCTTTGATTTGGGCATCTGAAAGACAGCACACGTCTTGTGAGGTGATGTCCAGTTGGCAGATAGCGGCTTCTGTTCTTCTCAGTAGGGGATACCCTATAACCATTATTCTCCTTTTCTTCTTCACCACAGCGCTTCTTTTTCTCCATTCAATAGGCTTCTGATTGCTTACTGGAGTGTTCTTTGAGGGCAAAACACATTTTTTATGGACATCTTGGTAGATTTCCTGCACAAGAGCCTGGTAGTGGTATGGGTGATGACTGCTTCCTCATCCTCCTGCTTCTTTGGGTCACATGCTGCAATTTGTCTTCTGCTGTTACATTGAAATGTGCTTCATTTTGATATTAATTCCCCCATGCACATTAAATAAAAGATGTCTGAACCCATCAATTGTGGTGGGTTCGGACCACCAATTAATGTTATGGGGGCCTCCCAACAGTAGGCAATTGGAAATCAAGCCCCTGACACTTATCTGAAAGCACAATAACCTGCTAACATAAGATTTTGGCACTGGTAATTTCTCAGAGGTCTCAGACAAGCTGAGCTGGGGGAAGCGAGTCGAAAGGTGGTAGAGATAGCTGTCAGCTGAAATGTAGTTTGGCTGACAGCTACCTAATGTGTAAAGCAAGCTTCTACATTCTGTTCTGTACAAATCACTTTACAGTTGTGATCTGATCATCATTGCAGTCAGGATAACAATGACAGGTAACTCATATGAAAGAAATTCCCAATGTCTATGCTAAAAGTGTACACCGAGCACAGTATGACCAACCTTTTGTAGGTTTAAGTTAATAATTGCCCATATATGTTTCCTTAAAATCCCTCCAACTCAACTCTGTCAGATGATGTACAGTATATAATAGTATTTAGTGCCAAGGATGGGATTGGACAAACTTGTTTTATAAAGGACACAATTTTTGATCCTTATAATATTGAGTAGGGAAGTCATAAAAAGAGAGACCTCACTACTCTTCTCATCTTGGCTTACCTGCTCAATCTATGTATTTATACCTAACTGATACTTAGTGTTCTCCAACTCCAGTCCTCAAGAGCCACCAACAAATCAAGTTTTCAGGATTTCCTTAGTGTTCCACGGGTGAGGGAAGTGTTGCTTATGCAGGTGATGCAGTTATCCTCAGTGCAATACTAGGGAAATCCTGAAAACATGATCTGTTGGTGGCTTTTGAGGAGGTTTTCTGACTCGCAACTGGGGCTAAACTTTCTAACTTTACTAACTGTAATTTGTCATATCTAATGTACTGTTGTGAGTTCATTTTTCCCTTCACCATTGAGGTCTGATGAACTCCCTCCTCTGGTGAAGGAAGGTAGTGAGGCTGATTACCAAACACATGGGCAGCTAGAGGATGACTGGGTGGCTGGAATTGAGGACTGGATGGCTGCCGACGCCCTTCTTCCTGGCTGGTGATTTTCCTGCTGGATTCTTGGAGACCAGTCTGATTCCTGCATCTCAAAGCTAAGTTTTTCTGCTCTGCTTTGTACACTTCAGTTTTGTTTTGCCTTGTTTTTTGGGAGTTCTGCCATCCCCGGCCGGGGGTGAGCTGTATTCCATTGTCGTCTCTGATCTGTTGATCTTTTGCTCTGTCTTCAGAATATACCTGAGTGCTGATATAGTCTTTTGAAGCCTAGCATCTTCAGGGCCTGTTTTTCCTATCAGTCGGTTGGCTCATTTTGATAGGGGTTTTGCGGATGGCAGACAGCAGCTTTCCTATCCTGTCCTATGTAGTTAGCTTGGGCCCCATCATTTGCTCAACCTATCTTTCTATCTGTGTTAGTGTTTTCATCTTGCTTCACCATCATTATATGTTGGGGGCTGCCTATTGCTTTGGGGTCTGCTCTGGGACAGTTTAGTTTTTCCCCTTTCTGTCTTTAGGTTATGTAGTTCTCCGGTTGTGATCAAGGGGTCTAGGGCACCGTAGGAACCCCCCACGGCTACTGCTATTTGTTGTGGATAGGTTCAGGGGTCTGCAATCCGATAGCTGCCAACCTCTCTGGTTTTTCTGGACTTAGCTGGTATTTTGTTTCTTCCTCCTTCGGTGACTCATCATAACAATGTACTATTTTATGACTGTTAAAGAGCAGCATAAGTTTCGTGAACTATACATCAATAACTAATTTCTACGGCACAATTACCGCCATTAAATGATCGCCAATTGACTAATGGCCTTTTTATTCCGGCCAAGTATGTGCACAGAACGACTGCTTATAAAAGTGTTCTGCGTGCACAGTACATCATCTGATCATCAGCATGTCTCTTTTTTACACAGGGTAATGTGCTGCCGATAACGATGATTTGTAAGTCAGATTAAAAATTATCACACCCAACAAATAAATTTCGCTTGTACATCTGGTGTTTGTCGGCCTGCTGAGACGGGCTAATAATGGAAATGAGCCTTCCTACAAATGCTCATTGCTTGATTATCATATGGTCTACATGGGCCTTTAGGCATGTTGGATGGTTGCACAGTAATTCTGCAGATTAGTCCCATTACTAATCAGCCAGACAGTTATTTTCTCATTGTCGTGCCGAGGGAACTAAATATTTAGTGACTAAGCTATGTAATTACTGCACAGAGCTATCCTGTACGGAGCTTTGCTTTTAGCAGCAGAGAGGATGCTCTTACTCTGTGAAACAATCCGGTTGAAGAGCCCAAGAAGTTGTCGGCTCTGGTACCATGTATATCCTGCCACAGAAAGAACAGGTCTTTGCTCAGTATCACAGAGGATACTGAGCAAATTGCTATACATTTATTGATTTGATCTATATGCGATTTAACCCATTAATTCGTCTCTCGGATGTTTTTTTTTTTGCACATGTATTTTCCATGATTGCGTGGTTTTTTTTTTATCTCTTATGTTTCTGGCACAAATGCTTGATACTCTGTTGCTGCCAAACATTTTGTGAACTTTCACTATGGTGGTAGTCCTACATTTTTTTTTTTTTTTTTTTTTTTTTTTTTTTACATTTTTCAGATTTTTTTGTTTTGGAAAAGTGTCAAATCCTGCATGTGGAGGTGCTAAACAAAAAATACTTTTCAGGCGAGAAGTTTTTTGGATTCTGAAACTCAATACCAGATTCCCCCTGGGTATGAACTTTAAATATGATTCGTTTTATATTTATTGAACTGTTATATACAGTTTGTGATCCAATTTGGTTTTGTTCATGCGATTTAACCCATTATTTTGTCTTTCAGGTGCTTTCTCACAATCGTGAAAAAATTGTGAAAAAAAACACAATCGTGAAAAACACACGTGCAAAAGACAGAAGTCTTTTGCATGTGTGTTTTTCACGATTGTGTTTTTTTTCCATTGGTTCATTTATGTGTATATAATTGTGGCTGTACCAGTTTTATGTATCCTATGACTAAGAGTGCACACCAGGCACTCAAAACGCGTCAGGCAACTTGATTTTAATATGGCATAATTTGCCACAATAAAATGTATATTTTTTTCTTTATTCCCGGAGTGCCGTCAATTTCCTTTTTTCCTGATTCCGCTATGCTAACTAGCTTGGACGTGCACCCTCCACGTGTGAATTGGCTCGTCTAATTTGGATTCATCTCGTGGCAGCTTCAAGACCTCCCTCCATGCACCTCTCTGAATATTACACTGCATCCTCTTCAGAGTCCTCTCTTAGGGTACCGTTACACTTAGCGATGCACCAGCGATCCCGACAACGATATGGATCGCTGGTGCATCGCTAAGTGGTCGCTAGTGAGCTGCCACACAGGCAGATCTCACCAGCGACATAGCAGGGGTCGGGGGTCGCTACTTACCTGTCAGACGCGGCGATCCTGACGTCCTCCCGCCCGCGTCCACGCGTCGCTCGTCGGCGCCACAGGAAAACCAGCAGGAAGCGTCCGACGAGAAATGGTCCAGGACGTTCTCGCGCGACCAGCGATGAGCAGTGGGGGAGCCGGTCAGAGGTAAGTATCAGACATAGCGATATCGCTAGCAATATCGCTGCTACGCCACAAAATCGGTGACATTACAGCGATATCGCTATGTGTAACGGGGGCTTTAGACACAGATTCTTCTGAAGAATGGACCTCTGTTTAACAGACATCTATTCCTTGAACAAAATAAAATCTGTCCAAAGACGACGTGCAAATGGTCCAATAATGCCCCAATTATTATCAACATCAAATCTTCCTCCTCACACTCCCACAACAGAATTTGGAGTAAAAACTCTTTCCTTTTTTGAAACTACCACTAATAAAAAACTCTGAAATCAAAATAACTTTGAACTGATGAATACTTCTTTTGGAAAAGTCACTATGATACATGGAGCGGACAAAAATTATTGACGGAGACCATTTGTGTTCATTGTATGGTATATTTTATCAGATTTCTCTCCTCCCTTTGCCATTTTTTCTATTATATTAGGTTCTGGTTTTCGTATTACTGTTTGTATTACTTTTAGGATATGTTAAAAAAAAAAATAAAAAAAAAAACTTGATAAAAAGCTCTGAAGTTTGTTCTAAATCATTTTGTATTCTTTTTGATATGATTAGCTCATTTTATTATAAAAAAAAAACCTATTTAATCAGATAGTATTTCAAGTTTCAAATTAATAATGTTAAATAAAGCAAGATTTATTGGGAAATTGCATTATGTAATCTATTTTTCCCCGTGGCAACATCTATTTCTGACTTGATTGAGACAATTCTGGAATGACAGGAAGGCTTCTTTTTTTTTGAACTGTACAAATTCTTTTCTGTAAATTGCTCTCGACGTGCAGCGAGTGCACCTTACTAACATACCGGAAGTTCAGTTGATGCTGTTTTTATCGATGTTTCGCTGCGGGCAGCAATGGCAAGCGAGCCCCTGGTAGGAGAATTTGCTGTAATTTAATTGGCTGCCTATCCGGGACACTGTGGGGGGCACAGATTAGTTAGAGAAGGCAAAAGCAACAGGCCTCCTAGTCGAGACCCGCCAATCACTAAAGACATGTCTAAATATATTATACAGCTCAGGCAAAAATTTCACCACTTCTAAATGTTCAGTTTGTCTGATTTTTCTCTTTATAGGTATATTTTTGAGAAAAATGTAAATTGTTCTTTTAGTCTATAGACTTCTGATGTCTCCGAATTTCCAAGCAAAAAATTTTGCATTTTTTTCTCACAAAGAAAAATGGTCAAAATTAAAAAAAAAAAAAAAAAACAACAGTGCTTTCAAACCTCAAATAAGGCAAAGAAAACAAGTTCATAATCATTTAGAAACAACAATACTAATGCTTTAACTCAGGAAGAGTTCAGAAATCAATATTTTGTGGAATAACTGTGATGTTTAATCACAGCTTTCATGCGTCTTGGCATGCTTTCCACCAGTCTTTCACACTGCTTCTGGTGCAAAAAGTTAAGCAGTTCTTCTTTGTTTGATGGCTTGTGAGTATCCATCTTCCTCCTGATTACATTCCAGAGGTTTTCAATGGGGTTCGGGTCTGGAGAATGGGCTGGCCATGGCAGGGTTTTGATGTGGTAGTCTCTTAATTTTTTTCCAGAGCTGCATATGGACATGAGGGCCTTTGAAAGCTAAATCCATTGACACCTTTATATATTTTATCTGTTGTTGCATTCCTGAGAACTCAGAATTTTAATTAAAATACAAATAGGTGAGAACTCAGAATTTTAATTAATATACAAATATTGTGTTAAATAATCTTGGTGTGACAGACCACATCCCAAGCTGCTGCCTCCCAAGGTTGTTTCCTTGCCCAGCACCATCCTCTTTAGCTTGATTCACAGCTCACTGCCTGATCTCCTTTCCTAATGTCACACAGACAGTGAGTCAACAATCAAGCTGAGGAGGCTGATACTAGGTGCGCTAACAACCTTGGGAATTAAAATGCTGATACCTCATTAGGCAGCAAAGAGAGCTACAGTATATATACCCCAGTATGGTCACTGTCAAACTCCACAATAACTAAAGGAACTAGCTGCCACCACCAATCGTTTATACAGGCTGATTGGACATCAATTACAAATAGCGTATTGCTTCAGGGATGCGGTTATAGAGCAAGAAAAATGAAGACATTACATTTTTATATATTTAATCCAATAGTAGGAGGTGTTTCTAAAAATATACAAAGATGTTACAAGATGGAGAAAACAATACAGTATATATAATTATATAAAATAAAATGGATAATCAGATGAAATGTACTAAACCTAAACTTATAGGACTGGCTATGCCTCTTACGAAGGGGAGCTCTTCGTATTTGGGGGGAATCAGTACAAAATCACAGAACAATCTGTCTTCCAGGATGGACACTGATCTACTGTAGTTCGATACTTGCCTTTAATAACACAAGTCACGCCTACATACTTTAAGGGCTGGTCGGGGATGTGGTTAGTTCTTTTAGAGAATTATGGGATCCCCAACTTCCACAAAATCTTTTCCCTTGAAGGTCCCAGGCGGGAGATATTACCGTAAGGTTTCCTATCATAATTTTTACCTTTCTATAGATAGGAAACATAGCATGGAGAGCATCATATTATTTTTGAGTTGTTGCCACAACTGTCCAGTGATATAAATCAATGCGTTATGTTCGCTGCGAATTTGAAAATATGTCTTTCACATCTGTCATATTTATGCCATTCATAAAAACCTCAATTCACAATCTGCAAAGGAGGACAAAGGATTTTAAAGTAAACTGATTGCCTTTTTTGTCATGCTTAGGATTGGGCCATAAATCTGTCGTATCCCAAAATTCCTGTCTGGTCTGCAGTCCATCAGATAATCCTCTTTAATTACCTGTTTACATCAGGGGGTCTCCTTGTATTGGGTCATCTGGAGTTCATAGCCTTGCTGTAATATTTACTATCAACTATGAAATGACTTATAATGAGGCATGTCAAAAGACATTATAATTGTGAGATTGTGCCTTGTCACTTCCAGGGATCTATCATTACTAGTGATGAGCGAGTATACTCGTTGCTTGGGTTTTTCCGAGCATGATTGGGTGGTCTACAAGTATTTTGGCGTGCTCGGAGATTTAGTTTTCATCGCCTCAGCTGCATGATTTGCGGCTTGCAGATAGGCTGAATATGTGTGGGGATTCCCTAACAGGCATTCCACACATGTAATCAGCCTGTCTAGCAGTCGCAAATCATGCTGCTACGGCGGCAGAAACTACATCTCCGAGCACGCCAAAATACTTGGAGGACATACAAGCATGCTCGGAAAAACCTGAGCAACGAGTATACTCGCTCCTCACTAATCATTACCCTTTGTCTTTTGGGTACATAATATTATTGCAGGTAATAGTTGGTTTCAGACCTAGACTTAAAAGGTCTCTAAGGCAAAAGACAAAGAGCTTCGAGCCGCACCGAGGCCCGTTATTTTAGGGAATCTCACCTTCACTCTGAGCGTCACAGCAGACATGCGGTCTGCCTCTGTGGTACATTGCTCCTTATGACGCACAGTCCTCTTAAACCTAGGGATCAGAACTAATTGCCATTTTATTAAACTTTGTTTTACTTCAATCTTCAGGTTAATGACCCTAAAAATGAGAGTGTTAAAGTCAGTGAAATTTAACAACAAAAAACCCAAGAGCTTTTGAGGTCACCATGTCTAATGGATTGAGGAAATGTCTAAACATGCTGGTTTGACAAGTACTCAGCCAACATTGGCACATCATCTGCTAAATAATGTACAGCATATGGGGGTATGCAGGCATCCCGGAATAACAGAATGCTGTGTTCTGCGTCCTCATTAGTCCCACGCCACGACCTGCTGACACGGCAGGCCTCAAAGTGTTTTCTTCAAAACCAAGACGAGAGAAACAGCTCAGACGCAAATAAATTACCGGACACAGACGCTGCAGTTCTGGGAACAAATGTCTAGATGCAATCTGTGGGGGCTGCCGCTGATAATGGGGATATGTAGCACTGATATCCTAGGTGACACCGATGGCGACTATGTAATCAGATTTTGCAAACCTACAGCAATCAGACAGATCTACAACTGCAATTTTGCGCATTGTTCAGGCGGACGCTGACAAATGATTAAATATATCTCATGTGATGACCAAGTGAGTAAGAATCTGTAGAAAAACTCTGGTGAGCGATGTTTCATCAAAATCCTTTTATATAGAGGTTTATGTTACCGGTCTTTTTGCAGACTTCAGCAAGTAGTTTGCTGGAAGGTAAATTATCCTATAACCCCCTTCAAAACCTACAGTACAGACCAAAAGTTTGGAAAAGCCTTCTCATTCAAAGAGTTTTCTTTATTTTCATGACTGTGAAAATTGTAGATTCACTCTGAAGGCATCAAAACTATGAATTAACACATGTGGAATTATATAATTAACAAACAAGTGTGAAACAACTGAAAATATGTCTTATATTCTATGTTCTTCAAAGTAGCCACCTTTTGCTTTGATTACTGCTTTGCACACTTTTGGCATTTTCTTGATGAGCCTCAAGAGGTAGTCACCGGAAATGGTTTTCCAACAGTCTTGAAGGATTTCCCAGAGATGCTTAGCACTGTTTGGCCCTTTTGCCTTCACTCTGCTGTCCAACTCAACCCAAACCATCTCAATTGGGTTCAGGTCTGGTCACTGTGGAGGCCAGGTCATCGGGCGTAGCACCCCATCACTCTCCTTCTTGGTCAAATAGCCCTTACACAGCCTGGAGGTGTGTTTGGGGTCATTGTCCTGTTGAAAAATAAATGATGGTCCAACTAAACGCAAACCGGATGGAATAGCATGCCGCTGCAAGATGCTGTGGTAGCCACGCTGGTTCAGTATGCCTTCAATTTTGAATAAATCTCCAACAGTGTCACCAGCAAAGCACCCCCACACCATCACACCTCCTCCTCCATGCGTCACGGTGGGAACCAAGCATGTAGAGTCCATCCGTTCACATTTTCTGCGTCGCACAAAGACACGGTGGTTGGAACCAAAGATCTCAAATTTGGACTCATCAGACCAAAGCACAGATTTCCACTGGTCTAATGTCCATTCCTTGTGTTCTTTAGCCCAAACAAGTCTCTTCTGCTTGTTGCCTGTCCTTAGCAGTGGTTTCCTAGCAGCTATTTTACCATGAAGGCCTGCTGCACAAAGTCTCCTCTTAACAGTTGCTGTAGAGATGTGTCTGCTGCTAGAACTCTGTGTGGCATTGACCTGATCTCTAATCTGAGCTGCTGTTAAGCTGCAATTTCTGAGGCTGGTAACTCGGATGAACTTATCCTCCGCAGCAGAGGTGACTTTCGGTCTTCCTTTCCTGGGGCGGTCCTCATGTGAGCCAGTTTCTTTGTAGCGCTTGATGGTTTTTGCCACTGCACTTGGGGACACTTTCTAAGTTTTCCCAATTTTTCGGACTGACTGACCTTCAGTTCTTAAAGTAATGAAGGCCACTCGTTTTTCTTTACTTAGCTGCTTTTTTCTTGCCATAATACAATTTCTAACAGTCTATTCAGTAGGAATATCAGCTGTGTATCCACCAGACTTGTGCACAACACAACTGATGGTCCCAACCCCATTTATAAGGCAAGAAATCCCACTTATTAAACCTGACAGGGCACACCTGTGAAGTGAAAACCATTTCCGGTGACTACCTCTTGAAGCTGATCAAGAGAATGCCAAGAGTGTGCAAAGCAGTAATCAAAGCAAAAGGTGGCTACTTTGAAGAACCTAGAATATAAGACATATTTTCAGTTGTTTCACACTTTTTTGTTAATTATACACTGTGTTCCAAATTATTATGTAAATTGATTTAAGTGTCCTAAAGATGTAATTTTTTGTTTTTCAAATAAACTCATAGATGGTATTGTGTATCAGGGCTCTTTGGATCACTGAAATCAATCTCAAACGCCTGTGATAATTAGTTTACAAGATGAGCTCAATTAAAGGAAAACTACTTAAGAATGATGTTCCACGTTATTAAGCAGGGCACAGGTTTCAAGGAATTTAGGAAAGAAAAAGGTTCTCTCTGCTGCTGAAAAGCATCAAATAGTGCAATGCCTTGGTCAAAAGATGAAAACATTAGATATTTCCCAAAAACTTAAACGTGATCATCGTACTGTTAAGAGATTTGTGGTTGATTCTGAGCACAGACATGTTGTGCTGATAAAGGCAGAATGAGGAAGGTTTCTGCCAGGCACGTTCATTGGATTAAGAGAGTGGCTGCTAAAAAGCCATTACAAACCAGCAAACAGATATTTAAAGCTGCTGGTGCCTCTGGAGTCCCTCGAGCCTCTAGATGTAGGATCCTTCAAAGGCTTGCTGTGGTGCATAAATCTACTATTCGGCCACCCCTAAACAGTGTTCACAAGCAGAAATGGTTGCAGTGGGCCCAGACATACATGAAGACTAATTTTCAAACAGTCTTGTTTACTGATGAGTGTCGAGCAACCCTGGATGGTCCAGATGGATGGAGAAGTGGATGGTTGGTGGATGGCCACTATGCTCCAACTAGGCTGCGACGTCAGTAAGGAGGTGGAGGAGTCATGTTTTGGGCCGGAATCAAGGGGAAACAGCTGGTAGGGCTCTTTAAGGTTCCTGAAGGTGTGAAAATGACCTCTGCAAAGTATATAGAGTTTCTGACTGACAGCTGTCTTCCATGGTATAAAAAGCAGAACCGTGCCTTCAGGAACAAAATTATCTTCATGCATGACAATGCACCATCTCATGCTGCAAAGAATACCTCTGAGTCATTGACTGCTATGGGCAAAAAAGGAGATAAACTCATGGTGTGGCCACCATCTTCCCCTGACCTCAACCCTATGGAGAACCTTTGGAGTATCATCAAGCAAAAGCTCTATGAGGGTGGGAGGCAGTTCACATCAAGACAGCAACTCTGGGAGGCTATTCTGACTTCATACAAAGAAATACAAGCAGAAACTCTCCAAAAACTCACAATTTCAATGGATGCAAGAATTGTTGAAGGTGATATCAAAGAAGGGTTCCTATGTTAACATGTAACTTGGCCTGTTAGGATGTTTTGGAGTTAAATAGCTTTTTTGTTCAGTGAATGTGATCTCCTAATGCTGCAAATTCCACAAATGAGCATTTTCAGTTCTTTAAAACATATCAATTCTTTAGAAATTCTAATGTGCCTAATACTTTGGAACAGTGCAATTTGAATTTTTATTCATTTTGGAGATTATACTGTTATCATTGGGAGGTTTCTTCAACAAAATTTGATGTATACTCTAACCGGTGATGACCTTTATTAGACTGACTTTCATTTGTACCGACTATTTAGGAAAATCAGAGAAAAATATCATTTGCTTAATAATTTGGAACACCGTGTATAATTCCACATGTGTTAATTCATAGTTTTGATGCCTTCAGAGTGAATCTACAATTTTCATAGTCATGAAAATAAAGAAAACTCTTTGAATGAGAAGGTGAGTCCAAACTTTTGGTCTGTACTGTATATGGCAACAAATAATAACATGGGTCAAACAGCTGTTAGCGGGATTGTCCAGAGTAAAAAAGCTATGACCTATGCATAGGAAGACTTGCGGATCGGTTGGGTTTGACTGCTGGGACTGTATATGAAAAAGTCCTACTGAGAGCTGGAAGAGCCGGGAAAAAGGTCATAGACAAGCCTCTTATCAAGCTGAGGTCGAAGTTTATTAAGAGATACATGGCAGAACAGGTGCGGATTAGTCAGTGAAGTTGAAGCATGCAGGCACAAAACAGGGTTCAAGACGGGCGAAGAATCGCTGAGAAGTCTGGCGATGAAAAGGCCCCAGCCCTGGCCATGGTGTGGCACAGCGGCATAATGGCGGTGGAATGGCCCCGAGCAACAGTAACAGGGGCTTTTTATACATTATGCAAATAAAGAAAGCTGTATACATATTATAGCAAAAGGGCGTATATGGTTACATCATATCTTTTTGGACAAAAGAAGAAGTAACACAACATTACATCAGTAATTAACTCTTCACCAAACCACATTAAAAACACAAATCCAATATTATCTCTAACTACTGTCATTAATCTTATTACTGTTCTTAGACTAAACCCATAAATTCATGCATTTGACAATTGTAGAAGTCTGTTTCCTACTAACACTATCATAAATACACATATTTACCATATATTCGTTGGTTCTATTTTCTCATTGCCCTGAGGCTGATCCAATTTACCTATATGCACATCTGCTAAATTTGTTAATGGATAATAAGGAATAAATTCTTGGACTTTAAGTGCGCTGCCAGACAAATTCCATAACCACACAAGGTTAAAAACGTTAACCCTTTAATCCCTACGCGTTTCGAAGCATAATGCTTCTTCTTCAGGGGTTGTTAATGGGCATGATCTCAGTTTATATCCTCCATCTGCTTTTCCAGAGTACATCGTATTAGTTATATTGTAAAAGTTGAATATATTCTTTCCTAACTTTCACAAGATGGCTGCCTGGTTGATCATGGCAGCTCAGTATATTATAGCTGACCATTCTCTTACAGGGACCACTTTATTGGTAAGGCTGGAGTCACACTGCCATAATTCTTGTGCGAGAATCGGATCGTAAAACTCGCACTGGCTGTCTGCTCTCCTGACCTGAGCTTGACAGCTGCATAGTAATCCATTATGCTGTCAAGCTCAGGTCAGGAGAGGTGCCGGCCAGTGCGAGTTTTACGATCCGATTCTCGCACGAGAATTATGGCAGTGTGACTCCAGGCTAAGTCGGATTTCGAAGTCACTCCATACATATTGTATGGGACTGTGGAAAAAAGCCAAGACCAATGCTCAGCAACCCCATGGGGAATTAATAGAGTGACGGTTGAGCATGTCCACTGCAACTCCATTCTAAAGGGGATAAAATGTCTCCGTTCTGCTGATCAGTACCGTTTTCAGCAGTCAGATCTAAGGCCCCGTTACACATAACGATGTCCCAGCGATCCCACCAACGATCAGACATGATGGGATCGCTGGGACATTGTTAGGCTGATCGCTGGTGAGCCGTCACATAGACAGCCCCAGCGACGCTGGACGCTGGTTTCTAATATAAACATCGGGTATCTAAGAGCCGCGCAATTCCTGGATACCCGCTGTTTACCTTGGAAACCAGCGTACAGCATCGCTGATCTCTTGCTGCCACACGCAGCGATGCGCGCTGGCCAGCGGGAGACCAGCGATCGAAAAACGGCCCAGGCCGATGCTGCACGAAAAGCGATAACTGGCAGGGGGGCCGGTCGCTGATCCCTGTCACACACAGCGATCTCGCTGGCAATATCACTATGGCGTCACAAAATCAGTGATCTCGCTAGCGAGATCGCTGTGTGTGACGGCGTCTTAACAATGGTAAAAATGTTTTCATCTATTCTGCAGATAGGCAATTACTTTTTTCTCCACATAACTCTTAAAGGATATATGCACTTTTATATATTTGTTCTTTCTTCCTTGAAAGAACCAAAATCCAGAAAATGTGAATGTGAGCCAGGAATTTAGCCAAAATATAAATACAGAATGTATTCAAATCCAGGCTAAAATTTACAAATAAAAACATGACTACAATAGACACACAAAAAAAGAGTTATAGATGACTAAAAAACAATAGAAGAGTCACATATGGGTAAGTCTGCATCTGAGCAAATAAAGATTAGTTTTATAGCCCAAGAAGTCAATGCATTATGCAAGGTAATCAAAAAGTATATAGAAGGACACGTTACCCAAAGACAAAGGATTTCTTAGTTATCACAAGCAAAGTAAATAAGCTCAATGAAACAGAGCAGACCGATGCACGTTCCGCAACTAAGGCTACTTTCAGACTAGCATTCTGAGGCGCAGCGCAGGGCCACCGCTAAGCTCTGCCCCCGGCCACGCCTCCTCCAGTCAGCTCCTCCTATGATCGCATGATGCTGAATGCGATCAGCGTACCCTATATTTAGTGTTGGGTACGCTGGCCGTGCGCTGGTATGATTTTGCCAGCGCTTGCGCCCTTTTGGCGCAGCGCCGACGTGCGCCAAACGCACCGTGTTGCATTTTTGGCAGCTAGGCTGACCGGAGTCATATGTGAAGGTCGCTATGTGTCCCCCAGAATGCGCTTAGAAGCATATTAGATCTGCTGGAGTGCCCTGTCATCACAGCAGTGTGCCTGTGACTTACAGGGCAGAATAAAAGTGAGTTTGAGCCTGGTCAAGTTATTTGGACCAAGGAGTTTATTCAGGAAAACCCGGTATGGGCTTTTATTTTTGAAACGGACTGCAGGAACGTAGTGGGGTCCGGTCCGTTTCCTCCAGCTCAGGTCTTATAAGTGGCCTATGGTCACAGATTGGGGAAAGGAAAAAAAAACCCTGCAGAAAGGGTTTTGGGTGTGTCAGTTCTGACTTGCACAGACACAGAGCAGTGGTCTGCAGAGCTCCCTGTGTGAGGTTTATAACAGGACTGCTGTTTAATCCCAGACTAACCCTGCTGAAAAATCCAATATTCATATACAGAGGCCAACTGCCTTTCGAGATTATTGCAACATATTGCAATATCACCATATATGATACACAGAAAATGTCATATCTGGCCCCTGCAGGTCTATATTATCAAGTCTTTTGCTGTCCATAGCAACCAACCACAGCACAGCTTTCATGTCATCAGGGCTGATTAATAAATGAAAGCTGAGCTCTGATTGGTTGCTACATTTCATTAGGTTGCTAGTTTTCCCTTAGACAGTTTTCATAAATGAGGCGTAATCACGTTACCAACCAATTTGTATGTTTTAGATGAGTGTTATGAATGAGTCACCGTAGGAGGCAAAAACAGAAATACTAGCTAAGTCCAGAAAACCAGAGAAGTTGGCAGCTATCGGATTGCAGACCCCTGAACCTATCAACAACACCTAGCAGTAGCCGTGGGGGGTTCCTACGGTGCCCTAGACCCCTCGATCACAGCCGGAGAACTAAATAGCCTAAAGACAGAAAGGGAAATCTAAACTGCTCCAGAGCACACCCCAAAGCAATAGGCAGCTCCCAACATATAATGACGGTGAAGCAAGATGAAAAAACACTCACACAGATAGAAAGATAGGCTGAGCAAATGATGGGGCCCAAGCTAACTAAACAGGACAGGATAGAAAAGCTGCTGTCTGCAATCCGCCAAAACCCTATCAGAACAAGAGCCAACAGACTGATAGGGAAAAAAGCCCTGAAGACGCTAGGCTTCAAAAAGACTATATCAGTACTCAGGTAATTTCTGAAGACAGAGCAAAAAGGAATTCAGCTCACGCCAGCAGGGAATGGCAGAAATCCAGAAAAACAAGGCAAAACAAAACCAAAACACAAATACAAAAAGCAGAGCAGAAAACTTAGCTTTTGAGGAGCAGGAATCAGACTGGTCTCCTAGAATACCTCAGGGAAATCACCAGCAAGGCAGAAGGGCGTCGGCTGCCTTATATCCAGTCAGCAATTCCCGTCACCCAGTCATCATCATCCAGCTCAGGTGCTTGGTAATCAGCCTCACTACCTTCCTTCACCAGAAGAGGGAGTTCATCAGACCTCAATGGTGAAGGGGAAAATGAACTCACAACAGATGAGGCTATAAAATTTTGATTCTATAGCCACATCTAAAACATACACAGAATCCAGCAAGATGGCTAGCTGTTGTGAGTTCATTTTCCCCTCCGTCACTGAAGCCTGGTGAACTCCCTATTCTAGTGAAGGAAGGTAGTGAGCCTGATTATCAGGCACCTGGGACTAATGAAGACGATTGGCTGAGTGGAGTCACTGACTGAATTTAAGGCAGCCTACGCCCTTTCTGCCCTGCGGGTGATTTCTCTGTGGACTCTTGGACACCAGTCTGATTCCTGCTCTCCTAAAGCTAAGTTTTCTGTTTTTCCTTTTTGCATCTAAGATTTGTTTTTGTTTTTCTTGCTTTTTGGATTCTGCCACTCCCTGCTGGAGTGTGCAGTGTTCTTTGAGCTCTGTCTTCTGAAAGTACCTGAGTGCTGATTTAGTTTTTGAAGCTTAGTTGCTTCAGGGCCTTTTTTATATCAGCTTGTTGGCTTTTGTCTCTGATAGGGTTTTGGCAGATTGCAGACAGCAGCCTTCCTATCCGTTCCTATCTAGGTAGTTTTTGGGCCCCGTCTTTGCTCAGCCTGTCTTTCTGTCTGTGTATGTGTTTTCATCTTGCTTCACCGTCATTATATATGGGGGGCTGCCTATTGCTTTGGGGTCTGCTCTGGGGCAGTTAGATTTCCCCTTTCCTTCTTTAGGCCTATGTATCTCTCTGGCTGTGATCGAGGGGTCTAGGTCATCGTAGGAACCCCACACGGCTACTGCTAGTTGTGTTGATAGGTTCAGGGGTCTGCAATCTGATAGTTGCCAACTTCTCTGGTTTTCAGGACTTAGCTAGCATTTCTGTTTTTGCCTCCTACGGTGACTCAATCATAACAGAATCACCCGCCAAACAGCAGATCCTGGGGTACTCAATAGCAGGAAAGAATTGTGTTTTAAAAAAAAAAAAAGGTGTGTGTATATTCTTTCCTCTATATCTCTGAGGCCATAGGGGGAATTTTTTTTTTTTTTTTTTTCTCTCAATGGAGATAAAGCAAGTGTCTGATTGTGTGGAGCAGCTCGCTGCTGAAGTGCGAGGAATTTCCGCCTATCTTGCTCGTTCACATGCTGTTGAACCAAAGATCCCCACACCTGATGTATTTTTTGGGGATCGATCTAAATTTTTGAGTTTCAAAAAAAATTGTAAATTATTTTTTGCTTTGAAGCCTAACTCGTCAGGGAGCCCCGCGCGCACGTTAAAATTGTCATTTCTTTGCTGCGCGGCGATCCCCAGGATTGGGCGTTTTCTTTGAAACCAGATGACCCTATTCTGACTAATGTGAACGCATTTTTTCAAGCCTTGGGGTTGCTCTACGACGAACCTAATGCTATTGATCAGGCTGAAAAGACCCTGTTAGCATTAAACCAGGGTCGAGAATCTGCAGAGTTGTACTGTCAAAAGTTCCGAAAGTGGGCGGTCCTTACTACCTGGAATGATAGTGCCTTGGCTGCTCTCTTTCGGAAGGGTTTGTCAGAAGCCGTAAAAGATACTATGGTGGGATTTCCTGTTCCCTCTGGTCTGGACGATTCTATGTCTTTAGCCATTCAGGTTGATCGGCGTTTACGTGAATGCAGGATTACACGAGAGGTGTTGCCACCGGTTGAACAGACGTCTGAACCTATGCAATGTGATAGAGTTTTGTCTAAGGCGCAACGTCAGGAATTCAGAAGGCGTAATAAGCTGTGTTTTTTCTGTGGAGATGCTTCACATGTTATTTCTGTTTGTCCTAAACGTGAGAAACGCTTTGCACACACGTTTTCTGTTAGTGGGGTTCAGCCTAAGTTTCTTTTGGCGATTACTCTGATCTGTTCCCTGTCCACATTTTCCGCCAAGGCGTTTGTGGATTTGGGAGCAGCGCTAAATCTAATGGACTTGGATTTCGCTAAACGTTGTGGATTTCCGTTGACACCTCTGCAGACGCCTATCCCTTTGAGGGGGATTGATGCTACCCCTCTGGCTAAAAATAAACCTCAGTTATGGACCCAGTTGGTCATGCGGGTCGCCCCAGACCACCAAGAAAATTGCAGATTTTTGGTGTTGCATGGTCTGCATGATGCCGTTGTTCTGGGGTTTCCCTGGTTGCAGATTCATAATCCAGTTTTGGATTGGAAGTCTGTGTCTGTGGTGAGTTGGGGTTGCCGGTGTACCTTTAGTGAGGCTCTGGTTTTTTCCACCTCTCCTCAGTCGCATGAGGTTCCTGACTATTTGGCGGACTACTATGATGTATTTAGTGAGAATGAGTCTGCGTCCTTGCCTCCTCATAGGAGTTATGACTGTGCAATTGAACTAAACCCGGGGTGTAAATTTCCTAAGGGTCGGCTCTTCAATTTATCTGTACACTAGCACGAGGCTATGCGGTCCTATATTAAGGAGGCGTTGGAGAAGGGTCATATTAGACCATCCTCTTCACCCTTAGGTGCCGGGTTTTTTTTGTGGCCAAGAAGGATGGTTCTTTAAGGCCTTGTATTGATTATCGTGCCCTCAATAAAATTACTATTAAATATCAGTATCCGTTACCCCTGATTTCGGATCTATTCTCTAGAGTCAGAGGTGCTTGCTGGTTTACCAAGCTTGACCTCAGGGGGCATATAATCTTATCCGCATTAAGCAGGGGGATGAATGGAAGACGGCGTTTAATACTCCGGAGGGACATTTTGAGTACCTGGTGATGCCTTTTGGGCTCACTAATGCCTCTTCTGTCTTCCAGTGCTTCATGAACGATATTTTCCGAGACTTTGTCGATAAATTTTTGATTATCTATCTGGATGATATTTTGATCTTCTCCAAGGATTGGGATTCTCATGTGGAACATATTCGGACTGTGTTCCGGATCTTGAGAGAGAATTCTCTGTATGTCAAAGGATCAAAGTGCCTTTTTGGAGTACAGAGAATTTCTTTTTTGGGATTTATTTTGTCTCCGTCAACTATTGAAATGGACCCGGCCAAGGTACAGGCCATTTATGATTGGGTTCAGCCCACTTCTTTTAAGGCCCTCCAGAAGTTTTTGGGTTTTGCTAATTTTTATCGGAAATTTATAGCAAAATTTTCTAGTATTGCCAAACCATTGACTGACCTGACCAGGAAGGGTGCGGATGTGTTGAATTGGTCTCCGGAGGCGGTTGCTTCCTTTCAGGAGCTGAAGGGTAGATTTACCTCCGCCCCGGTTCTGCGGCAACCTGATGTCTCACTCCCGTTCCAGGTAGAGGTGGATGCTTCTGAGATTGGTGCAGGAGCGGTGTTGTCCCAAAAGGATCCGGTAACATCTAAAATGAATCCCTGTGCTTTCTTTTCCCGTAAGTTCTCTTCATCTGAACGTAACTATGATGTGGGGAATCGGGAACTGTTGGCCATGAAATGGGCATTTGAGGAGTGGAGACATTGGTTGGAGGGAGCCAAACATCAAGTTGTGGTCCTCACTGACCACAAAAATTTGATTTACCTAGAGTCGGCTAAACGCTTGAACCCTAGACAGGCTAGGTGGGCCTTGTTTTTTACACGTTTTGATTTTGTGGTCTCTTTCCTTCCTGGAACTAAGAATGTCAAGGCAGACGCCCTCTCTAGGAGTTTCTTTGCTGATTCTCCTGTGGTGACCAAGCCTGCCACCATCTAAGGCTGGTTTCACATTTGCGTTTTTTAGCGCTGGAAAAAAACGCATACCTGCGCATGCGTTTTTTCCCCTATATTTAACATGGGTGCGCATACCTGCGCGCTGGTAAGCGCATGTATGCGATTTTCATGCGCTGCGTTTTTTTGGGGTGTGCGTTTGTATTTTCCAGATGCAGCATGTTGCATTTTTTGGCCCTGCAAAAAAGCGCATGCGCACATATGCGCACGTTTTGCGCTAAAAATGGCCATTATAGCCTATGGATGCGCATACATGCGCACTGGCATGCTCATGTATGCGTTTTTTTGCACATGCGTTTTTTTTTGTTAACCATGGAATTTAGGGGTTTGGGTTAGAGTTAGGGTTAGTTAAGGGGGTTTAGGGTTAGGGTTAGGGTCAGGGTCAGGGTTAGGGTTGGGGTTAGGGTTTGGGTTGGGGTTAAGTATGGTTTGGTTAAGGGTTAGGGTTAGGGTCAGGGTTAGGGTTAAGTATGGTTTGGTTAAGGGTTAGGGTCAGGGTTAGGGTTAGGGTTAGGGTCAGGGTTAGGGTTAGTAAAGTCATGGTTTGGGTTAGTGTGAGGGGCCACCTAATGTTGGAAAAAAACGCAAACGCGGTAAAAACGCACTAAAAACGCATACAAACGCATAAAAACGCTGCGTTTTTTTCATGCATGCTCATAAAAATGCTTGAAAAAAACGCAGCAGTTGTATGCTTTTGTATGCGTTTTTTCAATGCGTTTTTTTGCGGGAAAAACGCGCTGCAAAAAAAAGCAAGTGTGAAACTAGCCTTAGGCGAAGGGGTAGTTCTTTCTGCCATCTCGCCAGATTTGAGACTTGCTCTGCAAGAGTTCCAGGAGGACAAACCTGAGCGTTGCCCCAGTGGAAAGTTGTATGTTCCTGACCAGTGGAAGAAGAGAGTGATGTCTGAAGTTCATTGCTCTGCATTGGCCGGTCATCCAGGTATTTTTGGTACTAGAGATCTGGTGAGTCGCTCTTTTTGGTGGCCCACCTTGTCTCATGATGTCAGGAATTTTGTGCAGTCCTGTGGGACTTGCTCCCGGTCTAAATCTTGTTCTCGCTCTAGTGGGTTGTTGATGCCTTTGCCGGTCCCCAGGAGGCCATGGACCCATATTTCAATGGATTTCATCTCTGATATGCCGGTCTCTCAAAGAATGACTGTTATTTGGGTGATTTGTGATAGGTTCTCTAAGATGGTTCATCTTGTACCACTCCCTAAGTTGCCATCTTCCTCTGAGTTGGTGCCTCTGTTTTTGCAACAGGTGGTTCGCTTGCACGGGATTCCTGAGAACATTGTATCTGACAGAGGAGTTCAATTTGTGTCTAAATTTTGGAGGACGTTCTGTTCCAAGTTGGGAATTCAGTTGTCCTTCTCCTCTGCTTTTCACCCTCAGACCAATGGGCAGACAGAGAGAACAAACCAGACCTTGGAGTCGTATTTGAGATGTTTTATTTCCGCTGATCAGGATGATTGGGTTTCATTTTTGCCCTTGGCCGAATTTGCTTTAAATAATAGAGCTAGTTCTGCCACTTTGATGTCACCTTTTTTTTGTAACTTTGGTTTTCACCCTCGATTTTCTTCAGGGCAGGTGGAGCCTTCTGCCTGCCCAGGTGTTGACACTGTGGTGGAGAGAATGCACCAGATCTGGGACCAAGTGGTGGATAAGTTATCTCTCTCCCAGGAAAAGGCCCAGCGGTTTTCCAATCGACATAGGACCATTGGTCCCCAGTTTAAGATTGGTGATATGGTGTGGTTATCATCAAAAAATACTGCTATGAAGGTGGCTTCTCCTAAGTTTAAGCCTAGATTTATTGGACCTTACAAAATTTTGGAGATTATTAATCCGGTCTCTTTTCGTTTGGCTCTTCCTGTCACATTTAAGATCCATAATGTGTTCCATAAGTCCTTGTTGAAGAGGTTTGTTGAGCCAGTTGTGCCTGAGGTGGCACCTCCGGACCCTGTATTGGTTGAAGGTAACTTGGAATATGAGGTAGAGAAAATTCTGGATTCCCGTCTGGCTAGACGGAGACTCCAGTATTTGGTTAAGTGGAAGGGTTATGGTCAGGAGAATAATTCCTGGGTCTCTGCCTCTGATATTCATGCCAAAAGATTGGTGCGTGCCTTTTATCAGGCTCACCCTGATCGCCCTGGTAGCGTTGTTGAGGGTTCGGTGACCCCTCCTCAAGGGGGGGGTACTGTTGTGAGTTCATTTTCCCCTCCGTCACTGAGGCCTGGTGAACTCCCTATTCTAGTGAAGGAAGGTAGTGAGCCTGATTATCAGGCACCTGGGACTAATGAAGACGATTGGCTGAGTGGAGTCACTGACTGGATTTAAGGCAGCCTACGCCCTTTCTGCCCTGCGGGTGATTTCTCTGTGGACTCTTGGACACCAGTCTGATTCCTGCTCTCCTAAAGCTAAGTTTTCTGTTTTTCCTTTTTGCATCTAAGATTTGTTTTTGTTTTTCTTGCTTTTTGGATTCTGCCACTCCCTGCTGGAGTGTGCAGTGTTCCTTGAGCTCTGTCTTCTGAAAGTACCTGAGTGCTGATTTAGTTTTTGAAGCTTAGTTGCTTCAGGGCCTTTTTTATATCAGCTTGTTGGCTTTTGTCTCTGATAGGGTTTTGGCAGATTGCAGACAGCAGCCTTCCTATCCGTTCCTATCTAGGTAGTTTTTGGGCCCCGTCTTTGCTCAGCCTGTCTTTCTGACTGTGTAAGTGTTTTCATCTTGCTTCACAGTCATTATATGTGGGGGGCTGCCAATTGCTTTGGGGTCTGCTCTGGGGCAGTTAGATTTTTCCTTTCCTTCTTTAGGCCTATGTATCTCTCTGGCTGTGATCGAGGGGTCTAGGTCATCGTAGGAACCCCCCACGGCTACTGCTAGTTGTGTTGATAGGTTCAGGGGTCTGCAATCTGATAGTTGCCAACTTCTCTGGTTTTCAGGACTTAGCTAGCATTTCTGTTTTTGCCTCCTATGGTGACTCAATCATAACAGCTTGCCTTATGTCCTGGCATGACCATTCCCTGAAAACCAAAAACTGCTGAACCTGCCTTGGAGGAGCAGTAAATCTGGAAATGAATGTTTAATAAATAAATAAATTAAAAAAAAAAATCAGTCTTACTGCACTGTGTAAGGGGGGTGACCAGACCGCGGGTACCTGCGTGCCGGGTCAGGTACGGATAAGGCTGCATCCTCTGCTCTCTGGAGGAAGCAATAGTGATTGGGACCTTCCTCCTGACAGAGGGGGGTGGGGGGAAAAAAAACAAAAGCAAGCACAGCAGGGGAGTTTGGTGTGAAACCGGGGCAGTGCGCAGGGAGGTGATCGGCGCACCCTGTCCTTCCCAAAGAATACCGGCACCCTGTCCTCCACACAGAGTATCGGCGCCATTACAAGCCGCACTGAGAGGGTCCCTCGCCTAAAGCAGATCGATCGCTGCGCTGAGGGAAGCTGTGCACTCTTCAGTAGCAGGAGAGAGGAGTGGTCTGTCCTGCTAGGACTGTCATTGTGCAGGCCAGCGCCAGTGAGTTCTCTGCAGCCAACAGCGGGGATTATAGACAGACAGAGAGAGGTGCAATGTGCCGGTGACTACAGAGTTCAGGACTGTTCGCTGCTGCCCTCATTGCCGGACCGTGGTCTGCAGGACCTTGCTGTAGAAGCATCACACCAGCTTGATGACACTTCATTCTTGGCGGGAACAGGCAGCATGTAGGGTAGAGAGAGAAGTGCAGTGCGCCCTGTGATTACCAGAGAACAAGGTGCCGTATGCTCTATGTCCGTGAGTACCGTACATGTGCCACATAAGGGTGACCGGGAATGGGACAGACACCTGCGCCCTGACTCTGCCAGTGAATATTTGCCCAGATACTTGTACCCTGACTTCGCCAGGGAATATTAGCCGAGCCACGTTGGGCTCATAAAGTACTGTGGCCCGCACCCTTTTCAGCTACTGCAGCACATGGTTTAGGCTGAGCGGAAGGTACCAGAGACTGATCGCTGCCGCCAGAAGACGGGGAATTGATGCCCACAGGACCTTCCTGGAAAAGACACCACGCCAGCCGTAGCCGGCGCTATTGAGTTTCCCAGGAGTTACAGTTTGAGGAAAACCTGACACAAGTGCTTCACAGGAACTGCAGTTACCTTATCCTTTAGGCTATGTGCACACGCTGCGGCTTTCGCTGCGGCTTTTGCTGCGGATCCGCTACAGTTTTGGCGGCTGCGGATCTGCAGCAGTTCTGCAGACAGTGTACGGTAGCATGTAAATCTATGTGATTTACAATCTGCTGTGCACATGCTGCGGATTTTTAACTGCGGAAAAGCTGCGGTTTTGAATCCGCAGAAAGAAACGACATGTCACTTCTTTTCTGCGGATACTGCTGCGGTTTACCATCTCCTCCATTGTAGAGATGATAAACCGCAGGGGAAAACCGCAGGCCAATCCGCAGGTCATTTCACCTGCGGTTCCGCAGATACAAATCCGCAGCGTGTGCACATAGCCTCACTCTTTACCTCAGAATATCCTTTGCTAATTGTCCTGTTTAATCACTTGTTTAGTCCTTTACCTCCCTTCATGGAGTATTCCCCTGTATTAAACTTGTTAACCCCTGCTCTGCCTCCTGTCCATCACTGCATCTGGCAACCTGCTTACACTTGGCGTAGTCGGTAGGATGCAGTCTACGGGCGCAGAGGTGGCAGACCAAGGGGTCAGGGGTGCCCCAAGAGTCAGTGTACAGCTGGGGACAGTATTGAGTAACCTCCCTAAGTTTACATAAAACATTCATTCTGCTATGGAACTGGACTGAGTGAGTCACGGGTATGTTGAGGCTGTACTCCATGACCCCCCATAATGGAGGCAGAGATTTCCTTGATGGCTCTGGACGGAGAGGCGAGGATCTCAGTTATGTTATGGCCTCCCCATGAGCACGATACCTTTAACAAGGTGCTACAGATTCTAGAAGAGATGCACTCACACCCCACAGATGTCGGAGAATTTCGCATGTGCTTTTTCCACCATATCCAAAGGGAGGGGGAGTCAGTGACCAAATATATGAACGTGCTGCAGGAGATCCATGCTGCGATTGTTAAGCGAGCTGGCGTAGGCATCCACGGGACCCCCTTACATAGTGCTGCAAGACCAGCTAGTGACAGGCTGTAGATATGCGCTGCTTAAGCAAGCCTGGCATGAGCGCCTGCGAGCTAAACCGCACATTACTTTTTCAGAGATGGGGGCAGAAGAGCACAAAAGAAAGCTGGAGCAGTGGACCGCAGCCTTTGCAGGGATGGTCCGGAGTCGCGAGGTATCTACCCCAAACGCTGAAAAGCTGGAGTGGTCCCGCAAAATACGTCAGGGAATGCAGAAAATATGGGAAGAAATTGAAAGCCTGAAGGAAGTCCTTGCTGCCACCTTGGAGTCCACTCTCATACCCCAGGGTAACTTACATCAAGAGGAGAGAGACATTAGAGGAGAGATGCGGAGTATAAGAAAATCTCCAGCAGCAGCCCCTACATTTGCTTCCAGATTCGGGGGTGAAGAGCGATTGCAGAGGAGGTATGCTTTCCGTAGAGGACGGCGATCCAGACCGAACGCCCACCAGACAGGCATGGAAGTGAGTGTTGGACATGTGGAATAATGGTGCAACTGTCAAGAACTTGCCCTACAAGAGAAAGCCGACGGCGAAGATTAGCTCACCCCTCAGAAGGACCCGCTCACTGGAGAGAACTCCGCACCTGGAAGGAATGGTACGGTGAGCGAAGGTGAACCCCACCCAGAGCAGGACATGGCCATGACGTTGAACGCCTACAAGAGAGGGAGAAGGTGTCAACTGTCTACGGTGAGATGTCTGCGCTGCTCAGGCACGTGTAGGCGAATTGGGTGGAACGCCAAATTGGATCCGATGGCCCCATCTGTGAGGGTCAACCCAAAGGGGAAGAAGAGGTGTCTACCCGAATAGTCCACAGAAGTATGTCACGTTCCTGCCTGTTACAAGATCCCGAAGGAGGGGAACAAGTGCCTGGTGTCCCTGAAACGCTCACTTCCACGGTTCCCAATTATGAGAAGGAAGAAACACTTGCTTCATTCTCTGAAGTGAATGGTTTGTCGCAAGACAGTCCAGGGAAAGTACGTGGGCCTGAAACGCCAGAGATAGCTACTCCATCGAACTCGGATGTACTCCCGTCCCCTGCAACCCAACCTGACTCCATCACTCAAGCTGAAGTTCCGAGTACCCCTAATGAGCAAATTTAAGAGGAGCTTCAAGGTACTCCGTGTGACCATGCTGTTGATTCGCCTCTGCAGTATGCACAGGACAATTTCTCTTGGCAGAATGTGGTGCAAGAGAGGCAGGAATGGGTGCAAAATTTGTGGGCATCGGTCCCACCTCCGAAGAACATAGGGGAGCACAAAGAACTCTCACTCATGGAATGGAGAGTTAAAGGAGAGGAGGAGTGTAAGGGGGACGACCAGACCGCGGGTACCTGTACCTGCGTGTCGGGTCCGGAACTGATAAGGCTGCATCCCCTGTTCCCTGGGGGAAGCATTAGTGAGTGGTACCTTCCTCCTGACTGAGGAAAGCGGGGGGAAAAAAAGAAAAGCACGTAGCAGGGGAGTTTGGTGCAAACCCGGGGCAGAGCGCAGGGAGGTGAGTGGCGCGTCCCATCCTTCCCACAGAATACCGGAACTCTGTGCTCCCTGCAGAGTATCGGCGCCGCTACAGGCGGGACCGCTTGCAGTGGGACCTATGCTGAGAGAAGCCGTGCGCTCAGCAGCAACAAGAGAGAGGAGTGCCCCATCCTGCTAGGACTGTCATTGTGCAGGCCAGCGCCCGTGAGTTCCCCACCACCGACAGCAGGAACTAGAGACAGACAGAGAAAGGTGCAGTGTGCCAGAGACTACAGAGTTCTGGACTATTTGCTGCTGCCCTCGTCGCCAGACCGGGGTCTGCAGGACCTCGCTTTAGAATCATCACGCCAGCTTTTGATGCGCTTCATTCTTGGCAGGAACAGGCAGCGTGTAGCGTAGAGAGAAATGAAGCGTACCCCATGACTACCAGAGAACAAGGTGCCGTATGCGCTATGTTCGTGAGTACCGTACACGTGCCACATAAGGGTGACCGGGAACGGGACAGACACCTGCGCCCAGACTCTGCCAGTGAATATTTGCCCAGACACTTGCGCCCTGACATCGCTAGGGTATATTAGCCGAGCTACGTTGGGCTCGTACAGTACTGTGGCCCGCACCCTTTTCAGCCACTGCAGAACATGGACTAGGCTCAGTGGAAGATACCGGAGACCGACCGCTGCCACCAGAAGACAGGGCATTGATGCCCACAGGACCTTCCTGGAAAAGACACCGCGCCAGCCATAGCCGACGCTATCGAGTTCCCCAGCAGGAGTTACAGTTTGAAGAACTCCTGACACAAGTGCTTCACAGGAACTGCGGTTACCTTACCCTTTACTCTTTACCTCAGAATATCGTTTGCTAATTGTACTGTTTCATCCCTTCTTTAACCCTTTACCTCCCTGCATGGAGTATTCCCCTGTATTAAACTTGTTAACACTTGCTCTGCCTCCTGTCTGTCGCTGCATCCGGCAACCTGCTTACACCTGTTTGTTAGTCTGCATCATTTTTTGCATCATCCTGAAACAGTCGGTCTGGTAGAATAGCTGCTGAGCACATAGACATTATTTCGTGCTGACTAGCTCCATTTTGAGCTGGTGAGCTGCTGACATCCTTCTCCCTTATTAATATTTTTTACTATTGCTGTCAATTGTGTTAATGTGGCGCCCCCAGGAGTATGGTCGCCACACTGGCATTGCCTTCCTCCTGGGAGGGTGATGTCAGGCTTGGAAGCAATGAAGGGTCTCTCTGGCAGTTAACCATAACATGCAACACAGTTCCCACTCCACGCCAGCAGAGGGAGCTCTGAACCAGAATTGGAGGAGGAGTGCGCGCTGAGGGCCAGGAGGGGAAATTAGTTAGCTAGTGTGAGGAGGCCGAAGTGTGTAGATGTGGAGAGAGAAGCTGGGAGACTGAGTGGGATTGAGAGCTCGTTCCCAGCTGGAGCGCATGATCTGGAGCCTGGCCCCCAAGGTTGTATGGATACTGAAGGTCCTGCAACAGAAACCAGAGGAATAGGAAGCTGTAAATGCTCTATTCCCACCTAAGACTCGGAGGCACAACAGCAACGGGTGAGCCAAGAGAAGAGATAGAAGGCTACAGCTGTCTGCCATACGAGGTAGATCTGAGAGGGAACAAGAAGGAGGAACTTCAGTGTAACACAGTACTACATGTACCTCAAGTAAGCGCTAGGAAGGAGACTACACAACCTATCTGCATAGAGAGATTCCTGAGTTGCTTCCAGGTTAATTAGCTCCTGTGCCATCTGTAATCTGGACTCTGGACTGCATTTGCCAAGACAAAGTAAAAGGTAAAGAAACTTCACCCTGTTGTGTCCTTGCCTTCTTCCTACAAACTCTCCGGCACTGCTGCATCCCGGTGCCTAACACTGCACCCTCTTCCCCAACACCTATCTACTCTGCCATGGGACTACAGCCCTGCCTGTGGAGGGCTACAACATCATTGCTGCACCACACCATCTGTCCCAGAGGATCTGTCTGCAACGTCAGCTTAACACCTTCATTGCCGAACACCACAGTTGGCGTCACGAGTCATTCACTCAAACTTTATTCCATCACTTAATCCCTTTTACATGGGCACCCAGGGCCACGGACCGGGTCACCGCTACTGTGACACTTCCCTCTGAGATACCGGCCCGGTACCGAGTACCCCACAGCCCTGGGAGGGCTGTTAACATGATCGTGTTTTTGGTCTAAGTTCTCTCTGTCATAAATAATGGCATCACTTTGCCAGCAATGTTATTCATAGGGATGTTTTTTTAATTACACAGATCTAATATCTGCGAGAAAAAAAAAAAATTGCAGCATGCACTATTCTCTTCAGAGTATCCAACGTGACTCGCCTATTCACACATTTTTACGGATATATTGCTATTATTAACATAGGAAACTGTATTTGGTCTTGTACATTTCATTCACTGCTGACGTTTAAAGACAGATGGCATAGGGAATACATATGGATGGCAAATGGATGACAATACATGTGAAAAATTGTCTGTTTTTTCGGGGTGTAAATAGGTCCATTTTTTTACAGTCGTGAGAACTTAGCGTTACAGCTACACTCAGGGTAGTGAGGACGACACAGGGGACATGTATGACCTCAACACACAAAGAAAAGATTGCTTTTATATGTTTTTTTTTCTGTAATAATAATAATTTTATTTCTATAGCGCCGACATATTCCGCAGCACTTACATTATAGAGGGGACTTGTACAGACGATAGACATTACAGCATACCAATAACACAGATTATAATAGATACCAAGAGGAATGAGGGCCCTGCTCGCAAGCTTACAATCTATGAGGAAAAAAGGTAGACACGAAAGGTGGGTGGTAACAGTTGCCCTGATTGTATGGACCAGCCAAAATGTTAAGTGTGTAACAGTACAGACACAGAGGGCTAATAGATGCATAAAGCATGCGGGAACATGATGCGGGGAACCTGGTTATGGTAAAACTTTTGACTGTGCCACACAAGGATATTTAGGTTAATGTGTTGAGGCAGTAGGCCAGTCTGAATAATTGCATTTTTAGGGCACACTTAAAATTGTAGGGATTGGGGAATAATCGTATTGACCTGGGAAATGCATTGCAAAGAATTGGCGCAGAACGTGTATAGTCTTGGAGACGGGAGTGGGAGGTTCTGTTTATTGAGGATGCTAACCTCAGGTCATCAGCAGAACAGAGGGCACGGTGTTATGAATAGGTCACCGAGGATAGCAGGAATAGGCTAGGCCACCAGGAAACCAGAAAGGTTGGTAACTCAGCGGATTGCAGGCCCCTAATCCTAACAACACAACTAGCAGTAGTTGTGGGGCGTACCTACGATGCCCTAGATGCCTCAGCACAGCCGAGAACTAACTAAGCTTAAAGCAAGAAAGGTGAAATCTAAACTGCCCCGGAGTAGAACCCCAAATATATATTGTCGGTGAGACAAGATGAGGCACAAACACAGGCAGAAAATAGACTGAGCAAATAATGGGGTCCAAACTGTCTAGATAGGATAGGAATGGAAAGACACTGTCTGCAATCATGCAAAAACCCTAAAAAATCCAACACGTATGATGTACAAAAAACACTGAGGTCTCACGACCTCTCCCCCACTATATCAGCATTCTGGTGTGAACTGGCAGCAAAGCAAAAGAGACTGATATAACAGGGGACTGAACAAACTGACACAAGCTGTAACATATGGAGCGGGGTCCAGCACTGCCCCAGCAGGGAGCACGCTGAACCCTCACAGCAAAGCAAAAAGAGGCACAACCAGATCAGATGCAAAGGATTAGCACATGAACAACTTAACTGAAAAAGGCAGGATCAGGCAGGAGACAGCAGACCTCAAAAAGCACAGGAAGAAACAATCACCAGCAGCCACTGAGGGAAGCCTACTCACTTATATCCTCCCAGTAAGTAACCCCTGATTTCCAATCATCGTCGTCAGGTGGCAGACTTCTATCAACACGGCCAGCTCCACCACCCGCAGCAACCACCAGAGGGAGCCCCGACTCAGAAGTCAGATGAAGAGAGTTCACAACAGCATGGGTAGGGTGGTAGACTGAGACAAGGGAGGATATGTAGGGTGGTGCTGAGCAGTGGAGTTCTTTGTGGGTGAGGATAATAAGTTTTTACTGGATTCTGGAGTGGATGGGTAGCCAGTGTAATGACTGGCACAAGGTAGAGGCATCGGTGTAACGATTGGCGAGGAATATGAGCCTGGCTGCTGCTTTCAAGACAGATTGGAGGGGGGAGAGTTTGGTAAGAGGGAGACCGATTAGAAGAGAGTTACAATAGTCCAGAAGAGAATGAATAAGAGAAACAGTAAGAGTTTTTGCAAAGTCAAAAGTAAGAAAAGGTCGAATTCTACAAATAATTTTGAGGTGCAGATAACAAGAGCGAGCCAGGGATCGGATGTGGGGGGCAAATTAAACCTCGGAGTCAAGTATGACCCCAAGACAGCAGGCATGTTGCTGAGGAGTAATGGTGGAACCATACACAGAAATGGCAATGTCAGGCATAGGTAGGTTAGTAGAGGGAGGAAACATGAGGAGTTCAGTCTGTGACAGGTTCAGTTTCAGATATAGTGAGGATATGTTAGACACAGCGTTTAGACAATCGCTGGTATTTTCTAAAAAGGCTGGCGTGATGTCAGGAAAAGAAGCATATAATTGGGTGTCATCAGCATAGAGATGATACTGGAAACCAAATCTACTGATTGTTTGACCAATAGCGGCAGTGTACAAAGAGAAGAGGAGGGGGGCTAGAACCAATCCTTGAGGAACCCCAACAGTAAGGGGAAGGTGAGAGGAGGAGGAGCCAGCAAAAGATACAGTAAAGGAACGGTCAGAGAGATAGGAGGAAACTAGGAGAGAACAGTGTCCTTGATGCCGATGGAGCGGAGCATGGTGAGGAGGAGCTGATGATCCACAGTGTCGAATGCTGCAGAGAGATCCAAGAGAATTAGCATGGAATAGTGACCATTAGATTTAGTTGTTACTAGATCATTAGAGACTTTAGTGAGGACAGTTTCAGTAGAGTGTAGAGAGCGGAAACCGGATTGTAAAGGGTCAAGAAGAGAGTTATAGCTGTAATATGAAATAAAATAGGATAAAACATGAAGTTAAAGGGAACCTGTCATCAGTTTTGGCCGATATAAGATAAGGCCACTGCCTTTCAGGGCTTACAGTATATACAACATTCTATAATGCTGTAGATAACCCCCTAATCCGACCGGCAAGAGAAGAAAAATAAGTTTTCTTATACTCACCAGGGGGCGGTCTGGTCCGATGGGTGCCATAGGTCCGGGTTCGGCACCTGCCATCTTCATTTTCTTGCGGTGCCGCCCTCCTGCTTGCTTCATGGCTCCCCGGCATCACGCTCCTGCGCAGGCGTACTTATCTGTTTCTTACGCCATACATTCTGTGGTAAAATTCCTCTGAATGATGATTCTCCAGGTCATTAAATTTGGGAAAAAAAAAAAAAAAAAAAAAGGGCATTCTGGGTCCCAATTTCCTGAGATCTGAAACTTTTTTCCCCATTAAATGAGCTTGCTTTTGTACGATCTGACCATTTTCTGGATGTAATTTTTGGCCATGTGCAATGTTTTAATCTGTTTTTTTATTGCATTTTGTAGGAAGAAGTAGTGACTGAAAAAAGCATTTGTAGTGTTTTAATTTATTTTCTCATTAATTTTATATTTTGATAGATCAGATTTTTCTGTATACAACAATATTTTTTATTTTCGAAGGGGGGAAGATGAGGTGATTTGAACGTTTGTATGTTTTAATAAACTTTTATTTTTTTCAATTTTACATTATTTGTTAGTCTCTTCAGAAGACTTAACCCATTAATGTCCACTGACGTGCAGAGTCCGTCATGGCAGTAGGTAACTTCCAGTAACATGACGGACTCTGCACGTCATGGCTTTGAACTGCCACTGCGTGTACACGCAGAGACAATTCAGTGCCGACAGCTGTCTGACAGCTGACAGGCACGGCAAGGGGTGCAGGGACACTTGCAGTCGGTCCCTGCACCCCAAGCGCTGTGATTGGTCAGTCAATCTGACTGACCAAACACAGCAGCGATCGGTCAGGAGAGGCTAAAATGTCAGCATCTCCAGCCCGATGATCAGTGCAGGAGCTCAGCGCTGCAGTGGCTGAGCATCCTGCACCGACAGCTGGGAGTGGCGCCCCAACCGCCCCCGCTGTTAACCCCCTCACTGCTGCGATCGAGCGCGATTGCAGTGTTCAGGGGGGAGGCAGAGGGTAGGGCCTTCCTCTTCCTTAGGTCGGCATCCCCGCAATGTAATCGCGGGGTCCGACCTCTGCTATGATGACACGGAGGTTGTCATGACACCTCCGGGTCATACAGCTACGGAGAGCTGGTGAGACCATCTCAGCAGCTCTCATCATAGGCATATTACATTACAATGCTGGAGAATTGCAATGTAATATACCAAAAGTGGAAGTCCCATGATGTGACAAAGTAAAAAAAAAAAACACTTTTTAAAAATATATTTAAAAAAATATTAATAAAAATAATTTAAAAAATTCCCTAAAAATTCCCCTAAAAATACACATTTTTATGTAAAAAATAAAACAAAAAAAAATACACATGTTTGGTATCGCCATGTCCGAAAAAATCCGATTTATAAATAAATATGGTACTGCTAAAAACGTCATTTTGTCCCGCAAAAAACAAGCCACAATACAGCACCATCAGCGAAAAAATAAAAAAGTTATAGCTCGCAGAATAAAGCGATGCAAAAATAATTATTTTTTCTATAAAAGTTTTTATTGTGTAAAAACGCCAAAACATTAAAAAAAGATATAAATGAGGTATCGCTGTAATCGTTGTGACCCGAAGAATAAAGCTGCCATACTAAATTTACCACACGCAGAATGGAGAAAAAAAAATTCCTGAATTGCTGGTTTTTGTTCATTCTGCCTCCACAAAAATCGGAATAGAAAGCGATCAAAAAATGTTATGTACCCGAAAATGGTACCAATAACAACATCAACTTGTCCCGCAAAAGTCAAGCCTCCACATGACTATCGGCCGGAATATGGAAAAATTATAGCTCATTAAAAATCATTTTTGTTGAAAAAAAATATGATTTTTTTTATTTTCACGGCTCTACGTTATAAACTTCTGTGAAGTACTGGGGGGTTCAAAGTGCTCACCACACATCTAGATAAATTCCTTGGGGGGTCTAGTTTCCAAAATGGGGTCACTTGTGGGGGGTTTCTACTGTTTAGGCCCATCAAGGGCTCTGCAAACGTAACATGATGCCCACAGACCATTCCATCAAAGTCTGCATTCCAAATCGGCGCTCCTTCTCTTCCGAGCTCTGCCATGCGCCCAAACAGTGGATCCACCCCACATATGGGGTATCAGCGTACTCAGGACAAATTGCACAACAACTTTTGTGGTCCTTTTACCCTTGGGATAATAAAAATTGGGGATGAAAAGATCATTTTTGTGGAAAAAATATGATTTTTTTAATTTTACGGCTCTGCGTTACAACCTTCTGTGAAGCACTTGGGGGTTCAAAGTGTTCACCACACATCTAGATAAGTTCCTTGGGGGGTCTAGTTTCCAAAATGGGGTCACTTATGGGGGGGGGGTTCCACTGTTTAGGTGCATCAGGGGCTCTCCAAACGCGACATGGCGTCCGCTCTCTATTCCAGCCAATTTGACATTCAAAATCTCAAATGATGCTCCTTCCCTTCTGACCACTGCCGTGCGCCTAAAGATTGGTCTTCCTCCACACATGGGGTATCAGTGTACTCAGGAGAAATTGCACAACAAATATTGTGGTTTATTTTCTCCTGATACCCTTGATAAAATAAAAGAAAATTGTGTCTGAAGAAAAATTTTTGGGGAAAAAAATAAAATGTTCATTTTTTCCTTCCATATTGCTTCAATTCTTGTGACGTATCTAAAGGGTTAATAAACTTATTGAATATGGATTTGAGCACCTTGAGGGGTGCAGTTTTTAGAATGGTGTCACTTTTGGGTATTTTCTGTCATATTGACCCCTCAAAGTGACTTCCAATGTAAGGTGGTCCCTAAAAAAATGGTTTTGTAAATTTTGTTGTAAAAATGAGAAATCGCTGGTCAACTTTTAACCCTTATAACTTCCTAACAAAAAAAAAAAATTGGTTCCAAAATTGTGCTGATGTAAAGTAGACATGTGGGAAATGTTATTTAGTAACTATTTTTTGTGACATATCTCTCTGATTTAAGGGCATAAAAATTAAAAGTTTGAAAATTGCTAAATCTTAAAAATTTTCGCCATATTTCCATTTTTTTCATAAATAAAAGCAAGTTATATCGAAGAAATTTTACCACTAACATGAAGCACAATATGTCACGAAAAAACAACATCAGAATCAGCAGGATCCGTTGAAGCATTCCAGAGTTATAAGCAGATAAAGTGACAGTGGTCCGATTTCAAAATTTAGGCCTGGTCCTTAACCTACAAAATGGCTTAGTCGTTAAGGGGTTAAACCTATGATTGACCGGTGGCTTATACTAAACTCTGCAATACCACAATCTTACAGTATATACTGCATACATCTTGACCTCCTCTGAACCTCAACATCTAAATGAGCTTCACAGAAGCACCAAGACAGCGGCGATGTGGGACTTCAGCAGGTCCAATGGCTACCATAGTAGCGCGATGGCGTCAGAGGATGTCAATGAGCACTAGTAAGTGCAAATACTGATGTAAAATCTGACCAAAATACTGAATGTGTGCACGTGGCCTACGGGTGTAAATGGGATCCTGCAATACTTTATTCGACCCATGGCAATGCTGAAGGAAGGGGAAAGCAATTTTGTGTCACACGTCCCTTTATAATATCAGTTGTTTGTCAATGGGTTCACATGGCAGACCCAGGCGTTCAGCTAAAACATGTGATGACTATTAGAAAAATGGGTTGTCACAATGAGAGACCCTGTAATATCACAGACAACTTCTATGGATTCCAATCCCCATTTTATTTATTTTACGCGCTTAATATAGCACCATTCGTTCACAGCACTTTATAGACATTGTCATGACTGCAGTGGCGGACCCAGACAGAAAAGGGTCCTATGCAAGTGTAAGGGTGTGACAGGGGCCGTTATATGCCTTGTAAAGTATCGCTTGTTATTAAGGTTGGGGACAGTCGCTTGGCAGCCAAATAATCAGATCCGGCACGGGTTTTCCATAAAACATCAACAGTCCATGTGGTTTATTCAGGCATCATAAACCATGACCAGCAGCATAAAGTTCATGTCAAACAGCATAGCGTCCATGACAGAGCTCCACTCTGTTAGCCCTGTAGTCATACAGGTAATGCAATGTCCAATACGCAGCCTCACAGTTATCTCACCCCGTCAGGGTTACCTCATGGTTGCTTCACCACACTGCAGATGTCCATTCCCTCCTCTGGGAACTCTCAGACACGTGCAGCCATTACACACAGGCACTTCAGGAAGGCAGACACATCTTCCAGCGAAACCTTCCAAATGGACCAACCGGGTCCAAGCATTCACACATGTGACTTACCCTGGCCACCTTATATATTGTCGGTAGCCACGCTCACCGGATAACATGGCTATGACCTCATCACAGGTCCTACAAGCACTCACACATACACTTTACTATGGCGTTCTAGACACACCCCTAGGTGGATTTGTAGGTAGCTGATCCAGCCCGTCTCACCAGCTACCTGGAAAGCTCTTCCCTGACAAAGTGTAACAAAAGCTTAGCAGTACCTCTGCTGATCAACACACATATTCAAGCTTCCATCCCAAGGCCAACTACCTTGGGAAACATAACGATCATTCAGCATCCTGCCACTAATCCTCTCTCCTGGGACACCCACACAGCGCCCCCTAGCGGACACAGTGGTCACTACACCACAGCGTCTCCCTCTCTAAACAGTGTTTGTACCAAGAGTATGGTACTTTTGTGACAGTATTAATATGTGAATTGTCAGAGTTTCATAGGCACTAATGTACGTGGTTAATGTAATGTATTGTGACTAATGTATAATGTTATTCATGTATAGTGCATAGGGAAAGTCTAGGGTTAAGTTTAGAGTATCTAAATCATAGCATAGGACTTGGAGAAAAAGATAGAAAAGGGGAAGATTTAGTTGGGGCACAATAGATATAGGAAGTTCAATGCATATTGTTAGAACGTAGTGACTAAAGTTAAAGTTGGTGATTGGTCCAGCCCAAAGTGAGAGGGGTTAGGGCCAGCAAAAGGCAATGACTTCCTGGTTTAGTTAGTAAGTGAGGAGAGTTTGTTGGTGACAGCCTCTAGGGTGAGTTCAAAATGCAGTGCGCTGAAGCATGACTTGGGCAAAGACTGCTATGAATGAGTCACTGTAGGAGGCAAAAACAGAAATACTAGCTAAGTCCAGAAAACCAGAGAAGTTGGCAGCTATCGGATTGAAGACCCCTGAACCTAACAACAACAACTAGCAGTAGCCGTGGGTGGTTCCTACGGTGCCCTAGACCCCTCGATCACAGCCGGAGAACTACATAGCCTAAAGACAGAAAGGGAAATCTAACCTGCCCCAGAGCAGACCCCAAAGCAATAGGCAGCCCCCAACATATAATGACGGTGAAGCAAGATGAAAAAACACTCACACAGATAGAAAGATAGGCTGAGCAAATGATGGGGCCCAAGCTAACTAAAAAGGACAGAATAGAAAAGCTGCTGTCTGCAATCCGCCAAAACCCTCTCAAAAACAAGAGCCAACAGACTGATAGGGAAAAAAGCCCTGAAGACGCTAGGCTTCAAAAAGACTATATCAGTACTCAGGTATTTTCTGAAGACAGAGCAAAAAGGAATTCAGCTCACCCAGCAGGGAAAGGCAGAAATCCAGAAGAACAAGGCAAAACAAAACCAAAACACAAATGCAAAAAGTAGAGCAGAAAACTTGGCTTTTGAGGAGCAGGAATCAGACTGGTCTCCAAGAATCCCTCAGAGTAATCACCCGCAAGGCAGAAGGGCGTCGGCTGCCTTATATCCAGTCAGCAATTCTAGTCACCCAGTCATCATCATTCTGCTCAGGTGCTTTGTAATCAGCCTCACTACCTTCCTTCACCAGAAGAGGGAGTTCATCAGACCTCAATGGTGAAGGGGAAAATTAACTCACAACAGTATCTCCCCCTTGAGGAGTGGTCACTGAACCCTCATCCATGCCACCAGGACGATCAGGGTGAGCCCGATGAAAGGCACGCACCAATCTTTTGGCATGAATATCAGAGGCAGAGACCCAGGAATTATCCTCCTGACCATAACCCTTCCACTTAACCAAATACTGGAGTCTCCGTCTAGCCAGACGGGAATCCAGTATCTTCTCTACCTCATATTGCATGTTACCTTCAACTAATACAGGGTCCGGAGGTGCCACCCCAGGAACAACTGGTTCAACAAACTTCTTCAACAAGGACTTATGAAACACATTATGAATTTTAAATGTGACAGGAAGAGCCAAACGAAAAGAGACTGGGTTAATAATCTCCAGAATCTTGTAAGGTCCAATAAATATAGGCTTAAACTTAGGAGAAGCCACCTTCATAGCGATATTTTTTGATGATAACCAAACCATATCACCAACCTTAAACTGGGGACCAATGGTCCTATGTCGGTTGGAAAACCGCTGGGCTTTTCCTGGGAGAGAGATAACTTATCCACCACTTGGTCCCAGATCTGGTGCATTCTCTCCACCACAGTGTCAACACCTGGGCAGGCAGAAGGCTCCACCTGCCCTGAAGAAAATCGAGGATGAAACCCAAAGTTACAAAAAAAAGGTGACATCAAAGTGGCAGAACTAGCTCTATTATTTAAAGCAAATTCGGCCAAGGGCAAAAATGAAACCCAATCATCCTGATCAGCGGAAATAAAACATCTCAAATACGACTCCAAGGTCTGGTTTGTTCTCTCTGTCTGCCCATTGGTCTGAGGGTGAAAAGCAGAGGAGAAGGACAACTGAATTCCCAACTTGGAACAGAACGTCCTCCAAAATCTAGACACAAACTGAACTCCTCTGTCAGATACAATGTTCTCAGGAATCCCGTGCAAGCGAACCACCTGTTGCAAAAACAGGGGCACCAACTCAGAGGAAGATGGCAACTTAGGGAGTGGTACAAGATGAACCATCTTAGAGAACCTATCACAAATCACCCAGATAACAGTCATTCTCTGAGAGACAGGCATATCAGAGATGAAATCCATTGAAATATGGGTCCATGGCCTCCTGGGGACCGGCAAAGGCATCAACAACCCACTAGAGCGAGAACAAGGTTTAGACCGGGAGCAAGTCCCACAGGACTGCACAAAATTCCTGACATCACGAGACAAGGCGGGCCACCAAAAAGACAGACTCACCAGATCTCTAGTACCAAAAATACCTGGATGACCAGCCAATGCAGAGCAATGAACTTCAGGCATCACTCTCTTCTTCCACTGGTCAGGAACATACAACTTTCCACTGGGACAACGCTCAGGTTTGTCCTCCTGGAACTCTTCCAGAGCACGTCTCAAATCGGGGGAGATGGCAGAAAGAACTACCCCTTCGCCTAAGATGGTAGCAGGCTTGGTCACCACAGGAGAATCAGCAAAGAAGCTCCTAGAGAGGGCGTCTGCCTTGACATTCTTAGTGCCAGGAAGAAAAGAGACCACAAAATCAAAACGTGTAAAAAACAAGGCCCACCTAGCCTGTCTAGGGTTCAAGCGTTTGGCCGACTCCAGGTAAATCAAATTCTTGTGGTCAGTGAGGACCACGACTTGGTGTTTAGCTCCCTCCAACCAATGTCTCCACTCCTCAAATGTCCATTTCATGGCTAACAGTTCCCAATTCCCCACATCATAGTTACGTTCAGATGGAGAGAACTTTCGGGAAAAGAAAGCACAGGGATTCATTTTAGATGTTACAAGATCCTTTTGGGACAAAACAGCTCCTGCACCAATCTCAGAAGCGTCCACCTCTACCTGGAACGGGAGTGAGACATCAGGTTGCCGCAAAACCGGGGCAGAAGTGAATCTTCGCTTCAGCTCCTGAAAGGAAGAAACAGCCTCCGGAGACCAATTCAACACATCAGCACCCTTCTTAGTCAGATCAGTCAATGGCTTGGCAATACTAGAAAATTTTGCTATAAATTTCCGATAAAAATTAGCAAAACCCAAAAACTTCTGGAGGGCCTTCAAAGAAGTGGGCTGAACCCAATCATAATCGGCCTGTACCTTGGCCGGGTCCATTTCAATAGTTGACGGAGACAAAATAAATCCCAAAAATGAAATCCTCTGTACCCCAAAAAGGCATTTCAATCCTTTGACATACAGGGAATTCTCCCTCAAGATCCGGAACACAGTCCGAACATGTTCCACATGAGCATCCCAATCCTTGGAGAAGATCAAAATATCATCCAGATAGATAATCAAAAATTTATCCACAAAGTCTCGGAAAATGTCGTCCATGAAGCACTGGAAGACAGAAGGGGCATTAGTGAGCCCAAAAGGCATCACCAGGTACTCAAAATGTCCCTCCGGAGTATTAAACGCCGTCTTCCATTCATCCCCATGCTTAATGCGGATAAGATTATACGCCCCCCTGAGGTCAAGCTTGGTAAACCAGCAAGCACATTTAACTCTGGAGAATAGATCCGAAATCAGGGGTAACGGATACTGATATTTAATAGTAATTTTGTTGAGGGCACGATAATCAATACAAGGCCTTAATGAACCATCCTTTCTGGCTACGAAAAAAAAAAAAACGGCACCTAAGGGTGAAGAGGACGGTCTAATATGACCCTTCTCCAACACCTCCTTAATATAGGATCGCATAGCCTCGTGCTCAGGTACAGATAAATTGAAGAGCCGTCCCTTAGGAAATTTACACCCCAGGCTCAGTTCAATTGCACAGTCATAACTCCTATGAGGAGGCAAAGACGCAGACTCATTCTCACTGAATACATCATAAAAGTCCGCCAAATAGTCAGGAACATCATGCGACTGAGGAGAGGTGGAAAAAAACGGAGCCTCACTAAGGGCACACCGACAACCCCAACTCACCACAGACACAGATTTCCAATCCAAAACTGGATTATGAATTTGCAACCAGGGAAACCCCAGAACAATGGTATCATGCAAATTATGTAACACCAAAAATCTGCAATTTTCATGATAGTCTGGGGCGACCCGCATTACCACCTGGGTCCAAAACTGAGGTTTATTTTTCGCCAAAGGAGTAGCATCAATCAAAGGGATAGGCGTCCGCAGAGGTGTCATAGGAAATCCACAACGTTTAGCAAAATCCAAGTCCATTAGGTTCAGGGCTGCTCCCAAATCCACAAAAGCCTTGGCGGAAAATGTGGACAGGGAGCAGATCAGAGTAATTGCCAGAAGAAACTTAGGTTGAACACCACCCACAGAAAACGTGTGTACGAAACGTTTCTCTCGTTTAGGACAGACAGAAATAACATGCGAGGCATGTCCACAAAAAAAACACAGCTTATTACGCCTTCTGAACTCCTGACGTTGCTCCCTGGACAAAACTCTATCACATTGCATAGGTTCAGACACTTGTTCAACAGGTGGCAACACCTCTCGTGCAGTCCTGCGTTCACGTAAACGCCGATCAACCTGAATGGCTGACATAGAATCGTCAAGACCAGAGGGGACAGGAAATCCCACCATAGTATCTTTTACGGCTTCTGACAAACCCTTCCGAAAGAGAGCTGCCAAGGCATTATCTTTCCAGGTAGTAAGGACCGCCCACATTCAGAATTTTTGACAGTACAATTCTGCAGAATCTCCACCCTGGCTCAATGCCAACATGGTTTTTTCCGCCTGATCAATAGCATTAGGTTCGTCATACAACAACCCCAAGGCTTGAAAAAATGTGTTCACATTAGTCAGAATAGGATCATCTGGTTTCAAAGAAAACGCCCAATCCTGGGGATCGCCACACAGCAAAGAGATGACAATTTTAACCTGCTGCGTGGAGCTCCCTGACGAGTTAGGCTTCAAGGCAAAAAATAATTTACAATTATTTTTGAAATTCAAAAATTTAGACCGATCCCCAAAAAACACATCAGGAGTAGGGATCTTTGGTTCAGCAGCATGTGAATGAGCAAGGTAGGCGGAATTTCCCCGCACTTTCGCAGCGAGCTGCTCCACACGATCAGACAATTGCTTTATCTCCATTGAAAAAATTCCCCCTACGGCCTCAGAGATATAGAGGAAAACATATACACACTTTTTTTTTTTTTTACAATTCTTTCCTGCTATTGAGTACCCTAGGATATGCGGTATAGCGGGTGATTCTGTTATGAATGAGTCACCGTAGGAGGCAAAAACAGAAATACTAGCTAAGTCCAGAAAACCAGAGAAGTTGGCAGCTATCGGATTGCAGACGACGGTGAAGCAAGATGAAAAAACAATCACACAGATAGAAAGATAGGCTGAGCAAATGATGGGGCCCAAGCTAACTAAAAAGGACAGAAAAGAATAGCTGCTGTCTGCAATCCGCCAAAACCCTCTCAAAAACAAGAGCCAACAGACTGATAGGGAAAAAAGCCCTGAAGACGCTAGGCTTCAAAAAGACTATATCAGTACTCAGGTATTTTCTGAAGACAGAGCAAAAAGGAATTCAGCTCACCCAGCAGGGAAAGGCAGAAATCCAGAGAAACAAGGCAAAACAAAACCAAAACACAAATGCAAAAAGTAGAGCAGAAAACTTGGCTTTTGAGGAGCAGGAATCAGACTGGTCTCTAAGAATCCCTCAGAGTAATCACCCGCAAGGGAGAAGGGCGTCGGCTGCCTTATATCCAGTCAGCAATTCTAGTCACCCAGTCATCATCATTCTGCTCAGGTGCTTTGTAATCAGCCTCACTACCTTCCTTCACCAGAAGAGGGAGTTCATCAGACCTCAATGGTGAAGGGGAAAATGAACTCACAACAAAAGACACTGTCACTACCAACAAGGTTAAGACCAGCGGACAACATCTTATACCTACAATGAGATGGAATGGGGTGAGGAAGGCCCTAACCATAGGGAACGAGGGATGGGGGCACCTCCTGAACTTCAACCTTTGCCTGTCCGTACACTCCCCTAAACGCCCCAAGCGGATTCTTCCCCCAGCTGCTGTCACGCCCCTGGACCCTGCTTGTCACCTCACAAATCACTGGCTAGAGCACTGGCCGGCAAGGATGCTAGCATCACCACTGCAAATGATTCACAACACAGGGAGAGGGAAAACAACAAGACAGACAGATAGAGGGGCACTTAACAACTGTCTCTGCTGCAAAGCACCACACAGCAGAGCATAAGACACCAGGACCACAAACTCCATGAACACAGCGGATTCACTCCTGCAACCAGAGAGCTCTTTACTCCAGGCTTGGTCAATATAGATTACTCTAATACCGACAGTCAGCTGATGCGTCAGGTGACTATTTAAAGGATGATGGGAGTGGTCACCACCCACATCAGCTGACCAGCAATACAGCAGCTGCCAGCAAGGAAACTGACATTTAACCCTTGCTGGCCTGAAAAGAAAAAACTACATTTAAATTATAGCGGAACCAGAGCTGCCACAAATTCAAACATAAATCGTAACAGACGCTCTGGCGGTATGAGGATGCCCAAAACTCCCTACTGACATTCCTGCAAAGTCTTGAGCCTAAGGCTCAAGTTGGGACCTATGGAGAGCACCGACAACCCTTCCGTACAGTGCAAGGTGGGTGTGGAACCGTGTGAGAAAAACGTTGCGGATTTCTGGCATACTGTGGAGCCGAATTGGGTAGCCATGGGGCTGACAGGAGCATGAAGCATAGGGGTAATCCATGCTGAAAGCAATAACAGGAGTGAGATGTTATGCATGCAGGAAGCAAGTGACGGAGGGTGCTGTGCCTCATACTCCAGGTTAAAGATGGCTGTACTTGAACTGTTCAGTAAAGACGAACTTGTTAAAACGAACTGGGTGTCCCCTATTGATTGTGTGGCTGTTCCTGGATCCAGGACCGTGGAGACAGTGGAGGCCTGAGACCGAAACGTGAGTGAACTACACTGTACTTACAGAACATGGAAACTGGGACAACATTTATTTGCTGGGTGTCAGCGTGTGAAAGAACAACAACTCCTTGCCCATGACTATCGCCTTGCGTACCTTACACAAGAACAGTATATGGGCCCATCTTAGTGTCTGTGACAAAGCTGCTTGCTGCCGTTGGAGGTAGACGTGGGCTACTTTATCTCTGGGTCCCTGTGCAGTTGCACAGGATGCACCAATGGTATGTCCGCCTCTGCATCACTGACCCAATTAGGGCTCACGATCTAGATTCCCTATCACTATGTCTTTGGAAGGTGAGAGGAAACTGGGGAACCCAGAGGAAAACCACGGCAAACAGAGAGAGTACACAGCCTCCATGGGGATGTTGGTGTGTTGGTGAGATTTGAGCCCAGGACTCCAGCGCTGCAAAGCTACAATGGTAACCACCATCTGCACTGATGTTCCCTTATTCACACAATGTAGATATTTATTTGATCTGAATCCTTACAGGGTCATGATGACTACTTGACAAATAATACAAATTGTAGAGAGGAAACCTTCTCAGATGGCAGATGTAGGATTTCCTGCAGAATCAGGACTTCAGCCGGTAACGTCAAGAGATCATATCGTAGCTGAGATCACACTGTATATCTTGTATGTCACGTTTCCCGGATGGAAAGTGCGAGGTTCCTCAACAGCACGGAGTAGTTTATCCTCTAATAACGCTGTGGGCTGAAGCTCATCGTCATTTCCATGTGCACACAATGAACCCAATATATTTCTCCCTCTTCTGTATTTATGAATAATAAGGTTTATACGGCACAGCTGGATACTTTCTATGAAAATAAAGAGCTCCGAGAAAACGGATGACAATAAATAATGAACTAATATCTTATATGGTTTTCCAATGAATAAGGCACAATATATGGACACAGTAGGTGCACGGATGCTGCATGAAAAGCACAGATTTTTACAAGATCCTGCTCGTTTTACTGGAAATACAAGATGTCCCTCTGCCCCTCGTATGTTTATTGTGAGATAATAAACCTAAGTGCCTAACAATACACATCAATGGGGATTTCCGGTGACATTTCTGCTAATCTATCACATTATCATGTCAGAACATGACAGATATCCAGACATGAGTAATATAATCATTGATACATACTGTTCTCTCCACAAATAAGCTCAGCGGTAGTTAAAGGGATATTCCAGTTATCTCTTATAAATAATAACAGATCGGTCAGAGTCTGATCACTAATGCCCCAGCGATCGCCAGGATCGGGAACTTGTGTGCTCCAGTTAATGGAGCGGCAGTCAGACTGACAGCGCTCAATGGTCAGACTCCCACTGATATAGCGGGTAGGAGATAACTTGTCATGACGGGAATACCACTTTAAAGATTACGTATTTTTCGCTTTATAAGACTCATCTGATTAGAAGACTCACCTCAAAATTTGGTGAAGAAAAAGAAAAAAATTTTTTTAATGTTAAATGGAGGTATGTACCAATTATGATATACTTTCAAAGATTAAATTATTAAAAGTATTAGAAGTCACTATGGTGCAATGTGCTTTTTTAGGGTCACTGATCTCCTCGGTGGCAGCTAATCTCATGCTAATAGACAGTAGGCGAAATATTATCCCATATATACAACTTTCTCTCACCACTGTATTTTTACCCTCGAAAACATGCTCTTCGTTTTAATATACTTTCACCAACTTAGGGTGGTGTTCACATTAGTCATCCAGTAAAATATTCTATTTGGCTACTTCAAAGCTTAATCTGTTTTTGGGTAAAATTCCTGTTCGCTAGAAGGGGCAAAAGTGGAACACTGTTAAAAATGATGCAAAATGCTTGCACGACTTTTTTTTTTTTTTTTTTTTTTTAAACACCAGTTCTGGCCAGCTCTGCCAACTTTTTTCAAAGAGGAAGGAGCTTAGGCCGGGTTCACACTTGCGAGTGCAATGCACGAGTCTCTCACATCAATACCCGGCACTGCCGCTGGCACTTGGAAGTGGAGCTATGGCTGCATATCTTTCTATGTAGCTGAACGCCTCGGTCCAAACCGCCGGCGGCAGTGCCGGGTATTGATGCGCGAGTTTCTCGTATTGCAATCGCAAGTGTGACCCAGCCTTAGCCTGAAAGGGTCAAACTCCACAAATGATGCATACATTAAAGGAAGTCTGTTAGCACAGAATGCCTGATCAAACAAAGTACAGGCACTTGGTGCACCTCTGGCGTGGCCAAACACTTAGGTGCATCTACTTTCTCTATCACCTCACTACCTCTTCTTTGATTCCCACCATGAGCATTTGGTGCGTTTGTGATGCTATATTTCTGCTGCGTCAGAAACGCAACAACTTACAGTTCCAGCAAAGTGGATGGGATTTATAGAAATCTCATACCCGCTGTGCTTCGTTTTAACGCAGCGTAATCTGACCTGTTGTGCGTATTCCACATCTGCAGCATGTCAGCTTTTCTTATGGATGTGCTGGTTTTCCCCATAGACTTGCATTAGGTGGAGAAATTCCCAGGTAAAAAACACACATGCGGTTTTAGTTCATTTCCAAAGCAGAAATGCATCAAAAACACATGTAATCCGCACCTAAGTAAATCAATAAAGGTTTGTCAAAAACACATCCATGATGTATCAAAAACAAAGCAGCAGGACACACCAAAAAGACAAAAAAAGTAGAGTCAAAAACGCATGTTAAAAAAATGCACATAAAAGCAAAGAAAAACGCAAGTAACCCAATATAAATAATAGGGGCAGAAATTCTGCAACATCAAAAACTCATCATCGGAACATAGCCTAACAGCCCTGGCTTTAAAAAGCCAGAGAAGGGCCGATATGGACGAAAAGCTATTAGGTGGGAAGGTGCATGTAAACGTTTGAACACCCAAGGGTGCACCGAGCGCCTGTACTTGGCTTGAACAGTTCTGTGCTGACTGACTCATTTTAAGACAGAAATGATGTCCAATCCTGGTCTGGAGAACATTTTATACGGTGGAGAACAGAGGTGTAAAGATTCGCTAAATCCATTAGGAGGTGCACAAAGTGAATTTGGCAGCTCATACTCCAGTGCACCCTTCATGAACACTGGACTTCAAAGTTGATGGGCTGCAGCCTTCACAGCTCTCTTGGTCAGTGGCTACTGATAGGCTGTAGCACTCGCATGACATTGTCACATGAGCGCCGGTAGACACAGTGCTCACATTGCTGGATAGCGCTGGTCCAGAAGATATGTGTTTATTTGGGGGACTGCCGCATTTATGAAGTGGTTGTCGGGATCGGACACGCCTTCGCGTACCATGAAAGAGTAAGGACAGACATCTGGGCTTATTTTTGGACAGAATGAAAATGACCTGTAAAGATGGCGAAATCTGCAGCTCACCTTCTTGGTGTAACCCATTGCCTTCAGTATAGACAGATTGAGTGTTTCCAGTGAAGAAAGGACATCTTCATAATCTCCCATATGATTTGCAAAATAATCTGAAAAAATAGAATAACCGGTCAGAAATTGGCGGCGCACCAGTACAGTACTACAATGCAGAGCATCTGTCTTCATCTGTGGTTTGATGTTCTGTGTGGCTATTAAAGGTTTCTGTAATTCAGTATTCCATTATTGTATCCATTAAATGTCTCACTATGTACATCAGAACTGTGGCCGTCCAGCTGCTTTGGATACACAGACAAGACGGGAATACACATCTAAATAACAGTGCTCGCTATCATTAGCACAGAAGTAAAGTCTTAAAGTATATGTTTACCTTCCGGTACTAGTTTAAAAGGGTTGTCTCACCACGTCAAAAAAATACAAAGGAAGGGATGGGTTAAATATAGATAAAGTGATGCATATTCAACAGCCTGAACCCTCCCTGGCTCCAGCACAATGCACTCTGATGGTCTCCATCGGGACAGGAAATAATGTCTCCTTATTTGGTCAATTGACCGCTGAAACCCATGATTGGCTGCAGCGGTCAGATAAATGGACCACGCGTCATCAGAGTCACACATCTTCTTCCAATCACCTGACAACTGGAGTTGTTGACTTTTTCAAGTTGCTTCTTTCTTTACCCAATTAAGAGATCACCATGCATGTTTATGTTTTATGGGTCCCATCCCGGTTTATAGGATTGGTCATCCAGAGCCAAAAAACAAAGAAAGGGCATCTCAAACATTTACCACCTGTCCACAGAACAGTGGATAAAAGTATAATTGCTGGGGCACTTCCCGGGGATCACCACAATAAGGGTCTCAATATTATTTGTGAATGGAGCCGTGGTGTGCATGTGTGACCACCACACCATTTCTATCTATTTTATGTACACGACCATTTTTATAGACCAAAACAAATAAAAGAAGTGGGGGTCATGTATGTGTACCATCGTCCATTCATATATTCATGGGACCTTAGGATTCCCGATGTCCTCAAAGCTGGAGGTCCCCCAGCAATCATACACTTTCCTCCTTTCCCCTGGATAGGTGATGAATGTTGTTGATGGGATAACCTTCTCCACCAGATTTTTGCATACAACTACTCATGGCTTTATATTTTGGGGGAAATTTTTAGATGTTTAGGGGAAAATGCTCTATACTGGTCTTTCAATAGATCATAAGGGGGATCTTACCACAAAGTTCTCTAGTATCCACATTACTGCAGCACAAGAAAAGGAATGAAGGAAAAGAACAGAGTTAGAGAAAAGAAAGCATTGGACTGTGCATGCAATATTAGCCATCAGTACTAGACATTCATCATAAAAGGGTATTCCAATCTCAGATATTAATGTACCCTGCAGATCAGCTCCTATTTACTTCAGAAGGAGCAGATGTACCGCACACAGGAGCGTCCACTAACAGTGTTCTGCTCCGTTCCATCTGGCCTCTGCTGGAGCTGGCAACAGCTGATCGGTGGGGGTGCCGGGAATCAAAACGCCAATGATGAGATATTGGTGACCCAACGAGACGTCATCAGTACTAAAGTAAAGTAGTAAACTAAATTTTACAGTTACTATATTTCTCTCCTCTTGCACCCTTGGTCACTTTCTATTTTCTTTTACAATCCTTTTTTCTGTTTTCTTCCACCTAAAATATGACTACTGAATGGCACCCCACGAGACAAGTACCAATTTAGAGGTACTATTTATTTTCTTCTCCATTAATGGGGTTATCTGACCACGTTAATCGCCGATACACAGGATAGGCAAGAAATGGAAGATTGGGATTGAATTGCTGAGACCTCCACCAATCACAATAATAGGGTCCCGTGGTAATAATACATGATGACTATCACATATGTACAACAATCTCATAGACCCACAAAAGTGAACGCAGTAGTGGTCATGCATGGGGTTTCCTGGGATCCTTGGGGGTCCCACAAGTCAGATTACCACAGGTTACACATTTATCCCCTATCCTGTAGCTAGCTGGTGAATGTTGTTGGTGGGATAACTCCTGAACTGAACTCCGAATTGTTCCCAGAATACAGTGTATTGTGGGAAGCAAGATGACAATTACGCAGACACCAACAATGTATATAGACAACCATTTTGTGTGCAAGCAACAGAATAATAAAGAACTCGGATGTGAACGGGAGAATTACTATACTTTCCAAATTCTAGAACAGAATTCATACAGCTACATAGACTCCTAATACTCGGCAATTTAAACAGTGAAATGAGGATGATACTGGAGATACGTCTTTCAACAAAAGGCCCACGAACAGCGTAATGTAACAGCTCCGCCAGGAAAGGCTGGAGAGAGACTTGTCGGACTGGCGCCTTGACAGCGACGAGGAAAATAAACCTCTGTCTGTAGATTGCAGAAATAATTACAATGAGTGCAAAGAAGAGATATTGGAAAAATAATTGGATGTCTGCCTAGTTAATTACAGTAGAACCAAAGAGGTACTACCTGTGCCCATTCACCTGTCCTCTGGCAAATCCAATTACTCTAAGTCAGCCAAAAACAGAAGCAAAGCCAAGGAAGCAATGATGTCTCCTCTGAAAACACCTCTAAAACACTGCTATACCAATATGGACTTATGGGACCAGGAGGAATGAGTTAACCCCCACAACCGGCACTGAAATTCCTCTCCCAGAAGGTGCGCCTTGTCTGACTACACGGCCTGAAAATTAAATTAAAATCTATGATGTGAAGGGATGTTAATTACTTTGCAAATGAGAATAACTGGAGATAGAGAGGAACACTTGAAACACAAGACTGGATGATTTACAATGTGACCGCCGAGAATTGCTACGGTCACATAGTCACTGTATAGTCTGTGTGTACTGGGAGTAGTAGTCTATGGGAACACAAAACGCTACCACTTATGTGTCAGGTAGATGGCGTCAGCTGCAGTTCCCGCTGCAGTCAGGCGGCTAAGCATGCCACCGTGCAAGGAAAAATCCCATTAAGCCATCACTTTATAAGATGGGAAACCCTGTTAATAACCTCCATGGCAATAAATCATCAACAGAGTAGCCTTCTGGATAATCAGAGAAAAAAAATTGTGCCCTGGTTGGTGATCTTGTACTTCCTATGCTTGTCTTGTTACAGGGGTACTGCGCTATGGACAATTTCTACTTATTAGAAGAGTTCCTTTGACAAAAAGCAGATCATAAAGCATCCCAATAGTGGGATCCAGCAGTCAGCTAGTCTGTCAGAAAATGTGAAGGTAACCACAGGAATATAAGAGTTATTCCCAAAGGAGAAGGTTATTCTTATTCTTTGCTTTGGACAGGGAATAACTTGCTCATTGCTATGTGTCTGACTACTGAGATCCCTAGGGATCCGAAGATTAAGACTCTTACACCCTGAAGACACCGCTCTGAAGCCCTAATTTCAGTGGAGTGAAGGTGTGCATGCTCAAATAGAGCAGAGGCCAAGAATTTACACGTCTGCTCTACTCAAGACAGGACTATGCAGTCCCATTCTCAAGGGTTTCTAAAGCTCCATTCTCTGGATCGCTGAAGGTCCCACCGTTCAGTCCCTGAACGATCAACAAGTTATCTCCTATCTTAAGAAGATAGCGTATAAGTAGGTGTGGCGCCCCTGAGGCTTCAGTCGCCACAGAGGTACTGCACCTTCTCCTAAGGTGTAGTGCCCCACCATCCAGGTAAGGTGGGAACTCCTGACCACGCTCCACACCTGCATTCCACACACAGGATAGTTCAGTGGGGCCAACTAACAGCTTCAGGCTGGGGGTTAGCAGAGCACCCCTCGTGGAACCCTGCTTCGTAACACGAGATGTGCTGAGAGGCGGGTGGAGTGAGATGATATAAAAGAAAGGGAAGAGTGAGAGTTAGGGGTTGTTGGTTAGAGGAGAGAGACGAGAGAAGATGGGTGTCTGAGGGACGTGCTGCAGCAGGTCCCAGTGATGTGGGCTGCTGGCACGAGAAAGACCAGAGAAAGAGACTGATAAGATTGATAACCTAACCTTCCATAAGAGAGATAGAACAGATCGGAACGAAGGAGAATTGAAGGACGGTGGGAAGCTGGTTGAAGAAAGATAGAGAACCCTTCCAGTCCAGAAAGCGCAAAGGCCGGGGCCCGGTCCCCGAGGTTGATTGGATCTTTATGTCCAGCAACAGACACCGGAGAATTAGTGACCCGCTAACGCCTTGCTCCCATCATAGACTTGGGACACAACAGCAACTGAATAGAGAGCTGGGACACAGTGAGGAGTCCCCAAAGCAGGCTACAGCTGTCTGTCATACAAGTAAAGACTAGGAACACCTAGAGAGAGGCATTCCAGGGTAACTAAGTACTGGAGTGCTTCGCACCTGAAGGCGCATTGGAGGAGTCGTTCAGTGAAGGTACATATTGGCGGAGTGTGGAAGGGAGAATCCTATCTGACCTGGAGGTTGGCTGGAGCCCTGACCTGGAGAACACAGTGCTGAGGCGGGCAGTTGTGTGAACTGCAAACAGTGAGTAAAGCTTTGGAACCACATACTCTGGTGTCCTCCAGTTATTCCAGCACCACTACACCTGGGTAACAACATCTATACCATCCTGTGCCTCTCCTCATCCATTGCACCTACACTGCCCTGGGACTACAGCTCCACCTGTGGGGAGCTACACCATCTTTGCTGCACCACACCATCAGTCCCAGCGGATCTGCATGCAGCGTTGGCTCAACACCTTACTTGCCAATCACCACGGGTGGCGTTATGAACTATTCAAATAAACTATTACTCCATTGACATCACCGCCATTGATATTGGGTGCCCAGGGCCACGGACCGGGTCACTGCTGCTGTGACACACATTCCCCCTGACACCGGCCCGGTACCGAGTACCCCGCTGCCCTGGGTGTGAGAGGGCGACCAATAGGTTTTTGGGAATAACTCTTAAAGCATTACACAGTGCCTGGTGAAATCAATGGCTGTGTAATCCAGGACAAGACACGTCTTCCAGAGTGACAGTCAATGTGCCAGCTCTGGCCTTCCCTAATACACATAGGTCTATGGGTTATTTAAAAGTACGGTCTGGTTTAGATAGTTGGTAGGAAAGAAACCCTACACAATCCCTACCGCCTATAGATTGCAATGAACACACTGTAATACTTTGCTTTTCTAGTGGTGTAGGGATGAAGACTATTGAGGTCTGCAGATTACAACTGACAGCTGGAGGTCTCCAGAATGAGATACTATATTATGATCTTAATTCTAAAGGTTTTTCTAATATCATGGGATTATCAAATATGAACAACCATTTATATAGAAATACAGAGATATTGGAGTCAGTATAGTGACAGAATTAATCGAACCCAATGAATATCTTTCCTATACAGATGGATTACATATGTGACTCTATTACTACAAAACGACACCTCAATCATCCATGTAATTGTCAATCAAAAGATGTGAACATCTATATGTATTATCATATTGTCCATATTGATTCTGACCCACATATCTTCCCTTCTGTATGCTGGCTCAGAAAAGGCTGCACGAATAACGTATGAAAATAACAAAATAACAGAATACCAACGCCCCAGAATCACACTAGTGTCACCCTCTACATCCTAAAATGCATGGTGTGGATGAAAGGAGACATCACTGGAAGTGCACTTCTGTGCAAGTGTCACAGACCACACTCGTGTTTAATGGATTTACAATCAAAACAGCCAATAAAGGGATTTTCGAGGCTCCAGTAAATTTCTACAGTCACTCTATGCGACTGTAGATTAACGAATCCAGACAGTGTGCATTATGCACACTATCAGGATTTCGCTATGGTGCTTGCTCATGATTTGCATACTTGTGATCTAATGCCAAACACCAACTTTTCCTGCCTACATTCAATATTCCCTTGAGAGAAGTGGATAAGTAGGTAGTCAGCCCATGACCGCTTAATACACTTGCACTGAGCAAGGCTGTGCACGTTTAGTCGTCTTGTGACCCCATCTATGCAAATTGCATACTTGCAGTCATGCACCCGCTACTTCTGGTGCCAGAGAATCCTCACAGTGTACAGTGCGCTACTGTGAGGTTTCGCAAGTGTGACTGCCAACTTCTAACCTCAGGCCAGATAAACACTTTAAGATGACTTTCTACAGAAGAAGACACCTTGCTGTGTCCAGTATGCTGTAGGATAAGAGAAAACAAAGTCCTGCCTTTTGGGTGGGTGGCTCTTCTTCATCAGCATTCCATCATGACTATAGGAGCATAAATGTCCTTTCCCCAATCTCCCAGCATGCATTGCTATTGTTTTTATACACTAGTTTGCCAGCCCAAAACAGAAATCATCGCTCTCTCTTCTGCCTATATGCAGTTTGACAGACAGGAGAGCAGGAGCAGAGAGATAAGTTCCATCAGCACTATTGGAGCTGAAGATTCCTCTTAACGCCCATCAAGAGCTGCTTCTATATACATGGATTTGCCAACCCTGAACAGAAATTCTTCTTCTCTGTCCTGACTATATGCAGTTTGACAGACAGGAGAGCAGGAGCAGAGAGATAAATTCCATCAGCTGTATAGGGGCCGAAGCTGCTTCTTAACTCCCAGCCTGTACTGCTTCTTGCCATTACCACTGATTTGTCAGCCCTGAATAGAAGTTTGACCTCTCTGTCCTGACTATATGCAGCTTGACAGACAGGAGAGCAGGAGCAGTGACAAAAGATCCACCCACACATACTGTAATCGATATCTCCGTCTGTTAGGGATGGATTACATTTGACAAACGGCAATGGATCCCAAGTTAGATACATCGGAGACATTAGTGGTTGGGACTATGGAGAAATTTGCAGCTGAAATGTTATTTAACATAAAGTACACTGCAATTTTGTTATTTAAAGTATGTACTATGTAATAACCATTTGGGATGTGCAGAAATTTAATTATACCATGTTTGAATAGTAAATTCATCAGCAAACAAAAGTCTTCCGACAGCTCCGCTGCTTATCACAGCATTCCAATGATTAAAGGGCACATCATGTTATTAGGATATTACTACTCATACTATTCTCTGGTTTTCTTCCAAGCAGCTGATACTTCCTTTTAAAGTATGCGCAGGCTATCTGAAAAGGGAATAATATGGAAATATTAAGGGATTAACAGTCTAATGTTCTGTATACTTTCCCCTTTGCCATGCTAACCCGGTTTACAGATTAACGCAATACAAAATATTACATATAAAAAGCCACTGTGAATCAGCTTTTCTGAAAAATAAAAACATGATGCGCAGCAGATTGAGCAGACTTCCCAAGAGTGAAATCCTTCCTGTGAGTATATAGGACAGCTACGCAGATAAAAGTTAATGGGATTCGGAGTGAAGAGCCCTCCAGAAGGAGCAGATAATAGGTTCCTGGATACACGCATGGGGAAAGGGATGATAACAGCACGGCTCTGGACGTTAATTTGCATCTCCGCCGTACTGCGTCCCTCTACCTAAGAGGTCACCAAATGCAATTTAATTTCAGAGCCCACACACTTAAGACATCTTATAACTTCTTAGATGCTATTGAGATATCTTGTTGAAAAGTTATCGCCTGATAATATCACAGACTTTTTCTGCCTATTGCTGTACTTTTATTTTAGCCAGAAAATATATTTCCTCTGCAAAATCCATTAAGGTAGGGGCTTGTAGAGGAAGACAATACCCCTGTTTCATCATCGTAGGCCAGCTTCCTTCTGATACACGTCCTTCAAATTGTCCAACTAACAGTGGCGCAACGGGAAGTTTGTAGGCCCCAATAAAAAAAAAATCTCCAACAGGGTCCCCAACTATCAAAGGTTTGTAATAGCAATAGTCTTTTATATGGGCCAAATGGACCTTTAGGGACCCCTAGGCTTCACTGCCCAGACGTAATTACCAACACTGCACCTAATATAATTACATCTCTACCAACTTCCATCATTCATCTAAGTAGTAGGTTACTTAAAGAAGCCGTCCCATCAAAGTTATTATCCTCTAATAGGGACCTATTACAAGAAAAAATGCCATTAGACTGGAGATATGGGGCTAATCTTCAGGTTAATGGAAAAGAGGAGAATTAACAGGGTAGAAGCAGGAGTGCAAGTTTATATACATGGGACCATTATGATGCCAACCACCCTATGAGGTATGCAAGACCTTTAACACCGCCCACAGCCAGGTCAATCAAGGGAGAGCATGAGACCGAGTCACTCCTCGATGATGCAAAGTCAACTTCCAGAGACCAGAAGTTTACGTGACACCACCGGTCGTCAGCGGCAGCTGCAGCCGGGGGTCATGTTAACTGGACTGAGCAAGCAGCAATAGCGTCTCTCCGAGGCAAATATGTCAACATAATGTATTTGCAAAAATACTTATTTGAAAGGTTTAAATTGATGTGCACAATTGTACATTGTAGTGAAGAACCCTCTATGAACTCTGAGCTTTTGTTCCATTCATAAATTTTCTACTGGATCTGGCAAGCCCACAAAGGCCGTGGGGTACTCGGAACCGGGTTGGACAGTTCTTTGGGGGAAGTCACAGGGCCGTGACTCGACTCTGTGGCCCTGGATGTGCCGTAAACTGGGGATTATGTATATGGGATTTAACGTGACGCCACCTGTGGTGTTCGGCAACAGATGGCCGACGCTGCTAAAGGAGACCACTGGGGCTGATGGTGATGCAGTTGGGATGGTTCTGCTCCCCACAGGTGGAGCAGGGTCCCAGGGCTACTGGTTCTGTTTGTCAGGCTTCCTGTACCTTGTGCTGCAGGACTCAGGGCGCAAGAGATCACTGGAGGACACAAGGGCTGTAGTTTTCTTTTCCTTTACTTGGTTGATAGTACAGACCGGGGCACTGGTAACAGATCATAATGTAGAGCCAGGCAGCAATTTTGGATACACCTGACCAGGTAAAAACGGAGCCCTTCCTTCTGCGCTGTCCTCCCTTTTTCCTCACTGCCTAACAGCTCACCCTCCTGCTGCTGTTTTTAAAAACAAACCGTTGCCCGCAGGCAGCTTGAGCCTATCACAGGTGCCGCTCCTTTGTGTCAGCTCCAGGCTCTGGTATGCTGCTGTACCACCGGGTATTAGATCGGGCCAGGAGACCTGCAGTCCCCAGCCCTCCGGATTTAGCTGCTGGGACTTCAGTAAATGCGCAACTACGGACTCCAGTATCCAGTTCCTAGTGCTCAGCTCTGGGGCGAGTTTAATCATAGCTCCACTCCCCAGGTTCTGCTCGACTTCTCGCCTACTGACGCCTGGTAAGGGGACCCCTCCTTGCTTCCAGGCATGACATCACTCCCTGTGAGGGAGCCAATGCCACTGTGGCAACTGGACTCCTGGGGTGCCACAGATCCAGGTCCGGTGATTGGTTGTGCCATTGTAAAAGCTTTATTTTGCTTCTCTGAAACCAATTGAGAGTTTCCTTGCTTGTGTGTTTGGGATCATTGTTTGATGAAATGTCCATCCTTGTTTCATCTTCATCATACTGGTAGTTAGAAGCAGATATTTATCAAGAATGTCTTAGTATATTTGTCCAATCATCCATCAACGACATAACGTTTGTCTGTTGTTGTATGCTAAAAAACAGCCCCACAGAATGGTGTTCCCATCTCCAAACTTTACTGTTGGTATGATATTTCTAGGATGCTATGCAGTGCCTTTTGCCTGCAAACATGGTGTGGCAGCCAAAGAGTTCAATTTTGGTCTGATCGGACCGGATTATATTCTCCCAGTATTTCATAGGCTTGTCTAAAAGCAAACTTCAAATGTGATTGAACATGCTTTTTGTTCAGTAATGGAGTAAAGGTATTTTTGACTAACTGGCAGAATTACTTTCTAATTACTGATAGTTTTCAGCTGTTGTCATGACGTTTCATGGCTTTTTGCACCTCGCCATGTATTCAATACTTTTTCCCTGTATCATTTCTCATTATTACACTTGACTTACTTTATGGACATGTATGGTTTGATTTCTTTGACTGTGTGGATTGGATGAGTGGTTACAGGCATCTGGTGAGAATTTCATGTCAATAGCACCTTTATAAATATATTTAATTAGAAAATTGGTGAGGTGTTCAATACTTTATTCACCCCTGTATGTATAGTTGAAGGATAGCTGCCACTTTAATTTTTATTACATAAATCAATAGTTCACATGAAAATAGGAAACTCTGTAATATACAATGCTGAAAAAAATAGAGTGAACCATAAAATGCAGCATCCTAGATATCACTGAATGAAATATTCCATTAGAAAATCTTTATTCATTACAGAGTGTAATGCGTTGAGAACAATAAAGTATAAAAATGATCCAACTTCAGTGGAAATGCCTCAAGACAAGGAAATGATGCCCAGTAGTGTGTGGCTTCCACGTGTCTTGGCATGGTCCTGATGAGGCAGCGGATGTTCTCTTGAGGAGTCTCCTCCCAGATGTGGATTAAAGCATCAGTCAACTTCTGAACAGTTAGTGGTGTTGGTGGATGGAATGAGACAAGATGTTCCAGATGTGCTCAATTGAATTCAGGTCTAGGAAACGGGCAGGCCAGTCCATAGCATCAATACCTTCATCATGCAGGAACTGCTAAAGCACTTCAGCCACATGAGACCTAGCATTCTCATGCATCAGAAGGAACCCATGGCCTGGTGCACCTGTATATCGTCTCACAATGGGTCTGAGGATCTCATCCTGGTACCTAACGACAGTCAGGATCCCTCTGGCTAACACATGGAGGGCTGTGTGGCCCTCCAAAGAAATGCCTCACCACACCATTTTCTAACTTGCTGAAAAACACCAAAGTAAACCAGTTCAAAGGGTGCCAAAAATACTCCCTTTCGGCACTTTTTGAGTGAATGGGCTTCTCTGAATACTTTCGGCATATGTACCAGAAGTTTTCCAAGTTAGGGTATAAACAATGTAATTCACAATGACATTCACCAGCCAACTTATCATTGTACTATATTCAGACAAGGCAGGCATACTGTATATCAAAAAGTTTAAGAGCAAGAAGGTAAATTAAGCAACATCTAGCTTGCTTGGGCTTCCATGCTTCCTCAGGAGCACAGCCATGCGAAACAGTTGCCACCTTGTTTTTCCTTGTATCTTAACCCTCCATTTTATGTCTGCTTGGTCTTACTAGTGTCCCTTTCTTATTTCCATATACCACAAATGATGATGAGCACCAAACAGGTTTGGCGTGATCCCCTTGTCTTTAACAGCAGTACTTGTAGAGCACTGCCGACCAATCCCTGTGTTTACCAATCACTGTCATCAGAACATGCGATAACAAGTGGTCTTTCTGAGAGATTTCACTTGTAGTACTGAAACACAGGTGGCATCTGAAGTGCGTAGTGATTGAGACCTATAAATACTGAGCTCTCCAGCAAAGTTTAAAGAATTTTTTTATAAGGACAACCAACTGTCTATATGTGACCATATGGATATTATTGTAGGGGAGGGAGTATCATTGACTATAAGAGTGGCTGCAGTTCTAGAAGACCTAATACTTCACACTCGACCTTGGAAATCAAGGTCCCAGAGTCTGGAGGATGAGTGGAGAGGCCACAATTCAAGATACTTGAGGTCTAGTGTGAAGTTTCCACAATCAGTGATGGTTTGGGGAGCCATTTCATCTACTGGTGTAGGTCCACTGTGTTTTATCAAGACCAAAGTCAGCGCAGCCGTCTACCAGGAAATTTTAGAGCACTTCATGATTCCCTCTGCCGACAAGCTTTTTGGAGATGGAAATTTAATTCTCCAGCAGGACTTGGCATCTGTCCACACTGCCAAAAGTACCAATACCTGGTGTAAAAAGAACAGTATCACTGGGCTTGATTGGCCAGCAAACTCGCCTGACCTTAACCCCATAGAGAATCTATGGGATACTGTCAAGAGGAAGATGAGGGACAACAGACCCAACAATGCAGATGAGCTGAAGGCTGCTATCAAAGCAACCTGGGCTTCCATAACACCTCAGCAGTGCCGCAGACTGATCGCCTCCATGCCACACTGCATTCTTGCAGTAACTGATGCAAAAGGAGCCCCGACCAAGTATTGAGTGCATTTACTGAACATACATTTCAGTAGGCCAACATTTCAGATTTTAAAATCATTTTTTCAAGCTGGTGTTATAAAGTATTCTAATTGACTGAGATAATGACTTTTGGGTTTTCATTGGCTGTAAGCCATAATCATCAACATTAACAGAAATAAACACTGAAAATAGATCACTCTGTTTCTAATATATGAGTTTTACTTTTTGTATTGAAGAACTAAAATAAATTAACTTTTTGATGATATTCTAATTTAGTGAGATTCACCTGTATCTTGAGACTGGGACACTGTTGTGCACAGCTGTCAGGGGAGAGCAGAGCCTTAATACAAAAGGAATAGAAAGTATAGAGAGCTGTAATGTGCATCCTCCTCACCTATGATGTTTGCTTGTGATAGGATGGTTCCTGTTCTGATGATAGGGAACAGCATTGTAATGCAGCTGCTTTGCAGGTATGTGTAGACTCCACTAGGGGGTGTTGGTGAGAAAAGAGAGGTCGCATCTGCAGCACAGTGCAGCTGCACAGCGCCACTAGGTGGCGATAGAGAGTGGTCAAAACGAGACAAGTACGTAACGGTCAGTAAGCTTAGTTTTTAAAGGGGAAAACAGAATTTGTGGTCAAAAACAAGCCAAGGGTCCTAACCAGACAGAAGCAGAAGTATCAGAGACGTGAGAGAGAGTGATGTCAGAGTGCAAGCCGAGTCATACAAGGAGGGGAATACACACGAGAGTAACACTAAGTCAGGTACAAGGAACAGGTCAGACACAAGTACGGGAAGCCAGAGGCAGAAGGAACACTGGATTATAACGGATCAGCTGCTCAAGCCAAGGACCAAAGCTATCACTGACACAGGCTTCCAAGCAAGAGCACCAAGAAATAGCCATCCCCAAACCAAAGAGAGGCAGAAATAGTTAACCCCGCCATGACCAGGCCAGAAAAGGAAAAGCAGAAAGCAAAACCTGACCTGGGTCATTACAGGCATCTATTCAGAATTTATTCCATATGCTCTGGATATTCCCTGTAAAGAGAATTTGCCAGATGAAAGTGGCTGTTTTTGGTTGCTCGTTTATCCTGCTGTACTTCTGAGCATGTTGGTTTTTATTTGGTCTTAATCAGTCATACGATTTCAGAGATATGGACTTTTATATTTAGTGATGATTTTGATGGCCTTTTCAAAGGGGCGTGGCGCACAGGATTCTCTGTGGGTGTGTCTCTATGCTCTAATTACCGCGTGAGCCACACCCCATTGCAAAGACAATAAAAATTTACAATAAATTAAAAGGCCAATATCTCTGCAACAGGATGACCGATTTAGATAATAACAAAAAAGGCATACTCAGTGGAGTAGCGGGAATAAAAGAAGGCCAAAAACTGACAACTTTTGACCTGGTGACTGGTTCTCTTTAAAACCCTCAATTAACTTGAATGCAACTTAAAAAAGACCTCTCAGCTGCAAAATCAACTTCAATGAATTATATTTAGTAAAAAAAAAAAAGCTATACCATATCACAAGTCTAACATTATATTCAACAACGGGCAAAGGAGGATTAAAGTGGAGTATAAATCATTTCGAGCAAACATCTTTGCAACAAATCCTGTGATGAGCGGATTCAGCGGCTCCACATGTACAGAGGCAAGGGAAGGTCACAGCAGCTAGCACGGACCACGCCGCTAAATATCTGGTATTATAAAGACGACTTATGTGACTACGGCGTACTACATCGCAGACGCGCTGCCAAAAGCTTCACTGCACAGGGCAGGAGAACCCAAGGGAACGGATTTCTTGGATTTAATTTTCTTTGTTTATTTTGGGTGGATGGAAACAGACTGTTTTCTCAGCTTCGGGTTATTAAACATCTCATATGGATTCATTCTGCGCCGTTCCTATGGCAACCAATATATCGACAGGTCTGCAATGTACCCATCGAAACTTCACAGCGCAGATATATATATAGGAAGTTCTTGGGGCTATACTCCGCATCTACAGTATTTGGCATTTTCTAGACTTTGGATACTTACAGTTTAATGGCACCTAAAAAATACATTATTATGGCTACATTCACATGACCGCATTTTCGGTTCAAGTACTGTATGTGGAAAAAACTGCAGTCAAACCAATGGTATTCAAAAGTGCTGGCCAGATTATTTTTTTTTTTTTTCTATCTGGAGTGAACGTCAGCTTGAAAAAATGTAAAAAAAAAAAAAATCACAGTATATGTTGTCTCTTCCGTATTTTGGATGAGACTCGCCTATTCAAGTCTAAAAGTGCGCAAAACAACTCAAATCCCACACAGATCGTCTGTATTGCATCTGATTTTTACGGATACATTGCCATTATTAGTATAATAAACTATTTTTGGTCTTTTACATTTTATTCACTGCTGATGAATAAAAACGGATGCCATACGGAAGGAACATGGATGATAGAACAGATGAAAAATCATCCTTTTTTTCTGGAAGAAAAAGAGAGGATTTTTTCTTACATGCCTGTGGGAACTTAACCTTGTAGAGGAACTGTCACCCGGTCAAAAATGGCCAGATGTTGCTTTTATTTCATTCCTGCTGATCTTCTGAGTATTGTATTTTCTCAGATTCTGATGTATGATTCCAGGGATCTGGCTTGTTTTTGGGTACTAAGTTTTATAAATTTTACCAAAGAGAGTTGCTCACTGGGTAAAATAGAGCAGACTAAAGACATACACAAAGAGTCCTGCGAGCTACACCCTCTTGGTAGTTGGTAAGTGAGGCTATGGATATATATTATATTTTATTACGGTATGAAACCTAAAACGTTTCGAGATAGATTCCCTTCAGATAAAAAAGAGCAAAACCTTTTTTTTTACTGACCCCAAGGATTGTTACCCAAGGTTTTTGTTATCCATAACCTCATTAGCCAACCGATTGGATTTATCGTCTGTAGGGCTTCCTTCCAGTGATCTTCTGCCTTGATGTCCGCTGCTGGTCTCCAAATTAATACAGCAAGCCTTTATTGCTGAGATACACAACTCTACGTTTTAACTTACAACTTTGTGACTACTGTATGTTACACTATGTGGGGCACTGGAATTTTTTTTTTAGCTTTTTATTCCCGCTCTCTTGGCAAAGATCATAAAAAGCCCATATCAATGGAACAAAATTGCAGATTTTATAAAAATTTTAAAAATAAAGAAAACAAAAAAACGATACCTTGGAAGCAGCAGTAATAAGAACAAAAAATAGCCACTTCCAAACCGGTGACAGACCCTCTTCAAAAAGTTGACAAGGGGGGCAGCAAACTGATACTTTTGTGAAACTACAACTTCCAACTTGCCCTGATGCAGGTGGCTCTTAAGGAATACTGGGAGTTTTGGTTTCCTGACATCTCCTGGAGTGCCAGGGGTTGCCATCTCCTGGAGTGGTCTAAGGGGTACACAGAAATCTAATAGAGAATTGTCAGTACAAGCTTACAATCAATTAGAAAAAATAACACTTTAAGCAAAAATTGTTAATTATCCTAGACGTCCCTTTCTGTAGACAGCTGTGGCAGAATTTTCAGATCAATTTAATTGCATCAAATCAAGCATAGGAGGCGAGCACCAGCACCGGAATCACTCAGTGTGATTAAAGCGGACTCCCGTGTGGACAGTAGGAATGTGTATGGGACCTGCTATTCGCGAGTGTGGATAACAGACAGATCATCGAAATCAGGTCACTTTCGGCCTGCTTCCTCTGAAATCCTATTTTTATCCTGAAGGCAGCAGCTTTTAGACATGGGCATCTGCACACAGGCTTCCTGCACTCGTCGATTCTATGATGATGATATCTAACGGTTGGGGCTCGCTATAGTTGGTGCTGAAGGCTAATGTCTGCCCCACGACTGCTTCACGTTGTCTCAATCACAACATAAGACATTTCTCCATGGTAGTAAAGTTGTGTCTACACTGATTTACGCCCTTTTATCCCCAAAATTAACCAGTTTGGGGGAGATTTATCAAAACTTAGACTAGACCTTTATAAAGGGTTATCCACTAATCGGACAACCCCTTCTCGATCCTCGTGTTTCCCCCTTGTAAAATATTTCACTCCCTGGACCCCTCCGATGCTTTACTAGAGGTGTCGACACTGGCTCTCCTGCAGATCTCGTAGCTTTGTTATATCACGAGATCCCTGATGCCAATTGGCGCTAGCTTCACTCTCCCCGCCTTCAGACAGATCACGGAGGAAATGAGGGAGCAGCTCTCACTTTCTCTGGATGCATTCTACAATTTTGACATACGTTTTGGCACACATTTAGGCTACGTTCACACGTAGCGGATCTCTCGCAGAAATTACCGTGAGAATTCCGAATTCCATTCCGCGGGAAAATCGCATTTTAAATTCCAGCGGAAAAAATAGCATTTTGCAAGCATCTTTAGCTTGCAGAATTGCTAGCGTTTTCCAAGCGATCTGTAGCATCGCTTGGAGAACTGATTGACAGGTTGGTCACACTCATCAAACATAGTGTTGGACGAGTGTGACCAACTTTTTACTATTGAGGCTGCCTATGCGGCTTCAATAGTAAAAGATGGGATGTAAAAAAGGATGTAAAAAAATAATATATATATACATCCGTTCTCGCGGGATCGCGACGTCTCCTGGTCATTCGCTATGACGTCGCGCGAATGACCGCGAGACTTCACGATCCCGCGAGAACGGACATTATCGCTCGCAAAGGACTACTGAGACCGGGGTCTCCTCTCCTCCGGACCGTGGGTACCATCCGCAAATGTTCAGCTTACATTTTGCATGGTGTGCACAGCCACATGCGAAAAGTAAGCAGAACAATGCATTCCTATGGGTGCGGGATCACCGCGATTCCGCTAAATTAATGAGCATGCTGCGTTTTTTACCGCGAAGCGATTCTGCCGTGGTAAAAACCGCAGCATTAGCACAGCATTGCGGAATCCCATAGGAATGCATGGGATGCTTATTTTTCGCGGCTGAAAACGCGAAAAAAACACCACGTGTGAACATAGCCTTAAGCATCTTTATCAAGTTGTTCTAAAAGAAAAGGTCTTGCCACAATGTTGTCAGAATGTTTTAAACACTTAAATATGGTGCAAGTCACTAAAAGCAGTTTTATTTTTTGGCACAAATTGCACACAATCCTGAGGAGTTTTTTAGTTTATCTATTGAAGAACATCCTTTCTGATAGATGCAACAGTTGGTCATGTCTTAGGGTTCGCTTCCACAATCCAACCAGAGGCAGTTTAAAGTTGCCGAAAGGCGGACAATTAATAGCCAGTTTAGTCAGACCTAGCTAAACAATTCAGTTCACATAAAGACACTATTGTTCTCGGCACTGCCCTGCCCCACCAAAAATGATGATCTTTTATGCTGCACAAATGATCATTTCACACCTGATAAACATTCATCAAGTGATCGGCAGCTTCATGACACTGGAAGATTATTGTGAATCGAGTGTGTGGCACCCCTGAGGGTTCAGTCACCACAGAGCTACTGCACCTCACCCAGAGGTGTGGACCCCACTCTCAGGTAAGGAGGGGGCACCTCAAAGGACTCTAACACCTGCAACCAACACACACCCCATAGCAGCAGGGCACCGTGGATGTACCCTATGGGAGGAGGATCTCAACCCTGCCTGGGTAGTAAAGGGTGTTGGGAGGTGGGTGGAGCTAGTAAGAAGAGAGTGGGAGAGGACAGTGCAGTTCAGGGAGAACGTGAGGAGCAAGTGAAAGTAACAGACGTGTGGTGAAGCAGCTCCCTGTCAGGAGGAGCTGCAGAAAGGAAAGAGGCAGAAGGAAGCTCCTGAAGAGGAGAAGGGATCCTACAGGCACAGCGCAGCGACCATACTGCCTGTGGGGCTCGTCCCATGCTGATTAATGTTGGCTGGAGGGATCAGGTCGCAGTGGGGTACCGGCCCCCTAATCCAGTGGAATACTCAGACTCAGCTAGAATGCCAGAGGCACCTGTAGGTACCTCAGCCAGAAGCCAAAGTTATCTTCTCCAGTAAGGCAGCCATAATGGAGCAAGGGAATGCAGAGAGGACGCTACCCGACAAGGTCCACAGCTGCTGGCCTGAGACACTGACTGTGAGGTGTTGTTCAGGAAGAGGAGTAGAAACCAGCACAGAGATGGCCGGGAAAGGCACACATTGAAGAAAGTCCTGGGAAGGTGGATCCTGATCTACCTGGGAGCTGACTGAGCCCCTCACCTGAAGGACACAGTACCAAGCGGGCATCTGTGTGCACCAGAACTGTGAGTAAACCTTTGAAACTGAACCCAGCTGTGTCCTCTAATTCTTCCTGCAGCACTCACTCAGCACTGCTACATCTATCATCATCAAACGTCATATCTTTATTACCACCACTGCCCTGGGACCAAGCTCTGCCTGTGGAGAGCTATACCAACTCTGCTGCATCACCATCAGTCCCAGAAGATCTGCCCTGCAGCGCTGGTCACCTCTGACCAGAAACCACAGGTGGCGTCATGAACACTTTACAAACTCTTTGTTTTTCCCCTGTAAATATCCCCTTTTATTGGATGCCCAGGACCATGGACAGGGTCATCGCTGCCACTGCGACACGTCCCCTTTAAGACACTGGCCCGGTACTGAGTATCCCCGACTGCCCTGGCGGGCGATCCAAGTGCTTTTAAGATCGCACCTTATTTCTATAGTTTTGTGTACAGATATGACACTACGATGCCTTTCACAGAAAAGGCCAAGTAACTACACTAAGCTTTTGTGACCAAATTCTTCCATTTAAATCACTACTAACTAGACTTCTCTTAACAGTAGATGGGTGTAGCTGGATAACACTGGTTGCAGACGGTTCTGAGCTGATGGCACTGCTGGACATTTTCCAATTTCGAAGGGATGTAAGCATAAGGTATCTTTCATCTGCTGCACTAAGTTTCCTTGACTTACCATTGCATCTACGGTCCTCAACATTGTCCATTTTTCTTGCTTCTTCAAAAAAAGCTTAAACAGCACATATGGAAACCCCAGTCTTATTTGAAATCTTTCTTGGGAGAAACCTTGCTGATGTACTAGAACTACCTTGTGCCTTGTTACTGTGCTTAGACTTACCATGATGTATGACTTGTGGTGTTAAATTGTCTTCATTAACCTCACCTTTCTACAAGACTTTGGCTATTCCGCACCAGATTTTAAGCCTCCTACTCAGCGGTTTCTGTTTCAGTTAATGACTGTTTCAAACTACATATGGAACATGAAGATCATTAACACTTGTTTGGTATAAGTAATCATACAGCTGCCTAAAACTTTTGCACAGTACTACATATGGAAATTGGATCATAAAAGTTTCACACCTCAAATCCTTGTCTTGATAATTTAAACCTCAACACCCAAAAGCTGTCTATAGTGAACCACCTTCTCAACATGTGCTATGTCGATACAAACTACTAACAATATTCAGGGCATAATTTGAGCTTTTCAACATTGGCATCCAGCTCTCTTTTATGTATTGCATTTTCCGTCATCCCCGGCACGTGATTCTGGTTTTGGTTATTTCACATTTATTTCCTAGAATTCCAATTTCAATCTGACATTATTCATTCTGTCTCTTTTTATTACTAGAATCCAACCACAATGCCCTTAATTTAAGGTGAAAAAATTCCCAAAATTGAATAGAAGGCTATTTGGAGCATTGGTAAAGTCTATGTGAAATCTTTGTGCCCTATACTTTGGGATACTCAAATCAAGCTAAGTGTGAAGGAGGATTGTGAAAAAAATTCATATTGAGGACATTTAGTCATTGAATTCAATAATACATATTTCCTCAATTTTATATAGTGCTTTTAGAGTTATAACAATAGCAGATAAGGAAGGGGGAAGCTTGGGTCACTAGTGTGGGTGGATTTATTAGAAGGGCCTACCAGAGAAATGGAGGTGGGGTAGTAAACAATTTTGGGCCTAAAGTCCCAACAAATATACAAAGGCACACAAAAATAAATCATCAATAATGATCAAATCATCAATAATCTTGAAACAATAAATTTAAGAAAATACAGAAGAAGCAAGAAGTTGTGAGAAAAAAAATAGTAAAGTGGGCAAGGGAGAGAGAGAATAAAAAGGTGTGGGTGGGAATAGTGATGGGCAGAGCAACCAAAGAATTCCTACCTGGTAGTCCAAACAGTCAGATAAAAACTCATACGTAAAGCCCCCTATAGAGTACACTAATGTGGTCCGAGCCCTCAAATATCGACACGTCAGTTGATAGTATATGGGGGTTTCAGGTTGCAAACAATAAATTAATTTTGCAGATTACACAAGAAAATGCCCGCATGCCAAAAAAATGCACACACGAGATGACTGTGGGCTGAACGATGCTTTGGGCAACTGTCTGCTGTACTCATTGATATTAAATGGAATAAAAAAAAGTTAATTCTGCTCGGATGGTATGGAAGGATAAAGAGGAGAACAATGTCCAGCAATGCGGTTTTAATAGTGAACATCACAATGATTAAGGCGGCACGACCGCCGAAACGCGTATGACTTTAAATGCACTTCTAGGCTACTTTCACACATCAGGTCTTCGGCGTCAGGCGCGATCCGGCGTCATGCCGGAACGCCGGATCCGGCAAATGTTTAGTAAAACCGGATGTGACGGATCCGTCTTTTTCTTGACAGACAAAACCGGATCCGTCTCATCCGGTTCATCCGTTTTTCTATCCGTTTTTCGACGGATTACGCCGGATCCGGTTTTTAAAATTGACCCTTGTGGCCTTCCGAATGGGATTGGCTACTGGAAAACTATATATAGCATGTTCCTACAGCCCTTCTTTGACAGGTTGTAGAGGAGAAAGTGCAGGTTGGAGAGAAGAGCAAGTTACTGGCGAAGATGGATGTTGTCATTGGAAATATTTTGAAGAATTTGGCGGATTTTACAGCGGAGGCAAATCGTTTGAGGGTGATTGTTCTGGAGAAGGAGAGAGCGAGACAGCAGCGCATCAGGCATCGTAGACGACGTTTGTGGATCCACCCCAGCACAGCCAAGAGAATGACGCGTGGGGTCTATGCTACACTATGCATGGACCTTCGACGAAACCCAGATAAATTTTTTGGATATGTTAGGATGAAAATGGAGAATTTTGATTACTTGGTGGAGCGCATTGCACACCTCATAAGAAAAGCGGACACCTATTGCCGCTTCTCTGTTTCACCCGCAGAGCGTCTGATGGGGACTTTAAGGTAAGCCACATTTATTGGATATGATCGCATCAGAGCACACTTTCACTGCAATCTTGTTGGTGGTAGTTTGTATCTCCAAGTGTTATAGGTCAGTTTTGGTATGTAATGCTGTGATTTAAAACTAATTTATTGTTTTTTAATTCCCCACAGATTTCTTGCAACTGGAGAATCCCTTTCGTCACTGCATTTCCAGTACAGACTCGGGATTTCCACCATATCTGGAATTGTGAAGTACACATTCCGTGCACTGTGGGACTCCTTAGCTGAAGAGTTTTTACCAGAGCCCACAACAGAGAGGTGGATTGAAATTGCTGACAAGTTTCAACAGATATGTCAGTTTCCAAACTGCTTGGGCGCTGTGGACGGGAAACATATCCGCATTGTAAAGCCAGCTGGATCGGGATCGGAATATTTCAATTACAAGAAATATTTTTCAATTGTCCTCATGGCCATCGCTGACGCGGAATACAAATTTATTGCGGTTGATATTGGGGCCTATGGCCGCTCCAATGACTCTCAAGTTTTCAAACTGTCTCCATGGGGCGTAAACTGTATGGAAACACCTTCCAGTTCCCACCACCTAGACCGCTGCCGCAAACATCTGGTCCACCTATGCCATTTGTCTGTGTAGGGGATGAAGCCTTCCAGCTGTCAGAACACCTTTTGAAACCGTACTCTAGCAGAGGATTGACAAGACCAAAACGCATTTTTAATTACCGCCTCACAAGAGCAAGAAGAATGGTTGAATGTACCTTTGGTATTCTGACAGCCAAATGGCGGGTCCTATTGACTGCGATCAACCTCAAGACAGAAACTGTGGACGAGGTGATCAAAGCGTGCGTGGTACTCCACAATTTTGTTATCTGCAAGGAACCCATTTCCATTGAGGACACCTCTGAAGAAACCACCTTGCAAGATTACCATGACATTACCACTAGAAGTTCTGTGACGGTTTCAGTAATGAGGGACAATTTTGCACTATACTTTATGTCACCTCAAGGCAGAGTACACTGGCAGGATGACAGAGTGTGAAAGATTTGTGCCCTAACCAAACTTGTGTACCTTCTGTACCAACAGTATATACCTTTGCCAACCAAAGTTGGCTATCTTGTCATGGTCTCTATTTTTAGCTTTAGGCCACAGGTGTGTACCTGGTTGTGTTTTATGCAAAGTATTTCACCTTTTAACAAAAGTTGTGTACATTGTTAGGAAATCACCAACAATAAACACAACTTTTTAGGTGAAATACTTTGCTTCAAACACAACCAGGAACACAACTGTGGCAAAAAGCTAAAATTTACCCACAGTTATATACCTAGTTTTGAATACCATTTCACCTTTTAAATACCCTGTATTTAACCTTTTTCGCCGCAGAAAGAAATGACAGACAACCAGTGTAAAATAATTTAACTTTTATTGAAAAATGTTTTTTTTAGTAAACTTTTTTAAAATTTTAATAAACTTGTTTAATAAAACTTTGAAACTATAAAACTGAAACCATAAAACTGGTCATTTTTATTTAAATACACACATTATAATTCTGTGTAGTGTGTGGTGGAAATACTGCTGTAGGGGCTGCGGGACACCGACAATGGGAGTGTGGAGAGAGGACTGGGATCGTGGTGGGGAAGGAACAGTTAGAGGTGAAGGTGTGGAAAAAACTACAGAATGGGTGGACATGTGGGAAGCAGAAGAAGTGGTGGGTGGTGGAGTGGAGGGTTGGGCAGGGACTGTAGGAGCAGATGATGTTGATGGCAAGTTGTATGGGGAAGGAGTTTGGTACGGGGCAGGTTGCTGGAAGTGGGGAGATGTCTGGTACGGGGCAGGTTGCTGGAAGTGGGGAGATGTCTGGTACGGGGCAGGTTGCTGGAAGTGGGGAGATGTCTGGTACTGGGGAGGTTGCTGGTACTGGGGAGTTTGCAGGTACTGTGGAGGTGGCTGGTGCTGGGGAGGTGGATGGTGCTGGGGAGGTGGATGGTGCTGGGGAGGTGGATGGTGCTGGGGAGGTGGATGGTGCTGGGGAGGTGGATGGTGCTGGGGAGGTGGATGGTGCTGGGGAGGTGGATGGTGCTGGGGAGGTGGATGGTATGTAATAGGAGGGGGAGGATGGAAAGTGGCTGGAGGTGGATGGTATGTAATAGGAGGGGGAGGATGGAAAGTGGCTGGAGGGGGTGTAGATGTAATAGGAGGGGGAGGATGGAAAGTGGCTGGAGGGGGAGTAGATGTAATAGGAGGGGGAGGATGGAAAGTGGCTGGAGGGGGTGCAGGTGGAGGAACTACTGTGGTGGGAGGAGGAGGAGGTTGGGAGGTAACTTGCTGGAGAGCAGCGTGGCATGAATGCATTACATGCATCTGCTGGGCAGGAGAGAGCGTTTCCATGCGCTCCACAACAGACCTGAAAAAGGTGTGGTTTGGCGAAGATCTTGCTTCTGAATGCATGGTTTGCAGAAGTGTCTTCACCTCCAGAATGCTGGAGTTGATCTGCATTCAGATGCAAGAACTCTGGCGCATAAGTCTTTTCCTGACCCCTCTGCCGCTGCCGCCCAGTACCCGCAGGTGTACTAGAGGTGGCAGGGGCAGAAGGGTGGGGTAAAGGGAAAGCGATCTCCTCACCAGCAGCTTCATGTAATGTAGGCGGCCACGATGCTCCTGTGCTGGTGGATGGGACAGATGGGTCGAATGTGTTGGAAGGCTGGGAAGGTGCAGATGTACCGGGACGGTCGAAGTGTCCCTCGGTGCCGGTCTCCTCAGGGATCGCCTCAGAAGGGTCCAATCGTGCCGGCTCCCGAGTGCTGCTCACCGTGCTGTGGAATAAAGAGAAAAAAAAACAATTAAAATACTGACATGGTATGGCCCTGGCTGAAAAAAAAATTTACATCTAACATTTTTTTTTTACATGTGGTGTGTAATATTTACCTTCTGGTGACCATTGTTTCCCAGAGGAACGACAGGGCTTCTGCGTACTTGCTCCTGCGTCCTCCAGATCCACTCGGGGCCCGCATCTCTTTATTGAACTCCTTCTTGAAACGATCTCTCACAGACCGCCACCGATTCACAATTCTGTTCCCTGAAACGAGAAAGGAGTGGTTAGTATACAACATCAGTGTTTCCCAAACTCCAGTCCTCATGGTCCCCAGGGGTCATGTTTTCAGGATTTCCATAGTAAATAGAAATCCTGAACACATGATCCGTGGGGACCACGAGGACTGGAGTTCGGGAAACACTGGTTTACATCAAGCAACCGGTACTGTATATACTTACGCTCTTTAATCTGGGCCCGAGCTTCGAGGTCCTCCCAGCGGCCCACAAGGAGCGAACAGATTTCCTCCCAGAGTCGTCGGGTAACGATCAGGTCAGTGTGGCGGCAGTCAGCCATATTCCAGAGCGGCTCCCTTTCTCTGACGAGATCGATGAGGCGGTCCACATCAATCCCTCCATCCTCACCGTCAGAGTCGGGAGCACGCTGTGAAGGCTGTTAAAGAAAGAGACAAAAATAACATAATTAGCCTCCACAAAAGAAATGAAATAAAAAGTGCAAAAAAACAAAGCAAAAATATTTATACTTACACGCTGGTGACCGCCGCGTTGCTGTCGCCGACGACCCTGGGAGGCACTGCGAGGACCTCTTGGCCAAGCACCAGATTGGGAAGACTAGAGAAGAAAACAAAAAATGTTATGTCTTTGGATGTAGGCATTTGTTTGCTGTGTGTGGTCTGCAGAACATTGTTTTCTATGTGTTGTGTGTAGTGTGATGTTGTTTCTGCGTTTGATGCAAAAAACTTACCAATTGTGAGCCCACTCCAGGTGTCTGTCCACCCCCCTTCTTCTTCTGGGAGCTCCTCTTCATCTTGTGATTCCTGTTTTGAAATAAAAGGCCATGAATAGACATATATTACAGAGAAGATGGATTTTGGAAATAAAAACTTACCGTCAAACGCTGACGATGCGAGGGAGGGCTCCCAGAAGATGATGTGCTGTCTTCCTGGTGGCCACACTCCATGCCTGTGGGTGGTGTTCCAGCTGCTGCCATTGCTGCTGCTGCATCTATTGGGCGGCTGTTGAATAAAGAGAAACAAAGGGCCAATGAATATCTTGATATTCAATAGCCCTAGTTTGGAGGAATGGGTGATTTGATAATTACCGTCTCTCATCTGCTGCTGGACTCCCGTTGTTCAGCATGCTGCTCCAATTGGGGTGGTGCTGCTGCAGATGTCTCCTGCCTTCTCCTGCGCCTGGTTGCTGTCTTGGGTGGCATGTTGGGTGTGGCTGTTGGTCCCACTGTCTTGCTTTTATATATGTCTTGTGGGCAGAGCTACTGAGCATGCTCAGACCAAAAAACCGGATCCGGCGCATTGCGGCGCTCATAGGCTTTCATTGTGTGAAAAAGCCGGACGCGCCGGATCCGGCGTGTCCGGCTTTTTCGCCGGAGACAAAAAACGTTACAGTAGACGTTTTTTCCAGACGCCGGATCGCGACACATTGCGACACATTGCCGGATCCGGCGAAAACCGGATGAAACGCATGGCCATCCGGCGCGATCTGGCACAAATGCAAGTCAATGGGGGGGAAACCGGATCCGGCATTGCATTTCGCCGGATCCGGTTTCTGTCAAAAGCGCCGGATCGCGCCTGACGGCGAAAACCTGATGTGTGAAAGAGGCCTAAGCCTGTGACTGTCACTGGTAGGAATTACCCGTTTTTGTGTCTGTGGATATAAAGATGGATTTTGGACTTATGTGCTTTTTTTTTTTATAATATCTTTATTTAAGAATGTTGTTACAGAATTATTATCAAAATAGTCAGGAATAACAGTTTTTTTTTATGGATATCACCCTCGCTGGACTTCTGCTTCACCTTCATACTACTTGCAGCACTGCATGATCCGCACGGTGGGACTGGAGAGGAGGTGAGCTGATCTTTGTTGCTTCTTTTTTAATAGTGAACATGTTTCAAACTTCTTCATCAGGACAAAACCACAGTGTGAAATCGTTGATATTGGCAGGTAGAGCCGGCATTACATTAATGTGTATGGTGGGCGTTACACTAGATTACAAACACCTGACAAAAACACTTTTCATTGCATTTTCGAAGACAACCTGTCAAACAAATTAAGACGGTATCATAATATCTTCTTTTTTTTTCCCAATGCTTCTTTTATCAAACCTTTCAAATCAGAAATGTACATGCATCTTGGCACAAAGGACTATCACCACAGCGTAGCAAGTCCAAAAAGTAGAGATGTAGACGACACGCAAGACTGCATTCTGATAAGATCATGTCCAGCAGAGATTAAGCATTAGGGAAGGAACGTCAGCACCAGTGACGTTTTCTGGTGTCCTCCCCCATTCTCCAGCTAGAGGTTCCTTGTGCCAAGATGAATGTACATTTGATATTTCACATTTTTGATAAACAAAAAATAGAAAAAAAATAGCAATATTGTGATGTTGTCTTTATTTGCCTAGCATAGAAGCACTGCAGACACTGCATTGCAGCACCTGAAATAAGAGGTGAGGAGCTACTAGTTGGCTGCTGAAAAGAGGACTTGGTGTCAGTTTGAAAATTGCCAATTTTTGCTTATTTAACACCTAATGATCCACTGAATATTTAATTTGTTTCCTTTTTGTTTTTTTTGTTTTCATCTTTTTTAAACTGCTACACAGTTTCAGAGATATGGTCCTGGTCTGGTAATGGAGTCATATCCAGTCCAAGTGACAAGTATTCGGTGGGAACAAATGAAAGCGGTCTCAATTGAGCGCTGGTGTGAGCCACCCTGGTAAGGAGGACTGTAGATAACGAGCCCAAGGCAGCACCAGTCGCAGACCCTCGTTGAGGGACAGTAATGTAGAGCAATGAACTGCGGTCAGGAGGGCGCCAAGGACGAGAGGGAAGTCTGCTTGATCTCTTTATTCCACAACGCATTTCAACAGCAGGACGCTGCCTTCCTCAGGTGGGTCAAACAGACTTCCCTCTCGTCCTTGGCACCCTCCTGACTGCGGCTCATTGCTCTAAGTATTCTGTGAGCACACTGTCCAATTTTGAAAGTCACTGGCATTTGCTTTTTACAGGATTTTCATCGAAGCATCTAATCCCCTTCCCACTATGAAAACTACAGTGGCTTGTGAAAGTATTCACCCCTTTGGCTTTTTACCTATTTTGTTACATTACAACCTGTGTTTAAATATTTTTGTCATCCAATTTGAGTGTGATGCATCAGCACTAAATAGTCTAAGTTAACCCCTTTCTGACAGCTGACGTACTATCCCGTCCATGTGACCTGGGCTTTACTTCTTATGGACGGGATAGCATGTCATCGCGATCGGCCGCGCACATGGGTGGTGTGCGGCCGATCGCAGCGAGGTATCAGCTGATTCTCACAACTGACACCCGACACTAAGTGCCAGGAGTGGTCACGGACCGCTCCCAGCACTTTAACCCCCGAAATGCTGTGATCGAACACGATCGCAGCATCCTGGAGCCAGCGCAGGGGCTGATAGCCCCTCTGCCTTTGGATCGGAGACCCTGCAGCGTAACGCGGGGTCCCAATCGCTGAAATGGAGACCTGATGTAATCATGACGATATCCGGTTCTCCAGAGCTGAGAGACTTCCTGTCATGTACAGTGATGATCAGGAAGTCTCTCAGATTAGTGTGCAGAAAGTGCAGCACTGACAACTTCTATAGCATGCAGATCTGCATGCTATAGAAGCGATCAGCCTGCACAAAAAGAGTGTCCCATAGTGGGACAAAGTGTAAAACACAGAATTAAATTTATAAAAAAAAAATGTTAAATTGTAAAAAAATATTTTACAAAAAATCATAATTAAAAAAAAAAAAAAAAATCAATATTATATCAATATTTGAATTAAAAAAAATCTAAACAATAAAAGTACACATATATGGTATCCCCACATCTGTAATGACCCGACCTATAAAACTGTCCCACTGGTTAACCCCTTTAGTGAACACCATAGAAAAAGGCAAAAAAAAAATGCTTTATCATCATACTGCAAAACAAAGTGGAATAACACGCGATCAAAAAGACTGATATAAACATTGTACCGCTGAAAACGTCATCTTGTCCTTCAAAAAACAAGCCCTCACACAGCTCCATCACCGGAAAAATAAAAAAGTTATAGCTATCAGAATAAAGCGATGCAAAAATAATTATCTTTTTTTATAAAACATAAAAAAAGATATAAGTGAGGTATCGCTGTTATCATACTAACCTGAAGAATAAAAAAAACTGCTTTATCGATTTTACCACACGCGGAACGGTATAAAGGCCCCCCCAAAAGAAATTCATGAATTGCTGTTTTTGTTCATTCTGCCTCCCAAAAATCGGAATAAAAAGTGATCAAAAGCGTCTCGTGCCTGAAAATGGTACCAATAAAAGCGTCAACTCGTCCCGCAAAAAACAAGACCTCACATGACTCTGTGCGTCAAAATATGGAAAAATTATAGCTCTCAAAATGTGGTGATGCAAAAACTAATTTTTGAAATAAAAAGCGTCTTTTATTGTGTGACAGCTGCCAAACATAAAAACCCGCTATAACACCTCTTTCACACGTCCTGATATTTCCGGTACCGGAGATGTCAGTGTCCATGTGTGTAATACTTGCAGCACACGTGCGGCATGCATGTGCCGCATCAGTATCACAAGGACAGGCGCCAGGGAAGAAGCGTTACAGTAAGCGCTGTTCTCCGGCACTGGGTGCTGAACACGGCTCTCATCATTCTCTCCCACTCTGCCGGTGATCGCCGAGAGCAGGGGAGAATGATGAGTTACCTTTAACCCCTTAATGACGGCCGATACGCCTTTTAACGGCGGGGCAGTTAAGGGTACTTAAATCACAACGCCGCCGCTTTTTAATGGTGCTGAGGTTTAAGGTCATAAGCACCCCCCTAGCGTTGGAATTTCTACAGGGTCTCAGCTGCCAGAGGTAGCCGAGACCTCAGAGAACAGAGATTTGGATCGGTTTTTACCGACCCCGGTGTTGCAATCACCGTTATTAACGGTATAACGGCGACCACAAAAAAAAGTCTGATTTTAAATTTAATTTCTCTCTCCTCTGATGTTGTTGAGAAGTATAAGTCTTAGCTGGCTTACAAAAAAATATTCCAATCTCTGATGATCCCATGGAGCCATCAAATCCATTATCATCAAATAGAAATTATATGGTACCACGACAAACCTGCCAAGAGAGGGCTGCCCACCAAAACTCTCAGCCTGGCCAAAGAGGTGGTTAATTACTGGGACGGAGGTTCACCTTTCAACAAGACAAGGACCTAATGCATACTGGTAAAGCAACACTAAAGTGGTTTAAGGAGAAACGTGTAAATGTTTTTGAGTGGCCTAGTCAAAGCCCAGACTTCTCCAATGGAGAATCTGTGGTCAGACTTGATGATCGCTGTTCACTAGAGGAAACCATCTAACCTGAAGGAGCTGGAGCAGTTTTGCCTTGAGAAATGGGGAAAAAAGCACAATAGCAAGATGTGTAAAGCTCACAGAGACTTATTCAAAGCGACTTGCAGACTTAATTGCGGCAAAAAATGGTTCTACAAAATACTTTTCATGCTTGGCACTTTGGAAGGAGTTTAGGGTTTCAAGAGGTGTTTGTCCGATTCATCATTTATGACTTAAAAAAGTTGCAGATGTTTTCTTAAAAGTATGCCATTATCCCTCTGGTCGGTTTATTATGTATTCCAGATATTTTGGTGCAATTTTTGCACCATTTTGACAAATGTTCTACTTTTTGAAAAAGTCGCAAAAAAGGACAAAAATAAAGTCCATTTTAGCACAAAATTCATTAACTGGAAGAGCAAGTTTGAAGAATTTGGCACAAAAAAATGACAATGAATGCCCCAAGACAAGATAATGCGGTATCACGAGTGGCAGAAGTGGGCAAAGAGTCTGAGGACATCACACACAATCATGTAAATCTAAAACGGTTATTGGATAGGTAACAAGATGTATTTAGGTCTGTCATCAGAGCACAGGAACGCCAAGGAGCTGCAGAACTGGGAGAAGGATGTGTGATGCGATAAGGAGTGACACCTGTATAATTACCTACTGTCTGACACCATGATGGTTATCTCATTAAGGTAAGGGGGGGAAAAGGAGGGAAATGATGGCGTTAAAGGAATGGGAAGCAATTAATATAATGACCTTAATGAGAGAATACACGCAGTCAAGTGTTAATGCTGGTTTCACGGCCGCCCCGTAGGTTTAAAGTCTATGCAATTATAGGGATGCCCTGGTCCCCTGAAAAAGCCATTACCACAGATTCTGAACAAGAGGAAGGCACCAGCAGAATGATGGAAAACCCAACGCTGTGCTCCAGAATGGTAGCGTTCTCATTATCATTGAAGCATCCTCTATGATAAACTTTCTAAGATAAAAAAAAAAACAGATGCAAAAACATTTAGGGACATGAAAGATTTAATCTCTGCATTTTCCCTTTAAACCAGAAATAAATGTTTAATCAGAAATGATTAGTGGAATTATGCAGAATTCAGGAGAGAAAAGAGAATCCGTGCGGCTCAGATCCCTTTTGTTTGATTATGGCTTTCACAATAAATCAAGGGAACATTTTTCGAAGCATCTATCTGCAGCAGCTGTCAGGACGATGGAGAGGAATAGAAAGCAGTAATGGTGCCGTGTACATCCTCATAGACAAGGCACGGAGCTTAGACGGTGGCTCCATTGTGTGGCTGTAGGAGAGAAAAGCTCCAAAGACCATGCATACGATAATGCACGGAACAATTTCCTTTGTGTCTGATTCATCTGTAATCAGATGTGAAAATTCCTCTTCAGTAATAGAAGAGAACCATCATATAATAAAGGTAGAGGACCATGGAGCAAAAACTAGATAGCAGAAAATATATGCTTATATGGAACCATTATTGTACACAGCACTTTACAGACATCATCATTGGGGCTCACAATCTATATTCCCCATCAGCATGTCTTTAGAAGGTAGAAAGAAACCCAAAAATACCTTTCCTCGCAGCTGTTGTCCTTGGTGGGATTTGAACCCAGGACATCAACCTAACAGTAGTAACCACTGAGCCACTGTGCTGCCCCTACTACGTTATGGCTTCATTCAGGCACTTAGCTGATACTGTTAGTTTATTGTCATCGGTATAATGCAGGCTTCATATGATGGCACTTAACCCTTTAGAGTCGCTATGGCGGCTCAGTGGTTAGCACTCAACTCCAAGTTGTGTGAAATGGTGAAGAATAACGCAATTCCACCATTTTTGTTGTTTCTTCGTTTTTATGGCATTAATTGTGCAATAAATGACCTGGCAATATAATTCTCCAAGTAAGGACAGTTATGTCAATACCAAACTTAGGCTAGGTTCACATTAGCGTTTGTGTGCGCAGTGTATCGTCTGCATGCGCGAATGCATACAAACGCATGTTTACGGAGCATTTTTTATCCGCATCAGCTTACGCATGATGGCAAAATAACAGCTACGTTTGCATGGGTTTGCATTTTTTTCAGCGCATGCGTTAAGAGAATTTCCTTGACAAAAGCCACATGCAATGGGCGTGTCTCATTTCCCGGACATGATTATGTGAAAAACCCATGCATTTTGAACGCATGCATGTCCTTGCGTACGCATGCATTTCCATAGACAGTAATGCGTTTCTTTAAGCACTCATCCACATGCGCCTGTCCGCGCATATGACAGATTTTTGACACCTCAAAAAATGCAACATGATGCGTTCGCCAGACACCGCCGCACATCGCAAAACGATACATGCGTATGTGTTTTCATGCGAACGCATGCAAACGCATGTCCCTGCGTACACCATGTTAAAGATAGGGAAACATGACGCATGCGGATTTATGCAGAGCAAACGCTGCGCGAACAGACGCAAATATGAAATCAGCCTTAATTTTTTTTTGTAAATTTTAGAAATAGTTTAAAAAAATCTGGACCTGGTCAAAAAGAAAAATTTTGTTTCGTTTTCTGAGATCTGTAACTTATTAAAATCTTTCTTGCACGGAGCTTGGAGAGGATTTGCTTTTGCGAGCTGTAATTTTTATTGATACCATCTTGAGGTATCAATAAAAAGGTCATTTTAAAAGCACAGAAAAACACAGATTAGCACTCTCACGAGGAAAACTTATGTCTGAATAGGCGCTAACTTTTTGAGAGCATTAACAAAAGAGAAGCAATGTCGTCCTCAATATTTGAGAGGTCTGTCTGTCCCCGCAAATCCACTGCTGATTAATAGCTTTCTGCCTATGCATAGCGTCAATCAATGTTGCAAGTGGGGTTAAAGGGAATCAGTCACGCCTTTTTTTTGACTGCCAGCTGCCGGTACACCGACATCAGGGCCTTATCTACAGCATTCTGTAATGTTGTAGATAAGCCCCCCGATGTAACCTGAAAGATAAGTAAAAGGGGTTAGATTGTACTCTCTGAGGGGCAGTCCGGTCTTGGTCCGATGGGTGTTGTGGTCCGGCGCCTCCCATCTTCATACGATGCCGTCCTCTTCTTTCCTTCCTGTTGTGGCTCCTGGGCAGCGCGCCTCGCTCTGCTCTGTTAATGTATGACTAACACTGGTGCCGAGTGGGGGAGGGATTATGGGTGTTGGGAACAGTGACTATTCATTTATTTTTAACCCCTTCGTGACCGGACCAATTTTTTAAATTCTGACCAATGTCACTTTATGTGGTCATAACTCTGGAATGCTTCATCAAATCCCAGTGATTTTGATACTGTTTTTCGTAGCACATTATAATTTATGATAATAGTAAATTTAGATTGATATGTTTTGTGTTTATTTATAAAAAATATCACAAACTTGACAAAAATGTAAAAAAAAGTTGCAGTTTTCAAACTTTGAATGATTATCCCTTTAATCCAGATAGTCATACCACAGAAAAACATGAATAAATAACATTTCCCACATGTCAGCTTTACATCAGCACCATTTTTAAAACTGTAATTTATTTTGCTAGCCTTTTAGGAGGTTTAAAAATGTAGCAGCAATTTTTCAAGGAAATTTACAAAATGTATTTTTTTGAGGGACCTATCCAGGTTTGAAGTGACTTTAGGGGTGCTATATATTGGAAAACCCCAAACGTGATACCATTTTAAAAACAGCACCCCCTGACATATTGAAAACTGCTGTAATGTAGTTTATTAACCCTTCAGGTGATTTTTAGGAATTAATGCAAAGTGGTATAGCCGGAATGAAAAAGTGTTTGTTTACCACCTAAATGTCGCTAACTTCTAAACTGACCGCTATAGCCGGGATACTCTAAAGGGCATGTCACACTAAGAGATATCGCTAGCAATATCGCTATAACTAGTGACGTTATAGTGATATTGCTAGCGATATCGCTGTGTCTGATACTTACCTACGACCGGCTCCCCCGCTGGTTATCGCTGATCGCGCGAGAACGTTCAGGACTGTTCCTCGTCGTCAGCTTCCTGCGGCGCTTCCTGCTGTGAGGACGAGCGACGCGTGGAGCCGGGCGGGAGGACGCAGGATCGCCTGGTGTGACAGGTAAGTAGCGACCCCCATCCCCAGCGATGTTGCTGGTGAGATCTGCCTGTGTGGCAGCTCACTAGCGACCACTTAGCGATGTACCAGCGATCCTGACCGCGTCATATCGCTGGTCGGGATCGCTGGTACATTGCTAAGTGTGACAGCACCTTAAGGCCGTTATTTGGCCAAGAACAGCTATGGCAAACATCAGGACCACACAATCATGATCTCGGTGTGTCAATTAGATTAAAGTGCAAGCCCCCACAATCTTTTAACCATTTATTTGATGTAGTCACTTTTGACAGGAGCAACTAAAGGGGTTAAACAGATATGGACGGTGCCAACACCGATCATTTGTGATACAGCAAGTTGTCAGATATAGTGGACAGCTGAAAGCTGCTGGATTGTCACCTTTATGGGGATGATATTCTCTTATATCTCAGGTCAGTATATATATGTATTGGCGGTCTTGAAGGGGTTTTAATGGGGAAATAACTATTCACTGCTCCTGCCCCTTCCAGCAGTGGTGACCCTGCTCCTGTCTTCGGTGCGCCTGTGATTTGGGGCTCATTGAAGTGACGTCATGCGCTGCCCTTCACTTACACGCCATGGTCAGTTGCTAGAATCAGAAAAGTATATCGGATGCCTGGAAAGCAGAGGAAAGGTGAGTAGAATCAAACCCACCTAGAAAGTCCTCATTGAGGTCAATGTGCCGATTATCATCTCTGTTATGAGATAAATTTGTTGGTTGAAAGAGGAGTAGAATAGTTTTTTTTTATGGGCATAACAGGATGGACCAATGATGGGGGAAATACACAGTATAATAGGAAGGGTCCATGATGGGAGACATACAGTTGAAACCAGAACTTTACATACACTACATAAAGACACATATGCATGTATTTCTCATTATCTGACAAGAAATAAGAATAAACCATTCCCATTTTAGGTCAATAATTATTAATATGCCAGAATAATGAGAGAGAGAGAATGGTTTAAGGCATTTTTATTACTTACTGCAAAAGTCAAAAGTTTCCATCCATTTCATTAGTATTTGGTACCATTGCCCTTAAACTGAATGACTTGGGTCAAACGTTTGGGATATCCATCCACAAGCTTCTCACAATAGCTGGTCGGAATTTGGGCCCATTCCTCCTGACAAAACTGGTGTAACTGATCCAGGTTTATAGGTCGCCTTTCTCACACCAGCCTTTTCAGCTTTGCCCAAAAATTTTCAATAGAACTGAGATCAGAGCTTTGTGATGGCCACTCCAAAACACTAACTTTGTTATCCTTAAGTCACTTTGTTACCATTTTGGCAGTATGTTTCAGGTCATTGTCCATTTGGAAGACCCATTTATGACCAAGCTTTAACGTCCTGGCTGATGTCTTGAGATGTTGCTTCCGTATTACCACATCTTTTCTCATGATGCCATCTATTTCGTGAAGTGCACCAGTCCCACCTGCAGCAAAATAACTCCACAACATGATGCTGCCACCCTCGTGTTTCACAGTTGGGATGGTGTTCTTAGGCTTCCAAGCTTCTCTCTTTTTCCTCCAAACATAACAATGGTCATTATGCGCAAAAATTTCAATTTTAGTTTCATCAGACCACAGGACCGGTCTCCAAAAATTTAGGTCTTTGTTCCTGTGTGCATTTGCAAACATTAATCTGGCTTTTTTTATGTTTCTTTTGGAGTAATAGCTTCTTCCTGGCAGAGTGGCCTTTCAGCCCATGTTGATACAGTACTTGTTTCACTATGGATATTGACACAATCTTACCAGCTTCCACCATCATCTTCACAACGTCTTTTCCTTTTGTCTTTGGGTTGATATGCACATGTCGGACCAAAGCACGTTCATCTCTGGGACACAAAACCTGACTCCTTCCTGAGCAGTGTGATGACTGGACATTCCCATCTTGTTTGTACTTGTCTATAACTGTTTGTACAGATGAACGAGGCACCGTCAGGCATCTTGAAATTGTACCCAAGGATGAGCCAGACTTGTGCAAGCCAAGAATGATCTTACTGTTATCTTGGCTGATTTCTTTAGACTTTCCCATGATGCCACATAAAGAAGCAGTGTGTTTCAGGTGTGCATTAAAATACATCCACAGGTTTGTCTCTAATTAACTCAGATGTTGCCAAAAAAAATCCTCTCAGAAGCTTCCAAACACAAGACATCATCATATTAATAGTAATCTTTGTATATGTAAACTTCTGACTTTGAAGAAGTAATAAAAATGCCTTAAAACATTCTCTCTCTCTCATTCTGGCATTTGGCAAATATTAATAACTATGGTAATCCTAATTGACCTAAAAGGTTTGTTCTGATTTCATGTCAGATACTGAGAAAAACATGCACATGTGTCATTTTATATAGTGTATGTAAAGTTCTAGTTTCAACTTTATATACCAGGATGGGGACCAGAGTTGCGGACATCTATACCAGATTGGAGGACATATACACCAGGATGGGCCAATATACAAGAAAAGGGTCCAGGATGGGGGACATTGATACCGGGATGGAGGACATTACCCCTATAACAGTGTCAGCTGCAGATCCCCCCATAACAGTGCGTCATGACCACATTTTTTGCTGCAATTTTTTCCCTTTTTTGCCTGTAAAACCTAAGTGCGTCTTATAGTTCGGTGCGTCTTATGGTCCAAAAATATAATAGTTACCCTATAAGTCAAGGTCAAGCCCTTCCTGTCACTCAGCCAACTTTAGCATTGACAAAATGCAAGAAACGCACACAAGCTGTCTGCAGATGGTTGTCTTTTGGAGAAGACTCTTGTTTGGGGAATATTATAGGTCGTGATGCAAGGATTGTTAAAGTGTTGGACAAAAGCTTCCTCCAATAGGTGTCACTAGAGAAACAGTTTTCTTTTTTAGCTAATTGGCATAACTTGTTTTTAATTCTTATTAATAAGCTGTCTATTAAATTAGTATTCAATGCTGAAAAAAGACATCAATGACCTTTTATTTCTCTACAGATCAAAGAGTAGATTTATAGATTACCATATTTCCCCAATATTGCACCATTATGAACATTTCCTTTGAATGACTAAATGTATCTAACAATAGATAGAATAGAACTAAACAATGCCCATCACGACAAGCAGTCATGAGGCGAGAACAGAAGAAACACAAAGATATGCTCTGTTAAGCAGTAGAAAAAAACCCATCACATTCTTACTTGGTGTTGTCAGAGTCGATGGTGTGAAACAACTTCTCAAGTTCCTCCTCGTTGAGGGTCCCATCTGAGAAAAATGCCTGGAACTCCTCCAGAGACAACTTCCCATCATCTACAAGAGAGTCATAGGGATATGTTTAGAAAACGTTACATTTCTATAAAGATCTCCGAACATTTTGGAAAACAGTTCTAAGCTCTACTGCACAATCATCCTGTAAGATCTCCACTCAATGGAAAGACCAGTTGTCAAGTTTTCATTGGTAATATTGATGGGAGCAGGTCATATTTGACCATATATTAGCAATGCAAAATTGAAAGAAATGAGCTAGAGTTTAAGTTGGTATTCATGCAACGCATAGGAACTGTTCTCACTGGCCATTATACAGACAAAACCTGAGATAGAAACAAAATGAACATATACCCGGCTATAAGTAAAAAGCAACAGTGCCTATAAATAACCTATGGAACTTAATAAAAACTCTTTTTTTAATCAAAAAGAGCATAAAAGCCATCCCACCAATGCCAAGGTGTGCCCAGTCGGGATGGTCCTCACCTCTAGTGCTGAAAATCATATGCGTCAAAAATGTCCTCAATGTGATTAAGGACCGAACATGACCCAACTATGGGCATCCAGCATTGGGAAACTATATTTCAAGCATTGGGAAGCTATATTTCAATTTGTTTTTGGTGTATGATCAGCTTTAAAGCGAACAGGTCAGCAGTTTTGGCCTATGTAAGATACGGCCACTGTATTTCAGGGCTTATCTACAGCATTCTATAATGGTGTAGATAAGACCCCGGTCCGACCTCTGAAAGAGAAGAAAAATAACTAATTATACTCACCTGGGGGGCGGTCCGATGCGGTTCGGTCCAATGGGTGTCGTAGGTCTGGATATGGCGCCTCCCAGCTTCTTGCGATGCTGCCCTCTTGTTACTTCATCGCTCCCCGGCATCACGCTCCTGCGCAGGGGTACTTCTCTGCCCTGTTGAGGGCAGAGCAAAGTACTGCAGTGCGCAGGCGCTGGGGAAAGGTCAGAGAGGCCCAGCACCTGTGCACTGCAGTACTTTGCTCTGTCATCAACAGGGCAGAGAAGTACCCCTGTGCAGGAGCGTGATGCCGGGAAGCGATGAAGCAACAGGAGGGCAGCATCGCAAGAATGCTGTAGATAAACCCTAAAAGGCAGTAGCCGTATCTTATATCGTCCGAACCTGGTGACAGGTTCGCTTTAAACAGACTCACATCACTGATGTCACAGCCAGATACTTGGGCAGTGGCTCAGTGGTTAACACTATTGCTTTCCAGCGCTGCGCCCTGGGTTTAAGTCCAAGCAAAGACATCATCTGCCAGGAGTTTGTATGTTCTCCCCGTGTTTGTGTTTCCCCCCCGTGTTTTCCTCTGGATTCTCCGGTTTCTTCCCCACATTACAAAGACATACTGATAGGGAATCTAGATTGTGAGCTATTTAATCAAGTAGATTAGATAGATAAAGATAAAACATGAAGATAATTGTGCCTACACAATCAGTGATGATCTCTCTATGGAAATATTATGCTTCAGTAAATTGTGTTCATCAATAATAATTTAATTAATGGTCTATCAATTTCCCATGTGGAACTACTGTCATATAATTGAAATGCTTTTTGGGGTCAATTTTCTTATATTATACACTTAGGTAGGAAGGAAGGATCATCCCCCGCGCTGCCACAAGAAGAATTTCAAAAATTGTAGAGGTTTCAGCGTGGTTTATTCAACGCGTTTCAGGCTTCAGGTGACCCCTTCATCAGGACATACCACAAATATTGTATTGGTACAATATTTGTGATATGTCCTGATGAAGGGGTCACCTGAACCCTGAAAGGCGTAAAATAAACCACGCTGAAACCTCTACAATTTTTGGAATTCTTCTTGCGGCAGCGCAGGGATGATCCTACCTAAGTGTATGCTTCAACCAGGTCCAGCACTGACCTGTGGATCTGCAGCAGCCGCCATTAATATATGTCTTTCCTTCACTCTCACCAGGTGAGTAGTTCTCTTGGTGGGCAACTCTGTGTAACGTTTGATAAGACCCTATTTGCGCTTTTGTGTCTCTCTCTTTTCTTATATTATGACATTTTCATGCATGTTCATCTGATTGGGGTCCAAAAGTGCTTCAATATGGAATAGGCTAAAAAAAAGTCACTTTAGTTTAATGCTCACATCAGTTTTCCTTACATATAGAACTAAAAGGGACAAAAGAAACGATGACTCACCAGAGTATAGCACAATGGGTGCATTGGAGAACGCATTGGAGATTCGATACCCACAAAAGACTATAAAAATCAGTAAGAGCACAAAAAAACCCACCAGGTTCTTAAGTCCCCGCTACTATAGTATCACAGATCTAAGACCTATAACAGCAATAACCACAATCACCAATTGTGAATAGAGATTCTCACAACCTTCATGTGCAACTAATCTCAATAACCATGTATAATATAAAGGAATAAAGCAATGGGCAAAAATGCTTGAAAATACATAATCTGGTCAGGAAGACTAAAGCCTATAGGACAACCATGGAAAATAACTGCGTTAAAGCCCTGAGCTTCTTACATAGTAGCTCAAAACAAGATAATTATGTGAAGAACCTGATTATAGTTGGTTTTGGCTCCTAACGTATAGACGCGTGCCCAGGTAACGCCTTCTAACCGGAATCAATATTCGGCAGCACATCGGCTTTCGTAGGTCTTCTCCATCCTGCAGCAAAAACATTGACCAGACTGATCATCCAGCCTAGGAAGTATTAGGAGATGCCTCCTAATAAAAATCTTCGGCATTATCACCGAGCCAGAACATAAACTTCGACTTGTCCAAAGTAGCTAAAAGAAAGTCCACACAACCCAGTGATGTTCTGTCTGGCACAACATGTCGAGAATACATACAGGTGGTGGAAACATGAGTGTTTGCATATGATAAGATGACAATAAATTGATGGGAAGCTATTAAAGTATGAGAAGTATTAGACAGATACAGGAACTTTATCAAAAGACCTCCTTTAGCATTGATCATACAAAGGGACTTAAAAAATAAGAAAATGCCAAGACTCCCCCACTTTTGATCTCATATACATTAATAATTGTCATATAAAAATCCTACCTGTTTTCAGCTGGGATAGAAAAACTTGGAGCATCCTTTTAGCCATTTTGGACAGTAAAAGAAATGAATCTTGAATTAAAGAGTGCGATCGAAACGCCCCTCTCAGTGGAAGAAAAAATCCACGCAGTCACTTGTTCAATATAAATAATTTAGGGCTCTCATTTAAGAATCTCCTTGAAGATGGGGAACCCCATGGAGAGTAATTAACAATGTACATAGAAATGGGGGCCCTGTTTCATTTAATTGGATACACAAAGCTGTGTTTAATCTACCAGGAAAGGTCAGGGCACAGATTTATTCTAAATGACTCCACTATGGGTCTTCTTTGACTTTCTACAATGCAGAGATAAAAAGACTGTGCATTACTAATCCATATATACAGCTCTGGCAAAAATTAAGAGACCACTGAAAAATGTTCAGTTTGTCTGATGTTTCTCTTTATAGGTATATTTTTGAGTAAAATGTAAATTGTTCTTTTATTCTATAAACTTCTCACAACATGTCTCCGAATTTCCAAGCAATAAATTGTGTATTTTTTTTCTGAAAAGGAGAAAAGGTAAAAATTGAAAAAAAACAAAAAAAAAACAAAACAGTGCTTTCAGACCTCAAATAATGCAAATAAAACAAGGTCATAATCATTTAGAAACAGCAATACTAATGTTTTAACTCAGGAAGAGTTCAGAAATCAATATTTTGTGGAATAGCCATGATTTTTAATCACAGCTTTCATGCGTCTTGGCATGCTTGCCACCAGTCTTTCACACTGCTTCTGGTGCAATAATGTAAGCAGTTCTTCTTTGTTTGATGGCTTGTGACTATCCATCATCCTCCTGATTACATTCCAGAGGTTTTCAATGGGGATCAGGTCTGGAGAATGGGCTGCCCATGACAGGGATTTGATGTGGTGGTCTCTTAGTTTTTGCCAGAGCTGTATATATATTTACAGTTAAAGACTATTTCTTTCTGCTGCATTTACACAGAGCACGTTTGATCATCACTAGTAAAAAGCCAAGGGGGTGAATACTTTTGCAAGCCACTTTAGCTTTACAGTTTACACACTTCAATTCAGACTCAAATTGGCCCGATTGGATACAGACTGCATACCCTAAAATCTGTCTATTTGATGAGGAATCTGTAAAATTCATTTTTTTCAAGGTTTCATTTGGTATATCGTGAACACCTTCCCAAAGTGACGCTCCCTATAAAGCCACATTAAATATTTTTGTAGGATGTGAATGCCTATTTGCCATAAAAGTAAAACATTTTTAAAAAAGAGAAAATTATTAAAAAGAGAATTATTCACCGCTCCCTAGCAAGTGGTGCTTCACGTCAGCATCAGCTGGATAAAACCCTTTCCTATATCACTTAATTTTTTCCTAGATGACTGCAGCTGCTGCCCTTCCTCACATCCATAGCGGAAAAAAAAACTGACATGTTGAATGAATTGCATTTAGGATATTCTTAGAATTTCATCCAAAATGCTAAATATACACCGTGTTCTCAATTGTCAGCCGAACAACGAGGCTGATCATGCAGTCTGCAGAACCGGTGGGGGACCTGTCATACGCTCATTCATATTGAAGAAGATCTCCACACTACACAAGATTCAGGAATTCCACACTTTCTGAGATCTATGTAGTTGTCGGTGTTATTTCTGGGTGATGGCATATATAAATATGCACTCACTGAAAGAAGGTGACAACAGGTGCACTAGAGAGGCAAAAGCAAGACAACATCCAAAAATGAATACATTTTCAAGGTGTGGTCACAGACAATTTCTTGCTCTTTATCCTTCCCGATTCTCTTACGTTTGCAGTTGGCTAGTGTCCTTGTCACTACTAGCATCAAGCAGTAGATATCGGGGGAAAATGTTAGGCAGTACCTGCAGCCCATGCCGGTAGTCCAGCTCCTCTATTTCACAGTACAGTCTCAAGAGCACAAAGTAGATCTCAGGACAAGGGTCGTTCAACAAGAAAGAACCAGATATGTCCTTCTGTTGGGTTGTTGACCTTCTATGGCCCCTTTGTGAAAGAGGAAAATAAATAGCGCTACCAGAGCCAGTGGGGTACCACCAATGGTGGCAGGCCACGCAGCTGCTATAGGGCCCGTGAGTCAGTCGGCCCGGTGCTAACACTGCAACTGTCCCTCCCACCTGTTATTGCATGTTCAACTGCATCATTATCCAGGATGCCAATACATTTGAATGTAAAGATGAAAGAGGGAGAATCAGCCAACGCTGCCTCCTCAATCATTTTTCCTTGGTGTCTGACATCTCAGCGCAGTGGGTGCAATGAAGTCACTACCTGACACACACTGCGCTGAGATGTGCGGCGCTTCAGAGAGGAAAAGATAGTATCAGTAAGTACACTGTGGTGTCCATAATACTGTATGGAGGTCTATGGGGTGCATTGCACTATATGGAGGACTACTAGGAGCGCATTATACTATATTGATGACTATAATGAGTACATCATACTGAATGGAGGACTATGGGGGTGTATTAGCCTATGTTCCCACGATGAGGTTTTGGTCCATTTTTGAGGGTGCATGTTTTTGTTGCATCAAAAACACAGCATCTTACAGTTATAGCAAAGTGGACAGGATTTATAGAAATCTCATGTCCACTGTGCTTCTTTCAAATGCTGCCTAAACTGAACTTCGGTACAAAGTAGAAAGTCAGGAAGAATCAAAAACAGCTTTATGGAAAACAAGACACACCAAACAGGTAAAACGAAGCGTAAAATACACAATAAACACACACCAAAAACTCAATGAAAAAAATGCAAGTGACACAATTTAAATAGGTGCAGAAATCCTGCAACATTAAAAACAGAGAGTGTGAATGCAGTCTTAAACTATATGGAGGACTATCAAATGCATTATGCGATATGGAGGGCTATTGGGAGTGCATTCTATTATATGGAGGACTATAGGGAGAGCATTATACTATATGGAGGACTATGGAGAATGCATTATACTATAGGAGGACTATGTGGGTGCATTATACTATATGAAGAACTATGGGGGTGCATTATACTATATGAAGGACTTTGGGGGTGCATTATACTATATGAAGGACTATGGGGGTGCATTATACTATATGAAGTACTATGGAGAATGCATTATACTATATAGAGGACTATGTGGGTGCATTATACTATATGAAGAACTATGGGGGTGCATTATACTATATGAAGGACTTTGGGGGTGCATTATACTATATGAAGGACTATGGGAGTGCATTATACTATATGAAGGACTATGGGGGTGCATTATACTATATGGAAGACTATGGAGAATGCATTATACTATATGGAGGACTATCAAATGCATTATGCGATATGGAGGGCTATTGGGAGTGCATTCTATTATATGGAGGACTATAGGGAGGTCTATAGGGAGAGCATTATACTATATGGAGGACTATGGAGAATGCATTATACCATATGGAGGACTATGTGGGTGCATTATACTATATGAAGAACTATGGGGGTGCATTATACTATATGAAGGACTTTGGGGGTGCATTATACTATATGAAGAACTATGGGGGTGCATTACACTATAAATAATGTGAAGTATATTTCAACAATTCAGAACTTTACCTAGAGGATAGCATATTGAAGAAAACAAATGTTAGGTTGGCCATACACCTTTGACTGGGTACACACATACACTGGTTTCCACTGAGCACGGCATCAGGGTTTCCATCGGATTCTACAAATAACAAGATTGTGATGGACAATGTCTGGCCACAGATGCACTGTAGAGTTGGCTTTCAGTCAGTGTTCAGGGCATGGCTACAGTACACTGCTCTGCCTCTATGACTAACAGCCAGAAGGAATAAAGTGCTTTTCCTCCCAGTAGCCAGACTTTTAGTGCCACGACCGCTCAGCTTTAGAACTCTATTAACCTGCAGATTAACCTCATGTTTGCAGCTTAATAGTACTTTGGGACATGACCGTTTCCCTTTAACCCCTTCCTGACCTGTGACAGAGCGTATGCGTCATGAAAGTCGGTGTCAATCCGATCCATGACGCATATGCTGTGCCATAACTTCAAAGCCCCCCTGCGGGTCGGGTGACCGGGGTCACTGAAAGGTCACCCGACCCGCAGATACCGGGGGCTTTGTACTTCACCCCAGGGGGGGTGGCTTAGCCCCCACATGGCTACGATCGCTCTGATTGGCTGTTAAAAGTGAAACAGCCAATCAGAGCGATCGTAATATTTCATCAATGAAAGTTGATAAAATATTACAAACCAGCCATGGCCGATGCTGCAGTAGCTAACAGGGGCAGATCTGCCACCGCTGTCATCATCTGCTCCCCCGCCTTCCCTCCACTCCCCCCCAGCTTCCAATCACCTCCCCTCCCACCCCCGGTACCTTCCGAGTGCCGCTGTCACTCCCAGTGTCCCGCAGTACAGGATCATGGGTGCCACCATCTTGGAAAATGGCGGGCGCATGCGCAGTGCGCCCACTCGAATCTGCCGGCTGCAGATTCCATTTGTTCAATTTGATCACTGTGATAAACTCTCACAGTGATCAAAATAAAATAAAAAGTAAATAAACCCCCCCTTTATCACCCCCATAGGTAGGCACAAATAATAAAATAAAGAAAATATTTTTATTTTTCCATTAGGGTTAGGGTTAGAATTAGGCTAAGTGCACACGTAGCAGAACATTTCTGCTGAAAAACCAGACTCCCTTCCCAGAAACCGCATGTTTTTTCTGTGCGGTTTTTGCGCAGAAAATGCACAGTTTTTATGCATTTTTTTCCGTGCATTTTCAAAACGCATAGAACTAGCCAGAAACGCAGAAAAATCTGCGAAATTAATGAGCATGCTGCGTTTTTTACCGCAATGCAGTTTTTTCGCGGTAAAAAACGCATCAATATGCACAAAAAGTGCAAAATGCATAGAAATGAATGGGAAGCTTATTTTTAGCGGCTTTATAGCGTTTTATTGGAAAAACCGATAAAAAAAACGCTGTGTGTGAACACAGCCTTAGGGTTAGGGTTGGAAATAGGGTTAGGATTGGAAATAGGGTTAGGGTTGGAATTAGGGTTAGCATTAGGGTTAGAATTAGGGTTAGGGTTGGAATTAGGGTTAGGGGTGTGTTGGGGTTAGGGTTGGGATTAGGGTTAGGCTTGTGGTTAGGGGTGTGTTGGGGTTAGGGCTAGGGTTGGGATTAGGGTTAGGGATGTGTTGGGGTTAGGGTTGGAGTTAGAATTGAGGGGTATCCACTGTTTAGGCACATCAGGGGGTCTCCGAATGCGACATGGTGCCACCATTGATTCCAGCCAATTTTGCGTTCAAACGTTGCTCCCTCCCTTCCAAGCCCCTATGTGTGCCCAAACAGTGGTTTACCCCAACATTTGGGGTATCAACGTACTCAGGAAAAATTGCATAACAACTTTGAGGGTCTAATTTCTCCTGTTACCCTTGGAAAAATAAAAAATTGGGGGCTAAAAAAATATTTGTGTGGAAAAAAATGATTTTTTTATTTTCACGTCTCTGTGTCATAACTTCTGTGAAGCTCTTGGGGGTTCAAAGTGCTCACCAGGCATCTAGATAAGTTCCTTGAAAGGTCTAGTTTCCAAAATGGGGTTACTTGTGGGGGGTTTCTACTGTTTAGGCACATCAGGGGCTCTGCAAACGTAACAACGACCGCAGACCATTCCATCAAAGTCTGCATTTCAAAATGTCACTAATTCCCTTCCGAGCCCCGACGTGTGCCCGAACAGTCGTCCCCCCCCCCCCCCACATATGGGGTACCAGCGTACTCAGGACAAACTTTACAACAACTTTTAGGGTCCAATTTCTCCTGTTACCCTTGTGAAAATAAAAAATTGCGGACTAAAAAATATTTTTTTGAGGAAAAAAATTTTTTTAAACACGGCTCTGTGTTATAAACTTCTGTGAAGCACCTGGGGGTTTAAAGTGTTCACTTTGTATCTATATAAGTTCCTTAGGGGGTCTAGTTTCCAAAATGGGGTCATTTGTGGGGGAGCGCCAAAGTTTAGGCACACAGGGGCTCTCCAAACATGACATGGTGTCCGCTAACGATTGGAGCAAATTTTCATTTCAGAAAGTCAAATGGCACTCCTTCCCTTCTGAGCCCTGCCGTGCGCCCAAACAGTGGTTCCTCCCTACATATTGGGTACCAGCATACTCAGGACAAACTGGACAACAACTTTTGGGGTCCAATTTCTCCTGTTAGCCATGTGAAAATAAAAAATAGCGTGCTAAAAAATCATTTTTGAGGAAAAAATGATTTTTTATTTTCACTGCTCTGCATTATAAACTTTTATGAAGCACTTGGGGGTCCAAAGTGCTCACTTACACACGTAGATAAGTTCCTTAAGGGGTCTAGTTTCCAAAATAGTGTCACTTGTGGGGGATTTTCACTGTTTAGGCACACAGGGGCTCTCCAAACGCGACATGATGTCCAATTACGATTGGAGCTAATTTTCCATTCAAAAAGTCAAATGGCGCTCCTTCCCTTCTGGACCCTGCCGTGCGCCCAAACAGTGATTTATGACCACATATGAGGTATTGGTGTACTTAGGAGAAATTGCCCAACAAATTTTAGGATCTATTTTATCCTGTTGCCAATGTGAAAATGAAAAAACGGAGGCCAAAGAAAATTTTTGTGAAAAAAGTACTTTTTTTACGGATCAATTTTTGAAGCACCAGGGGGTTCAAAGTGATCACTATGCATCTAGATAAGTTCCCTGGGGGGTCTAGTTTCCAAAATGGGGTCACTTGTGGGGGAGCTCTAATGTTTTGGCACACAGGGGCTCTCCAAACGCGACATGGCAACCGCTAAATATTCCAGCATATTTTCCATTCAAAAAGTCAAATGCCGCTACTTCCCTTCTGAGCCCTGCCGTGCACCCAAACAGTGGTTTATGACCACATATGAGGTATCGGTGTACTCAGGAGAAATTGCCCAACAAATCTCCGGATCCATTTTATCCTGTTGCCCATGTGAAAATGAAAAAATTGATGCTAAAAGAAAATTTTTTGGGAAAAATTAATATGTCCATTTTTTCCTTCCACATTGTCTTAGTTTCTGTGAAGCACCTGAAGGGTTAATAATCTTCTTGAATGTAGTTTTGAGCAGCTTGAGGGGTGCAACTTTTAGAATGGTGTCACTTTTGGGTATTCTCTGCCATATAGACCCCTCAAAGCGACTTCAAATGTGAGGTGGTCCCTAAAAAAAATGGTTTTGTAAATTTTGTTGTAAAAATGAGAAATCGCTGGTCAACTTTTAGCCCTTATAAATTGCTAACAAAAAAAATTTTGGTTCCAATATTGTGCAGATGTAAAGTAGACATATGGGAAATGTTATTTAGTAACTATTTTGTGTCACATAACGCTCTGGTTTAACAGAATAAAAATTCGAAATTTGAAAATTGCGAAATTTTCCAAATTTTCGCCAAATTTCTGATTTTTTCACAAATAAACGCAAAAATTATAAACCTAAATTTACCACTAACATGAGTCCCAATAGGTCACGAAAAAACATTCTCATAAACGCTAGGATGCGTTGAAGCGTTCCTGAGTGATTACCTCATAAAGGGACACTGGTCAGAATAGCAAAAAATGGTCAGGTCATTAACGTCAAAATAGGCTGGGTCATGAAGGGGTTAAATAAATTGATATACATATTGCACATTATCAACTATCATCTGAGATCAAGCTGTTTAAGAGCACAATCATTAATGGGACAAATGTGTTTTTCTAGCCCTTGAATATCTGAATGCAGAAAGGATCCCATTTTCTCTATGAATAGCCTTTTAGCACTAGTAATTAGGACTGTAGATGTTGGGTAAGCCCTGGCAGAGGAAAGCACTTTATCAAAGAAAATAATCTTAAAATACTGTTCTCTGAGCAGGGGTGTTTCAGCAGCAAAAGTCCTAATTGGTCCCCTCCTCACTTAGCTTTTTATTTTTTCTAGACAGCTTATCAAAAAATCATGGACAGACAATATTTTTTACGGACACTTTGGAAAACATAATTAATTCTGATTAATCAGTCAAAAATAACAGCACATAAAATCTGATATGAGACATCAACTTTATTGTCTGTAAACTGTAGGATGATAATTGCAGTCAATATAATCTGTAGAAGTTTCTTCAGCTTAAAAAAAAAAAAAAACATATGCCTTAATTTTTTTTATGGACAGGGCAAAAGATATTGCCTATTTCTACTGAATGTCCTGGAATTTCTGGACGTTTGGCAACTCTGCCATCGCTTCTGTCCAAAAAACATTTGGTCCAGTAGGTATGGTCACAGAGCAGAGACACAGTCACAGCAATATACAAATATATACATACACAGTGGATCAGCACACTGCAACTAACGAATACATAAACTCCAATACTGTTGTAAACACAATGTACTTAGCATTTTTGGACCAAAGAGCGCAAAAGCCATCCAACCACATCAAGGTGAACATTTTATAGTGATTGACCCATAACTACTACATACCCTACCTCTTTAGGGGCCAAACTAAGTCTAATCTGAATGGGGATCAAAAAGTATACAAGGTGTAGATCTCAATTAAAACCTTTTGTGTGAAAGATGAGGCCCAGTTTGGCACATGGAGAGGTAGGGACCTTTAATGTTTAGGATCCTTCCATATTTAGGAACACTGTCAGAGAAAAATTGTAGAATCCATCAAGACATCTTCAGAGAGGAGACATATCACATTCATATTGAACATATGGGATTAATTAAAACTGGGGAGAGAGAAGGAGCTGACACTTCAACCTCCATTGAAGTAAGACCTTCTGTCATGAACAGGTAATTACCACAGTGGATTTGATGAGAACCAGCCAAAAAGCCAAGGATTTGTATTCTCAGAGGCAGAGAAGAATAGTGACTTCCCCTGTTCTAAGGAATTAGCTTCCTCTGTTCAAAAGGAATTGTCTCAGATGCTCTGGAACCAGTGGTCAGTGGTGAATATTGGGGTTTGCATCAATCCAATATTTATGGGTGATATATTTTCTGTGTTGTAGCTAAACTCATTTACTCACACTCCCGTAAGACCAGCTGAAGACCTCCAAATTAATATTGGTTCAGATGGATAATGCTATCCATGCCATGTTTCATCTCTATAGAATGGTAAAATCCTGATTGGAAAAATGACAACAATATCTCCCACCTGGGACCTCCAGGGGCTATCCTGTAAGTTGGGGATCTCAAATATGTGAAATACTTAGCACATCTCACAATCAGCCCTTATATCACCTCATCATGGGGAGAGTTAGAATTTTGATCATTTTTCAGTAAATGGAAGGTATAGCTTGCTGTAATTTTGTCAATTTCCAGAATGAGTCCCTCCCTGAACAAAGCTTTCAGTCTTTTCCTTCCAGGACACAGGTTTAGTACTTTTCTTTTGTTATCCCTTTTATTTTATGTAGTTGTGTACTGTAATTGTATATACTGTATATTGTTTTGTTCCCAATTTGTAACATCTTTGTATATTCTTTTATAAATGCTGCCTACTTTTCCAGATTAAATATATAAAATTATTAGCTCCGTTTCTCTTGCTTTTTAAAACTGCACCCCTGAAGCCATACGCTACCTGTAACAGATGTTCAATCGGTCTGTATAAATGATTAGTGGTAGTAGCTAATAGTTCCTTTTGTTATTGTAGAGTTGGCATTGATCATATCTATATTTCATGTGTTGGGATCAGAGGTGTATATACCAGAGGCTCACTGTGAGTTCTCCAATATCTGACCTAGTAGTTGAAACAGCAGAGGCATCGTCCATCACTCGTCAGTCAATTGCGTAATTGTCCTGACAATAGGAAACAACCGAGTTGTGTCCCCTGACAAAGTGGAGACAGCGGTGGGATTTGCGCTATGACATCTTCTGTTATCCCTGAAAAACACCTTCACTTGGTTGGACAGCTTTTGCCCTTTCCGATTAAAAAGCACTAACCAAGTACCTTACGATTTTAACATTTCCAGCAACATTGGAGTTCATGTAGTCATTAATCGCAGTGTACGGACACACCATGTATGTATTGGGACACAAACACAGTAAATACGAGTACACTTGTACACTATTGAACGTCCTTAGTGATCTCACCCACTTAGTGTTCAATACTCATTTCATAGCCCACCTAGAATATGATACCCCTAAAAAAAATGCCTCCACACACAGTATGATACTCCAACAGGGAATTTCCCCCACACAATTTCCCTCTCCCCCCACAATATCTCACACATGGACTGTATGATGCCCCACAGTCCTCTCACATAGTATGACGCTTTCAGTGTTCACAACATAGTATGATGCCTCCACAGTGTTCACAACAAAGTATGCTGGCCCTACAACATACCACACAGTATGAAGCCCCCACAGTGCATCCACAAAATATAATTTCTCCAGTCTCTCTCAAGCAGTATGATTTCACCACAACCCACCACATAGTATGATGCCCGCACAAAGTATGAGGTCTCTACAAACCACCAAAGTATGATGCTGATGTAAGGAAGTGAAATATGAGGCTTTCTTGTTCCCTTCTCCAGAGTTGTCCCTCCTATACTACTATGAATATATTGCTGTATTATAATGTTTCTGATTAATGTCTGTGGTAATGCTACATAGAAATATGTATTATCGCCAGTCTTTAATGGTATGCCACATGTACTTGTTACCATTGTGTATTGTATGATATTATGTGTCTGTTGTATATGTATAGTTAGGGTAAGCTAGCGCATCCTTCTTGGGACATTAGAGGAGGGCACTCTTAGTACACAGTTCCCCCATAGACTGGGTAGATGTAATTATGTTGCGGGCTACTAGATGGGGGCATACTATTGTGGCCAGATAGGATGTTCATAGAGGGTTAATTGTAGGAGGGGCTGCTAGGAGTTAAGGTTAGTGCTGAAGAGCAGTTTAGTCAGACAGGGCCAGGCAGCCCAAGTGTCCACATGGGCTATAGGCCTGGACAGCTCGGCAGCCACGTAACGTTAAGTCGTTATAGCCCTAGTTACCCATGGCCACTGCGTGTCTTAGCAGTGGGCCAGAACAGAAAAGGAAAGATGTGGTGTCTCATCTCCTGGGCCAATGCTTTTAGGGCAGAAGTTGGTTGGACTAAGGAAATAAAGGGAGTTGAAGCTTCGACGAGATCGGTACAGATGGGCCGGATGCTTCCCCAGGGGCCACCAACCATAGTGACTGATCAATTCATGTCTGGGGCGAAACAGACTGAAGGAAATATCATTATAGCGAGGTCAGACCAGGAAGGAATTGGGAAGCAGTCTAGGATGGTCCGGTCCGGGCATGTACTGCACAGAAGTGACAACCAGCAAGGGAAAGATGAGGAAGCAAGCAAATGTTATGATGTACTAACTGTGGATGTAACGTGTGAAATCCTAAGTAAAGAAAGTGTTAAAGTTGTCTCGGACTGTGTCTCCATTGATATGGGTCGCCTAGAAGAGTGACCGTTATGTCCTGGGAAGTGCCCGAGTGAAGCTGAATCTGGAGATGCAGGTATGCCGAGAAGAGTATTATTTCATGTAGGGGGAGGACTGGACACAGCTGCTACAGTAATACAGGTCACGACTATAGTCCTGTCCCTCTCTTACACCGACACAATGTGCCCAACACAGTATAATGCCCCCACAGTCCCCATTAAACAGTATGATGGCCTCACAACCCTCCACACAGTATGATGTCCCCCATACAGAATGATGCCCCCACACAGTATGAAGGCTCCCACAGCTCACTTACACAGGAGGTTTCCATAGCACAGTATGATGCCCGGACAATCTATACACAATATGCCTGTCCCCACTGCTTTAGCTACATACACACACACACACAATTACTCCACACAGTATAATGGCTACCACAGCCCACCCACACAGTATGATGCCCCCATAACACCTCACATAACACGATGGCTCCTGTTCCACTATTATACTCAACTGTGTCTGCATACTGAAGATAACATTTCAGCACATAGCCTCCCAACTCACATGCCACAGTATCTGCTGCTACTGCGGTACACCACTGCTTTGGGGTGTGCGATTTACACAATTACCAGAAGCAACTGTATTGAGAAATTTCTGAAAAGTATCAGTATAAATCAGTGTGTACCCCCTATATTCCCACATCAGCTCGGTCACATCATGTCACTGTTAACCTTCTCTTTAGGGCTCAATCAGATGTCTTTTTTCCCAAAAACGAGAAAAATGGTCCTAGTGTCACCAGTGGTTTTGTTTAGTCACATCACCGTATCATTCAGTTTTATCAGGTTTTCTTTGAAGAGAGAAGAAAAAAAAAATCTCTACTTTTTTCCATCTATCAGTGCTTGAAAAACGGACAACACTCAGATGGCATCGGTGCAGAAATTTCCATGTTGCATATTTTAAAAATGGATCGCAGGTCTATTTTCGCAGCAAAAGCACAGAGGGCATGACACTTCTATAAATCCCATCCACTTTGCTGAAGTTGTAAGATGTAAAATACATAGGGTCAAAAACTCAAATATTCCTCATTGGAACGTAACCTTCCATTGCCAGCATAGAAGCAATCTCCGCAGTGTAGACTGAGAAAAACTGTGTGTTTGAGATCTGCAGCATGTGGAAATCAATGTGAATTTCACTCTATGCAATGTAAAGAGAAGTGCCATTTTTAGGCCAGGGTCACACTTGCGTGTGGTATGCGAGAAATACCCGTGAGTCTCTTGCATCAATACCCGGCGCTGCCGCCAGCACTCGGACCGGAGTGTGCGGCTGCATAGAAATACATGCAGCCGCACACTCCGGTCCCAAGTATCAGCGGCAGTGCCGGGTATTGAGACGCGAGACTCGTGCAAGTTTCTCGCAAGTGTGACCCCGGCCTTATAACGATATCTTGAGTGTTAATGGTACACAAGCTCCTATCCATACATACCAACACAAACCCTTCAAAAGGTAAGAGAAATCGATTGATCTTAATGAGCGGACACGTTTTCGTCATCAGGTCTCTAGCTCGTATTTAGGTGCAGGGTTCCTTTAACCCCACAAGGCAGTAAAAGGAGCAGTTCTCCTGACATTATAAGCAACATTTGTCTGATGGCAGAACGAGCTCCTGGATACCTTAATGAGCTCATTAATTTGCCCGTTGTTTTACTTTTCTTTCATTTTAATTACCGCACTGGGAACCGACCCAACATTTCCTAGATTGTATCATCGTTACCGAAAGCCTAAACTGGAAGAACAGCACGAGCCTCTGCGTGGCAGCGAGACAGTAAGGGAGATGTTCTGCGCCAGATATGGTAGCTGACATTCTTAGCGTGACGTGCAATAATTCTCAATCGGAGATTTATAAAAAGCCTCGTTACGCAATCCAGATAACAAAAAGCAGGAGGGGCAGATTTCATCAGATCCTCGCCATCACTGGCTCTCGCAATATGTTTCAATTGCTTTGAACATCAAACACTTGAGACATGCATTACGGATTAGCTTTCATGTCAATATAAAAGCATCGAGCTACGGGGATAGCGTCGATTTTCAATGCGTCGAAGTTTCACATAGGGTAAAAGAAAAAGCACATTTACAAAGAAAACTATTGTAAACCGCCATTTCTTTGCTATAGCTTTCTAAAGATCAACTGTTGTAGAGAAACGGCCATTAAATTTCCATGGGTCCCACCTCTGTCACTTCCCTCTCATTAGAGTCTCTCCGGGGCTGTGTAGCGAGATTCATCAAACAGGCGACGGGGTAACAGCACCACACTGTATCTTACCGTACATTACGGACTGTAATTGGTGGCCTTCAAAGTTTGAAGATTCTGCCGATAGGGTCAGACCAGCTTTGAATTATTCACAATGACCCATCACTCGTGTACTTTATATACTGGTGTGAAAAAGGTTCTATTACAAATGCCAAAGATCTGTCCTAATATAAATGCAGAAGAGCCGAGCCTGGCGGGATAGAAGAGGTATATTCGAGCTCAATAACAGCCTCTGCTAACATTGCATACATCAACACCATTGCTCAAGCCAACTAGTTACAACCGACTTTCAGCTTCTGGGAATGTGTGCGAATGTAGAACATCGGCGTTATGACCGACCTGTCACATGAATGATTTGTCACCTGACTGTTCTACAGCAATCAGCCGTAACATAGAGACCAAGCACCGGTGAAGGGAATAATTACCTGGTGACAATGGCACAAGTCAAAAGGTGACACAAATTAGGTTACATTCAGATGGCCACGGCAAATATAGGCTGCTCCGTGTAACCATCCGAAAAGTGGATGTGTGCAGGAAATGGCTGCCATTTATAAATCCATAAATTGGATCAGTCTGGTGCATGCTGCACTTTTTTTGGCACACAATCCTAAAAGGAATCTCTCACCAGGTTTTTGTCACCTAATCTGAGTAGAATAATAAAGAAATAGACCTTCATTTGTTATGTGTCACTTACTGGGCTGCTTAGTGTAGATTTTATAATAACACAGTTTTATCAGCAGGATATTATCACTGTAAAGCATCAGAGGTTGCCTAGCAGCACTAAAATGGCTACAACGGACTTGCTTAGCACAAGCCATGTCGCTTACCAGATCCCACAGGCTGTCCTGGCTTTCACCCTTTAAGTCCAGATCCCAGTACAGGGGCAAATAGGAGTGGGCCATGGTATAAGGTGCTGTACGGTAATGCAAGCTGGCAGGAGTGATCAAGAACCGGGTCAAAACCAAGAAGGCAGCAAAGGTACAAAATAGTCAGGCAGCAGAAACATGAATAAACAAGCCGAGGTCAAAACAGGAAAATGAAAATATTGCACAGGAGCAGAACACACAGACCTTAACCAGAGGAGCGCAAAGCTATATCTGGCAACTTCCTGTAGTAAGCTGGATGCTTTAGTAGGGCGTGATGCTTTCCAATCGGCTGAAGCAAGGAGTTGATAACTTCAGCTAGACGGCACTACAGGTCCCAGCCACTCTAACCTTAGTGACTGGACAGAGCCTATGATATTCCAAGAATCGTTACTTTTTACAAGATTCATATACAATACCATTCTTTCCCATATCAATATTACCTAACACATCCAATGCATTCTTCTACTTTAGGATTTTTTTATGGAGGTACATTTCCTTGCTATTAAACTTCTTGCATGAAATAGGCAACTTGCCACTGTTCTTTTAATAAATGTACTGTATCTGCCCTCACATTAATCACATCCTGGTTTTAATAGCCAGTGCTAGTTTTATTGCTAGTAAAGTTAGTAGTAAATTTAAGATCTCGTCTCCTCAAAATCTACATATCTCTACAAAGACTTTGTAAAAAATTAATACTGAATTACTGTCTATTTCCCCTATTTGATGCTCATCTTGCAAAAGTAAAGCAAAATCACTTATTTAATCACACCACATTGAAGATCTATCTGTTCCAAGAAAAACAAAACCAATGTCACAGGGATACTGCAACAGAGAAGGGTCAGAAGATCATGGCATGTGGATATAAGTGCACCTCCCTGGTTGGATCTGCTTTACCTTACAGTTACCGATGCATATTTCCCTTGCTCTGTTGTTGCACGGGTTAAACAACACTGTTTGTCTCCCAGAGCTTTCCATCTGGAGTTCTCAGCTGTTCTGATTTCTCCACTCCCCTCTGGAATAAATCTGACCCTATTAGTTTGAGTAATTGCCAGTGATAGCTTGCTATAACCTGGTTTGGAGCTGGAGGTGTGAGTTGTGGGAAGAGAGGTCATCTGAGTCGTCTCTGGAGATATCTGTTTGGAAATTTGTTTGAGTGTTTTCCTTTACCTTGTCTCCTATTTGGTTCACCTCACCTTTTCCTTACCCTTTCCCATCTCTGTAGTCTGGGAGTGCATTGAGTGATTGCGGTTTCTTTTATCCCTGTCCGTTTCCCTTTGTCTTTGTTAGAGCAGGACTAGTGTTCCTGTTGCCTTATGCACTAGTTAAGGTCATTCTCAGGTTAAGACAGGGATAGAAACGTGATCGCCACATGGGGAGAAAGAACCATCTAAGGACGCTAGGGAGGTTAGGGTTACACAAGACCTTTAATCTTTCCCTAGTCGCAGAGCTCCCCTTTCCTTCTGTCTTGCCGTGCGCCATCTTGCTTCTGGTAGAAGAGTGACAACCAAGTACCAAATGTAGTGGGCAGAAGAATAGAACAACAATTTTGAGTTTTTTAATAAATGGCTAAAATGTAAAAAATATGCCTAGCATAAAAGGTGGCTAAAGCTTCTGGTCAAAGTAGTCAACATCTTCATGTTCACAAGTAGTGGTCAAAGGAACCTACCCAAAATTAGGCAGTTGGTTTTAATGTTATAGCTGATGGGCAACTGCTAGAGATGTAAAGATTGAAACAGATTCATCGGCCAAATCAGTAATTCACGACCACTGGACTAGAAGCTAGTCACTCTTTACCTCCTGGCATTCCCGGCTCTTCTTTTGATCAGCTAGACTTGCATGAGGCCATCACTGAGGCACGATGCACATAATGTCGCGCCCTCCTGTCCATTGCTCACAATTACTGATCTGAATGATGGACCAGAGTCCTGTGAATTGATGATCCCACCTTGAGTAAGTTCCACCATAGCCTAAATAGGCAGAGAGATGGCATAGGATCTACATGACACAAAGGTTTCTTTATGTTTTATTATTTTTATTCAGTAAAAATTCTGTAAAAAAAAAAGCATTTATTTTTGTGGCACCATATTCTGAAAGTCATAAATTTAAACAGTTTCCTTTAACAAAGCTATATAAGGCCTTAATTTTGAGATGTAGCTTTCATTTGTTCTATTTTTGGGTATGCATGACTTTTTTACCACTTTTTATTACAAAAAGTAATAATTCTGGATTTTATTCTATTTTTTTTTTTTTTTAAATATCACTCAACACACATACTTAACATGCCACTTATTTATGTAGGTTGATAAGATAATTGGAATGCTAAACTTGTACTTGAGATTTTTCAAGCAAAACATAAAAAAAACTAACTGCACTGCAATTTTGGCATTGCTTTTTGTATCTGTGTTCTTGGTGCAGGATATACAATTACATTGATATCAAATTTAAAAGTTTTTATTGTTTTACTTTTGGTACACAAGAAAATCACTTTAAAAAAATATTGTTTTACATCATAATCTGACAGGTATAACTTTCTTTTTTCTGAATACAGAGCTCAGTCTTTTTTAACATGAGGTATAGTTTTCATTGGTATCATTTTGGGATATACACTCACTGGCCACTTTATTAGGTACACCATGCTAGTAAGGGGTTGGACCCCCTTTTGCCTTCAGAACTGCCTCAATTCTTCGTGGCAGAGATTCAACAAGGTGCTGGAAGCATTCCTCAGAGATTTTGGACCATATTGACATGATGGCATCACACAGTTGGCGCAGATTTGTCGGCTGCACATCCCTGATGCGAATCTCCCGTTCCACCACATCCCAAAGATGCTCTATTGGATTGAGATCTGGTGACTGAGGAGGCCATTTGAGTACAGTAAACTCATTGTCATGTTCAAGAAACCAATCTGAGATGATTCGAGCTTTATGACATGGCGCATTATCCTGCTGAAAGTAGCCATCAGATGTTGGGTACATTGTGGTCATAAAGGGATGGACATGGTCAGCAACAATACTCAGGTAGGCTGTGGCGTTGCAACGATGCTCAATTGGTACCAAGGGGCCCAAAGAGTGCCCAGAAAAAATTCCCCACACCATGACACCACCACCACCAGCCTGAACCGTTGATACAAGGCAGGATGGATCCATGCTTTCATGTTGTTTACGCCAAATTCTGACCCTACCATCCGAATGTCGCAGCAGAAATCGAGACTCATCAGACCAGGCAACGTTTTTCCAATCTTCTACTGTCCAATTTCGATGAGCTTGTGCAAATTGTAGCCTCAGTTTCCTGTTCTTAGCTGAGAGGAGTGGTACCCAGTGTGGTCTTCTGCTGCTGTAGCCCATCTGCCTCAAAGTTCGACGCACTGTGCGTTCAGAGATGCTCTTCTGCCTACCTTGGTTGTAACGGGTGGCAATTTGAGTCACTGTTGCCTTTCTATCAGCTCAAACCAGTCTGCCCATTCTCCTCTGACCTCTGGCATCAACATGGCATTTCCGGCCACAGAACTGCCGCTCACTGGATTTTTTTTCTTTTTCGGACCATTCTCTGTAAACCCTAGAGATGGTTGTGCGTGAAAATCCCAGTAGATCAGCAGTTTCTGAAATTCTCAGACCAGCCCTTCTGGCACCAACAATCATGCCACGTTCAAAGGCACTCAAATCACCTTTCTTCCCCATACTGATGCTCGGTTTGAACTGCAGGAGATTGTCTTGACCATGTCTACATGCCTAAATGCACTGAGTTGCCGCCATGTGATTGGCTGATTAGAAATTAAGTCTTAACACACAGTTGGACAGGTGTACCTAATAAAGTGGCCAGTGAGTGTATATATATATATATAAGCTTTTGAGAATTTTTTATTTCACTTTATGTGAGGCGTATTTTTTTGCTTACCTTACAGAATGTGCACTTATCAGAAACAAGATTGCTTTAGGCCTCTTTCACGCTTCCTGATCAGTTTCTGATACTGGAAAAAAAGAGTACCCATGATATCCGTGTCCGTGTATGCGTGTGTCATCCATGTGCACCATTTGTGTGACACATACCAGAATAGAATGAAGAATATAAATTACAGATGTGTTGTTTAATGTACTTATTTTAAGCTAATAAATAAAATGAAAAAAAAAACAAAAAATAAAAACAAAGTGCCCCCCCATTTTTAATGACCAGCAAAGACAAAGCAGACAGCTGCTTGCTGATATTATCAGGATTGCAAGGTCCCTGGTTATTGGGCCATCCCTGTCTAAAAAATACAAGCCCGAAGCCACCCCAGAATTGGCACATCCATTAGATGGCATTTGGGCTAATGGTAGTTGAGGTTGATGTAAGCTGTAATTTGCCAAAAATCACAGCTGACATCAAGCCCTGCAGCTAGTAATGGAGAGGTGTCTAACAGAAAACCCCCATTACTAACTAAGTAATAAAAAAACCCACACAGAATAAAATACTTTATTTGAATAAAGACTCCCCCACTAACCCTCATTCACCACTTTATTGGAAAACATTTTGGCTAATAAATTGGTGAACCAGGGGCTGCCTCTTGTGGTTAGTTTTCTAATTTTATTTTTTTCAGGTATCCATTTCTGGACTACATTGGATTCCCAGGATTTCAGTGGATCTGCATGGGATTTTTTTTCCAATAAAAGTGGTGTACGAGGTAAAGTGTGGGGGAGTCTTTATTCAAATAAAGTATTTTTGTGTGTGTGTTTTGTTTTGATTTACTGGGTTAGTAATGGGAGTGTCTGTTAGACACTTTTCCATTAGTAAACCCAGGGCTTAATGACATCTGTGATTTTTGACAAATCACAGCTGACATCAACCCCAATGACATTACCCTGATTGTCACTGCACCAGGGCAATCAGGAAAAGCCAGGTCAGAATTGACACATCTAATGGATGCTCTACTTCTGGGGCAGCTGCAGACCGCTATTTTCAGGCTGGGACGGGCCCAATACCCATGGAACTTCACAGCATGACAACCAGCAAAGGTAAAGAAGACAGCTGATAGCAAAAATAAGAGGGACCCCCCACATCATTTTTTTTTCATTTATTGGCTAAATACAAGTACAGTAAACTACACACGCAATGCACTAATCAAGGATATTAGATATTTAGTTTATCTATCTTTGACCACCTAACATTTAAACATATGTCATTTCTATTCTGCATTCTATTCCGCTACGTGGCACATAGATGGTGGGCACGGATGACACACTTTATGTCATCGGGTGCACATGTGCTGGAACTATTGACATCTCTGCTCACGGAAAAAAATGGACACGCCCATGTGTGGGACACATGGACATGTGCGCAGCCCCATAGATTATAATGGGTGTATGTGAGGGACGAGGGAGACTCCATTTTGGACTTATGAATTCAGGCCCCATAGATTCAGAAGATCTCCCTCCACTCCTGAAATGTGCACCCACCATTGGGAAAAGCATACAGATTCATACCAGAGGAGGACTTTTACCATTTGGCCAGAGAATTAGAGGCTACATGTTAATGAAGGCAGGGAGGAGTAGAGCTAGATTCCCCTGCTGTCTTTTGTGCAAGGCAGCGAACATCAAAGCAGATTCTAGGCCGAACATCATTGACACCTAGAGATAAATCGTGAGAGTACCATGAAAGCCAGACCCAGTGTCACCGACATCTAGAGATGAGTTATGAGCGTACTGTGAATCTCAGTGTTATGTCCGATATACCAACAGAATCCTTGGAGACACCCCCGCATGTACCCCTGCATCCCATATCTCTCTAGCACGCCCAAATTCCGAGCTATTGAGACTGGCTCTCTGGAACCACTTAGCCAACCTGAGTTTGGACTCTCTGTATCGTTCCGGCCCCAACGAACCCGTTGAGATGTCAGTTGTCCCGTTTGGACCTCCCCGAGAAGTCATGACCCATCCTAGATATTGGGAATTATTTTGTCTAGGAGGTCAAGGGAGGAGAATTCGGTACAATCAAGAGGGGCGATAGCAAATATGGGAGGGGCGAGCTAAGGCTTAAAAGCTGGCTACACACTTCCAGCCCCGCCTTTGTTCTGTCAAGGAAGCCACGTCACATTACGTGTGGAGTCGGACCAGGAACTAAGGAAGGACCTGTGGACTCAGCGCTTCCTTGGGGCCCACATGCTATAAGATACGGTAACTTTACACATATCGATAACTGCTATCCCCCAACCTGTACCCTAATTTTTATCTGTACCTTTGGCTGTATTATATGTATAATAGTCGGTATATATTTGTAGTTTCTAGTGCGCCTTTTGGCAATTAAAATATCAATTAAATTTGGGCTGCTCTTTTATCTCGAAACCCGATTTCCCACACTCGTGAGTTCGGCGAGTACTTATACGCTACCTGAGGTTAGTTTCTAGCCTGATATCTAAACGAGGAACTGGAGGCAGCATACCGTTCTGGTGTTATTGGGGGATCCTGGCAGTGAACGGGTCAGAGGTGTATATAATAATATACATTACCTTCCTGTGCCCCGATAACCAGTACCTGACAGGGCAGCCTCTCCGGCGACTACTTACCCTAGGTGCAGTTCCCTGACTGACCTTATGGTAAGCTGGGCGCCACAGAGCTGTGAATATGTAAGCTCCATCATAGATTGGTGACGGCGGGGTGATATCAGTATCCGCCCGGTCCTCTCGTGGTTGTATTTTCCTTACAGAGTACGTCTGTAAGTGTCTCCATTACGTGTGAAAACAGTCACCACACATACTGGAAACACTGATGTGTGAAGGGGGCTTATCAGTCGGAGATAGAACTTTTTGAACTATTTATACCTCCAGAGGTGGCGATTTAAAAGGTTATTCTGGTCATCCGCAGCAGTACACACAAGCGCACAGCTTTCCACTTGCTCTGGGGCAGTGTATCCTGACTTAACTGTCTGATCAGACAAGCAACAATTGCTGCACCACCAGCCCAAACTCTGTACTCACTAGTACGGCTATATTAGGCAGCTGTACATGTGCAGAATCAGAGGAGTGCACTGGCACCAAGCGTGTCAGGGATCGGGAATTAACAGTGCACTCCAACAGTATTTTATAAATGCTGAATTTTTCTTATAACAAGTAACTTACAAAGTTGCTTATTTTTACACTCACTTTGAAATTTTACCTCCATAAGAACATAGGAATCACCCGTAAAGTGGCCTTCTTTTGTTTATGTGTACTGCCAAGCCATTACTTGCCAGTGCCACTGATTGTGGGTAAAATATAACACCGGCGATATACACGATAGCAGGACATTTGAAGGCTAATTGACTAGGCCAAAAAGTGAAGCTCAACACAAGCTTCGAAGATTTTGTTAAAAAAAAAAAAAAAAAAACATTAATGAGGGTCAATGAGAAGAAACAACAATCCTGATTAACCCTCGCCCTCCTATGTTCTTATCATGTCGATTTCCCAGACATCGCAATTATTTTTAATAAGCTGCCAAATTTGTGTCGTCCACGTATGTGAAAGTCATGGGCTGGTTTACACGGGCTGGAGAGTGAGATTGGCAGCTGGAGTTCCCTTCATTCACCAGTGACCTGGGAGATAATTGCTCATTTGGGAAGGAAATCTCTCAGCCTCATTTTCTCATATCAATCAATGTAGGTCTTCCTTCCTAGGCGTACAATGGATTAGAGGGATGAAAAGGACTAACCGAGTATGAGAAATGACAGCTGTGGGTCACAGGTATACTGTATATACAGATGCGGGGATCATCAAGTAACTGCTGCACAACAGACATAGCAATAAGACTGACACCAGCTTCTGTCCATGCCCAGAGGGTGATATGCATGGGTACTAGTCATGGTAACACAAGACCCACTTATATTAAATGAATACACAACACTAAATTTCATGGAATAAAATGGCCATGGCGTTTATTTTTGGTTACACCTTGAAAACGATTTATTCACTCATAAACGATACTTAATATAAAGTCCATAAACTAAATTAATCAAGACCAACATATCCAATCCACCCGGCAAAACCTGGCGATTTTCCCAACCGCCAGGCCTTACAAAGGCATGCCCCCCCAAAAAAAAAAGCCAAAGACATTTTTCCATAATGGCTTGGAGATCTAAATTAAAGACATCCAAGCTAATATCGGACAGGTGTATTAAATCTCTCCTATACATTCCTGGGATAATATCCTCGAGATCAATATGCCTAAAAGAGATGCCATCAATTAGCAACATAAATTTATCCATACTCCTATTTATCCTCCTCCTAATTTTTTCTAGAAATAACATATTAGATCTTGCCCACAGAAGTATCGGAACAATTTCAGAAAAGAACAAAAACTAAATTAAAATATTCTGTTTTTAAAATGGAAACGTCCCTTCTCATGAATGCTAAAAGATCCAGAGTGCTAACTTCTCCCAGATCATTTCCTCCTAAGTGTAATCTTACTAAATCTGGGTTAAGCCATTTTCTTGCTAATTTACGCATGTCAGAAATTAAGTTCTTCCATAACATTCCACGCCTACTATGCCATAGATTTTGAACTGAGGAGGTCCTACAAGGACCTCACGATAGCTCTCTTTTCAGCCCCAAAAAATATAGGAATGTCTGATGATCCAGACAGTAACCGGACCTATAAAAATGAAGATAAGTTTATAGCTGGACAAATCTTGGCATATATACAATTTAAATCTCTTTGAATCCCATCTTCCAATTCTTTTTAGGTTTCCTTCCCCCAATCCTAGTCTAGCAGCCTCTGTTGTGGCTCCGATTTGGAAGGAGTGATGACATTTTTAAACCTTCTAAACTGAGTTTTTTTTAAGCATTTTTTAAAGTATTGCATTAAATTGGAAAACATTAGCGGATTCACCTTTAAGATAAAGTACACCTGCGCGGGAGCCGCGGCAGAAGAAGGAGGACATCATCGCTAGAAGATGGGAGGCGCCAGACCGGACCGCGACACCCACCGAACCGGACCACGCCCCCCGGTGAGTATAATCTAACGTGTTTTTCTTATCTTTCAGGTTACATCTGGGGCTTATCTACAGCATTACAGAATGCTGCAGATAAGCCCCTGATGGTTGTGGCGGCATCTCATAGTGCAAAAATGAGGTGACAGATTCCCTTTAACAATATGAAAAGATATCAGACGATGGCCATTAGGTTTAAAACTCCACCTCTGGAAGCCTTTTAAAAACTGTCTGACAGGAAATAGATTAGTCAGCGGATTTTTACTTTGAAAGTTAAAAAAAGAATGAAACCCCGGCAAGAGTTTGAGCTAATGCCGAGTAAGATAGGCCCTTTAAGACCAAATGCTCAGCAAATTTTAAAGTGGACTCTGCAGACTCTGGATTAGATTCATTGTGAAGATAATTATTTTTAAGACAAAATTTTACCCACTAGTGCCAAGCAACCGAATAATCGGTCCAAGTTTTGTCAGCTAAAGATTTTTCAATAAAGTAAGGGATTAAACCCGAACTACATCCCAAAGATGATGGGGGCATATTGCTCCTCTGATGTCTACTTCGGGTACTCGCTTCCAGAATGGTGACCACTGACGATGACAAATAAATCTTTTGTAAGGTTTGTCCAGGGTAGTAGTCGTGGCTGAGGACATCTGCTCTATCACACCCTGGCCTCCCCTCACATTAACATAGTGTCCTTTAGTCAGCATACCTGTGTCTTCAGGTCCAGCATCTTCAGGTTCTCTTCTGCGCCACTGAAGGCTGTCTGCAGACGATTTCGCAAGAATTGACACACAGTCCATTCCAACTTGAAACTGAACATGTTACTGTTTCCATTTCTCAGCACATCCAAGTATTTCACAGCATTAACCACAGGTTGCACAACACATTCTTTCATCTTTCCCTGCACTACTTGCCACGTCCTACAGTACATTATGGGGTAATAGCACCTTCGGTGGTACCGTAGCGCCCTCCTTGTCCAAACTCTCTGTATTTGGGGATCCCCTAGTCCGTTTTACCCCAGATCGAAAGGCATCATCCCACGCAATGACCTGCCACATATTGGACAATCTGCGTCTTCTACTCTTTCCGGACCGCTTTCTTTCTTCTCTTCCAAACGGCTGCAACACTGACAATTACCACTTTGCTTCTGTCCTAAGGATCTCCAGATGGCTGTGCTTCAGTGCTTTCTTAACATTATGGGTCTGCTGTGGTGTGCTGGGCCTATAACCCATGTGGACTGTGTGGGCACCCGGGCCCTACTGTCTCTACCTCTCATCTCTCCTTCCTTTCCACACAGCAGCCCCTTTAACTATTCACATGCTGGTTTCCTATTCCTACTATACTATATACAATCCCATGATCTCTGTGTCCCCATCTAGTGGCCAATATTATAACTGCACTTTCCCTATACATAGCAGCAGAAAGGAACATCTTATCAAATATACACTTACCAGGAAACGGTAATACACATAACAGTGTAGCAGTACCATTATATAGAAATGGTAATACACAATCGTGCAGCAGTACCATTATATAGAAACAACTATACATACACTTATAATACACTATAATATACGGCACTGGGAAGAACGAGAAAGGAAACGTATAACTGTAATATAGTATCGCACCTACACTTGCATTACAGTTGCTTTGCTTAGGAGAAAAGGAGGCTTTTAGCCAAATATTAAATTCCAAAGAAGGATCATAGGCCTAATAATCACTTATTATTTGAAGATATGGTATTATGAAAACCAAGCCTTGGTTAGTAGAAGGAAATATTATTCGCTTGTTCCTGATAAGTGGGCCCCAAAGATAAATAGACAAGAAAATTGAAAACAGATCCAACACTGCTGAATTTTTGGTAACCTTACGATGCACCCATGCCTCTGGCCACTTCTGACACCCAACGAGAAGAAAATGGTAACCCAAGGTCTTCATGCTTCTCTGTGAAAAATGACAATGATACAGAGTCTGTAAGCACAAAGGCACTCTTGCCAGACAGCTTTTCCATTGAAATTAGACAAAAATTCAGCCAAATTTTTAAATCTACTTTTGTTTCCTTGCCTAACCCTATATGGGAATTGGGGGAAGAATGACCAGAAGTAGCTTCATAAAGGCGCCTCGAAAAAAAACGTGACCTATTGGAGTGATCCTCAAAGCGAAATTTAATAATCCTAGCAGAGATTGCAATTCTTTCAGCGGGACCTTCTCTTTTTTCAAAAACAGATTGATAGTGGAGCAAACTTTAGACGTTTTTTCAAGGGGGAGAGAACAACTCATTCTCTGAATCAATTAAAATCCCTAGAAGAATATTTAGAATTGAGAGTCCTCAGTGAGGACTATTCTTCTATCGACTGGCTAACATAGTACAAAGATATATATCTTTCCTGTATTAAAATCCCTAGAAACTTAAGAGGTAGAGGGAGAGACTGTTTTGTCATAGGCGACAGGGACACTGAATTGATTACAAATAGTGATGAGCGAGTATACTCGTTGCTCGGGTGGTCTCAGAGTATTTTGGCGTGCTTGGAGATTTAGTTTTCGTTGCCTCATCTGCATGATTTGCAGCTGCTGGACAGCTTGAATACATGTGTGGAATGACTGTTAGGGAATTCCCACATGCGTTCAGCCTGTCTGCAAGTCGCAAATCATGCAGATGAGACGACGAAAACTAAATCTCCGAGCACGCCAAAATACTCAGAGACCATCTGAGCATGCTTGGGAAAACCTGAGCAGCGAGTATACTCGCTCATCACTAATTACAAACTATAATAAATTTATTAATGAAGAACAAAAATCAGAATCCTGGAGGGACAATGAACAAAATATCATCAAGGTAATGCAAAACTCCACCACCTAAAGAATACCCAATGTAAAAAAAGAAGAGAACGTTTCAAAATAAAAACGCGATAATGAAAACCCCATTGGAAGACATTTGTCGAAAAAGAACTTATCGTTAAAAACAAAATCTAACGAACTAAAACCTTCTGGATTAACGGGTAAAAGCCTAAATGCTGACTTGATGTCCAATTTTGCCATAAGGGAATTGTGGCCAAATCTCGGCAGTAACTCCATGGCTATATCAAAGGATATGTATTTCACCGAGCATGTACCCTTATTAACCTCATCATTAAGTGAAAAGCCATGTGGGCAAGACAAGTGATGGATCAGCCTAAATAAAGGACCCGTGTTCTTTTTTTGGAACCACCCCAAGGGGGGAAATCCTAAAATTTGATCATGCATATGGAGGACTACATGACATTAGGTTTACCTATCCTGTATTGTTAAAAACACTTTCACCATCAGGAGATTATCAAAACTACAGCAAGCAGCCCAGTAACTGACACATCACTGGAATCAGCATCTGTCTCTACATCATGCTGCTCTCAGAATAGGTGGTAAAACACTGATGATAGATTCCCTTCTAATCTCAACAATGAAAGGTAACAACTCCATACCCAGCTATTAACACAGGATCCACCATTCACAATAGGTCATGTCACAGCTCACCTGCTCCTCCTCCTTTCACATTTGCCCTAATCACAGAATGCTCATTATACACTTCAGTATGACTTAGGCTAATTTCACACTTGCTTTTTTTTGCAGCGCGTTTTTCCCGCAAAAAAACGCATTGAAAAAACGCATACAAAAGCATACAACTGCTGCGTTTTTTTCAAGCATTTTTATGAGCATGCATGAAAAAAACGCAGCGTTTTTATGCGTTTGTATGCGTTTTTAGTGCGTTTTTACCGCGTTTGCGTTTTTTCCAAACATTAGGTGGCCCCTCACACTAACCCAAACCATGACTTTACTAACCCTAACCCTAACTCTGACCCTAACCCTAACCCTGACCCTAACCCTTAACCAAACCATACTTAACCCTAACCCAAACCCTAAACCCTAACTAACCCTAACCCTGACCCTAACCCCAACCCTAACCCTGACCCTAACCCTGACCCTAACCCTTAACCAAACCATACTTAACCCTAACCCAAACCCTAAACCCTAACTAACCCTAACCCTGACCCTAACCCTAACCCTGACCCTAACCCTAACCCTGACCCTAAACCCCCTTAACTAACCCTAACTCTAACCCAAACCCCTAAATTCCATGGTTAACAAAAAAAAACGCATGTGCAAAAAAACGCATACATAAGCATGCCAATGCGCACATATGCGCACCCATAGACTTATAATGGGTGTCTTGCTGTAAAAAAAACGCATTGCGCGCGCATGCGTTTTTTTGAGGCAAGTCGGACGCCCAAAAAATGCAACAGGATGCATTTTGTGCGCCCGAGCGCATACCGCAAAAAAACGCATGCGCGCAAAAACGCATACAAACGCGTGTGTATGCGCACATAAGCGCATCCCATGCAAAGTATAGGAAAAAAAACGCATGCGTTTTTTAGCGCTAAAATCCCGCGAAAAAAAACGCAAGTGTGAAACTAGCCTAAGTAAACTGAGCCAGTCTATTGCCGCTAGTGTCTGTGTGACTGTCCTGGAAAAATTGAAGTATGAGTTTGAAATCAGGACTAGAAGCAAACAAAAAACCGCAATGTTTCTTAACTTTGTTCTAAGACAGATCATGATATACAAAAAAATTGCCCAATTTTTTCCAATACATTTTAAGATGAAAACCACATTTATACAATAAGTAAGTTCTGACAACATATTCCCTTTACGCTGGTCATACACTTCACATCAAAATGTTACCGTATAGATGATGTAATAAAAAAAAAACAAATATCAGGCATGTTGGATATTATTATTATTATGCATTTATATAGCGCCATTTATTTCATGGCACTTTACATGTGAAAAGGGGAAATATAGACAAGTACAATAAACGTGTAAGGCTAGTTTCACATTTGCGCTTTTGAGCGCAGCGACGGCCTGCGCACGGCCGCCGCTAAGCCCCGCCCCCTGCCGCGCCTCCGCCGGTAGCTCCGCCTACCGGCACATGACGCTGCATGCGTCCTGCGTCCCCTATCTTTATCACTGGGGTCGCAGGCCGTGCGCAGTATGCGTTTGGCGGCGCATGCGTCCTTTTCAAACTGTAGCAGGTTGCGTTTGGCGCTGGTCTGCGCACCGTGAAAAGGACGCATGTGCCGCCAAACGCATACTGCGCACGGCCTGCGACCCCAGTGATAAAGATAGGGGACGCAGGACGCATGCAGCAAATGTGAAACTAGTCTAAGACAAGGGACACACAAGTACAGAAGGAGAGGGCCCAGTGTGCGTGCATATATATATTATATATATATATATATATACACATACATACATATACACACACACACACACACATACATACATACATACATACATACATACACACACACAGTACAGACCAAAAGACACACCTTCTCATTTAATGAGTTTTCTTTATTTTCAGGACCATGAAAATTGTAGATTCACTCTGAAGGCATCAAAACTAAGAATTAACACATGTGGAATTATATAATTAACAAAAAAGTGTGAAACAACTGAAAATATGTCTTATATTCTAGGTTCTTCAAAGTAGCCAACTCTTGCTTTGATTAATGCTTTGCACACTCTTGGCATTCTCTTGATGAGCTTCAAGAGGTAGTCACCGGAAATGGTTTTCACTTCACAGGTGGGCCCTGTCAGGTTTAATAAGTGGGATTTCTTGCCTTATAAATGGGTTTGGGACCATCAGTTGTGTTGTGCAGAAGTCTGGTGGATACACAGCTGATAGTCCTACTGAATAGACTGTTAGAATTTGTATTATGACAAGAAAAAGGCAGCTAAGTAAAGAAAAACGAGTGGCCATTAGAGTTGAGCGATACCAGCCGATACTTGAAAATATCGGATCGGAATGGATCGGCCGATCTTTATAAAAAGTATCGGTATCACCGATGCCGATACCGGAAGTCCCATTCAAGTCTATGAGACTTCCGGTATCGGAATTGGAAAAACCCTTTCCTACCCTTGTACAGCCTCTTGGGGGTCTGTACGGGCCTTCCGGGGGTCTCTGCCGGCCTGCCGGGGATCTGTGCCGGCCTGCCGGTGGGCTGTGCAGACTGCCCGGGGTCTGTACCGGCCTGCCGGGGGGCTGTGCCGGCCTGCCGGTGGTCTGTGCACCCTGTGGGGGTCTGTGCCGGCCTGCCGGGGGGCTGTGCCGGCCTGCCGGGGGGCTGTGCAGGCATCGTCCGATGGGACTACAAGTCCCATCGGGCGATGCCTGCTACCATGACAGTGATTGACACATTAGCCAATGATGGGACAGTAGTAGTCCCATCATCCGGCTAATGTGTTAAACGTAAAAAAAATAAAAGAAAAATAAAAGAAATACTACATACATACATACTACATGCATGCTACATACATACTACATACACACTACATGCTACATACATAGTACATATATACTACATGCATGCTACATACATACATACTACATGCTACATACATACTACATACATACTACATGCATGCTACATACATACTACATACATACTACATGCATGCTACATACATACTACATACACACTACATGCTACATACATAGTACATATATACTACATGCATGCTACATACATACATACTACATGCTACATACATACTACATACATACTACATGCATGCTACATGCATACTACATGCTACATACATACTACATGCATGCTACATACATACTACATGCATGCTACTTTCCCCGAAAGTAGGACCCCCCCGAAAGTAAGACAGGGTGGGGGTTACGGGGGGTCCTTCAATGTAAGGCCTCCCCCGAATGTAAGGCAGGGTTGGGGGCCGCTGTGAAATGTAAGGCCCTTACCTTTGGGCCGCCGCTGTCCCCCATTGGGTCCCCAGGCTCCAGAGGTGTCCTCAGGTGCAGCTGGGCGGGTCCAGCGCTCATGGGGTTAACTCGCCGTGTTAACCCCGCAATCCGCCCAGCTCAACAGCTCATTGGCCGCCCCTGTTCCCCACATCACCGCCGGCCCCCGGCTCGAGCACTGATTGGTCCAGCAGCTTGGGCTGTAATTGGCCGCCCCAGCCCCACGTCACCGCTGTTTCCCTGCTGATTGGCACAGCGTTCCCTGCAGCGCCTTCCGCACCCACAGCCGCACCGCAGAGGAAAACGTCCAGCATTTAAAAACCAAGTAGGGAAACATGTACTGTATAGGGTATGGGGCTGTGTGCAGTGGGATACGGCACTGTTATGGGGTGTGGGGCTGTGTGCAGTGGGATACGGCACTGTTATGGGGTGTGGGGCTGTGTGCAGTGGGATACGGCACTGTTATGGGGTGTGGGGCTGTGTGCAGTGGGATACGGCACTGTTATGGGGTGTGGGGCTGTGTGCAGTGGGATACGGCACTGTTATGGGGTATAACAGCATGTTAATAAATGTTAATTTATTGGTTAAAAAGAAATTGTCATTTTTTTTCGGCTAATGTAAGACCTCCCCCGAAAGTAAGACAGGGTGGGACTTTTTGGGGTAAAATTAATGTAAGACAGGGTCTTACTTTCGGGGAAACACGGTACATACTACATGCTACATACATACTACATGCATGCTACATACATACTACATGCATGCTACATACATACTACATACATACTACTTGCTACATACATACTACATGCATACTACATATATGCATCATACATACTACATGCTACATACATACTACATATATGCATCATACATACTACATGCATGCTACATACATACTACATGCTACATACATACTACATACATACTACATGCATGCTACATACATACTACATGCTACATACATACTACATATATACAGTCATGGCCAAAAGTATTGACACCCCTGCAATTCTGTCAGATAATACTCAGTTTCTTCCTGAAAATGATTGCAAACACAAATTCTTTGGTATTATTATCTTCATTTTATTTGTCTTAAATGAAAAAACACAAAAAGAATTGTCCTAAAGCCAAATTGGATATAATTCCACACCAAACATAACAAAGAGGGTGGACAAAAGTATTGGCACTGTTCGAAAAATCATGTGATGCTTCTTTAATTTGTGTAATTAACAGCACCTATAACTTACCTGTGGCACCTAACAAGTGTTGGCAATAACTAAATCACACTTGCAGCCAGTTGACATGGATTAAAGTTGACGCAACCTCTGTCCTGTGTCCTTGTGTGTACCACATTGAGCATGGAGAAAAGAAAGAAGACCAAAGAACTGTCTGAGGACTTGAGAAACCAAATTGTGAGGAAGCATGAGCAATCTCAAGGCTACAAGTCCATCTCCAAAGACCTGAATGTCCCTGTGTCTACCGTGCGCAGTGTCATCAAGAAGTTTAAAGCCCATGGCACTGTGGCTAACCTCTCTAGATGTGGCCAGAAGAGAAAAATTGACAAGAGATTTCAATGCAAGATTGTGCGGATGTTGGATAAAGAACCTCCACTAACATCCAAACAAGTTCAAGCTGCCCTGCAGTCCGAGGGTACAACGGTGTCAACCCGTACTATCCGTCGGCGTCTGAATGAAAAGGGACTGTATGGTAGGAGACCCAGGAAGACTCCACTTCTTACCCCGAGACATAAAAAAGCCAGGCTGGAGTTTGCCAAAACTTACCTGATAAAGCCTAAAACATTTTGGAAGAATGTTCTCTGGTCAGATGAGACAAAAGTAGAGCTTTTAGGGCAAAAGCATCAACATAGAGTTTACAGGAGAAAAAAGAGGCATTCAAAGAAAAGTACACGGTCCCTACAGTCAAACATGGCGGAGGTTCCCTGATGTTTGGGGTTGCTTTGCTGCCTCTGGCACTGGACTGCTTGACCGTGTGCATGGCATTATGAAGTCAGAAGACTACCAACAAATTTTGCAGCATAATTTAGGGCCCAGTGTGAGAAAGCTGGGTCTACCTCAGAGGTCATGGGTCTTCCAGCAGGACAATAACCCAAAACACACTTCAAAAAGCACTAGAAAATGGTTTGAGAGAAAGCACTGGAGACTTCTAAGGTGGCCAGCAATGAGTCCAGACCTGAATCCCACAGAACACCTGTGGAGAGATCTAGAAATGGCAGTTTGGAGAAGGCACCCTTCAAATATCAGGGACCTGGAGTAGTTTGCCAAAGAAGAATGGTCTAAAATTCCAGCAGAGCATTGTAAGAAACTCATTGATGGTTACCGGAAGCGGTTGGTCGCAGTTATTTTGGCTAAAGGTTGTGCAACCAAGTATTAGGCTGAGGGTGCCAATACTTTTGTCCGGCCCATTTTTGGAGTTTTGTGTGAAATGATCAATGTTTTGCTTTTTGCTTCATTCTCTTTTGTGTTTTTTCATTTAAGACAAATTAAATGAAGATAATAATACCAAAGAATTTGTGTTTGCAATCATTTTCAGGAAGAAACTGAGTATTATCTGACAGAATTGCATGGGTGTTAATACTTTTGGCCATGACTGTACTACATGCATACTACATACATACTACATACATACTACATGCTACATACATACTACATACTACATGCATGCTACATATATACTACATGCTACATACATACTACATACATGCTACATACATACTACATGCATACTACATACATACCACATGCATGCTACATACATACTACATGCATACTACATACTACATGCATACTACATACATACCACATATATACTACATACATACTACATGCATACTACATACAATACATACATAGACATACAGTACATATAACATAGAGTAACATACTTACCAATACTTGTCACATTGTTCCCCGAAGCCATTGTATTCTATGGAATAAATATTAAAATAACAAACCACAAAAATACTCACCCATGATCCGAAGCAGTCCACGAGTGTGTCCCACGACGATCTTGGGTAGAGAACTGCAGCATCAGCTGATGCTGCCGCTCTCTACGGGCTGCAGGAATCGAATGACGGAAGGTAGGTATCCTTCCACACTGTATTCCTCCGCCACTTAAAAAAAAAAAGTCCCTAGTCTCACTTTATGGTAAAAGCTGTGTGGGAAATTCCGTCATTGGATTCCTGCAGCCCGTAGAGAGCGGCAGCATCAGCTGATGCTGCAGTTCTCTACCCAAGATCGTCGTGGGACACACTCGTGGACTGCTCGTAGTATTTTTGTGGTTTGTTATTTTAATATTTATTCCGTAGAATACAATGGCTTCGGGGAACAATGTGACAAGTATTGGTAAGTATGTTACTCTATGTTATATGTACTGTATGTCTATGTATGTATTGTATGAATGTATTGTATGTAGCATGTATGTAGCATGTATGTAGCATGTATGTAGCATGTATGTAGCATGTAGTATATATGTAGCATGCATGTAGTATGTATGTAGTATGTATGTAGCATGTAGTATGTAGTATATATGTATGTATGTAGCATGCATGTAGTATGCATGTAGCATGCATGTAGTATATATGTAGTATGTATGTAGCATGTAGTATGTATGTAGCATGCATGTAGTATGTATGTAGTATATATGTGGTATGTATGTAGCATGTAGTATGTATGTAGCATGCATGTAGTATGTATGTAGTATGTATGTAGCATGTAGTATGTATGTAGCATGCATGTAGTATATATGTAGTATGTATGTAGCATGTAGTATGTATGTAGCATGCATGTAGCATGCATGTAGTATGTATGTAGTATGTATGTAGTATGTATGTAGCATGCATGTAGTATGCATGTAGTATGTATGTAGCATGTAGTATGTATGTAGCATGCATGTAGTATATATGTAGTATGTATGTAGCATGTAGTATGTATGTAGCATGCATGTAGTATATATGTGGTATGTATGTAGCATGTAGTATGTTTGTAGCATGCATGTAGTATATATGTACTATGTATGTAGCATGTATGTAGCATGCATGTAGTATGTATGTAGTATTTTTTTTTTTTTTTTTTTTTTAACATTTAACACATTAGCCGGATGATGGGACTACTGCTGTCCCATCATTGGCTAATGTGTCAATCACTGTCATGGTAGCAGGCATCGCCAGATGGGACTTGTAGTCCCATCGGACGATGCCTGCACAGACCCCCGGACATCAGCACAGCCCCCCGGCAGGCCGGCACAGACCCCCACAGGGTGCACAGACCACCGGCAGGCCGGCACAGCCCCCCGGCAGGCCGGTACAGACCCCAGGCAGTCCACACAGCCCCCCGGCAGGCCGGCACAGCCCCCCGGCAGGCTGGCAGAGACCCCCGGCAGGCCGGCAGAGACCCCCGGCAGGCCCGAAATGACGGCGCATCATGATGCGCACACACCGCGCATCATGATGACGTCATTTCAGCTGTCAATCAACTTTGAACTTCCGATTCCGATGCCCGATATTGAAAAAATATCGGATGTCGGTATCGGAATTCCGATACTTGCGGTATCGGAATGCTCAACACTAGTGGCCATCATTACTTTAAGAACTGAAGGTCAGTCAGTCCGAAAAATTGGGAAAACTTTGAAAGTCCCCCCAAGTGCATTGGCAAAAACCATCAAGCGCTACAAAGAAACTGGCTCACATGAGGACCGCCCAAGGAAAGGAAGACCGAAAGTCACCTCTGCTGCGGAGGATAAGTTCATCCGAGTCACCAGCCTCAGAAATCGCAGGTTAACAGCAGCTCAGATTAGAGATCAGGTAAATGCCACACAGAGTTCTAGCAGCAGACACATCTCTACAACTGTTAAGAGGAGACTTTGTGCAGCAGGCCTTCATGGTAAAATAGTTGATTGGAAACCACTGCTAAGGACAGGCCACAAGCAGAAGAGACTTGTTTGGGCTAAAGAACACAAGGAATGGACATTAGACCCGTGGAAATCTGTGCTTTGGTCTGATGAGTCCAAATCTGAGATCTTTGGTTCCAACCACCGTGTCTTTGTGTGACGCAGAAAAGGTGAACGGATGGACTCTACATGCCTGGTTCCCACCGTGAAGCATGGAGGAGGAGGTGTGATGGTGTGGGGGTGCTTTGCTGGTGACACTGTTGGGGATTTATTCAAAATTGAAGGCATACTGAACCAGCATGGCTACCACAGCATCGTGCAGCGGCATGCTATTCCATCCGGTTTGTGTTTAGTTGGACCATCATTTATTTTTCAACAGGACAATGGCCTCAAACACACCTCCAAGCTGTGTAAGGGTTATTTGACCAAGAAGGAGAGTGATGGGGTGCTACGCCAGATGACATGGCCTCCACAGTCACCAGACCTGTACCCAATAAAGATGGTTTGGGGTGAGCTGGACCGCAGAGTGAAGGCAAAAGGACCAACACGTGCTAAGCATCTCTGGGAACTCCTTCAAGACTGTTGGAAGACCATTTCCGGTGACTACCTCTTGAAGCTCATCAAGAGAATGCCAAGAGTGTGCAAAGCAGTAATCAAAGCAAAAGGTGGCTATTCTGAAGAACCTAGAATATAAGACATTTTCAGTTGTTTTGCACTTCGTTAATTATATAATTCCACATGTGTTAATTCATAGTTTTGATGCCTTCAGAGTGAATCTACAATTTTCATAGTCATGAAAATAAAGAAAACTCTTTGAATGAGAAGGTGTGTCCAAACTTTTGGTCTTTACTATATATATATATATATATATATATATATATATATATATATATATATATTTTATTTATGTGGCAAAAATTAAAAGACCACTGCACAATTTCACAATTTTATTAAAATCAGCCTCTCTACATGTCTGACAGCCATTCCATTCCAGTGTCATTTGAATTCCAACCAGAGTACACCTCATTCTACTTAATGTACTTCTGATTAAGTGATCAGCTGAACCAAATATTATTTAATGAAGTAATGAAGTAAAGTATAAAAAACCCTGCTGTGGTGTTCACAATCCTATTGCAATAGGACAATCTGGATGGCAAAACAAGTGCTCATAATATCCCAAAAGTAATAGGAATAAAAAAATAACATTTAACCCTGCCAAACGAGTTGAAAAGTCTTGAGTGAGAAAAAGAAGGGCACAATTCTGGGCTCAATTCTGGCTTTACTAGCAGAGGGATACAGTGAGCGTCATGTTGCCTCCATCCATTTCTAAGATGGCAGTCCATAACAACAAGGTCAAGTAGCAGACATTGGGGACAACAAAGCTACAGACTGGCAAAGGGCAAAAACGACTCTCCACTGACCGGGATGACTGTCATCTTATTCGAAAGTCACACAGCAAACCACAGGATGACATCAAGTGACCTACAAAAGGAATGGCAAATGGCAGCTAGGGTGGAGTACACGGCAAGAACAGTTCATAACAGGCTCCTAGAGGCAGGGGTCAAGTCATTTAAAGCTAGAAAAAAGCCTTTCATCAATGAGAAGCAAAAGGAAAGCCAGGCTGAAGTTTGCCAAAGACCATAAGGATTGGACCATAGAGGACTGGAGTATGGTAATCTTCTCTGACAAATCTAATTTTCAGCTTTGTCTAACACCTGGTCGCCTAATGGTTAGACGGAGACCTGGAGAGGCGTACAAGTCACAGTGTCTTGCACCCACTGTGATATTTGGTGGAGGATGGGTGATGATCTGGGGATGCTTCAGCAAGGTTGGAATTGGGCAGGTTAATCTTTGCGAAGGATGTATGAATCAAGCCGCATACAAGGTTATCCTGGAAAAACAGTAGATTCCTTCTGCTCAGGCAATGTTCCCCAACTCTGAGGACTGGCTTTCCAGCAGGACAATGCGCCATGCCACACAGCTAGGTCAATCAATGTGTGAATGAAGGGCCACCACAACAATTCCCTGTCATGGGTAGCCCCATTGAAAATCTCTGGAATGCAATCAAGAGGAAGATGGATAGTCACAAGCCATCAAACAAAGAAGAACTGCTTACATTTTTGTACCAGGAGTGGCATAAGGTCACCCAAAAGCAGTGTGAAAGACTGGTGGAAAGCATGCCAAGACGCGTGATTAAAAATCATGGTTATTCCACAAAATATTGATTTCTGAACTCTTCCTGCATTAAAACATTAGTACTGTTGTTTCTAAATAAGTATTCTTCTTCTTGGCATTATTTGAGGTCTGCAAGCACTGCATTTTCTGTTCTTTTGACCATTTCTCATTTTCTGAAAATAAATACAATATGTAGTGCTTGGAAATTCGAAGACATGTTGTCAGTAATTTATAGAATAAAAGAGCAATTTACATTTTACTAAAAAATATACCTGTAAAGAGAAACATCAGACAAACTGAACATTTTGTAGTGGTCTCTTAATTTTTGCCAGAGCTGTATGTGTGTGTGTTTATATGTATGTGTGCACACGTGTGTATATGTGCATGTGTGAGTGCGTGTGCGTATTTGTGTGTATGTGTATGCGAGCATGTATGTGTGTAATAACACAGAAAAAAAGCTACAGGCTCAAAGAGTTAACTCTTAAAATAATATTAATTTCTAGACTTAAAATACATAGAGTAAAGACTGCTTACTAGAGTTGAGCGATACCGTCCGATACTTCAAAGTATCGGATCGGAATGGATCGGCCGATCTTAAAAAAAAAAGTATCGGTATCGCCGATTCCGATACCGGAAGTCCCATTCAAGTCTATGGGACTTCCGGTATCGGAATAAGAAAAATCCTGTTTTTCCCTTGTACAGCCTCTCTGGGGTCTGTACGGGCCTTTCGGGGGGCTGTGCCGGCCTGCCAGGGGGTCTGTGCAGGCTCCGGTGGTCTGTGCCGGCCTGCCGGGGGGCTGTGCCGGCCTGCCGGGGGGCTGTGCCGGCCTGCCGGGGGGCTGTGCCGGCCTGCCGGGGGGCTGTGCCGGCCTGCCGGGGGGTCTGTGCCGGCCTGCCGGGGGGTCTGTGCAGGCTCCGGTGGGCTGTGCCGGCCTGCCGGGGGGCTGCGCAGGCTCCGGTGGGCTGTGCCGGCCTGCCGGGGGGCTGTGCAGGCTCCGGGGGGCTGTGCCGGCCTGCCGGGGGGCTGTGCAGGCTCCGGGGGGCTGTGCAGGCATCGTCCGATGGGACTACAAGTCCCATCGGGCGATGCCTGCTACCATGACAGTGATTGACACATTAGCCAATGATGGGACAGTAGTAGTCCCATCATCCGGCTAATGTGTTGAATGTAAAAAAAAAAAAAAAATTACATGCTACATACATGCTACATACATACAACATGCATACTACATACTACATACATGCTACATTCATACTACATATATACTACATGCAACATACATACTACATGCAACATACATACTACATATATACTACATGCAACATACATACTACATATATACTACATGCAACATACATACTACATATATACTACATGCATGCAACATGCATACTACATACAGTGGGGCAAAAAAGTATTTAGTCAGCCAGCAATAGTGCAAGTTCCACCACTTAAAAAGATGAGAGGCGTCTGTAATTTACATCATAGGTAGACCTCAACTATGGGAGACAAACTGAGAAAAAAAAATCCAGAAAATCATATTGTCTGTTTTTTTTTCATTTTATTTGCATATTATGGTGGAAAATAAGTATTTGGTCAGAAACAAGCAATCAAGATTTCTGGCTCTTACAGACCTGTAACTTCTTCTTTAAGAGTCTCCTCTTTCCTCCACTCATTACCTGTACTAATGGCACCTGTTTAAACTTGTTATCAGTATAAAAAGACACCTGTGCACACCCTCAAACAGTCTGACTCCAAACTCCACTATGGTGAAGACCAAAGAGCTGTCAAAGGACACCAGAAACAAAATTGTAGCCCTGCACCAGGCTGGGAAGACTGAATCTGCAATAGCCAACCAGCTTGGAGTGAAGAAATCAACTGTGGGAGCAATAATTAGAAAATGGAAGACATACAAGACCACTGATAATCTCCCTCGATCTGGTGCCACGCAAAATCCCACCCCGTGGGGTCAGAATGATCACAAGAACGGTGAGCAAAAATCCCAGAACCACGCGGGGGGACCTAGTGAATGAACTGCAGAGAGCTGGGACCAATGTAACAAGGCCTACCATAAGTAACACACTACGCCACCATGGACTCAGATCCTGCAGTGCCAGACGTGTCCCACTGCTTAAGCCTGTACATGTCCGGGCCCGTCTGAAGTTTGCCAGAGAGCATTTGGATGATCCAGAGGAGTTTTGGGAGAATGTCCTATGGTCTGATGAAACCAAACTGGAACTGTTTGGTAGAAACACAACTTGTTGTGTTTGGAGGAAAAAGAATACTGAGTTGCATCCATCAAACACCATACCTACTGTAAAGCATGGTGGTGGAAACATCATGCTTTGGGGCTGTTTCTCTGCAAAGGGGCCAGGACGACTGATCCGGGTACATGAAAGAATGAATGGGGCCATGTATCGTGAGATTTTGAGTGCAAACCTCCTTCCATCAGCAAGGGCATTGAAGATGAAACGTGGCTGGGTCTTTCAACATGACAATGATCCAAAGCACACCGCCAGGGCAACGAAGGAGTGGCTTCGTAAGAAGCATTTCAAGGTCCTGGAGTGGCCTAGCCAGTCTCCAGATCTCAACCCTATAGAAAACCTTTGGAGGGAGTTGAAAGTCCGTGTTGCCAAGCGAAAAGCCAAAAACATCACTGCTCTAGAGGAGATCTGCATGGAGGAATGGGCCAACATACCAACAACAGTGTGTGGCAACCTTGTGAAGACTTACAGAAAATGTTTGACCTCTGTCATTGCCAACAAAGGATATATCACAAAGTATTGAGATGAAATTTTGTTTCTGACCAAATACTTATTTTCCACCATAATATGCAAATAAAATGAAAAAAAAACAGACAATGTGATTTTCTGGATTTTTTTTTCTCAGTTTGTCTCCCATAGTTGAGGTCTACCTATGATGTAAATTACAGACGCCTCTCATCTTTTTAAGTGGTGGAACTTGCACTATTGCTGACTGACTAAATACTTTTTTGCCCCACTGTATATACTACATGCAACATACATACTACATATATACTACATACATACTGCATGCTACATATATACTACATGCATGCAACATGCATACTACATATATACTACATGCAACATACATACTACATATATACTACATACATACTGCATGCTACATATATACTACATGCATGCAACATGCATACTACATATATACTACATGCATACTACATATATACTACATGCAACATACATACTACATATATACTACATGCAACATACATACTACATATATACTACATGCATGCAACATGCATACTACATATATACTACATACATACTACATGCTACATACATACAACATGCATGCTACATGCATGCTACATACATACTACATACATACTACATACATACTACATACATACCACATACATACTACATACATACTACATATATACTACATGCATGCTACATACATACTACATGCATGCTACATACATACTGCATGCTACATGCATGCTACATACATACTACATACATACTACATGCTACATACATACCACATATATACTACATACATACTACATACAATACATTCATACAATACATACATAGACATACAGTACATATAACATAGAGTAACATACTTACCAATACTTGTCACATTGTTCCCCGAAGCCATTGTCTTTTACGGAATAAATATTAACATAACAAACCACAAAAATACTCACCCACGATCCGAAGCAGTCCACGAGTGTGTCCCACGACGATCTTGGGTAGAGAACTGCAGCATCAGCTGTTGCTGCCGTTCTCTACGGGCTGCAGGAATCCAATGACGGAAGGTAGGTATCCTTCCGCACTGTATTCCTCCGCCACTTAAAAAAAAAAAAAAAGTCCCTAGTCTCACTTTATGCCATTGCTGCGTGGGAATTTCCCACACAGCAATGGCATAAAGTGAGACTAGGGACTTTTTTTTTTTTTTTTTTAAGTGGCGGAGGAATACAGTGCGGAAGGATACCTACCTTCCGTCATTGGATTCCTGCAGCCCGTAGAGAACGGCAGCAACAGCTGATGCTGCAGTTCTCTACCCAAGATCGTCGTGGGACACACTCGTGGACTGCTTCGGATCATGGGTGAGTATTTTTGTGGTTTGTTATGTTAATATTTATTCCGTAAAAGACAATGGCTTCGGGGAACAATGTGACAAGTATTGGTAAGTATGTTACTCTATGTTATATGTACTGTATGTCTATGTATGTATTGTATGAATGTATTGTATGTAGTATGTATGTAGTATATATGTGGTATGTATGTAGCATGTAGTATGTATGTAGTATGTATGTAGCATGCATGTAGCATGCAGTATGTATGTAGCACGCATGTAGTATATATGTAGTATGTATGTAGCATGTAGTATGTATGTAGCATGCATGTAGTATGTATGTAGCATGCATGTAGTATATATGTAGTATGTATGTAGCATGTAGTATGTATGTAGCATGCATGTAGTATGTATGTAGTATTTTTTTTTTTTTTTTTTTTTTAACATTTAACACATTAGCCGGATGATGGGACTACTACTGTCCCATCATTGGCTAATGTGTCAATCACTGTCATGGTAGCAGGCATCGCCAGATGGGACTTGTAGTCCCATCGGACGATGCTTGCACAGACCCCCGGACATCAGCACAGCCCCCCGGCAGGCCGGTACAGACCCCCACAGGGTGCACAGACCACCGGCAGGCCGGCACAGCCCTCCGGCAGGCCGGTACAGACCCCCACAGGGTGCACAGACCACCGGCAGGCTGGCACAGCCCCCCGGCAGGCCGGTACAGACCCCCACAGGGTGCACAGACCACCTGCAGGCCGGCACAGCCCCCCGGCAGGCCGGTACAGACCCCGGGCAGTCCACACAGCCCCCCGGCAGGCCGGCAGAGACCCCCGGAAGGCCCAAAATGACGGCGCATCATGATGCGCACACACCGCGCATCATGATGACGTCATTTCGGCTGTCAATCAACTGAACTTCCGATTCCGATGCCGACTTCCGATATTGAAAAAATATCGGAAGTCGGTATCGGAATTCCGATACAGCAAGTATCGGCCGATACCCGATACTTGCGGTATCGGAATGCTCAACACTACTGCTTACGCAAACAAAACAAAACCGGTGAGTAAAAGACTGATGATCTAAAGTGCCTATTGCCACAGCACCTAACTGTAACAAGGTGGCCCAGAGTGGTAGCCATGGGCGAGTCAACAAAGTAACGGTCAGTGAGCAACCCAGCACCTTATTCATGAAAAGTCAAATAAAGTTCTTTGTACTGCATGTACAAGCCACAGCACACTCACAGGCTCTGTCATATTCCTTTCAGCTGCTAACATGTATGCTCTGCAAATCACTTCAGAGAAGAGGTCTTTTTCCAACAATTGAACTTTAACAACAAAGCATCCATTAAATTAGAAGCACAGTTCGCACAGAGTGGCATCTCCTCACTCTCCCTGTCCTTCAGACAGTCCTGATTCTTCCATCTCCTGTACTTACTTTGTCCCCCTTGTGTTCCAGGCTCACCAATTCCTTTCAGTCCCAGGTCCGGCTTCCTTAGGAAGAGATACTAGGTATGGTCTCTCAGCTCCACCTGCCCCAGTCATAAACCCCGAGTACTCCTTGAGTTGACCTCTGATCACTGGTGGCTGTCCACACTGGTCCCTATCCTGGGACAACCCTCCAGCCATAGCTGGCTCCATTCTTCCGGCTATATAAATCCTGTATTCTACATGCATCTTGCCTTTGGGTAAGTGAAGCTTCCCAGAAACTTCCCACTAAGGCTGGGTTCACAATGCGTTAGAGCAGTCCGTTCAACACATGCGTTAAACGAACTACGCTAACGCTTCTTTTTTTTATCGTGTTATGTGATTGCGCTAGCATAGCTGCTTTCTTCTGCGCTAGCAGTGACGGACCCTCTAATGCTGCAAACTGCATCCGAGGGTCCATCATAGCATGACGGCAGATCACTAACACATTCCGATTATGACATGTGTTAGCAATGCACTACGTTATGGCAGTCTATGGGTGCGTTAGGGTATGTGCACACGTTGTTGATTACCCTGCGGATTTTTCAGCGTGGATTTTGCCAAATCCGCAGGTAAAATGACCTGTGTTTTACCTGCGGATTTAGTGCAGATTTACAGCAGATTTTGTGCAGATTTCCCCTGCGTTTTGACACCTGCAGATTCCTATCATGGAGGTGTCAAAACACTGCGGATCCGCAGAAAAGAATTGACATACTGCGGATTCAAATCCGCAGAAAATCTGTGCGGAAAAATCCGCAACATGTGCACTGTGTTTATGGTTTTAGATAGACTTTAATGGTACTTTACAAAGCAGCAGATTCTGCTGCGGATCCGTGGGGTCAAATCCACTGCGGATCCGCAGTAGAATCCACAACGTGTGCACATACCCTTAACGGATGCTTTACATCGCGTTAATGCCACGTTGTAACGCAATCCGTTAAATGGACTGCCATAATGCAATGTGAACCACCCCTAACCAGGAAGTGTTCCTCCCATATCCCCTGCTGCATGCTGCTCTGCGCCCCCACATCTGCTTACCCCCTGTGCTGCCTGTATCTCACTAGTTTATTCTATGCTATTACCTTGCTCTAATATGCCCCGTTAAGCTAACCCACTAATATACTATAATAACCCCTATCCTATCTTATCCCTAACCTTAGACATATCAAATACATCACAATACATAACACACATTGCATTAGCATTACAGTATGTAAACATTGCATCACATAAACATGAATAACCACCAATGTGCCGTATGTATTACATATGCACAGCAACCAAAGGAGAGGAGGCACGAGACGTACCAAGTCACCCCCTTACATAACTGTTATAGTATAAAATATTTTGTCATGTAGTAGCACATAAAGACTGCGATGGACCCTTTAAATGGATAGCGGAGATGAGTTTACCACACATACCCAAGACTAATTGGATGATAGGTAAAAACCTGTCACAATGGCCTATGTGAAGGAAAAGGCTATACTAAAACCATTTGGTAAACCAACAGGACCCAAGAGCATAGCCATGAAAAGCTAAAGTAAAGCAACTAAGGAGGTGCAAGTCTGTGTCCTCTCTGTTGCCCTAACTCACATTTCGTTACTTCATCAGGAGGCGTGTTGGGGGAGGGATAGAGCAGAATTTATACAGGTAAATAGCCTATCAGAGACGCCCATCCGGAGGCGTGTGTGTCACAAGGTTCATAGTATATGCGGCACAGACAGCTACGCCGCACAGAGATCATTCTGACTGAAAAAGCCTACCCACAAGCGGCGCATGTGCAACCGCCCCAAGTCACTAGCAGAGATCCACTTTTCCTAGCAGTCTTGCTAGTTCAGTAGGGCTTTATGTCCTTCACTTCCCCTGGGCACATGCGCAATTTCCCTAGTCACCGATTCACTCTGATGTGGACACAAGGACACTTTGCGAATGCGCCGTCACTATGACAGCTGATGTGCTTGCGTTCCAGGGCTGCGGAAAAGTGGATCTCTGCTAGTGACAATGGCATCAGTTCAGCCATGCAGATTCCACTCGTTCAACTTTTCAGGAGCGGGATAGGATCGATTTTTAAACCTGAATGTGAGCGAGTCCTAAGGGTATGTACAACCACAAAGTACCTGCCATGTTGGTTTGTGGCAAATCCTCTATGGAGTTGGCTGCAAATTCTTGGCAAATTGTGATATGTATTACTTTTGGATTTTGCCCCCGCTTTTGTCGAGGGGTTGCCGTAGACTTGACTCTATGCATTGAAAAAGTGAATTCTACATCAAATTTTGCAAAAAGAATGAACATATTGAGGATAGTATAATCCAAATCACATTCATTTTTCTTATCTACACTGCTAGGTATAATGCTGTGGAGAAAATCCGCTTCTGATAATTAACGTGCATTATTCCTACAGAATTGCTGTAAACGCAGACTAGCACAAGAGTGAAGTGAGCTCAGATCCTATTGTAGATGAGCTGCATGTGACAATCCTAAGGTTTAAGACACTAATAGCGATGCATCACATTGATCTAATAAATCAGGATACAAATCCAGATCACCAGACATAGCATTCCAACATCGGAGCACGAGACCGCTGTGTCAAAGCGAACAATCCAAGGCAATGAGAAAAAACTTTGTCCAGCTCCACGATGTAGTGAAAAATATTCTTTATTCACTCAATAGAAATGAGGTTTAAAAGCCAGCATGAGTTACAAGGCATGCGATCGATCTACGCGTTTCGAGTGGCTAGGCACTCTTAATCATGATAATCATCAGGTATCATGATTAAGAGTGCCTAGCCACTCGAAACGCGTAGATCGATCGCATGCCTTGTAACTCATGCTGGCTTTTAAACCTCATTTCTATTGAGTGAATAAAGTATATTTTTCACTACATCGTGGAGCTGGACAAAGTTTTTTTCTCATTATCACATTGATCTACAGTCATACCGTGCCTGTCGGATTTATGGGAAATCCCTTAGTGCACACGGTTTGTCTGCTCTGAAGTAAAAGATATTAATTACCATATTGTCACACTTTGGACGGCTCTTCACACAGAACAGCAGTGAATTGGCTGCAGAAAACTGGATTAGGACTGTGGTCCATTGCTTGTACTAGTGGAATTTTTTAATCTTGCTTAATCTGATCTATCGGGATTTAATTCCCATTAACAGCTAATTAACATCTGAACATAAGCCAGGGAATAGATATTTTCATAATTATTTTACTGGACCATGAATAAATAGTCATTTATAGCAAATGTAATTTCTGGTACCTTCCCTTCTGCTTTCAAATACACCACAATCATGCCTATCCTCAAAAAGCCATACTTTGACACAACCGCTATGTCCAGCTATCACCACATATTGCTGCTCCCAATCGCTTCCAAACTACTTGAGCAGCGTGTCCATGCCGAACCTTCCTCCCACCTCTCATCTAACTTGCTTTTAAACAATCTACAATCTGGCTTTCATCCCCATCATTCCACTGAAACTGCCCTGACCAAAATTACTAACGACTAACCATATTTTTCGGACTATAAGACGCACCGGACCATAAGACGCACCCCAATTTTCAGAAGGAAAATAGGGAAAAAAATAATAATGTGTCAAATGGGGGTCCGTCTTACAGCCCAAATTCAGCTTACCTGGGAATGGATCTGGCACAGGTGGAGGAGTGGTCACAGGGGTCATTCAGTGGTCCAGGCTGGTGAGGTGGCGGCGGCAGGTGGGCTGTGCTGGGGCAGCTGGGCTGGGGCAGGAGGGCTCTGTGGGGGGAGGGTGGCGGCAGGCTGTGCTCCGGTGAAGGGGAGGCGGCTCCACCGGCATTTCCTCGAAGCCCGCACATCCGTTGCTGGCTGCCGCCATGTTGCGGTGGCCTCCGGGAACATGGACACCGGTCCGAGGACGGCGCATATGCAGGTTCAGATCTCGTCCTGAGATCTCGGGTGACGAGATCTCGTTGCCGAGATTTGAATCTCGTCTCCTGAGATCTCAGGACGAGATCTGAACCTGCGCATGCGCCATCCCCGGACCGGCGACCATGTTCCCGGCGTCCATGTTCCCGAAGGCCACCGCAACATGGCGGCAGCCAGCAACGGATGTGCGGGGGCCTCCGGGCTTCGAGGAAATGCCAGCGGAGCCCCCCACGGAGCACAGAGAGCCGCTACCCCTGCACCGGAGCACAGCCTGCTGCCACCACCGCACCACAGAGCCCCGCGGCACCCGCACAAGCCATGGTCGCAAGTAAGTATATTGCGACCATAAGATGCACCCCCCACTTTCCCCCAAAATTTTTGGGGAAAAAAGTGCGTCTTATGGTCTGAAAAATACGGTACTTACACAGTTAAGGCTAACATACACTTCTGTATGATTCTTCTAGACCTGTCTTCTTCCAGTGACACAGGTGACCACTGCCTCCTACTACAGATCCTCTCTTCCTTTAGCATTAAAGACCTTGCCCTATCCTGGATCTCCTCATACCTTTCCAACCGCACATTTAATGTCTCCCACTCCCACACTACCTCCTCACCCTACACTCACTCTGTCAGAGTTCCTCAAGACTCTGTCCTTCGACTCCCACTCTTCTCCATCTATAACCTTGACCTGGGACAACTCAAATTCCCGTGGCTTCCAGTACCACCTTTATGCTGATGATACACAGATCTACCTCTCTGGCCCAGACGTCACCTCTCTGCTGTCCAAAATTCCAGTGTGTTCATCAGCCATATCCTCCTTTTTCTCTTCTCGCTTCCTTAAGCTCAATGTGGACAAATCTGAACTCATTATCTTTCGTCCATCTCACACATCATCCCTACCTCATCTATCCATCTATCACAATAAGTGCCACAACGCTTTCCCCTGTACCGGAAATCCGCTGCCTCGGAATAACCCTGGACTCGGCCCTGCCCTTCAAGCTGCACCATCCAAGCTCTCTCCACCTCCTGTCGCTTCAAACACAAAAGTATTTACAGAATCAGTCCTTTCCTCAACCCTTAATCTACTAAAATTCTTGTGCAGGCCCTCATCTCCCGTCTTGACTACTGCAACATTCTCCTCTGTTTCCTATCTGCTAACACTCTTGCATCTCTTAAGTCCATCTTTAACTCTGCTGCCCGACTAATTCATCTCTTTTCTCAATACCTCTCCGCAAATCCCTTCATTGGCTCCGAATTTCCCAGCGTATCCAGTTCAAATTACTAACACTGACTTACAAAACCATCCATATCCTGTCTCCTCTATAATTTTCCAAACTAATTTCCTGATATCTTTCCCACGTAATCTTCAGTCATCCCAAGATCTCCTTCTCTCCTCCACACTTATACGATCCTAACCCAATCGCCTTCAAGACTTCTCCCAAATATGCCCAACCTCTGGAATTCAGTGTCCCAACACATCCGACTATCCACCACATTCAGATCCTTCAGACGGAACTTGAAAGCCCATCTCTTCATGAAAGCCTACAACCTGCAATGACCTCGCTGCTACCTCAACACCATTGGAGCTACTGCAATCCCTCGACCTACTGTGTCCTTCCCCATCATCCTGTAGAATGTAAGTTCACAAGTCCCCCCTCTATACTTGTCCATCAATGTTAGTATGTTTACTGTAACTTACCGTATATACCCGAGTATGAGCCAAGGCACCTAATTTTGCCATGGAAAACTGGGTAAGCCTATTGACTCGAGTATAAGCCAGGTATACATTGTCCCCTCATCCCTGTCATGTCATGCGTGGCTCCCCCCATCCTGTCCTGCTATGTGTGGCTCCCCCGTCCTGTTCTGCTATGTGTGGCTTCCCCCGTCCTATCCTGCTATGTGTGGCTCCTCCTGTTCTATGTATGGCTCCCCAGTCCCACATGGTTCACACCCCCCCATCCTACTCACCCTCCTGCGTCTCCATTGTCCCGATGCCGGCAGTTCTTCCTGTGCTGAGCTGTCACGTGGTACCGCTTGTTAAGGTAATGAATATGCGCTCCACGCCTATGGGAGTGGAGACAAGTGCATATTCATTACCTTAATGAGCGGTACCACATGACCGCTCAGCACAGGGGAAGAGCTGCCGGCGCCGGGACAACGGAGATGCAGCAACGACGCGAGGAGGGCGAGTATGATGTCTTCTTGAAGCCGGCAGCTGCAGCGGCAGCTGTCACAGTTCCACAGCCACCGACTCCTGCGGCTGCTCTGCTGCTTCCCCTCCCCCGCCTGCTTTCTGGACAATGACTCCTGTATGAGCCGAGGGGGGCGTTTTCAGCACAAAAAAGTGCTGAAAATCTCAGCTTAAACACGAGTATATACGGTATATCTGTTTTTGTACGTAACAACTTCTCATGTACAGCACCATGGAATCAATAGTGCTTAATAATAATAATAATAATAATAATAATAATAATAATAATAATAATAATAATGCAACTTGCATGACAATAGGCAGAAAAGGGAGGGAAAAAATGCACGTTCATATCACATCAGAAATACGTACACAAATGGTGAAAGGATGAAAATGGATGGAATGGGTTAAGCAACAAGTCAACCCAACAAATTAATGGTCCAACAATTGGTCTCCAGAAAAATAGGAGTTAAAACACTCGTTTTATTGATCCATTTAAAAAATAACAATTCCCAATTTTTTTTTAAAAACGGGACATAGTGGAAAAATTTGCAATAGCTGCTGCATTTTGAAATGGCATACGTGATTGTTATTAATGTCAAAAAAATAGTCCACATATAATGGTGCTCAACACTTTTTTTTAAATTAATTAAAAAAAAAATATCACTGTACTGGATCGTTCATCTGCTATGTTGATTTATGACAACCATGTCCCAGATTTAGTGGAACTTCCAGAGTGCCAACTACTGAGGAAGATGTCTGAGCCACTCACCGAATGCAAACCCAGCTATTGTACAAACTCAGGACAAGTCCCATAGAATATTTAACAGAACGGCTTATATAGCATGCTCAGGAGATGAGCCTGCCGAATTCCTGGCAGAGCCGAGCTACAGGCACTTACAAGAACACTGTTCATGAGTGCAATATTCCTTGTACCAATTGCCTCCCCTCCCATATTGCAGAAAGGGTTTATAGAATAGTTTTACTATATACTCCAATACAACTGTTTAGATGATCAAACGATGTCAGGTACAAGTCCTCTAAGGAAATTTTTAAAAAAGTGTTTACAATTTTTTAATCACCCACTTACTTTTAGTTTTAAGAAAGGAAGAATTAAAAAAGTAAACATATATGGTACCGTCACATTTGAAAGAGTCTGATCGATCAAAATAGAATATTAATTAACCCAGAGTTGCACGTCTTAGGTCATTAAGGGGTTAACCCCTTTACCCCCAAGGGTGGTTTGCACGTTCATGACTGGCCCAATTTTTACAATTCTGACCACTGTCCCTTTATGAGGTAATAACTCTGGAACGCTTTGATGGATCCCGGTGATTCTGACACTGTTTTCTCGTGACATATTGTACTTCATGTTAGTGGTAAAATATCATTCATATAACTCGAGATTATTTGTGAAAAAAACGGAAATTTGGCGAAAATTTTGAAAATGTCGCAATTTTCCAACTTTTAATTTTTATGCCCTTAACCCCTTCATGACCCAGCCTATTTTGACCTTAACGACCTGGCCATTTTTTGCATTTCTGACCAGTGTCCCTTTATGAGGTAATAACTTAGGAACGCTTCAACGCATCCTAGCGATTCTGAGATTGTTTTTTCGTGACATATTGGGCTTCATGTTAGTGGTAAATTGAGGTCGATAATTTTTGCGTTTGTGAAAAAAATGGAAATTTGTTGAAAATTTCACAATTTTCAAAATTTGAATTTTTATTCTGTTAAACCAGAGCGTTATGTGACACAAAATAGTTAATAAATATCATTTCCCACATGTCTACTTTACATCAGCACAATTTTGGAAACAATTTTTTTTTGTTAGGAAGTTATAAGGGTTAAAAGTTGACCAGCGATTTCTCATTTTTACAACAAAATTTACAAAATCATTATTTTTTGGGACCACCTCACATTTGAAGTCACTTTGAGGGGTCTATATGGAAGAAAATACCCAAAAGTGACACCATTCTAAAAACTGCACCCCTCAAGCTACTCAAAACTACATTCAAAAAGACTATTAACCCTTCAGGTACTTCACAGGGACTAAAGCAACATGGAAGGAAAAAATGGACAATTTAATTTTTCCAACAAAAAACCAGATTACTTACCGGTAATACTCTTTTGTAGAGTCCACGACAGCACCCACTGAGAGAGGGGATCCGCCCCAGGAACAGGAAACCTACAGAGAGATAAATGGGGCGGTCCCCCTCGCTCCCTCAGTTTGTATTACCGAGAACAACGGAGGAACCGCCATACATGTTTTAGTCATTTTGCTTGGGCGATTCATTTATCTTACCCCTATGCAGTTTTAAGCTTACTAAGTTTAATCACATATCTAACTTAAATCATAATCTCCACCACCAAGGAGACCCATGTGTGAAAAAATTCTTACGGGAGGGAAGTGAGCGGGTGCTGTCGTGGACTCTACAAAAGAGTATTACCGGTAAGTAATCCGGTTTTTCCTCTTCGCCACGACAGCACCCACTGAGAGATTTTCAGAGATAATCACTTGGGCGGGCACACCGTGTTAAGGACTGATCTACCAAAAGTTAGATCCTCGGTAGAGGACAAATCTAGTCTATAGTGACTATAAAAGGTAGATGGAGAAGACCAGGTTGCAGCCTTACATATTTGTTCAATTGGGACGTTCGCCCTCTCGGCCCAGGAGGATGATATGGCTCTAGTAGAGTGCGCCTTAATCCCCAGTGGAGGGTCTTCTCCTTTTGTCAGATACGCCATTGTGATCGCATCTCTAATCCATCTGGATATCGTGCCTGATGTAACTGCAGACCCCTTCCTGCTGCCCTGGAATGAGACAAAAAGAGACCTACTCTGCCTCCAGGGACTGGTCCTATCAAGGTAGGCTAGCACAGCTCTCTTCACATCTAAGGTGTGATATTTCTCCTCGTCCTGTGTTGACGGGTTCTCATAGAATGAAGGTAGGCATATCTCTTGAGACCTATGAAATTTAGTTGCCCGTTTGGGCAGATAGGACGGGTCCGTCTTTAAAATGAGACTGTCTCGTGTTGTTGACAGGAACGGTGGGTCTACTGACAGAGCATGAAGATCACTCACTCTCCTGGCCGATACTAAGGCCACCAGCATAGCCGTTTTCAATGAGAGGCACTTTACTGATGCTGAGCTTATGGGCTCGAATGGTGCCTGAGTGAAGGCATCCAAAACTAAAGTAAGGTTCCACGCTGGAAGTCGAGGCACATGCACCGGTTCTGCTCGTTGACAGGCCGAGATAAACCGAGTCACCCATCTATTTGCTGCCACGTTATAGTTAAACAGGGCTCCTAGGGCTGACACGTGGACCTTAAGAGTGCTTACTGAGAGTCTAAGTTCTCGGCCTCTTTGTAGAAACTCTAGAATGGCCGTAATGGGTACTTCACCAGCTAGTTTTGTTGGGTGAAAGGCCAGGAACTTCCTCCACACCTTAGCATAAATTTTTGTCGTGGACTCCTTCCTGCTTTGTAGCAGGGTATTGATTAGGTTCCTTGAGAAACCCTTCTGCCTCAGTAGCTCCCTTTCAAATTCCAGGCCGCTAGGTGCAGGGCTTTGGCCTGTGGATGGTAGCAGGGTCCCTGCGAGAGAAGATTCTGGTGCAGCGGCAGGATCCACGGGTCGGTTACCGACATGGCTCTCAGCCATGAAAACCACGGTCTTTTTGGCCAAAACGGGGCTATCAAGATGACCCTCGCCCTCTCCTGTCTTATTTTCCTGACTACTGTTGGTAGTAGCACCATCGGAGGAAAGGCATAGGCTAGTTGGAATGCCCAGGGTGTTTGGAGGGCATCTAGAATATCTGGGTTGTCCGACCTGTAGAGAGAAGCGAACCTTTTTACGCGCCTGTTGGCTCTGGTTGCGAATAGGTCTATCTCCGGTCTGCCCCATTCTGACGCTATCATTTCGAACACGTCTCTGCTGAGGACCCACTCTCCCTGGTATAGGGCCTGGCGACTGAGATAGTCTGCTCGGGAGTTGTCCACTCCTCTTATATGGAGCGCTGACAAGGAGAGAAGATGGACCTCGGCCATCTCCAGAATCTTTCCCGCGATAGACATCAGTGGCATTGACCGCGTGCCTCCTTGCCGGGTTATATAGGCCACTGCGGTGGTATTGTCTGTCTGGATCCTTACGTGGGCGCCTCTCAACTGCGGAAGGAAGCGAGATATCGCATAAAAAAATCGCTGTTAGCTCCTTTACATTAGAGGAGGCCTCTATTTCATTCTCCCGCCACCAGCCTTGTACCATGTGCTCCTCTAGGTGGGCTCCCCAACCTAAGGGGCTGGCATCTGTGGTGAGTATCTTGGAGGGAGTCACCCACCACTGTACTCCCTTCGATAGATTGGAAGGAATTAACCACCATTTTAGGGATTCAACCACCTCGGGCGATAGGGATATCTTCCCTTCCAGCCGCCCCTGCAGTCTGTCTCCTGCAGAATAGCCCACTGTAGTCCTCTAGAGTGGAACTGAGCCCATTGCACCGCTGGAATGCATGATATTAGTGACCCCAGCAAGGACATGCCCTGTCTCAATGATATTACGGGTCTTCCTGTAGCATTCTGTACTTTGTCAATCATGGCCATTACTTTGGCGTTTGGCAGAAAGCACTCCTCAGTTACGGAGTCTACCTGCAGGCCCAAAAACCTTTGACAGGTCACTGGCTCCAGTCTGGATTTCTCCCAGTTAATTAGCCAACCCAGTGTTTGTAGGGATGAAATAATCCTAGCTATTCTTGCTTCACACTGTGAAACAGAATTCCCCACTATGAGTAGGTCGTCTAAATAAGGGACAACTAGGGTGTCATTCAGCCTTACATATGACATTACTTCCAGCATTAACTTGGTAAATACCCGAGGAGCCATGGATAGCCCGAAAGGCATTGCCGCAAACTGGAAATGCCGAATCCGACCTCTGAACCAGACTGCTACCCGCAGGAACCTTTGGTGCCCACGATATATGGGGAGATGGTAGTAGGCGTCCTTTAGGTCCAAGACCGCCATATAACACCTGGGAAACAAAAGCTTTATTGCAGACTTAATCGACTCCATTTTAAACGACCTCAGTCTTAGGAAGGTATTAAGTTTCTTTAAATTTATTATAGTCCTGTAAGAACCATCTGGTTTTGGGACTAAGAATAGAGGAGAATAAAAGCCCATCCCTGTTTCGTCGTCTGGGACCTCCACTAGGACCTGTTTAGATAGCAGTATCGCAATCTCCATCTCCAGTGCTTCCTGCTGAGAACGGGACTTCATAGAAGTCAATAAGAAGGAGTTCGGTGGATACCGAACGAATTCTAATTTTAGGCCTGATGATACAATACTTAGGGCCCACGGGTTTGATGTCACCTTCATCCATTGGCGGCTGAATCTTAATAGCCTGCCACCTACCGGTATAACGGTTTTATCGGGATCTGTCTCCTCTGAAGGGACGTTTCCCGAATAGGTTGCCTCTTTGCTTGGGGTCCTTATTTCCCCAGCGGTCCTGAGGTCTAAAGTCTTTCTTTTTACCGAACGGCGGCTTCCTGTAGGCCCTCCTGTTGAACGGAACATACGGGTTAGGGAACCCCTTTTTCCTCTCCCCCGCTTTTGTCAAAATCTCATCCAGCTCTGTACCAAACAGGTACTTACCCTGGCAGGGTATAGCACACAATCTAGTTTTTGTTTGTGTGTCTCCTTTCCACCCCTTCAACCATAAGGCCCGCCTGCCTGCATTGGTCAGTCCTGCCGCTCTAGCCGACAACCGGAGAGAATCCGCGGAGGAGTCGGAGACGAAAGCCGTTGCTCCTTTAATGAGGGGCATAGAGGAAAGAAGCCTACTCCTAGCTACTCCATTTTTAATATTGTCCTCCAAGTCGTTCAGCCACACCAACATAGATCTTGCCGTACATGTGGCTGCTATTGCGGGCTTAAAGGCTGCCGTACAAGCTTCCCAAGATCTTTTGAGGAATGTATCGGTCTTACGATCCGAAGAATCAGCCAAAGTTCCCGAATCCTCCACCGGCAAGGAGGATCTACGGGAGGTAGAGGCCACTGCCGCATCCACCTTGGGGGCTCTCGACCAGGCCGTTAACTCCTCATCGTCAAAGGGATACTTACGCTTTGACGTTAAGGGGAGGAAGGTCCTCTGACCTTGTTTCTCCCATTCCCTCTTAACTAGGTCTTTTACAGCTGAGACCACTGGGAATGCTCGGATCTTTTTACGAGAAATACCCGCAAACATAATGTCCTGAGGTGTCTTGGGGTCCTTACTCTCCGGCAACCCCATGGTATTTCGGACAGACTTTACAAGATTACTGACACTGTCCGTGGGGAAACACGTCTGATCCTCGTCCTCTGAGGAAAGGTATTCCTGGGACTTATCGGAATCTAGTTCTCCGGTATCTGACGGTGACCTGGACGCCAGCGAGACTCCTCCTTTAGGTGAACATATTTCTCTCATGGAGGAGTGACCCCCTAGACTACTGGAACCGCCTAAGGCCCGTAGTTCCTCTCTTATCATTGCCCGGATATCCTCCTTCTTTCGTGAGGATTCCTCCTGCAAGGCCTCCTCAACGCATGATTGGCATAATCTCTTTGGGTGGCCATCCGGGAGGGGCTGCGAACATAAGGCACACTCTCTATGTTTCGCCTTCTCTGTTCTTTTAGCCTAAAAGGGGTATGGACCAGAAAGAGAAGGCCATCAATTATCTAACTTGACCAAAAAACACTCACCCGTGAATTTCGTCAGCAACTACCGGCTGCGGTGTCCGGGACCCAGGCTGAGGCGAGGCATGGGACGACTTCCTTTCCTTACGTTTCTTCTCTACCGGCTCATCTTGTCTGGAAGGCCCAATGGATTCCTTCCTAGAGCTGCCACTTCTTCTGGTGCTATTGGATCTTCTCGTAGCACTGCTCTGTCGACTACCAAGTGGGGATACCACTGGCTGACCTAATGGGAGCGAAGCTGAGTCATCTAAGGACGACATGACTGCGCACTGGCGCTGTGTCTGTGGCTTCCTTTTAAAGCCTTTGCTGTAGCTGCTCCTCTCTTTTTTTTTTTTTTTTACCATTTTTTTTTTTTTTTTCAGCCCCTACTGCGCATGCGCGGGCGTTGTCCCGCGGTCTCTGCCTTCAGCCTGAACCCGGAAGTCCTCCTCCACTTCCGGGTTGCCTCTCCTGCACTGGGTCACCGCAAATAGTGATTCGGCCGGCGCATCGCGCGTCTGCGCCCCCTCTCCACGCACGGACTCCTCTCCTGTCCAGGTATGACTCCAGCAGCGCCGCTCAGCACACGCCGCACAAGCCCTTCTGCCACGGTGGGGGGGGGCGCCGGCCTCAGTACGCCCGATGGCGTTCGTAATGCGTCCAACCCCGGGGGGGGGGAGGGGGGGGTATAGCCATCACCCCAGTGAGCTTTGGCACCACTTTCGCCTCCAGCCTCACCTGCATTACACCAGCTCTGGGGGGGGGGGGGGGGGATACCCCTCTCCGCCCGACGCTGCCTCCGGACCTGGGGCCCCTGCTGCTCATATTATGCAGGCAGGCGGCTACCAGACCAGGTATCCTCTTCTGCGGGTTCCTTCCTAGGAACAGGAAACCAAACTGAGGGAGCGAGGGGGACCGCCCCATTTATCTCTCTGTAGGTTTCCTGTTCCTGGGGCGGATCCCCTCTCTCAGTGGGTGCTGTCGTGGCGAAGAGGAAAATTTTCTTTTAACATCATTTTTTCATTTTCACATGGGTAATAGGATAAAATGGATCCTAAAATTTGTTGGGCAATTTCTTCTGAGTACACCGATACCTCATATGTGGTCATAAACCACTGTTTGGGCACACGGCTGGGCTCAGAAGGGAAGGAGCGCCATTTGACTTTTTGAATGGAAAATTAGCTCCAATCGTTAGCGGACACCATGTCGCGTTTGGAGAGCCCCTGTGTGCCTAAACATTGGAGCTCCCCCACAAGTGACCCCATTTTGGAAACTAGACCCCTGAAAGGAACTTATCTAGATGTGTGGTGAGCACTTTGAACCCCCAAGTGCTTCACAGAAGACTATAACGCAGAGCAGAGAAAATAAAAAAAAAAAAAATTTTTACTCAAAAATTTTAGCCCGCTATTTTTTATTTTCACAAAGCTAACAGGAGAAATTGGACCCCAAAAGTTGTTGACCCAGCAGTTGCCATGCGATACCATGTCGTGTTTGGAGAGGACCTATGTACCCCATTTTGGAAACTAGACCCCCAAGGAACTTATCTAGATGCATAGTGAGCACTTTGAACCCTCAGGTGCTTCACAGAAGTTTATAACGCAGAGCCGTGAAAATAAAAATATTTTTTTTTCCTCAAAAAATGATTTTTTAGCCCGCTAATTTTTATTTTCACAATGGTAACAGGAGAAATTGGACTCCTAAAGTTGTTGTGCAGTTTCTCCTGAGTACGCTGGTACCCCATATGAGGGGGGGGGACCACTGTTTGTGCACACGTCGGGGCTCGGAAGGGAAGTAGTGACGTTTTGAAATGTCAACTTGATGGAATGGTCTGCGGGCGTCATGTTACGTTTGCAGAGCCCCTGATGCGCCGAAACAGTGGAAACCCCCCCACAAGTGACCCCATTTTGGAAACTAGACCACTCAAGGAACTAATCTAGATGTGTGGTGAGCAATTTGAACCCCCAAGTTCCTCACAGAAGTTTACAATGCAAAGGCATGAAAATAAAAAATATTTTTTTTTCCTCAAATAATTATTTTAGCCCCCAATTTTTTATTTTCCCAAGGGTAACAGGAGAAATTAGACCCCAAAAGTTGCTGTGCAATTTTTCCTGAGTACACTGATACCCCATATATGGGGGTAAACCACTGTTTGGGCACACGTCGGGGCTCGGAATGGAGGGAGCACTGTTTGACTTTTAAATGCAAAATTGACTGGAATAAATGGTGGTGCCATGTTGCGTTTGGAGACCCCCTGATGTGCCTAAACAGTGAAAAACCCCTCAATTCTAACTCCAACACACCCCTAACCCTAATCCCAACCCTAATCATAACCCTAACCACAACCCTAACCCCAACAGACCCCTAACCCTAATCCCAACTCTAACCCTAACTACAAGCCTAACCCTAATCCCAACCCACCCCTAACCCTAATCTTAACCCTAATTCCAACCCTAATCACAACCCTAACCTAATCCCAACCCTAACCCTATTTCCAACTCTAACCCTAATTCCAACCCTAACCCCAATTCCAACCCTAACCCTAATTCCAGCCCTAACCCTAATTCCAGCCCTAACCCTAATTCCAGCCCTAACCCTAATTCCAGCCCTAACCCTAATTCCAGCCCTAACCCTAATTCCAGCCCTAACCCTAATTCCAGCCCTAACCCTAATTCCAGCCCTAACCCTAATTCCAACCCCAACCCTAATGGAAAAATAAAAATATTTCCTTTATTTTATGTCCCTACCTATGGGGGTGATAAAGGGGGGGGTTATTAACTTCTTTTTATTTTGATCACTGTGGAGTTTCTCAGTGATCAAAATAAATGAATGAATCTGCAGCCGGCGCACTGCGCATGCTCCCGCCATTTTCCAAGATGGCGGCGCTCATGACGCAGGACACCGGGACGGCCAGAGGGACAGGAGGTTCCGGGGCCGGTGAGGGGGGAATCGGAAGGCTGGGGGGAGTGGAGGGGACCTGATGATGACTGCGGCGTCCGATCGCTGCCGTCAGTCGGTGGCGGCAGACGATCGGCGTCATCAGTCGGTGTGTGAGCGGTCTGATTGCTGTCTCCAGCCATGGCCGATGCTATTGCAGCATCGGCCATGGACCGATTGCAATATTTCACCAAATTTAAATTGGTGAAATCTTACAATCGTACTATGCATGCACCCGCCATTTTCAAAGATGGCGGCGCCCATGCAGGAGGGACGGCGGGACACCGGGAGCCGGAGCGGGACGTGACAGGTACCGGGGAGGGTGAGGGGGGGGAAATCGGACAGCAGCGGCCCATCGCTGCTGTCAGTCCATGGCGGGGGCCGACCGCCCCACCAGCTGGTGTGGGGAGGTTAAATTAGTGTCTCCAGCCATGTCCAATGCTACTGCAGCATCGGCCATGGCTAGATTGTAATATTTCATCAAATTTCATTGATGAAATATTACTGTCGCTCTGATTGGCTGTTTCACTTTCAACAGCCAATCAGAGCGATCGTAGCCACGTGGGGGCCAAGCTAACCCCCCTGTGGTGAAGCATAAAGGGTCTTTTGTGTGCGGGTCAGGTGACCTTTCATTGACCCTGGTCACCTGACCCGCAGGAGCGCTATTTATAGCATGACGCCTACGGGGGCGTCATGGGTCGTTTGGGCACGACTTTTCATGACGCCTACGTAGGCATCATGGGTCAGGAAGGGGTTAAATCACAGAGATATGGCACACAAAAAACAATAAATAACATTTCCCGTATGTTAACTTTACATCAGCACAATTTTGGAAAAAAAATTTGTTTTTGTTAGGAAGTTATAAGGGTTAAAAGCTGACCAGCGAGTTCTCATTTTTGCAACACCATTTTATTTTTACGGACCACATCACATTTGAAGTCACTTTGAGGGGTCTATATGATAGAAAATACCCAAAAGAAAATACCCAAAAGTGACACCATTCTAAAAACTGCACCCCTCAAGGTGCTCAAAACCACATTCAAGAAGTCTATTAGCCCTTCAAGTGCTTCACAGGAATTTTTTGAATGTTTAAAAAAAAAAAAAATGAACATTTAACTTTTTTGCACAAAAAAATTAATTCAGGTTCAATTTCTCTTATTTTACCAAGGGTAACAGGAGAAATTGGATGCAAAAGTTATTGTGCAATTTGTCCTGAGTACGCTGATACCTGATATGTTGGGAGGGACCACTGTTTCAGCGCATGGCAGAGCTCCGAAGGGAAGGAGCGCCGTTAGACTTTTTCAATGCAAAATTGGCTGGAATTTAGACCGGATGCCATGTCATGTTTGGAGAGCCCCTGATGTGCCTAAACAGTGGAAAGCCCCCACAAGTGACCCCATTTTGGAAACTAGACCTCCCCAAGGAACTTATCTAGATATGTGGTGAGAACTTTAAACCCCCAAGAGCTTCACAGAAGTTTATAAAATGTACAGCCGTACAATTAAAAGATATTTTTTCCACAAGAATGATTTTTTCACCCCCAATTTTTATTTTTCCAAGGGTAACAGGGCCCCAAAAGTTATTGTGCAATTTGTCCTGAGTACGCTGATACCCCATATGTGGGAGTAAACGACTATTTGGGCGCATGGCAGAGCTCAGAAGGGAAGCAGCACCATTTGACTTTTTTGGCTGGAATTGAGTTCGGACGCCATGTCGCGTTTGGAAAGCCCCTGATCTGCCAAAACTGTGGAAACCCCCCACAAATGACACCACTTTGGAAACTAGACCCCCCAAGGAACTTATCTAGATGTGTGGTGAGCACTTTGAACCCCCCAGTGCTTCACAGAAGTATATAACGCAAGGCCTGAAAAGAACAAAATCATATTTTTTCCACAAGCATGATCTTTTAGTCCCCAATATTTTTTATTTTCCCAAGGGTAACAGGAGAAATTGGACCATAGAAGTTGTTGTCCAATTTTTCTTGAGTACGCCGATATCGCATATGTGGGACAAAACTACTGTATGGGCACACGTCTGGGCTTGGAAGGGATAGTAGTGATGTTTTGGAATGCAGACTTTGATGGAATGGTCTGCGGGTGTCATGTGGAGTTTGGAGAGCCTCTGATGTGCCTAAACTGTTGAAACTCCCCACAAGTGACCCCATTTTGGAAACTAGACCCCCCCAAGGAACTTATCTAGATGTATGGTGAGCACTTTGAACCCCCAAGTGCTTCACAGAAGTTCATAATGCCCGGGCGTGAAAATAAAAAAAAATCATTTTTTTTTTCCACAAAAATGATATTTTTGCCTCCAATTTTTTATTTTCCTAAGGGTAACAGGAGAAATTAGACACTAAAAGTTGTTTTGCAATTTATCATGAGTAGGCTGATACCCCATATGTGGGGGTAAACCACTGGTTGGGCGCATGGCAAAGCTTGGAAGGGAAGAAGCACCATTTGACTTTTTCAACGCAGAATTGGCTGGAATTAAGATCAGACGCCATGTTGCATTTGGAGAGCACCTGATGTGCCTAAACAGTGGAAACCCCCCCAATTCTAAAGGCCCTTTTACATTTAGCGATGCACCAGCGATCCGACCAGCGATACGAGCCGGTCAGGATCGCTGGTGCATCGCTAAATGATCGCTAATGAGCTTTCACACAGAAAGATCTCACAGCGATGCAGCAGCGATGCAGCAGCGACGCAGCGCACGATACTCACCTTTCACACACAGCGATGAAGACGTCCTCCCGCCCGCCTCCACGCGTCGCTCGTCGCCCCAGCAGGAAGCTGACGACGAGAAATGGAGCCGGACATTCTCGTGCGATCAGCGATAACCAGCGGGGGAGCCGGTCGGAGGTATCACACATAGCGATATCGCTAGCAATATCGCTAAAACGTCACAAAATCAGTGACGTTATAGCGATATCGCTATGTGTAAAACCCCCTTAACTCCAACCCTAACCCCAACACACCCCTAACCCTAATCTCAGCCCTAGGCCTAACCCTTATGGGAAAATGGTAATAAATACAATTTTTTTTTAATTTTAATATTTTTCCCTAACTAAAGGGGTGATAAAATGGGGTTTGATTTACTATATATGGCGGTTTTTAGGTTTGGCAGCTGTCATACGCTAAAAGACGCTTTTTATTGTAAAAATAGTTTTTGCATCACCACATATTGAGAGCTATTATTATTTTTCCGTATTTTGACCCACCGAGTCATGTGAGGTCTTATTTTTTGCAGGACGCGATGACGTTTTTATTGGTACCATTTTTGGGCACGTGACTTTTTTATCGCTTTTTATTCCGATTTTTGGGACACAGAATGAACAAAAACCAGCATTGCAAGAATTTCTTTTGGGGGGGTGCATTTACACCGTTCCGCGTGCGGTAAAATTGATAAAGCGGTTTTATTCTTCGGGTCAGTACGTTTACAGCGATACCTCATTTATGTCTTTTATGTTTTGGCGGTTTTATGCAATGAAAACAATTTTATATAAAAAATAGTTATTTTTGCATCTCTTTATTTTGCGAGCTATAACTTTTATTTTTTCACTGATGACGCTGTATGGCGGCTCGTTTTTTGTGGGACAAGATGACGTTTTCAGCGGTACCATGGTTATTTATATCCGTCTTTTTGATCGCGCGTTATTGCACTTTTTGTTCAGCGGTATGATAATAAAGCATTGTTTTTTTGCTTTGTTTTTTGTTTTTATTTTTTAAGGGGGTTCGCTAAAGGGGTTAACTAGTGGGACAGTTTTTTGGGGGTGGGTCGCTACGGACGCGGCGATACTAAATATGTGTACTTTTATTGTTTGTTTTTTTTTTATTTAGCGATTTTTTTATCAATTATTTGTACACTTTTTTTTTGTACACTTTATTACATTGTCCCAGGGGGGGACATCACTGTCATGTGTCAGATCGCTGATCTGACACGTCACACAGCGCTGTGACAGATCAGCGATCTGACAGGCGCTACACAAGGCTTCCTCATGCCTGCGCTCTGCAGGCACTGAGGAAGCCGCCTCCCTGCAAGACCTCGAAGGCCCCCGTGGCCATCTGGATCCAGGGACCTTTAGGAAAGGATGCCCCCTCCCTGCCGATGCTTCCCTAATCCCCTGGTACACTGCAATCATGTTTGATCACAGTGTGCCAGGGGTTAACATGCCGCCGCTGACACATAGTGCCGGGTGTCAGCTGTAATAATCAGCTGACACACGGCCACGATCCAGCGGGCGCTCCCCCTGTGAGCGCCGCTGATCGCTATGACGTACTATCCCGTCCATAGGGGCCTGGGTCCTGTGGACGGGATAGTACGTCAGATGTCAGGAAGGGGTTAAGCTAACATAGAATAAAAAAAATGAAAAAATAATTATCTTGAACTAGGATGTGAAGGGAGCTTCACGTGCAGGAGGTAGACGTGGTGGTGTAGATGGAAAAAGCGGAGGAGAAGATATCTAACACTTATATTTTATTTTATTTTCTGGGAGGGGACTACGCACAACAGCCTCTATGGGGGCACTCTGTAAAACCGCCTCTGTGGGGGCACTCTGCATACAGGCAGTAATAATCTGCTGACCACTCTCTCTAATTACAGGCTGTGTAATACTTTGCACTTTTTTGGGGTGCAAAGAATGAGGACAGCGTCAAAGAGGGGACGTGCCATGGTGTTGCTGGTGGTTGTGTAGATGCTTCAGGGAGAGCACTTGGTTGATCTGTGCCTGCTACGCACCCAAATGAAACAACTTCCTGTGTTGCAGGCTGGCGACTGGACATTCTGTGTAATTTGGTAGGCCAGAGTACTGCTGGATGAATCGTGAGGCCAGAACAAGTAGAGGCGGTTTTAGATTGGATGGCTGAGAATGCCTTCAGTTTCTTTGCTTTGTCTTCTGCCCGGTCCCCTGCTGAAAGCTCAGAGTTTGCACCTGCGGCCCATGGGCATTTGTTTTTCACCTCACTTCCTTGAAAATCAGGCAAGCAGTCTGAGCCCCAAGTCATGCAGCAGTCACTTCTGCTTTTTGATGACATCTCTGTCTGTGGTTCGGTGTGCCATCCACCTGACTCTGCCCTACAAGTGGAAGAGATTGAGTGCACGGTGTCCAACCACATGTTCTGTTTGAAGATTATGTGGCAGAGGTAGTGCAAACACTTAACAGATAATCAAAGAAAATTTCTGATGTTATTAACGAAACATAGGTGCCAACTGCTAGTTGCAGTGTGCAGATCGGCAAGGAGGGCAGGGATGAGGACTGGGTGGAAGATGATACGGAGGATGATGAGGTCCTAGATTTCACATGGAGTCAAGGCTATCTGAGTGACATGGGCTGTTTGCAGGAAGAGGTGGTGCTCATGCTTCCCCAGCGGCACAGCAAAAGGGGGAGCAGGGTGGAAAAGCACAGAAGCCGCCCCATAGCCAGTTTATTGGCTGCTACTGCCCACCGCGTCGACGGACAGAGAACACCAAAGCCAGTTCAAAAGAAGCTCCCTGGTATGGCATTTCTTCAGCAAATGTGCTGACGACAAGACACAAGTAGTTTCCGCACTGTGCCGTCAGAGACTGAAGCGAGACAAATGTTCTTAACCTGAGAACCAGCTGAATGACAAGGCATCTGAACGCAAATAACAAGCTGTATTGGAGTACACACCTGAACAAACAGGAAAGATCTGAGGCTCCTCCTGCTTCTTCTTCTGCAGAGGTCTAGGCCTCTTCCTCCCGCTCCTGAGCAACAGGGCCATCTGACTCCTTGCAATAAGATGATGTGACAGCAGCATCACCACCAGCATGGTCATCGAGCATCTCCACACTGTCCCATTGAAGTATTCAGCTGTCCAAACACTGGAGAGAAAAAGCAACTACCCACCCACAAGCCTTGGTCCAGCATGCCAGAATTTCTGGCCTTTGAAATGCTGCCAGTCTGATGGTGGAGATGGCCACTTTTAAAAAACATATGGCAGTGGCTGTCCCACAGTATGTGATACCCAGCCGCCACTACTGTTCCAGGCGTGACATCCCTTCCCTGCACGAACATGCTGCAGACAAAATCAGATCTGTACTGCGCAACACGATGAATGTCAAGGTGCACATAACTACCACTATGTGGACCAGTAAGCACAGACATGGAAGTTATATCTGAGTAAATGTAGGGTGGCTAGGCGTGAGGGGGAAAGTGTTTTTGTGCATGTCCAAACACTACCGAGGATATTTCTTTGTCCTTGTTGTCTGTTACTCAGCTTCCTCCACCGCCTCCTCATCTGGTCAGAGTAACACCTGCATGACCAATTTCAGCACAGCCAGAGGGAAACGACAGCAGGCTGTTCGGAAACTCATCTGTTTGGAAGAAAAATCTCAAATCGCGCAGGAGCTCTGAATGGGGATCAAGGAACAGACTGATAAGTGGCAGGTGTCCGTGAACCTCAAGCCTGGCCTGTTGGTGTGCAATAACGGCTGAAATCTCATATCTGCTCTGGGCCTAGCCAGTTTGATGCACATCCCTTGCCTGGAGCATGTGCTGAACTTGGTGGTGCAGTGCTTTCTTAAAAAAATTACCCACATGTCAGAGCTGCTGCTGGCAGTGTGTGTGCGCGCACGCTTTCGTCGTTCTCACCCATCGGCACTGCAGCATCATTTCTGACTCCCAGCTCACCACCTCATATGCGATGTACCCAGAAGGTGGAAATCCACCTTGCATACACTGGAGAGACTGTGCGAGCAGCAGCTGCAACAGCGGAGTTTCAACTGCAGAATGCACGATGTCTGTCGCTCTGCGGAACACCACCACTTCACCAATGGGCCTTTGTGCAGGACATGTTGCTCTAAATATGGCCAGGGCTGATGACGCCATCATCAGCGTTTCTATCCCACTTCTTTGTCTCCTTAAAAAAAATGCTTCAGGCGATGAGGAATAGGGTGGTGGCACAGGAAGAAGAGGAGTAGAAATAGGGACCATTCACACCATTATCAGGCCAATCGTCTCAGAAGGTGGGTTCCTGAGCCAACAGCGGCCAGATACAAAACTGTCCAGCTAGTGGACAGTTGTGGAAGATGAGTAAGAGGAAGAACCGTGTTCACAGCAGGGTTGCACTCAAAGCAGCTCACGGTCATCACTACAGCGTGGCTGGGGAGATACAGAGGACACAGATGATACACCTCTTATCGATGACAGATTGTCGCAGCCTCTGGGCAGCCTGGTACACATGAGCCAATGCATGCTGTTGTGCCTGCGCAACAACCGTCTAGTTGCCCAGATTGTTACCAGTGACGATTACTGGGTGGCCACCTTGCTGAATCCCTGCTACAAGGATAACGTGCCATCCTTCCTTCCATCACTTGAGTGTGATTGTAAAATGCGGGAATACAAGTGCACACTGGTAGACGCACTACTGATGGTGTCCCCACCTGAATGCGGGGACGCAGTGGAATCACAAGGCAGAGTAGAAGGGGGAAGTTGGCAACGCAGCTGGGGTACCGACACCACTTCGGAAGGGAGGGTTAGCCTGGCTGAAATGTGGAAAATCTTAAATAGAAAGCCACAGCATCCTGCACCACCATCTGATACGGTCCGCATTAGCAGGAGGCAGCATTTCAACAACATGGAGCAAGAGTATGTGTCCACACATCTCCACATGCTAAGTGATGGGTCGCCCCCACTTAACTTCTGGGTCTCCATATTGGACACATGGCCTGAGCTTGCCCTTTACGCCTTGGAGTTGCTTGATTGTCCTGCGGAAAGTGTACTGTTGGGACATGTGTTTAGTACGGCAGAGGTTATGATCACAGTCAGGCACATTCACCTGTCCACAGCCAACGTGGGCAAGCTCACATTCATTAACATGAACAAAACGTGGATCCCACAGGACCTTTCCATACCTTTGGCTGAATAGAGAAGTTTACCAGCCGCCCACAGCCATTGTCAGGCTCCACCGCAGTTTGTTCATTCTATTTGCCATTCCCAATGATTTGGGGCCTCCCAAAAAAAGCGAGGTTGTTTTGCAGAGTACATTCACAAAGGCTGTTTTGCAGAATACACTCAGAGAACCTAACATTGTCCCTCACTATGTCCTGTCCCTGTGCTAGTCAGAGCAGAATGGCGGCGCCACCCATGATCCGGCAGTTATACAGGCCGGGCAATGTGGTGCACCGGCCAATTATAGCCATACTCAAACTCGGCATGGTTGTGATGGCTGTGGAATTTCACATTGCTGAAAAGCTTGTTGATTGGCTTCTTTCAGTTAAAGCAATGTGAGGCCTTGTTTTTAGTGGGCGAGTTGTAGTTTGGAATTACACCATTTATTTTACCCTAAAACGTACTAGAAAGGGAGAAAGAGTCCTACTGCGGTGAAATGGTAAAAACGACAAAACTCTGCTATTATTTTTTTATGGTGCACATTATGTGATAAAAATAACTTGACAATATTATTCTTCAGGTCACAACACTTAGCGAAATAACTGAATAATAGTTTTTTTGTTTAATATCATAGTGGTTATAAAAATTCAGAACATAAAAGGGTTGCTTGGCATTAGGCTACAAGTCTGCAATCATTCTGTAACTGCAGATTTATGAATTCTCACATTCCGCGCACTGTGTGCTGTGAGTATTCTCCAGTGCTGGCATCGGGAGCGAGCGGTCAAGTGAATGCAAGTATGCAATTTGCATAGTTAGGCCAGGGTGACATGCGAGAAACTCGCACGAGTCTCGCATCTCAATACCCGGCACTGCTGCCGGCACTCGAGACCGGAGCGTTCAGATGCAGATAAATACATGCATCAGGCTGGGAAGACTGAATCTGCAATAGTCAAGCAGCTTGGTGTGATGAAATCAACTGTGGGAGCAATAATAATAAAATGGAAGACATACAAAGACCACTGATAATCTCCTTCGATCTGGGGCTCCACACAAGATCTCAGCCGGTGGGGCCAAAATGATCACAAGAACGGTGAGCAAAAAAATCCCAGAACAACACAGGGGGACCTAATGAGTGACCTGCATAGTGCTGGGACCACCGTAACAAAGTCTACCGTCAATAACACACTACTCCGTTAGGGACTCAGATCCTGCAGTGCCAGACGTGTCCCCCTGCTTAAGCCAGCACATGTCTGGGCCCATGAGAAGTTTGCTTGAGAGCATTTGAATTATCCAGAAGAATATTGGGAGAATGTCTTATGGTCCGTTGAAACCAAAGTAGAACTGTTTGGTAGAAACAAAACTCATTGTTTGGAGGAGAAAGAATGCGGAGTTGCATCTAAAGAACACCATACCTATTGTGACACATGGGGGTGGAAACATCATGCTTTGGGTCTGTTTCTCTGCAAAGGGACCAGGACAACTAAGCCATGTACATGAAAGAATGAATGGGGCCATGTATTATGAGATTTTGAGTGCAAAACTCCATCAGCAAGGGCACTGAAGATGAAACGGGTATGGGTCTTTCAGCAAGATAATGATCCCACACACACACCACCAGAACAAAGAAGGTGTGGCATCGTAAGAAGAATATGAAGGTCCTGGAGTGGCCTAGCCAGTCTTCTGATCTCAACCCCATAGAAAACCTTTGGAGGGATTTGAAAGTCTGTGTTGCCCAGCAGCAGGCCCAAAACATCACTGCCCTAGAGGAGATCTGCATGGAGGAATGGGCCAACATACCACCAACAATGTGTGCTAACCTTGTGAAGATTTACAGAAAACGCTTGATTTCAGTCATTGCCAACAAAGGATATATAACAAAATATTGAGATGAACTTTTGTTAACGACCAAATACTTATTTTCCACCATAATTTGCAAAATAAATCTTGCCAAATCAGACAAGGTGATTTTTCTGGATTTGTTTTCTCATTTTGACTCTAATAGTTGTCGTCTACCTATGATGTCAATTACAAGTCTCTCATCTTATTAAGTGGGAGAACTTAAACAGTTGGTGGCTGACTACTTTTTTTCCCCACTGTACCTCTGTTCGTAAAGGGGTTAAAGAGTAATCGTCATTTTAAGTTTGTTTAGTAAACTAATTATACATGTGAAAATAAGAAACTCTGAAATATGTATTATAAGAGAAATTTGCTTCTTTCTCCTCAACATTTATTCTGAGAATTATCAATTCACAATCTCGGCCACAGGCTGGTTTTCATGGTGAACAGAGACAGAAGTGATGGGAGCCTTCCATAGGCGCACGGCTGCGAGATCACATCACAAGGGGCAATTAGAGCCTGAAATGGCATGCCAGGTGGGATTTAAATGTCTGTCAGTGATTGGCAGGGGAATTTAAGGGTTGAACAGCAGCGACACTCCACAGTCATAAAAGCTGTCGTAACAGCACATTCGAAAATCACCAAAGTGTTTTCTCAGGAAATGTAAAAAAAAAGCACACAGTCTTGTTTCTTATGTAGTGTAGGAGGCCAATACCTGAAGTCAGAGGTTTCAATTTAGGCCGGGGTCACACTTGCGAGAAACTTGCACGAATCTCGCGTCTCAATACCCGGCACTCGGAGCCGGAGCGTGCAGCTACAAGCATTTCTATGCAGCTGAGCGCTCCGGTCCGTGTGCCGGCGGCAGTGACGGGTATTGAGATGCGAGACTCGTGCGAGTTTCTCGCAAGTGTGACCCCGGCCTTACAGTTTGCCTGGGGAAATACATTCACAGGGAATTTTGCCATCGAGGTCTGGGGCATGTGAGCCTGTGACACCATTGGCTTAAGGAGCTCCCAGGGGTCCCTGGCATCGCTTTACAAGACTCTTAACACTATGACCTTGTGCAGGAGGCAGTGGCCTCAGTCTACTTAGGTGTCTGTGAGCCATAATTTTAGGGCACGCAAAGATTAAAGAGGAGGCCCTTCTATTAAGGGCAGAGCTCCTAAAAGTCACTTTCATTCTGGTTACTCGTCACCGCAGACAAAATAAATGATCCTCATGGGATCTGTGAAGCCAGTCCTATGTTGACTACTTGATTGCCATTCCATCTGAAAAGTGGTTGTCATGAGACAAATCACAACTCAGACTGTTGGGTGAGGGTGACCGGTGATAAGGGAACATGGAGATGGTCACAGAATGTGACTCGCGAGGAAATGTATGGGGATGGCATATCTTATATGTTCCACTCTGCACTCATAAAAGGATGATGATCGTGTCAAGGGATAGAGTCCCACCTTAAACATTCACACAGAGACCAGCTTGCAGATTAATTCTTGTGTTTATTCCATTGTGATTTCAATACATATTTTACGTATGGAGTTGTGACATTCAGACTATACAAGATTTTGTGGAACACAATTCAATTTGGCTAGAGTTGAAATTCACAGTTACTCATAGCAAAAATCAAATTTGTCTTTTGGACGTTAAAAATGAAAATGAACACTTTAGCCACAGACCTTAAAAGAAAAATAGTGGACAGAAGCAATCTACTTCACTATACAAGTAATCCTGCACCTTCCTTAAAAATAAAAATCTTTACTGTACTCTCAATGTTAAAGAGTTTGGCGAATAGTAATGGACACTGAAAAACGAGAAATCAGGCTTGTTGAAATGTCCACAAAATTTAAAAACCGGGGTCATCCTGAGAAATTATTAAAAATGAGAGAAGTAAAATTTGGAACACCGTATCTAAACAGAATTAAAAAAAAAATGTTTTTTATTTTTTTAGAAATAAATGCCATCCATGGTCACATTTTGTTCATCATAAAGGTACAAAAACACAGCAAAAAGAGAGAGATGCTTACCTGTCCAGGCCAACAAACAAATGCACTATCAGGGTGCAGTGGACCCATATAGTTAAGATGGCGGCAACACAGACGCAAGAATACACGAGACAACCGCTCACAGCCTACCAATACATGGAGGGGGCGGCTGCTTGGTATATAAATGCACAATGAAGACTTGTATGCGGCGCTGTTCACACTATGGTAATGCACAGCATCCAGGTTAACAGCCTATTAGTCACGCCCTTCTATTAGCTCAGGCGGCCTGCCCAGCGCTATTCAAATGCATCCCATGTGAACAGACATCACATTTTACAAGACGGAATGGGCCCAACTACACCCTGAAAAAGAAAGTGCAAAAAACACATATAAAAACATGAGAGGTATTAGTTAATATTTTGGCCAAAATACGCAAGCTCGTAACCCACGTCATGGGTCCTCACGCTTACGAGTCCGAACACTAAACATAAATAGCACAAAAACAGGACTATCAGGGTGCAGTGGCATCTGTACACATGGGATGCATTTGGATAGCGCTGGGCATCCCGCCTGATCTAATAGAAGGCAGTAACTAATAGGCTGTTAACCTGTATACTGTGTATTGCCATAGTGTGAACAGCGCCACATACAAGTCTTCATTGTGAATTAATATACCAGGCAGCCGCCCCCTCCATGGATTGATAGGATGTGAGCGGTTGTCTCATCGGTATTTTTGCACCTGTGTTGCCGCCATCTTAACTATATGGGTCCACTGCATCCTGCCTTTTTGCTGTGTTTTTGATTTTTTGGAGGATTTTCAAGTCATCTTTTTTCTGCTCTTTCTGTATAATATAGGTACAACAATCGAGGAGAGAAGGAAATCGCATTAAGTTGCTCAAAAACCGGGAGACGTTCTGGAATAACGAGCTGCTTCAATCATCGGGGTTAAGTCAGGATTATGAAATAATGTTTTATGATCAATGTAACCGATGTTCTTGGAGATGGATTCCTCACATTCATTTTCTTATTATAACAACCGTACATAAGGAATTGTTATGATCAAAAATATAATTTGTGTATACAATTCAATATGATAATTTTTTTTTTTAATTAAAAAAACTGCTGTAATATCTGGTAAAATAATGAAAAGATGGATAGAGGATATTCAGAGAACAATAGGTTTTTAATGTATGAGGGATTTATATACATTTGATTATAAGAGAAAGCCGACTATATCTAAAGAAACGGCGTTTATTGAAAGAGGCCACGGACATTAACCTGTGATACTTTGAACAGCAAGAGTTGATCATAACAAAAAAAATTAAAAAAAAAAAAATATATAATAAATTATGATATAGATAAAAAAAATCAATTTGAAAATCTTCTCTTGATTTCACATGTGCCACATTGGCACATTGATTTCAGTAGTCTGATGCATAAGAGCATATTTATTATATTCAATTGATAATGTCAGTAGTGTTAATATATTTTTACCATATGTATGAGTGTATGATATTTTGTCAAGTGCATTATACAAACAGTTAAATAATTCACCTGGTGACTTAATGTAATTAACACGAATCGCTAGAGTTGAGCGAAACGGGTCGAAAATTTTCAAAAGTCGCCGACTTTTGGCAAAGTCGGGTTTCATGAAACGAAACCCGACCCTAGGATGAGGTCGGCCACGAGGTCGGCGACTTACGCGCCAAAGTCGCGTTTCAAAAGTTTGTTTTGCGCTCTTTTTCAGCCAATCAGGATCCACGGACACTGTGGGCAACGTGATGACATAGGCAGGGGTCACCACCATCTTTCAGAAGGGCATGCAAGTGATTGGCTTGCTTTGGTGGGCGTCACAGGGGGTATAAAAGGGCATGCACGCCGACCGCCATCTTACTTCTGCCGATCCCAGTATAGGGAGAGGTTGCTGCTGATTCTGTAGGGAGAGCGTTAGGCAGGGAAGAAGACAAAAAAACTGCTTCTGCTGCTAGCGATTTGGCCTGCACAACACACCAGTCACTGTGTGTGCAGTGCAAGGGGAGGCTATATAGTGGTGTATAAGTGGTGTTGGTTGTTGGGCTGCCTTCTAAGGCTTCCTGACAGGCTGGCATTGCCGTTTACCCACTGCTCCGCAAACTGCTTTTTTAAAAGCAATCCAATCTCCCTTATCCTCTAGTCACTTTGGTCACAGCTGTGCCATCGAGTCTGTCACATAGCGCTCAGATATTCATTGGGCCTCAAACTGCTTTTTTAAAAGCAATCCCAATTTTTTTTTTTTGTCCTGCTGAGAAGAAAAAAAAACTGCTTCTGCTGCTGATAGCAATTTGGCCTGCACAACACACCAGTCACTGTGTGTGCAGTGCAAGGGGAGGCTATATTGTGGTGTATCAGTGGTGTTGGTTGTTGGGCTGCTTTTTAAGGCTTCCTGACAGGCTGGCATTGCTGTTTACCCACTGCTCCGCAAACTGCTTTTTTAAAAGCAATCCAATCTCCCTTATCCTCTAGTCACTTTGGTCACAGCTGTGCCATCGAGCCTGTCACATAGCGCTCAGATATTCATTGGGCCTCACACAATCCAAAAGTGTCCAGTGTCCAAAAGTGTGTGCAGAAATTCAAAATCTCCCTTATCCTCTAGTCACTTTTGTCACAGCTGTGCCATCAAGCCTGTCACATAGCGCTCAGATATTCATTGGGCCTCACACAATCCAAAAGTGTCCAGTGTCCAAAAGTGTGTGCAGAAATTCAAAATCTCCCCTGTCCTATAGACACCTTGTACCTTGTTTTACATACTATATAGTTTGTTGGATTTTGTCTACATTTCTACCAAAAATGAGGAAGGCTGGTGGAAGAGGCCGTGGAATTGGGCGGGGGTTGGCAGCTGGTAATGATGGTGTTGGTGGTGGATCTGATGGTAGTGGCAAGAGCAAAATAGGACCGAATGCAGGAGGTGTTGAGCCTGCGTCATCATCTGGCTACATAAAGCCTCTAACGCTTAGTTTTCTAGGAGTTGGCAAACCGCTTTTAAAGCCAGAGCATCAGGAAAAAGTTTTGTCTTACATTGCTGACTCTTCTTCAGTTGTAAAAAGTAAAAGCACTGAGTCGTCATTGGAGGCTCATGTTCATGAACCACACCTTTCCTTGTGTCCTTCACCCCAACCAAGATTGAAGGATGATGCAGGCCATACTACTGATTACTCCATGGAGCTGTTTTCACATACCATGCCTGGATTATCAAGTCAAATGGTGAATTACCCAGGCCAAGATGAATCTGACATGGAGTGCACTGATGCACAGCCGCTGATGGATGATTCTGCTGGTACATTCACTCAGAGCACTACATTGTCCTCGCAGTGTACAGAGCCAGATTCTGACCCTCATGAGACTCAGGTGCCCCTTCCCGCACACTATACCACCATACACGGTGACACAGAGGGAGGTGCACATGACATAGAAGAGGAGGTGATGGATGACCCAGTTGTTGACCCAGATTGGCATCCATTGGGGGAAGAGGGTGCTGCTTCCAATAGCTCAGATGAGGAGCATCCACAGCAGACATCGACATCGCAACAGCTGTTATCTGGCAGGCCCGGAGCACTCCAAAGACAGGTTCCAAACATCAAAAGAGTTGCTGGACAGCTTGTCCAGAGGGTCAAAAGATCACAGCGTGCTAGGCCGCAAAATGTCTGCCAAAGTAGGAAGAGTGCAGTGTGGCACTTTTTTGAACAAAATCCTCATGATCAGGCCAAGGTTATCTGTAAGAAGTGCGCAAAGACCTTTAGCCGAGGGAAAAATCTGAAAAATTTGAATACCAGTTGCAAGCTTAGACATTTAACCAGCATGCACTTGCAAGCGTGGACACAACACCAAACCTCAAGTGCCACATGTGCAACTGATCACAACGAAGGTAGTCAGCAACGCTACATTGTTTCCCCCACTGTAAGCCCACCGGTTAGCACAGCAGCAAATGTTGAGGTGTCGTTGCAAGGCCACAGCAGTCAGGGAATCCCACTGTTATATCAACGAAAGACTGATTCTAGGCCATCAGAAAGAACACCAACTCCATCACCATCATCAACCCTCTCTCAGTCCGCCCTGTCCACCGCTACTTCCACCATATGCAGCTCTCAAGTCCAGCTCACCCTCCCAGACACTATGAGTAGGTCAAGAAAGTACTCAGTCTCTCATCCGCGTACACTGGGTTTGAACGCCCACATTGCCAAACTAATCTCGTTTGAGATGATGCCCTTTCGGTTGGTGGAAAGCACAGCTTTCCGCAAACTCATGGCCTATGCAGTACCACGCTATGACCTACCCAGTCGCCACTTCTTCTCTCGCAAAGCCATCCCAGCCCTCCACCATCATGTGAAAGACCGCATTGTCCATGCACTCAAGCAGTCAGTGAGCGGAAAGGTGCACCTCACAACTGATGCATGGTCCAGTCGGCATGGCCAGGGCCGTTACGTGTCCATCACTGCGCACTGGGTTAATGTGGTGGATGCAGGGTCCACAGGGGACAGCGGTGGTGGGACAGTGCTGCCTAGCCCACGGTATAGGAAACAGTTGGCTGTAGGCGTTCCACCCTCCTCCTCCTCCTCCTCCAGAAGCAAAAGCTCGTCCACAGAGCGCAGTCGTACGAGCACTCCATCTGCAGCTGCCACTGTTGCACACGATGTGTCCCCCTATCGAGCAGCTAGTGGAAAGCGTCAGCAGGCTGTGTTGCAGATGATGTGTTTGGGCGACAGACATACCGCCGAGGTGCTGGCCGAGTACTTGAAGCGACAAACTGAGTCATGGCTGGGCAGTGTACATCTTGAGGCAGGCAAGGTAGTTAGTGATAACGGCCGTAATTTTGTGGCAGCCATAGCCCTTTCAAAACTCAGCCACATACCTTGCTTGGCTCACACCTTGAACCTGGTGGTGCAGTGCTTCCTCAAAAATTATCCGGAGTTAACAGCCCTGCTCCAGAAGGTGCGAAGACTGTGCGCGCACATCCGCCGGTCGCCTGTACACTCCGTTCGTATGCAGAAGCTGCAGCGATTGCTCCACCTTCCCAACCACCGCCTCATTATCGACATTGCAACAAGGTGGAACTCCACCCTGCACATGGTGGAGCGGCTGTGCGAGCAGAGGCAGGCCATAATACATTTGTGGGAGGATACACGGCCAGGCACTTTGAGAGCAGACATGGAGTTGTCAGGTGTGCAGTGGTCGAAGCTGAAAGACCTCTGTAAAGTCCTTCAGTGTTTTGAGGAATGCACACGGCTGGTAAGCGCAGACGACGCCATCCTAAGCATGAGCATCCCACTTATGCGTCTGCTCATGCAAACTTTGACGCACCTTAAGGAGCAGGCGTCTGCAGCCAATGTTGATGAGGAGGAAGAGGAGGAGGGAATCCTTGATGACATTCAGCCATTGTCTGCTCAGGGACCTCTCCTGGACGAGGTGGAGGAAGAAGAGGAGGAGGAGGATGATGATGGGGATGATTACTTAGGGGAGGAGGATGCATCTCGTGGGGCAAGTGAAAATGTTGGCGTGGCAAGGTCTGGTACAGGGTTTGTGCGTGACTGGAGGGATGTGGATTTGCCAGAAAGTGCTCCTCCAACCAGCACTCGCAGTGCATCATTGACACCGGGAACATTGGCCCACGTCAGATTATGCCTTGCGGATCCTAAAAAGGGACCCCCGCATTGCCCAAATGATGAACGATGACGACTACTGGTTGGCCAGCATCCTGGATCCACGCTATAAAGGCAAATTACAAAACATCATGCCACAGGAGAACCTTGACCTAATATTGGCTAATAAACAAGCAACTCTGGTAAATCGGTTGCTTGAGGCATTCCCAGCACACAGCAGCGGTGATGGTTCTCACACTAGCCGTACGGGCCGGGGGCAGCTTGGCAGAGGTGTTCGTGATGCACACAGAAGTGGCATTGGAGACAGGGGTTTCATGACAATGTTGTGGACTGATTTTTCAAGTACCGCTCACACAACTGGTAATACAGCATCGATGGAAAGTGACAGGAGACAGCAGTTGTCAACTATGGTTACAAACTACTTTTCCTCCCATATCGATGTTCTCCCACACAGGTCATTCCCCTTTGACTATTGGGCCGCTAAACTGGACACCTGGCCTGAATTGGCCCAATATGCCTTACAGGAGCTCGCTTGCCCAGCTGCAAGTGTGCTATCGGAAAGAGTCTTCAGTGCAGCTGGATCAATCCTGACAGAAAAAAGGACCCGTCTGTCAACCCAAAATGTGGATAATCTAACCTTCATTAAAATGAACCATGCATGGGTTTCCAAGGATTTTGTCCCACCTTCCCCTGATGACACATAGGGTGACAGAAAAATGGCTTGCTTTGGTCCACCTCTTCCTGGGACTTCACCTATTTCGCCTTTTGCATCAGCTGAATGTCCAACATCAACATATGCCACTTTCTAAAACTCCCTAACTGTGCTGCCTCCACCCCCATGGCCGGGGTCACCACCTAGCGCACGACACCGTGCGAGTGCCGTTGCCCTGGACAGGTGGGTAGGCCGACTCTTGGGTGCGGGCACTGGCACAGGGTCCCTCATAGTGCAATCAAGTGTCTCTGACGGTGGTGGTGCACACCCGCCGTCAGACACACCGCTGTACTATGAGGGGCCCAGTGCCAGTACCGACGCCCACGAGTGGGCCCCCCTTGCTTGGGCAGGGCCCCAGCATTTGCAATCTTTACCTCTCCCTGCTCCTCCGCTGTGTAATCTGGGCCGTCAAATCCATACTGTGCCTGACACCGTCTGAGCCTGCCTCCTGATGTATAGACATATATTTTGAATGTGTACGCTATCCATACATGTTATCCGGGGAAACGGTACCCTTTCTAACCTTTGTGCAATCACGTGCAATCCATACTGGGCCTAACACCGTCTGAGCCTGCCTCCTGAGACATATATTTTGAATGTGTACGCTATCCATACATGTTATCTGGGGATACGGTACCCTTTCTAACCTTTGTGCAATCACGTGCAATCCATACTGGGCCTAACACCGTCTGAGCCTGCCTCCTGAGACATATATTTTGAATGTGTACGCTATCCATACATGTTATCCGGGGAAACGGTACCCTTTCTAACCTTTGTGCAATCACGTGCAATCCATACTGGGCCTAACACCGTCTGAGCCTGCCTCCTGATGTATAGACATATATTTTGAATGTGTACGCTATCCATACATGTTATCCGGGGATACGGTACCCTTTCTAACCTTTGTGCAATCACGTGCAATCCATACTGGGCCTAACACCGTCTGAGCCTGCCTCCTGAGACATATATTTTGAATGTGTACGCTATCCATACATGTTATCCGGGGAAACGGTACCCTTTCTAACCTTTGTGCAATCACGTGCAATCCATACTGGGCCTAACACCGTCTGAGCCTGCCTCCTGAGACATATTTTGAATGTGTACGCTATCCATACATGTTATCCGGGGAAACGGTACCCTTTCTAACCTTTGTGCAATCACGTGCAATCCATACTGGGCCTAACACCGTCTGAGCCTGCCTCCTGAGACATATATTTTGAATGTGTACGCTATCCATACATGTTATCCGGGGAAACGGTACCCTTTCTAACCTTTGTGCAATCACGTGCAATCCATACTGGGCCTAACACCGTCTGAGCCTGCCTCCTGAGACACATATTTTGAATGTGTACGCTATCCATACATGTTATCTGGGGATACGGTACCCTTTCTGACCTTTGTGCAATCACGTGTAATCCATACTGGGTGTGAGAACGGCTGGCGAGCTGTTAAGCAAGCTACAGCACCTGTGGTTTGCACACGTAAGTTTTTCATTTTTTCAGGAATGACGGTTAGGCCTAATTCCGGAACTGCAGTTGACCTGCACTTACTGGGAAATCATTGTTCGCGGGTAATAATTGTAATCAGTGATCCCCATCACTAACGTTGTTCAGCGGGTTATCTGCACCTGTAAGCGACAAACACTGGCCTTTTCAGTGTAGCGCACATGCAGCCACGGACATGTAAGGGCATGACACACCAGTTATTGGCCAATCTCATGTGCCAGAGCCTCACGTGTCCCTCTAGTAAGCTGGACTCGGACCGCGGGGCATGACGGAGTCTCATTCGTTAACGGAATTAAGCTTGCAATGTGTGCATCTGTTCTGTAGCTGGCATGTTTGAGGTTTCCCAGGTGGAGTCGAATTTAACCATAGGCTCCACTCCTGGTGGTGCCCTTCTGGACATTCCTTTAAGGTTCAGCTTTGCAACCATACTGCCCACGTAAAACAAACACTTTGCCTTCATGAACGCTGTTTGGAGGGTCATGACTCGTGGGAATAACGCCGCCCAATCAGTTAACCTGCTAGAGAGATCGTTCGTTGCTCCCAAGCATGACATCACACTCCCTAGGAGGAAGGTAATGCCACTGTGGCGATCGTACTCCTGGGGGCGACACAAGTGCACTGATGCTCAGCCACTGCTCGATGAATCTGCTGGTACATTGACCCAGACCACTACATTCCCCTCGCACGCTACATGGCCTGAATCTGACCCTGATGAAACTCAGGTTACCCTTCCCATACACAGTTCCATCTTACACGGTGACAAAGAGGAAGCTGCAGATGAAAGTGCAGGTTCGGCCCACCCGCCGTCAGACACACCACCGTACTATCAGGGGCCCTGTGCCAGTGCTGTCGCCAACGAGTGGGCCCCCCCTGCTTGCTCAGGATCACAGCACTTGCAAGGTTGAAATACAGTGCAGTGAGATGGAAGATGGGGACGACGAGGAGTCCAGACTAGTACATGGATTCCATAGCGAGGAGACTTATTTCATTGTTTTCAATGTCGGGACAGCAATTTTTGGGGAGCACTATACTCTGGAGAATGATAGATGGGGCCCATCATACACTGGAACATTCCAAAGGTGGACATCAGACACTGGAGCAGCATTTACAGGGCCCATTATACAGTAGAGCATTAGAAATGGGTCCCATTATGTTTGGAGCATTATTTGGGCCTATAAGACAGTGGAGCTTCATCCATGGGGACCAACATATACTGTAGCATTATGTGGAGCTCATCATATACTGTTTCAAACATTATATGGGACCAATGATTCTGTATGGAGAAATAGATGGGCCTCGTCATGAGATGTAAAAAGTGAAGTATTTTTCATTGTACTATACCGCTATTTCTCTGCCGTATCGGAGCATGATGAGTTGTGGTATGTGTTAAAGGGGCGCTCTTTCGCCCAGGGCACATGAAAACCTGTAGCCAGCCCTACCCCCCCCCACAACTGTAGCCAAATAACCCCCATTTTTCAGTGCGTAACTTGTATTATGAAGTTAATTAAGGTTGACAAGCTTAAGTAAGAAGAATTGATGCTTTTGGCATTCAAATGGGCACTGTAGGTGTGTTTCCTGTCCTCCTCTCACTGCCGACTTTTATTCCCCATTGACTTACATTGGGTTTCGTGTTTCGGGACGACCCCGACTTTTCCCTATAATCGGACGATCTTGCTCGACCCGACTTTTGGAAAAGTCGGGTTTCACGAAACGAAACGCAACCCTAAAAAACCAAAAGTCGCTCAACTCTACTAATCGCTATTTAAATCACGTTTCAACCCCCCGGAGTATATATATTGATGCCTAAACTTGAATGTGATATTTTGTTTGAAAAAAGGTTTCAGGAAGGAAGCCGAAACGCGTCATAGGCATTTGATGTATTGAAATCACTATGGAATAAACGCAAGAATTAATCTGCTATGCCGAGAATGATAAATTAATGTAGTGGGAAAGTCTAGGATACTTCCAATCGAGGCAAACCGTCAGGGATTTTAATGGCAAAGAGAGGACGTGGCAAAAGAGTTTTGCGCTTTTTATAAAACTGTTTAGTTCCAAAAAATAAGCGGTGGTCCAAGATCACAGACTTCAGCCATATCATGGGCATTTTTCTGACTACATTATACAGTTTTGGAAAAGATTCAATATAAATTCAATATCTATTTTAACGCTCATAAAAATCCCTGATATTTCCAGAACTGCAGTTTTTATTTCTATTAAAGGGAAAGCTGTCACCTATTTTTTCAAATACAAGATGCGGCCACCGCCATCAGGGACTTATCAACTGCATTCTGTAATGCTGTAGATAAGCTCCTGATGGCGGTGGCCGCATCATATATTCGAAAAAATAGGTGACAGCTTTCCCTTTAAGTGATTGACAGGTTTCCTTTAAAGATCATGATCCACAATACCTGAAATGGAAAGACGTTCAGCGATTTATTCCATGTATCCATATTCTGTACCACGCTCTCCAGACTGTGGTAGATCGGCTCACTTGGCTGCACACGGAGGTAGACACGGGCACACTGCAGCTTTAAGAATTTCCTTTGGTTTATTATAGGCAGCATAAACCGAGATGTAGCAAAGCTAATACGGCCCTCTGGGCAAAAACAGGAAAACAAAACAAGATGGTGGCAGAAAACAGAGTCCTTCTGAGAGCGGGGTTCCTCCCACTCACAGCTACCAGAACACACATGGTACAGGATTTACCATACACTTTTCTGGAGTGCTTCCTCTCCAGGCACACACTGAATGCTTTGGAAGCCAGCCATTTAAGCCCCAAACCATGTGACTGATCACAGGATTGTGACATCACCAAGGTCCTGTCAGCACAGGCAGTGTGTGCTTGGCTCTGTAGGTGGAGATAAGATGGATATTCTCCCACCTGCTCTATGAAGGTCCACATAAAAACCAGCCCATAATATAACTTTAATTTAACCCTCACAACAAGTAGTGTGCTATAGGAAACTATTCTGGTTTCACATCATTGACTCCATTATGCCCAGTGACACATATCTCTCCTTTATTACCGTATATACGCAGTTTTTCAGCACATTTTTTGTGCTGAAATCGCCCCCCTCGGCTTACACATGAGTCAATTGTCCCGGAAAGACAGCGTGGGAGGGGGAGCGGCGGAGCAGAGGGTCACAGAGGCAAGAGCCGGTGGCTGTGGCTAAAGCCTGTACCGCTGCTGTAATAGCGCAGTGCTTCCAGCACACATCCTACTCACCTACCTGCGCGCCCTCACTGGCAGTGCACCTCGTTCGTTCCAGCGCCAGCAGCTCTTTTGGCTGAGCGATCACGTGACCCCGCTCATTAAGGTAATGAATATGCACGACACTCCAATCCCATGGGCATGGAGTGCATATTCATTACCTTAATGAGCGGGGCCACGTGATCGCTCGGCCAGAAGAGCTGCTGGTGCCAGAACGAGATGCAGTGCCAGCAAGGGAGCACAGGCACGTAAATAGGATATATACAGTATATTTCTATTTTTTTTTTTTTTTTTTTTAACATGAATCATGCATACAAGGATAGGGGATAAGGAGCCATGCATACCAGGATTGGAAAGAGGGGACAATACCTACCCGGCTTATACTCAAGTCAATAAGCTTAGCCAGTTTTTCGTGGCAAAATTAGGTGCCTCGGCTTATACTCGGGTCGGCTTATACTCGAGTATATACGGGTACTTTACCAGTGACTTTGTCACAAGGCAGACTGCAATTCTGGAGAATTATGTCAGGCAGAAACAAACCAGAACTGGTCTTTCCTATGAGGGCAGATGTGTGGCACTCCGGCAATGGCAGTGGTCACCGATTATTGGCCACTTGGCACTGTATGACCTGAGGTTCTGCAGTCAGACAATGTAAAATACAGGCCCTAAATGGCACTGTGGCCAACAAATTATTTTCAATTTGATTAAATCCTATCAAATTATTATCGAAAAGCGATTTGTTAACCTTTAGGGTTCCTCATCTTTAGATCTTTATTCATTTCTGGCTATATTATACACACTTAATGTAATACTGTAGTAGTCTATTTTCCACTGCTCCAGATGCCTGAAGATAAGTGCATGCCTCACATACTTTCTGTAGAATAAGGCTCACTGACAAATGAAGCGATTACACATTTCCTTTCAATCCCTTGAACACAGATGTCGAATACAACTCCGTGGTCTCTTATACCAAGCACTGAGCGCACCCTGTCCTGATTGTAAATTGTGATTAGTTCCCGAAATAAGCTGTCACTGACCACAGGGAACATCATTCTGACATGTCTGCCTATCCGGTGGTGAGATGACGCTAGTGTTCAGCAATGACTACAGGGCACCATGCTGTGGACAGGTCCATTACTGGCGGTTATGGTTTACAGTATAGCTTGGTTGTATGAAAAAGAACAAAAGGGATGGCACTCACCGTTCTGAAGAAGTGAATTTATTTTCAGATAAAAAGCATAGGCTCGGGAGAGATGTGTGAACAGTGGACAACGGCCGTTTCGGGTCCCGTTGAAGCGCAGTTGGCGTGAAACAGCCGTTGTCCACAGTTCACACATCTCTCCCGAGCCTATGCTTTTTATCTGAAAATAAATTCACTTCTTCAGAACGGTGAGTGCCATCCTTTTTGTTCTTTTTCATACAACGTAGCCATGCATGTCTTTCTTTGGATTGAGCACCCGTTCTGTGGGTAGCTGGCGTGCAGCCCAGGTGCGTGAGTTTGTACCGCACTATAGTGCACATCAAGGTGGCGGCAGTGGTGCCGAACTTTCTTCTTTCTTCTTTTACAGTATAGCTTGCCAGACACAATGCCGTTATATACAAATAGGTAAAAGTAGTATGAAACACCAATATTTCTACAGAAATCTCAGGCCCACTGGGCATTTTTTTTTTTATTCAGCAGCATAAACTGAGCTGCGGTGCGTGATTCAAATCCACAACATTTCTCTGAGTTTTCTGTGCAGATTTTCTCCATAGACTTGTATTTGATGCAGAAAATCCAAACTTAATATGCAGAATCGCATAAAAAAAGCATGTAATCTGCATATAACTGTATCAGTATAGCTTTGCCAAAGATACCAGAAAGTATCATAAACAATGCAGCTTTTTTTAAAGTATGACACCCAAAAGACGAAAAAGAACCTATCAAAACCGCAATAAAAAAGTAACGAAAAAAGTCACGCAAAAACGTAATAAAAAAAACACTAGTAACTTAATTTACATAATAGGTGCAGAAAATCTGCCGCATCAAAAACTCCACTAAGGCTCATCGTGGGGATGCAGCCTAAGATCACTTGGATTTACCTAAAATTAGCTCATTAGGTGCAGAATATGGTGTCAGGGGAAAACAACACTCAGCACCTGAGCCTGCAAGAAAAGACTGGTGTGAGGGTGTGCTCACGGAAAACAGCTGGTGCACCGATCTCGGTCTGCAATCTAATATATAAAGCTCAATGTGGGTGTGTGTATGTCCGGGATTGGCATCCGTCGCAGCTACAGCCACAAAATTTGGCACAGTCACACGTCTGGACCCCGCGAGCGTCATAGGCTATGTTGTGAGGCAAAGTTTTAACCCCGCGCGCTCCAATTCACCAAACAATTTTGCCCCTATCTACAGAATGGGTAAAAAGTGTATGTATTGGCATCTGCACCGTCATAGCTACAGCCACACGTCTGGACTCCAAGAGCGTCATAGGCTATGTTGTGAGGTGAAATTTTAACCCCGCGCATTCCAATTCAAGAAACAATTTTGACCCTATCTACATAATGGGGAAAAAGTGAAAGGAAAAGTGTTGGAGGCAAATTGACAGCTGCCAGATGTGAACAAGGGGGACTTAAAGAATGAGAGCGATAGCGCCAAAGAGTATATACTGTACAGTTGCCAAGGTGGGGCCATGACGTGAGATACTCACCACACACGGGGATATGAACACACACACAAAATGCGCCACACACTACCACGTGCTTCAACACATATACCACCCTCAGCACATATTTCACCACACATACACCGACCTCGCCACATAAAAGTCGAAACACAAAAGTGGCCTCTCAAAACTCGCCACTCTGTCCCAGAGCTGTTTAAAAGATAAAAATGAGCTGTGATTGGTTTCTATCAGCAACAGTTTTCTTTGTAGACAGTTGTGGTAACTGAGGCCCATTATTCTTATCATTTCTATGGTGTTATCGTCCTTCTGTAAAGCTGGAAATAACACAATTTATTACCGTGCCAACACAGACCACCCTCTGACACAGACTGCAGGGGGAGCCCAGTATCACACAGGATAGGATTAGATACACGGCTCAGCAGTCAGTATCACACAGGATAGGGTTAGATACACAGCTCAGCAGGCAGTATCACACAGGATAGGGTTAGATACACGGCTCAGCAGTCAGTATCACACAGGAGAGGATTAGATACATGGCTCAGCAGACAGTATCACACACAGGATAGGATTAGATACACAGTTGAGCAGTCAGTAACACACGATAGGATTAGATACACAGCTCAGCAGAAAGTATCACACAGGAGAGGATACTTGGGTAATCGTTTAGTTAATTTGTGTTGCAAATCTGTAGTGTTGAATATATGATGTGAAATGGTTTTATGCGCAATATAATCATTATAATTTGTTATAACTAACCACAGTTGGTTACTATGCCCAGGCAACGCCGGGCTCTTAAGCTAGTTTTGTGATAAAGTGCCTTTATTGGAGCTGCCGATGACGAGTGCCACTTTTCCTGCTTTGTATCAAGCTGAGCACTGAAACATGTGGCCATGGTAATCCGGATAAAGAAATAGCGGCCCGCCCACACCCTAGGCGGCTGGAGGCATGACATCCTTAGGACAAGGTGCAATCACAAGTGGATGAAAGGAGGGGGTGATCCAGCTTCCAGAATTTGCCAATTTTTTTCTTTTTTTGATAGGAAAAGGAGCAAAAAAATATGTACCAAAATCATGGTCGTGTCTCGCATGTTAATACCTGGCACCGCCGCCGACACTCGGGGGCGGAGCGTGCGGTTCCATGTATGGCTATGTGGCCGCACGCTCAGTTCCTGAGTGCCGGGTATTAACATTTGCGACACGGCCGTATTCCTCGCATGTGTGATCCCGGCCCAATTGTGAAAATTGCAAGATTTCCATTTTCTAAAGATATGAAAAATTAAATTAAAAAACTTACAAAAGAATCCAAACCTTCAACATAAAACCTGATTAAAGCAACATGCCATTTTCTGATAACATGTTCCCGATAAGTTGTCCATAAGATTAAGGTAACAGTCCGCTAAATTTGATTGTTTGGAGCATTACGCCCTACCGTCGTCTGCAAATTTCATACAAGTGATAGTTGGTGATTTTCCAACCTGATCGGTTGGAAGACGTTGGCTGTAGTTGGCTGAAACTACTTGTGTATAGAGCGATCATTAACGAGGAACACTTCAGTCAGCGGGGACCGCCAGCACTAAATGCGGACTGGATGTATTATCTTGCCAAAAAGTCCATTTACAGATGAGGGCTGTTGGATGTGAATTTTTTAAATAAGCTCAGCGCTATAGTGCAAAAAAAAAAAAAGCTTCATAATATTGTAAAAGGCTTTTAGAATTGGCCAACCACTATCCACATGTCCTATTAGCCATTAGAGCGGCTGTGACCCTGCATTTATTTCCTTCTGAATAGACTCTCTGCAATCCTACATTAACCAGCAGCAATCATCATGGGGGGTGCATCAGTATGGAAAGGTTGGGGCCACTTCTAAAGAATGGGCAGAAAAAAATATTCAAACTTCCTGAAAGTTGGATCCTTTAACATCTCCGAATCTTGTACAACACGTCATTGTTACACTAGATGCGTGCCCGATGCTATCGCATCGGGAGGGCAGTAACATCACGATGGAGGCAGCTTTGTGGCGCTGGGGGTGGCGGCCCACCCACCTCCGTGTAGTCACAGCCGACAGGAAAGACGGTGTTTTGCGGCCTGTGCTGGAGAGGGTGGCTGCACCCAATCTCCAGCACAGGCCTTAAGCCGCGGTCTTTCCTGCCGGCTGTGACTGCACGGAGGTGGGTGGGCAGGCAGCGGCGGGATCCGGCGTGTGTAGTCAGGCGGTGGGTCCTGGCGGGGGTCCGGCGGTGGCATCCCTCTCATTATACCCTCATTACACCTGTCTCGTTTTATCCCCTCGTTATACCCCTTTCACAGCCTCGTGATCGCAGCGGCGGCCTGGACCCGAGCGGCAGCTGGGATCTGAGCAGTGGGCTGGGATCCAAGCAGTGGCCGGGATCCGAGCGGCAGTCGGGATCGCAGTGGCAGCCTGGATCCGAGCGGCAGCAGGGATCTGAGCAGCGGCCGGGATCCGAGCAGCAATCGGGATTGCAGTGGTAGCCTGGATCCGAGCGGCAGCAGGGATCTGAGCAGCGGCCGGGATCCGAGCAGCAATCGGGATTGCAGTGGTAGCCTGCATCCGAGCGGCAGCAGGGATCCCAGTGGTTGGGATCGCAGCGGCGTCCTGGTCCGAGCGGCGGTTGGGATCGCAGCTGTGTCTTGGATCCGAGCGGCATCACTCGGGTGTTCCAAAGTGGCGGTCAGCGTACTTCCGGTGCGGCGCAGTGGATTGTGGGATTCGGGGACATCCAGACGGAAGTGGATGGCAGACAATTTAAGGCAATTACATATATATAGATGTTCATTTCATCAGCAGTTACACATACAGGACCCCATAAAAATTTGTGATTGACATTACAGACTTAAACTTACGGTACCTATTTTCTACGCAAAATAATAAATACAATTATTTAGGGAGAAGTCTAAGAAGAAATCTATATTCAGAGCAAGTCTAGCCACAAGAATAAGGAGCGGTCCCCCCAGGACACGCAGGGTGCTCGGCATGAACTGTACAGACGTCGTGGTCACCGGGTATTAACCGACTATTAATAGTAGTTTCCATTTATTATGAACATTTAACACATACACACACAATGCAAAATTACAGAAAGCGCATGGCACAGCTGGATACGCAACACAATTAACCAGTCGGAGGTCCTCGGTAATCAGGACGATCTATAGATGGAGGAAGTTTTAACATTTCTGCTGAAAAAAAGCAATTGTGGCAAAAAGCGACGCCAACCCTTATACGGGATTTCTACATGCCTGCATTAAGGAGTTTTGGCTTGTTCCACTCCGGGTTTTGGCTGACAAAATACTGAGGTAAAATACTGACCAAATACTGAACGTGTGAACGTGGCCCAAATTGGGATAAAAGTTCTCTGAACTCCCAATTAATGCAGATTCCAGCAGTGAGACACCCACCAATCAGCAAGTTTGCTGACGTAAACTGACCAAATACAGAACACGTGACCGTGGCCTTAAGGCTCGCTCACACTAGCGTATAACACGGCCAAGTGCAATCTGATGTTTTACTGGATAGCACTCGGCCCAATGTTACACTATGGGGCAGTGCCGATTTGCAAATTTTTTCTCATGCTGATCCGATGCATTTGATAATCAGATCATGCTCACACATACAAGTCTATCTGGGCGTGTGAAACATCAGGCTGCACTCAGATGTCATCCGAGTGCAGTCCAATGTACGCACACTGAGACAATGGAGAAGATAGAGAACTTAATTTGTCCATCTAATCAATACCTGTGATGCGATTCTCGGCTCAAACTCTGCTATGGGGACTGTGAATCGGGGGGCCCGATGCTAGAGTGGCACATCCTCCTCAGCAACACAGTTTTATTTGTATCGGCATTGTGGATGACAATAGAGTTGAAAGCAATGATAGAGGATGGAAGCCATCCGCACTCTCCTCCATTCTCCCTTGGCGTGTGAGAGATCTGATGTATCAGCACAGCGGGCTTGATGATGTCACTACATGGCGCCCACTGAGCAGAGATGTGCGACACTATAGATCAAACACTGAGGATACCAGAGAAGTGGGGGACATTGAGTACATTGTGTGGCATTTTACACTATATGAAGTGCAATGGTGGCGCTTTATCCTATATGGGGATGCATTACATGATATAGAGGCGCATTATACTGTTTGAAGTTCAATGGGGGAGCGTTATGCTATACAAAGTGCATTTGAGTTCATTATAGTATGTAAGGGGTGCATTATACTATACGAAGTGAAATGGGGATGCATTATACTATATGGGGGGTTCTGTATACTATATAAAGTGAAATGGGGATGCATTATACTATACGTAGTGCAATGGGGGCATTATACTATATGGAGTCGCATTATACTATATAAAGTGCAATGGGGTGTATTATATTATATTGAGGTGAACTATATTATATGGAGGGCAATGTGGGAACATTATGCTATATGAAATGCAATGGGGGTGCATTATACTATATGGATGCGCATTAAACTATATGAAGTGCAATGTGGATGCATTATACTACATCAAATGCAATAGGGGTGCATTATACAATGTGAAGTGTAATGGGATGCATTATACTATATGAAGTGTAATGGGGGAACATTTTACTATATGGTGGGCAATGGGGGTGCATTATACTATATGGAAGGCAATAGGGATGCATTATACTACATGGAGGGCAATGATGGCACATTATACTACATGAGGGCAATAGGGGTGCATTATACTACATGGAGGACAATGCGGCCCATTATACATGGAGGCACATTATACTGTATGAAGTGCAATCTGGGAGCATTATACTATATGGAGGGCAATGGGGGCACATTATACTATACTAGATTATGGCCCGATGCTATTGCATCGGGAGGATGCGATAGCATCACACCTCTTGCCATGTTAACCCTCAACACACACACTCCTCTCACCTTTCACCATCTCCACTCACTCTTTCACTCCACATACAACCCCTTCTCTCACTCCGTCTCTCATACTCACGCAGTCATCGCCGCTGCTCAACGATCCCCGACATCATCTTCCGCCGGAGCCATCCTGGATCCAGACGTTGTCCATGCCAGCGACATGTTCTTGCAGCGACGCCATCTTGAGTATCGTGAAATCCCGCGATACTCAAGATGGCGTTGCCGGAAGAACATGTCGCCGGCGTGGACGACGTCGGGATCCAAAATGGCGTCGGCGAAATCTCGCGAGTTTTCGCCGACGCCATTTTGGATCCCGACGTCGTCCTCGCTGGCGAAATGTTCTTGCGGCGATGCCATCTTGAGTATCGCGGGATTTCGCCGATCCAAAATGGCGTCGCCGCAAGAACATGTCACCGGCGTGGAGGACGTCTGGATCCAGGATGGCGCCGGCGGAAGAAGATGTCGAGGATCGTGGATCAGCGGGGATGATGGCGTGAGTATGAGAGATGGAGTGAGAGAAAGGGTCGTAGGTGGAGTGAAAGAGTGAGTGGACGTGAGTGGAGATGGTGAAAGGTGAGAGGAGTGTGTGTTGAGGAGTGGTGTGTTGAGTGTTAACATGGAAAGAGGTGTGCGGTGACGTCACCGGTTACAACTGGACGGAAGTTGTTACAACCGGAAGCTGCTTAGGGCATTTATTATTATAGATGGAGGGCAATGTGGGGGCCATTATACTAATTGAAGCGCTATGTGGGGCCAATTATACTATATCAGTGGCATAGATACTATAATTATAAGAGATATATTTTTGGCATCATGAGCCCAGGACGAACAAAACGCATGTAACTGCATTGTGGTGAAGCCTGCCAGTCAGCCCCAAATTAATATCAGACAGATGGATGGCAGTACATATGCCATGTTTCCCATCAACGGAAAGCTAAAATAATTATGTGAAATATGGTATTAATATCTTTTGCCTGACCTCAAGGGGGGGGTGGCCAACCTACAAATAGAGGATCCCATAATTTTTTGGGACCTTGCTACATCCCATTGACCAGTCACAATCTGAGTTCACCAAAGGGAGGTATATGGGAGTGACTTATCTGACAAAAGCAGATTTTGAATTATAATCATTGTTCACGCCTAGGAAATACAGCTCACTGTGGTTTTGTACAGTATTGAAAACAAAGCATTCCCCTTCGCAAAGACCAGTGCCATTTCCGTGACATTAGGTCTAGTAGCTTACTTTTGTTATCCCTTTTTATTTTATGTAGTTGTAAACTCTGTATTATTTTGTACCACGTTTTGTATATTTTATAAACACTACCTAGTTTTTGGATTAAATATATAAAATGTAATCGCTTCGCTCCTCTTGCTCCGTGAACCGCACCCCTGAAGCCATACGTTACCCGTAACGGGTGTCCAATTTGTCTGTATAAATGATTGGTGGTGGCAGCTAGTTTTCTTTGGTTATTGTGGAGCTTGGCAGCGACCGTACCGGAGTATGTGTGTGCATATACATTTTCATTCCTTGCTTTGTAACCAGATGTGTTCATACTATACGTTCACTGTGCGCCGCCTAATATCCAGCCTAGTAGCGACAGCAGCCGTGGCCTCGTCCATCATTCAAATGCGGAATTATCCTGAATATTAGAGCAGTGGAGTACTCGTTGATCACAAGTTGCTGACAGCGGTGAACCTCTCTGCATGGACCACCAGCCGGTTCCCCGACACCATCCTAAGGCTATGGTCACATGACCGTATTTTCTTCCATCTGAGAGATTCGGGCCGATTATGCTAATCACACTCAGATTAGAGTTTGAGCAGAATGTGATCATAGTGTGATTTGATTTTTTAGATGAAAAAAATGTCTATTATTTTCTCCATTTTGTTAGTCCGTGAAAATCAGATCGCACTCTGAAGTCATCCGAGTCAGTCCGATTTTTTCCTAAGGAATCATTGACTTGCATTGGCAAGTGTGACCCAACAACTGGATCTATCTCGGGCATTCTATGACAGAGGAAGAAAAATGGAGACGTGCATAGCCCCATGGATGAACATCGGGCCGACTGCGATCTGATGTTTTGTCAGATCGCTCTGGGACCTGCCCTAACAGGGATAAACCTCCTCATTCTGTCAATTGCTGCAGGTTTGAGCGATCAGATTCCCTACCAATCAATATGGATAGGGATACTGACAGGGCTCACCGGATCACCCTTTTAGTACCAACTTTCCCTATAGATTACAGATGATCTATGGGGCTCCAACCTATAGTCTAGCAAACCTTGCTAGGCTGCGACAGTTATTGTGGCATCTCCGCTTTCTATTTTGCCTTCGTTATAGTATGTTTTTATCACATTTTTTTCACGTTTATTTTTTTTGTTATGGGCTAAAAAGTCATAAGAAACCTCAGCGGGGCGTCATATTATTGTGTAGTTTTTATACATGTCAATGACAGCGCTGATCTGACCTGCTAAGATCCCGCAGCTCTGCTATCCCAGGGAGACCGCCGATGCATCAGTTCAGAGCATGGCACTCAATGATAGCTACGTGGGCAGCAAAAGGAAAGGCAGTGATGTTTCTACATGAAAAACTGTATATCTAGCAGAACGTGGCCCTACTAACAGGTAATCAGAGGAACGCAGGGTGTTGGACCCCCACCAGTCTGTTTTTGGTTGGGATCCATCCAATCATCATCTTGGAAAAATAAACTGTTTTACAACACAGAGTAGTTTTGCACTTTGTCACATTTTTAAAGCCTTAACTTTTTTTTTTTTTTGTTACCGTTGTTATAGTTGCATGAAGGTCGGCTTCTTACCATTCTGACGTTTTCAAGTTTCTCCGAGTTTAAAGAGCAGAACAACTTAGATGAAAACTATTGTGCTTTATTCTGTTAGGATGTTTTTTTTTTTTAGTGTTTTCTCCTTTTTTTTTTACAAGAATAACATTACCAAGAAAATAATTTTTGTGTTGCTGCACTAACAGATTCAAGACAGTTTTAATTTCCCAATGACTGAGCGGCATGAACGCATTTTTTTTTCTGCAGGACGACTTGTTTTCATTGGTATTATATAGCATTTTTTATTTTTAATAGTAAGAGTTATAATGTGCTCATTTTTTCATATACTATATATACTTGTGTATAAGCCGACCCGAGTATAAGCCGAGGCTCCTAATTTTGCCACGAGAAATGGAGTAAGCTTATTGACTCGAGTATAAGCCGGGTATGCATCGTCCCCTCATCCCTGTCCTGGTATGCATGGCTCCCCGGTCCCTGTCCTGGTATGCATGGCTCCCCCGTCCCTGTCCTGGTATGCATGGCTCCCCCGTCCCTGTCCTGGTATGCATGGCTCCCCCGTCCCTGTCCTGGTATGCATGGCTCCCCCGTCCCTGTCCTGGTATGCATGGCTCCCCCGTCCCTGTCCTGGCATGCATGGCTCCCCCGTCCCTGTCCTGGCATGCATGGCTCCCCCGTCCCTGTCCTGGCATGCATGGCTCCCCCATCCCTGTCCTGGCATGCATGGCTCCCCCATCCCTGTCCTGGCATGCATGGCTCCCCCATCCGTGTCCTGGCATGCATGGCTCCCCCATCCCTGTCCTGGCATGCATGGCTCCCCCATCCCTGTCCTGGTATGCATGGCTCCCCCATCCCTGTCCTGGTATGCATGGCTCCCCCATCCCTGTCCTGGTATGCATGGCTCCCCCATCCCTGTCCTGGTATGCATGGCTCCCCCATCCCTGTCCTGGTATGCATGGCTCCCCCATCCCTGTCCTGGTATGCATGGCTCCCCCATCCCTGTCCTGGTATGCATGGCTCCCCCATCCCTGTCCTGGTAAGCATGGCTCCCCCATCCCTGTCCTGGTATGCATGGCTCCCCCATCCCTGTCCTGGTATGCATGGCTCCCCCATTGCTGTCCTGGTATGCATGGCTCCCTGGTCATTGTATGTATGGCTCCCCTATCACTGTCCTGGTATGCATGGCACTCTGGTCCCTGTCCTTGTATGCATGGCTCCCCCATCGCTGTCCTGGTATGCATGGCTCCCTGGTCCCTGTCCTTGTATGCATGGCTCCCCCATCGCTGTCCTGGTATGCATGGCTTACTGGTCCCTGTATGCATGGCTCCCCCATCGTTGTCCTGGTATGCATGGCTCCCTGGTCCCTGTCCTTGTATGCATGGCTCCCCCATCGCTGTCCTGGTATGCATGGCTCCCTTATCACTGTCCTGGTATGCATGGCTCCCCCACAGCTGTCCTGGTATGCATGGCTCCCCCGTCCCTGACCCTGTATGCATGACTCCTTATCCCCTATCCTTGCATGCATGGCTCCCCCTTTGCTCTCCTGGTATGCATGGCTCCCCGGTCCCTGTCCTTGTATGCATGGCTCCCCCATAGCTGTCCTCGTATGCATGGCTCCCCCATCCCTGACCTTGTATGCATGACTTCTTATCCCCTATCCTTTTATGCATAGCTCCCCCATTGCTGTCCTGGTATGCATGGCTCTGATGTCCTGGTATGCATGGCTCCCCTATCCCTGACCTTGTATGCATGATTCTTTATACCCTATCCTTGTATGCATGGCTTCCCGGTCCCTGTCGTTGTATGCATGGCTCCCCTATCCTTGACTGCATGTTTCCTGTTAAAAAAAAAACAAAAAACAAACAAACAAAAAAAAAAGAAGAACATCCAACTCACCTTCCTGCGCACCCAGATGCATCTCGTTTCGGTGCCAGCAGCTCCTCCTGCCGAGCGATCAAGTGACCCCGCTCATTAAGGTAATGAATATTCACCCCACGCCTATGGGAGTGGAGAGGCATGCATATTCATTACGTGCTCGCTCTGCTGGAAATGCTGCTGGTGCCGGAAACAAAGATGGTGAGTTGGATGTCTTCTGGAAGCCGGCCGCTGCAGGTGTCACTGTGCGCGCTATAACAGAAATGAATATTCATTTCTCTTTTGCAGCAGGCACAGTGACAGCCGCAGCCGCCGGCTCCTGCCTCCTATGACCCGCTGCTCCGCAGTGCTCCCTCCCCCGCCGGCCCTCTGGAACAATCGACTTGTATATAAGCCGAGGGGGCGTTTTCAGCATAAAAAAAATGTGCTGAAAAACCTCAGCTTATACACGCGTATATACGGTAGGTTGTTACCAATGCAGTTTTACAGATCACAGGTCTGCGACTAAAAAGCTGTTTGATTATTTTCATCTAATTTCCATGTATTTTGGTGTGCTGAAAACGAAAAAAATATTGAAAAAATCCTGGACATCAGGATTTGCCACAAAATGCAAAATTCTGTTCAAATTTAGTAAATTTTTCTCAATTTTTTTTTTTATCTTAGGGTTTTGAAAGTCAAAATTACTATTAATTAATTCACATCAATGCATTGAAGATATACTATGCCAAAAAATATAACTTTCAAAGAAAAGAACTTGCAGAGTGAGTTAATGAAACCAGCATCAACATGTTGCAAGCTGAACGAGCGGGCTCTGACATGCCCGGGCTTGTTTCAATTGTTTTATCTTGGTTCTCGCCTGTTCACACTTTTTAATCTCAGTTCGTGTTAGCTCGTCATATTCAACAGTGTTTCCCAAAATTAGCATTATGGCTCAGCGGAAGTGTATTAATTCACCTGACAGTTTGTTACATTTGTGGTGAATATACAGTGTTGAAGCAACAGCTGAATATTACAGACTTTGTGAAAAAAGTATACTTCGCATATTTCGGACTAAAGCTTGGAGATCAAGATAAAGCTTGGGCGCCTCATAAAGTGTGCAAACGGTGTGTTGAGGACCTCCGAAATTGGTTCAAGGGTAAGAAAAAGCTTTTCGTTATGGGATTCCTATGGTATGGCGAGAGCAAAAGAACCATAGTGACGATTGTTACTTTTGTTCATGCGATGTGAAAGGGTATAATTCAAAATGGAAGCATTCCATTTCATACCCCAATATTCACTCAGCAATTTGTCCCATCCCCCATGGGACAGATATACAAGTACCCAAGGCCCCTGCTACCTTGGAAGAGATCACTAGCTCCGATGACGGTGGAGTCATACCTGAACCAGATGATGAATCTAGTTCTGACTTTGAAGATGATACAAGACTAAAATTGTTTTCCCAGTAGAAGATGAATGATTTGGTAAGAGACTTGAATCTTCCCAAAGATGCCGCTGAGTTACTCGGATCAAGGCTCAAAAGCAAGAATTTATTGTTGCCAGGAGTGTCTTTTTCATGGTTCAGACATCATGAAGACGAGTTCGTTCCTTACTTTGCCCAGGAAGATAAGTTGGTTTATTGCATCGATGTCGAAGGTTTGATGGGTCAATTCAAAATACAATATGATTCAGCGCAATGGCGTCTTTTTATAGATTCTTCAAAAAGATGTCTCAAAACAGTTTTACTCCACAACGGCGGTTTTTATGCTTCCATCTCTGTAGGTCATTCCGTACACCTCAAGGAAACCTACGAGAACTTGGAATTGGTTTTTCGTAAACTTAATATTGAAGACCACGGTTGGCAACTGTGCGGGGATTTGAAAGTCTTGTGCATGCTGCTTGGGCAACAAGCAGGGTATACCAAATACCCTTGTTTTCTGTGTCTATGGGACAGTCGAGACCGACAAAATCACTGGACCAAGAAGAATTGGCAGCCAAGGGTGCTCACAGTTGGTGAAAAAAAATGTCCTCCGAGAAACTTTGGCTCCTCCCCGTAAAGTTCTTCTGCCACCTCTCCACATCAAATTGGGATTGATGAAGCAATTCGTAAAATCACTTCCAAAAGATGGAGAATGCGTCAAATACTTTGTCACCAAGTTTCCAGGCCTCGGAGGCAAAATTGAAGGAAGGTGTGTTCGTCGGACCAGACATTAGAAGGCTTATAGCTGATCAAGTGTTTATCAATACCATGACACATCCTCAAAAAGAAGGGTGGATTGCATTTAAAGAGGTCGTAGAGAAATTTTTAGGCAATAACAAAGACCTTGGCTACAAAAAAATCGTCGGACGAATGCTGAAAGCATTTCAAGCTTTAGGTTGCCTGATGAGTTTGAAAGTGCATTTCCTCCATTCCCACCTTGACAACTTTCTTGAAAATTTGGGAGCTGTGAGTGAAGAGCAAGGTGAACAATTCCACCAGGACATTAAAGAGATGGAAAGAAGATACCAGGGAAGATGGAGCATTACAATGATGGCAGACTACTGTTGGACGCTTCAGAGAGAAATTACAGATGCTACTCACAAGTGTAAATGTACCAAGAGAAGCCTCACAGGGAAGAAGTATCGATTTTAGTGTGTGTTAGTGAGCTCATTGCAGTTAAAAAAAAATGATTTTCATGAAACATTTGTAATAAAAAATTAATTTTAGGAGTCTATTTTCATTTATTTTGATGTATTGTCTTATTTAACATAGTTACTTAAATTGTCAGAAAATGTGATGTCCTATGACAAAACGGAGGTCATTTTCGGATTCAGCGCACTCAAAAACATAAAGATTACGTGGAATAACCAAAACAGCTCTTGAAAAAATTTTTTTTGCAGACCTGTGTTATGTACAGTTTTTACATTTTTTTAATTGGATTTGATAATATCTGTGTTGGAGTGTTGAGGGGAGGGGACACATTCTCGGTCCCACCATAAAACGTAAGTGATCTAAATCAGTGAGTTTACATTCTTGAAAATACCCCAGTGTCTTTGGTTACTCGCTCTCCGTTTTTTTTTTTGTTTCCTTCCTGTATATTTTCATAGTAGATGTGAGCCTGAAGAAAAGTCGATGGCTTCAAAAAAGACATAGCTCATTTCTTAGTTCAATCATCTTCTTTCACATGGAAAAACCAGTACTGGTGAGATCTGTGGATCGTATCCGTGTGTACGTATGTGACATCAGTGTGTCTGTATGCTGTCAATGTGAACCACATGGAATGAAATACATAAGACTCCTTAATTTCTATGATGTATCAATGATGTTCAAATAGAGAGAGATAGATAGCGATGAGGAACATGAAAAAAAAAAAAAATGGAGTGGGGTTCCCCTTTGTTTTCATAACCAGTTGAGAGAAAGCCGACAGCTGGGGGGCTGAAGTTAATATTCTGGTAAGGGGCCAATAGCAATAAAGGTTCCGTGGATATTAATATCAGCTCACAGCTGTTTGCTTAGCCTTTACTGGTTCTTATAGAGGAGATCCACCCAAAAATAACATAGGTCCCCCTTAAATTTACTAACTAGCAAAGGCTAAACAGACAGCTCCGGGCTCATATTAAATAGCCTAGGAAGTGGCCATGGATATTGGCTCTCTCCCAGACTAAAAACATCAGCCCTCAGTCACCCCAGAAATGATGAATCCATTAGACGCTCTTTCCAACTTGTAATTGAGGCGGTTCTCACGCTCAGCTCAGAGTATTTCGGCTGGCGGTGACAGTTGCATCACCGACGTGACCGCTCACCAAAACATCTGGATCGTCATGCGACATGGACATTAATGGATTACTGGCAGAAAGAGGAGTACAACTTTGCTATTTAATTTTATTTTTTGGTGAATAAATGGGTAAATAAAATGTTTGAGGAGTGTTTATTTCAATTAAAGAACTTTGCTCAGTATGTAAATCAAAGGATTAAATGGTGCTCACTGTCACTAGAGGACGCTGGTGCTCTGAAGAAAATAGTTTAAAAAAAAATAGCAGAGAACTTCGGCACTCAACTGAAATTTACTGTCATATGCAACATAAGAGGCAAGCTGACATGACTAATCGGTGACCCTATATCCAACAGATTTTTGCTTGAAAAAGGCTTAGTTAAGCCAAAACGTTGCTGGGATTATCTGTATCTACAAGGGTCGGTTCCTTCATGTTTTTGATTTTTTTTGCCTCTTATGTTACATATGACAATAATTTTTAGATGAGTGCCGAAATTATCTGCTATTTTTTTTACTCAGTGTTTTTATTAAATTTCACTATGGAATTAGTAATGAGGGTGTCTTATAGACGCCTCTCCATTACTAACCCGTGGGTTTGATGTCAGCGAAAATAAAACAGCTGACATCAACACCGCAATTATTATCCCACTTGCCACCGAACCAGGGCAAGTGGGAAGAGTGAGGCAAAGTATCAGATTTGGCACATCTAATGGATGCATCATTTCTGGGGCAGCTGAAAGGTGATGATCTTTGTCTAAGAGGGGGCCAATATCCATGGCCCCTTCCCAGGCTATTAATATCCACACGCAGCTGTCTGCATAGCTTTTACTGGTTAGTACTGTAAATATAGCGGGACTCTACCTCTTATTTTGGGGGGGGTCTCTCCTACAATTACCAGTAAAGGCTAGGCAAACAGCTGACAGCCGATATTAATAGCCTGGAAACCTTTATAGCTATTGGCTCCTTCTCAGAATATTAAAATCAGTCCTCAGATGTCAGCTTTCACTCAGCTGGTTAGGAAAATGAAAGGGGACCCAGCTGGTGCCGACTCCAACTCCCATCAGCGTTGCCTGGTCTCTCTAATCACATGGACACCAGGCGACAATGATGATAGCTGCATTCATCACATGGCACCTGGGAACAGCGGTAATTATACTGATTTTTCCAGGTGCCAGTACTTGTCACACTGACACATGGATGTCTTCCGTGTGTCAGTGTGCAGCACACATTTCGTCTATGGTATGTCAAAAAAAGGACATGTCTATGGGTTTTTCACACAGACCAGCAGTCAGTGTGAAAAACCTGACATGCGCACATCACCATTGAATAGTATGGGTGTGCCTGTGTCCGTATTTGCGGAACTTTCAAATATAGACCACATACAGACATTAAAAACAGACGTGTGAAGAAGGCCTTAGTGACATCCAGAATCGGGAGGCAAATTTTCCGTTTTAAAGGTAAATTGCTTCATAAGTTATATATTTTTTTACCTTCCTATAGATCAAAAGAGAAATGACTGAGGGGATTTATTTAGATATTTCTGCACTTTGTATCTGACTTCTACATGACCCAACATACCTAAACTGCAAGGGGTACATAGAAATCATGTCCTATAGTAAGGCCAGAAACAGGTTTTCCTGCACCCTGGGCTAAAAGAGTCTCAGAGGGCCTCTAACACATACCACAATTCATGACGCACAAGTAAGAAATATAGGTATAGTACAATGCCAAAGATTTCACTTTTTATATTACACTAGCTGAAGAGCCCGGCGTTGCCTGGGCATAGTAACCAACTGTGGTTAGTTATAACAAATTATAATGATTATATTGCACATAAAACCATTTCACATCAAATATTCAACAGTACAGATTTGCAACACAAATTAACTAAACAATTACCCAAGTATTGATAGTATTTTATTTTCAACTCATTCAAGAGCCTTTTGATAAACATGTTTGGTTTTTCCTTTCGGGGCAAAGATGAACAGATTTTTGGCAGTTCCAACTCTTGAATAGATCACGTAAAGTTGACCATGAGAAAAGCATGGAGATTACAAATCGATCCCTACTACAGTACTTTCAAGGACTGTCCCTGAGCATTGTTAATGGACATTGCAAATAGCAGTTGAACTGGAAACTGGAGGCGTTTAAAATTAAAAAAAAAATCATATGGAATGAATGGAATTCTTGGAATGAAAATGTCCCCTCCTTTGGCACATCCTGTTTCTGAGCTGTGTATCTAACCCTATCCTATGTGATAATGTCTGCTGAGCTGTGTACCTAATCCTCTCCTGTGTGATACTTTCTGCTAAGCTGTGTATCTAACCCTATCCTGTGTGAAACTGTCTACTGAGCCGTATATCCATTCCTATCCTGCGTGATACTGCCTGCTGAGCTGTGTATCTAATCCTATCCTGTGTGATACTGGGCTCCCCCTGCAGTCTGTGTCAGAGGGTGGTCTGTGTTGGCATGGTAATAAATTGTGTTATTTCCAGCTTTACAGAAGGACGATAACACCATAGAAATGATAAGAATAATAGGCCTCAGTTACCACAACTGTCTACGAAGAAAACTGCTGCTGATAGCAACCAATCACAGCTCATTTTTCATCTTTTAAACAGCTCTGGGACAGCGTGGCGAGTTTTGAGTGGCGACTTTTGTGTTTCGACTTTTATGTGGCGAGGTTGGTGTATGTGTGGTGAAATGTGTGCTGAGGGTGATATATGTGTTGAAGCACGTGGTAGTGTGTGGCGCATTTTGTGTGTGTGTTCATATCCCCGTGTGTGGTGAGTGTCCCATGTCAGGGCCCCACCTTAGCAACTATACAGTATATACTCTTTGGCGCCATCGCTCTCATTCTTTAAGTCCCCCTTGTTCACATCTGGCAGTTGTCAATTTGCCTCCAACACTTTTCCTTTCACTTTTTCCCCTTTATGTAGATAGTAACATAGTAACATAGTTATTAAGGTTGAAGGAAGACTTTAAGTCCATCTAGTTCAACCCATATCCTATCCTAACTTGCCCTAACAAGTTGATCCAGAGGAAGGCAAAAAAAAACCATGTGGCAAACAGTAAGCTTCACATACGGCAATCAGACTAGCTCCCTGGATCAACGCAATATTAAGGAAACTAATGTATATACCCTGTAATATTATACTTTTCAAGAAAGGCATCCAGTCCCTTCTTAAATCTTAGTAGGGAATCACTCATTACAACATCATACGGCAGAGAGTTCCATAGTCTCACTGCTCTTACAGTAAAGAATCCGCGTCTGATTATGCTTAAACCTTCTTTCCTACAGACATAGAGGATGCCCCCTTGTCCCCATCACAGGTCTAAGAGTAAAAAGATCATTAGAAAGTTCATTGTACTGTCCCCACATATATTTATACATTGCAATAAGATCACACCTAAGCCTTCGATTTTCCAAACTAAATAACCCCAAGTGTAATAACCTGTCTTGGTATTGCAGACCCCCCAGTTCCCTAATAACTTTGGTCGCTCTTCTCTGCACCCGCTCCAGTTCAGCTATGTCTTTCTTATACACCAGAGACCAGAACTGTACACAGTATTTCAAGTGTGGTCGCACTAGTGACTTGTAAAGAGGTAAAATTATGTTCTCCTCATGAGCATCTATGCCTCTTTTAATGCATCCTATTATTTTATTTGCCTTTGCAGCAGCTGCCTGACACTGACCACTAAATGTGAGTTTGTCATCCACCAATACACCCAGGTCTTTTTCAGTGACAGTTTTGCCCAGTGCTTTATAATTCAGCACATAATTATACATCTTGTTTGTTCTACCCAAGTGTATAACCTTACATTTATCCCCATTAAAGTTATTTTGCCATCAGCCCAAGCTTCTAGTTTACATAAATCCTCCTGTAATATAAAATTGTCCTCCTCTGTATTGATTACCCTGCAGAGTTTAGTGTCATCTGCAAATATTGAAATTCTACTCTCTATGCCCCCTACAAGGTCATTAATAAATATGTTAAAAAGAAGCGGGCCCATTACTGACCCCTGTGGTACCCCACTGCTAACCGTGACCCAGTCTGAGTGTGCTCCATTATTAACCACCCTTTGTTTCCTATCCCTGAGCCAGCACTTAACCCACTTACACATATTTTCCCCTATCCTCATTGTTCTCATTTTATGTATCAACCTTTTGTGTGGCACTGTATCAAAAGCTTTAGAAAAATCCATGTACACCATGTCCCTGCATTCCCTTGGTCCAGTCCGGAACTTACCTCTTCATAAAAGCTTATCAGATTAGTCTGACAGGAACGGTCCCTCGTAAACCCATGTTGATATTGGGTCATGAGGTTATTCTTCTTCAGATACTCCATTATAGTATCTCTTAGAAAACCCTCCAGGATTTTACCCACAGTTGAGGTTAAACTTACTGGCCTATAATTTCCAAGTTCAGTTTTTGTCCCCATTTTGAATATTGGCACCACATTTGCTATACGCCAGTCCTGTGGTACAGACCCTGTTAATATGGAGTCTTTAAAGATTAAAAATAATGGTCTATCTATGACTGTGCTTAATTCCTGCAGTACTCGGGGGTGTATCCCATCCGTGCCCGGGGATTTGTCAATTTTAGTGATTTGTAGACGCCGCCATACTTCCTACTGGGTTAAGCAGGTGACATTTAATGGAGAATTTTTATCACAGATCATGTTATCCGTCATGGGATTTTCTTGTATAAATACTGTTGAAAAAAAGTGATTTAGCATATTGGCTTTTTCCTCATCCACCGTTTCACCCAGACTATTTTTAAGGGGACCAACACTATCATTTTTTAGTTTCTTACTATTTATGTAGTTAAAGAATATTTTGGGATTATTTTTACTTTCTCTGGCAATGAGTCTCTCTGTCTCAATCTTTGCTGTCTTGATTTGCTTTTTACAGAATGTATTTAATCTTCTGTATTTAGTCAGTGCCTCATCACTAACTACTTGCTTAATTCTTTAAATGCTTTATTTTTATCTCTTATTGTGCCCCTTACAGCTCTATTTAGCCATAGTGGTTTTTCCTCCTATTTCTCGCATGTTTATTCCCATACGGTATATATTGTGCACAGGTCCTATTCAGGATGCTAATAAACGTCTCCCAATTTCTTTGTGTATTTTTATGTCTCAAGATATCGTCCCAGTTAATTGCACCAAGATCATCTCTCATCCGTTGAAAATTTGCTTTCCTGAAGTTTAGTGTCCTTGTAACCCCTCTACTACACATCTTATTAAAGGATACATGAAAACTTATTAATTTGTGATCACTATTACCCAAGTGACCCTCAACCCTTACATTTGATATGCGGTCTGGCCTGTTGGTTAATATTAGGTCTAGCAGTGTCCCCCCTCTTGTTGGGTCCTGAACCAGTTGTGAAAGGTAATTGTCTCTTATAGTTGTCAGAAACCTATTACCTTTCCTGGAACTGCAGGTTTCGGTTCCCCAATGTATTTCAGGGTAGTTGAAGTCCCCCATAATAATGACTTCTCCTTGAGTCACCGCTTCATCTATTTGCTTTATGAGGATATTCTCTGTTGCTTCCATTATTTTTGGAGACTTATAACAAACCCCTATCAGTAATTTAGTATTTTTCCCCCTCCCCTTATCTCTACCCACAGTGACTCTACATTTTCATTAAGGGGGCAAAATTGTTTGGTGAATTGGAACACGCGGGGTTAAAATTTCGCCTCACAACATAGCCTATGATGATCTCGGGGTCCAGACGTGTGACTGTGCAGAATTTGGGGCTGTAGCTACAACGGTGCAGATGCCAATCCCAGACATACATACACTTTTTCCCCCATTATGTACCTAGAGGCAAAATTGTTTAGTGAATTGGAACGCGCGGGGTTAAAATTTTGCCTCACAACATAGCCTATGACGCTCTCGGGGTCCAGTTGTGTGACTGTGCAAAATTTTGTGGCTGCAGCTGCAATGGTGCAGATGCCAATTCCGGACATACACACATACATAAATGCAAACATTCACACATTGAGCTTTATATATTAGATGAGTGATATATATATGCAAATTTTACCATAGCTCAGAAGCCACCCATAGACCTTCATACATTATTTTGGGCCTCCCATAGACCTCCATAAATTATTATGGGAACGCTATAGTCCTCTATACAGTATTACGGGCACCACATAGTTCTCCATACAGTATTATGGGCACCACATAGTCCTCCATATAGAATTATGGGCAACGCATAGTCCTCCATACAATATTATGGGCACCCAAGAGTCCCCCATACAGTATTATGGGCAACACATAGTTCCCCATACAGAATTATGGGCACCACATAGTCCTTCATGCAGTATTATTGGGCCTATATATTGTTCCACAAAGTATTAATGGTCACATATCTTGCTCTATACAGTGAAAAGGGCACCATAAAGTCCTCCATACAGTATGAGCACCAAATAATCCTCCATACAGTATAATGGACCCCGTATATTGTTTCATACAGTATAATTGGCAACATATATTCCTGCATACATTATTATAGGCACAACATAGTCCTCCATACAGTAATATGGGCATAACAGTTCTCCGTACAGTATTATGGGCCCCATATATTGCTCAAATTTGGGAGGAAAATGGGGTTACGTCTTATAATGTGGATATACCTTACCGTTGCTGCAGGCCGCAGGCTGGGATGAGGGGGGTGTCCGGCGGTGCTGCTGCGGATGTCCGAGATCTTGGTGCAGAGAACTCCATCTATGCATGCGGCGGCCATTTTCCCGGAGTCCACCGCACAGAAAAACATGGAACTGCGGGGGCTCTGGCCTTCTGGTCTTTAATAAAATGTCGGCAGAGCCCCCGCAGCACCGGACACCCCCTCATCCCAGCCTGCAGCAACGGTATCGGTAAGGTATTATCCGCATTATAAGACACACCCCCATTTAACCCAAACAATTTTTGGGGAAAAAGTGCGTCTTATAATCCGAAAAAATACGGTATTTAAAGGATAACTCCTCCTAAAACTCCATAATGGAAACGTGTTTCAAACTAAATGATGTACAGATTTGCCCAAAGTTCACGTGTTGGTTGAATAAACTCAGTGTTCTCCCAAAAAATTTCTCATAGGTACACTGGATGACGGAGCCAAGGCCAGCGTTTTATACCTACTGCCTTTCACAAATAGATTGAACACTTGGTAATAAATTCACAGAACAGCAATTCATTAACCATCTAGATTACTCATTGAGAGTGGATTTTTCTTAACGAAAAAAAATGACACCCACAAACTTAAAAAGGTATTTTTTGGGGATATTAGCTGATACACTTCATTAATACCTGCTATTATGTTAGTGTAACGGAAATGATAAATGGTTTTCTAATTATTTAAAAAATATAGATCTGAACATTGAGTTGTGCAATTGTATTCAGCCGCCATGAATCTATATGATCCATGAGACCATATTCCGCTACAAATCTTTTGGGGACTGTCTCTACCAGCTTTGCACATCTAGGAGGCTGAAATATTTGACCGTTCTTCTTTACAAGTTAGCTCAAGCTCAATAAGATTGGATGGAGGTCGTCTGAACAGAAATGTCAAATCTTGCCACAGATTCTCAGTGGGATTGTTACATAAAGTGGGCTGACATGGTGAGTTGGATCCTCTAAACCCAAGCTCCAAATGAACACAGGGGCCACAGACGTCGGTGCAGAAGGCGGAAGCCAGAGTGGAACACAGAGGCAAACTAAAAGTTTTAATAATGTCTAGGAAACCACAGACAAGCAGGTGGCATGATGGAAACTGCAGATGAGCAGGAAACATCTAGGAGATCTTAAGCCTGCAGGCGGGACAATGAAAACCAAAGGCCAATTGCAAGATTCCTGAAGAACGTAAGCAGATTGGAGACATCAAGGAGGCAGGTTGACTTGTTACCTTGGAGTTTTGTCTAATACCATGGAAGACACAGGCGGAAATGTAGAACATGTCCTAGAAGACCGGAAAAGGGAACCAGACAACTCCAGAAAAACTAGAAAAAGTCAGAATACCTCAGAAACCGGAGATACGAACGTCCTGGAAAGCACAGACAGGTTGCGATTCTGAAAACCGCAGGTAAGTAGGTAGACATACTGAAAACAGGAGCCAGGTAGGTCAAGACCTTAAGACCACTGTCAGGTAGCAAGGTTAATGGAAACTGCAGATAAGTAGATTAGGTCTTCACTAACAGGTATCAAGGTTACTAGAAACCGTAGACAATTAACTTATAGACGGGAAACCACAGCCAGTCAGGAGGCGTCCTGATGACTGTTGACTGGAACTGTGCACATGTAGAAGGGAGGATCGGGCTGCTGAAGTACTGGGTCCAGAACTGCTGGGGCCGCACCTCCTGTTGCTGGAGGCAATGCAGTTTCAGCCAGAGCGAGCCAGTAACCTAGGTGAAGGGGGCGCGGGAACAGGGAAGGTCTTCCCGCCAGAACGCTGGGCAGGTGCAGATCTCACCCGCAGTGAGGGGTATGTTAGGCCACAGCGTACAGATTCGGGGCGGCTGCGTGAGGGACGTAGTGATATTAGTGGACGTGCAGGGTGACATGTGCCAGGCAGAGCATTGCATCGCGGATGTCCAGGTGTCGACTGGCACATAGAGGAGCTCACGCCAAGCGGATCCGTGCAGAGCAGCCATTCGTTGACTGTGCCGAGTTGAACTTTACGGAGAGCTTTATCCTTTTGCTCCGCAGTTATATGGACTAGGGGCTTAGCGGGTACAACCGGAGACTGCCCGCTGCCGCCAGAAGAAGGATCGTGTTTAGGGCGGGAACGCCTGAAGATGCCACGTCGGCCGCCGCCGGTGTTCCACTACCCTTGGGACCTCTAGGAAGTGACGACCTGTACTCGTTACAACGTTTAACTGTTGCATTTCCTTTTTGCCTGTTATCACCCTGCAAAGAGATCCTTACTGTTAAGAGATTAAATATAGTTAAACACTGCTCTGCAGCATTTGTGTTACTGCATCCCAGTACCTGCTTATTACACACAGACCACTAAAAGAGTTACTAGCAAGTCTTAGAGCAATACCAAGACACAGGTGTAGGTAGACCCTAGAATACCAAAAACGATGAGAACCGTGAAAGGAAGTATTAAAAAATAGGAAAAATATATATTAAATAATCACTTTATTAGGTACATAAACTACATATAAAAACAACATAATAACCTTAACATGTCCTTGTCTTTGACAACAGCTAAGGAAGGGGTATGTCCAAAAAGTTATAGATAAATAGTATACTGAAAAAAAATCCACTGTTACACATTTATCCTCTACAGCAAGGGGACTATCCAAATAACCCAATATATACAATCATAAGATAATAAAAATGTTCAGTGAGATATCATATTGAATAAATAATAACATGCACAAGGAGCGCCCCGTGGGGCCTGGGGGTACTTGGTACCGGGCACGTCGACTTCCATGGGGGACGGTGTCACGACGGCGGCGACCCGGTCCGTGGCCCAGAGGCGTCCAGTAATAAAATAGGGGAAAGTTGTGTGGTATTTATGTGGTAAAAATGAAAATAAAGTTATTAGATGGTGAAATACATGACGCCACCTGTGATTTTCTAGTTAGAGGTGACCAACGCTGCGGTGTTGCTTCTCAGGGATGGATGTTGGGCGCAGTTATGATGTTGTAGCCCTCCACAGGTAGGGCTGTAGTCCCAGGGCAAAGATGTTAAATAAATAGTAAAAGTGGCTGTAAACGTTGGGGTGCAGAGAAATGAGAGAATGACACAGAGGTGTGTGGCGCCCCTGAGGCTTCAGTCGCCACAGAGGTACTGCACCTTCTCCTAAGGTGTAGTGCCCCACCATCCAGGTAGGCTGGGAACTCCTTTCCACATTCCAACACCTGCGCCCCACACACAGGATAGTTCAGCAGGGACCCATCCATGTTTTATGCTGGAAAGGTCATAGGGTGGCTTTTGTGGTCCCTGGCTTCGCAACACGAGAGGTGCTGGGGAGGCGGGTGGAGTTAGATATAAAAGAGAGGGAAGGTGTAGGATTTCAAGTCAGTCTGACAGAAGGTCAGTCTGGGGTAAGTCCCAGAGAGGGAGCAGGCTGACAGCAGGTCAGCCTGAGAGGAGCTCAAGGCGGAGGAAGGCAGTCAGTCAGGAGAGGCTGAGGACTGGTCTTAGTGGAACGAGCTCCTCAGGGAAGGAAGAGAAGGAGAAAGAGAGACGTAGACTGAAGACTACAGATTCCATAAGAGAGATAGAACAGATCGGAACGAAGGAGAATAGAAGGATGGTGGGAAGCAGGTTGAGAAAGAGAGAGAACCCTTCCAGTCCAGAGAGAGCGCAAAGGCCGGGGCCCGGTCCCCGAGGTTGATTGGAACTTTATGTCCGGCAACAGACACCGGAGGAGTAGTGAGCCGCTAACGCCTTGCTCCCATCATAGACTTGGGACACAACAGCAACTGAATAGAGAGCCGGGACGCAGTGAGGAGTCCCCGAGCAGGCTACAGCTGTCTGTCATACAAGTAAAGACTAGGAACACCTAGAGAGAGGCATTCCAGGGCAACTAAGTACTGGAGTGCTTCGCAACTAAAGGCGCATTGGAGGAGTCGTTCAGGAAGGTACATGTTGGTGGAGTGTGGAAGGGAGAATCCAATGCTGCCTGGAGGTTGGCTGGCACCCTGACCTGGAGAACACAGTACGGAGGCTGGCAGTTGTGTGAACTGCCAACAGTGAGTAAAGCTTTGGAACCGCATACTCTGGTGTCCTCCAGTTATTCCAGCACCACTACACCTGGGTACCAGCCTCCATACATTCTGCGCCTCTCCTCATCCATTGCACCTACACTGCCCTGGGACTACAGCTCCACCTGTGGGGAGCTATACCATCTTTGCTGCACCACACCATCAGTCCCAGCGGATCTGCATGCAGCGTTGGCTTACCATCTTACTTGCCAAACACCACGGGTGGCGTCACGAACTATTCATATAAACTTTAACACCATTAACATCACCGCCATTGATATTGGGCGCCCAGGGCCACGGACCGGGTCACCGCTGCTGTGGCACATTCCCGCCTTGACACCGGCCCGGTACCGAGCACCCCGCTGCCCTGGGTGTGCGAGGGTGACCCAGGGTGACCCAGGTGCAGTTTCTTTACCTTTTACTGGTAATAGGTTGCAGTCCGGGGTACCACATACAGGTGATGGAATGAGTCCGGCTCGCCTGGAGGCATTCAGGGGATCCACATTGCCAGGTGGGGATTTAGGACCTTCCTTTCTGCGCTTTGTGTGTGTGGGTCTCCGCTGTATATAACTATGCTGCGACCCTCTATTTGTGATGGTTTCACTAACCTGTACGGCTGTCAGCGTGAGCCTATTCCACGGGTACCGTTCTCTTCACCATCGGCCTCGGGCTCCTTATCCGCTGCCGTGCCCTCAGGTGTTCAACGTGCACAGGAATTTACAATCCCCTGTACTTTCAGATTCGGCTATCAGGGCGTACAGTTCCTGTCAGCCTAGGACTCTGATGTCCCTTTTCTCTTTATTAGCGCTTCACTCAGGGGTCTGCTATATGCAGTATTTTAGCTTCCCTAGAGTCTCTCAGTCTCTGCTCGTGTCCTTTTCCTCTTGTCAGATCAGCTGCCTGTCTTGAACTGACAGGATCTTCCAGAAAGATCCTTTTACCTCACATCCTCACGTTTAACTGTCATATTTTCCTCACAGCTTCGTTTCCATGACAACTCCCTTAGCTGACTTCTAGCTGACTCACCAACCCCCTCTGCTGGCCAGAATTTATAAGGCATCTCCCTTTTCTGACTTGAAGCAGGAAATGGTGATTAAATCTATGCTGCCTGGCATGGGGGTCCCTTTTCTGCCTCCAAGCATGACTTTACCCATTAGAGGGAGGTAATGTCACTGTGACAACCAGACTCTTGGGTGTCACACACAAATATAGCTAAATGCTAGGAGGCATAAGTTGTATTGTAAATAGCGCAAGATAAAATCACAGTGGTGACAGTTATAATGGAAAAACGCATAGCAGTTCTTTTAACAAACAGGGACATACCACATCTCCCTCGCATCATTGCGGCGTTTTGCTACCGTTTCATCAGGGAGTATGTCTTGGGAGACCTTTTACAGGTCCAAGCAACACAAAGAAGCACGCCGAGCTCCTTGAAAAGCCTGACGTAGAGCGTGAGAAAAATCAAACAGACCTGGGTATGTGAATAACAGGGATTTAGGGGTGGCCTATGACTTTGGCCATGTAATCACATGAATATGCTTTCATCTCAAGCATTCCATTGTAGCTCTGGCAGTAGGTTTTGGGTTGTGGTCCAGAGGGAAGGTGAACTTATGACCCAAGTCTCAGGTCTTTTGCAGCCTCCAAAAGGTTTTCCTCAAGGATTGTCCTGTATTTAGCTACATCCATCTTCTCATCAATGCTGACCAGCTTCCCTGTCCCTGCTGAAGAAAGCCTCCCCTCAGCATGATGCAGCAAAAACCTGCTTTGATGATGGGGATGGTATTTACAGGGTGATGTGCTGTTAGTTTTCCGCCACACACAGCGTTTTGCATTTAGCCTAAAAAGTTCTATTTTGGTCTCATCTGACCAGAACAGCTTCTTCAACATGCTAGCTGTGTCCCCTACATGGCTTTTTGCAAACTGTAAACAGGACTTGTTATGGCTTTCTTCTTGTCACAATTCTATCAAGGCCAGATTTGTGGAGCATATGGCCGATAGTTGCCCTGTGGATAGATTCTTCCACCTGAGCTGTGGATCTCCGCAGCTCCTCGAGAGTGACCATGGGCCCCTTTGAAGCTTCTGTAGTTAGTGATCTCTTTGCTTGGGACATCAGTTTAGGTTGGACGGCCATGTTTTGGTAGGTTTGCAGTTGCGCCATATTCCTTGCCTTTTTGGATAATTGATTGAACAGTGCTTCATGAGATGCTCAGAGATTTGGCAATCCCTCACCTGTCTGGTATGTTTGCTGGCCTTCATGATGTCGTTTGGTAACTGTTCTCAAAACAAACCTCTAAGGCCTTCACAGAACAACTGTAATTATATTGAGAATAAATTACACATAGGTGGGCTCAATATGCTAATGATGCGACTTCTGGATACAGTTGGTAAATCAGGATTTTATTAGAAGTATCAGACTGGGGCTGAATACAAATGCACGTCAATTTTCAGGTTTATATTTTTAAGGTAATTAGAAGAAAATCATGTATTATTTCCTTTACACTTCACACATTCTTGCTACTCTGTGTTGAAATAGCACATAAAATACATTTAAATGTGTGGTTGTGACATGCAAAAAAAAAAAGTGGAAAAGTTTGCGGGGTATGAATACCTTTTCAAATCATCTTAACATATAAACTATAATCAATTACGTAAAAAATACTCATAATAGATTACGTGGTGTCGGAAAGCCACGTAGGACAGGGTTAAAACCTAAGACTGGAGGTCCAGATCACCTGCACAAGTCGTGTCAACCAAACTAAGTATCTCTCGAGTTGATATGGACCTTAGCCATTTGAGGCAACGTGTGGAAACATCAAGGTTACTTACCGGTAGCCAGTTTTTCCAGAGCCCATGACGGCACCTGTATATCATGTGTGCCGTCATGGTAGACAGGAAAGCTGTGGTTTCTTTATAATGCCTGAGCCACCTGCGCTAGAGGAAGTGAATGGATTTCTAACGGGTGAGAAAAAGTACAAGACCACATTCACACGTTCAGTATTTGGTCAGTGTTACCTCAGTACTTCTAAGCAAAAACCAGGAGTCGGTGAAAAATACAGAAGTGGTGACGAGTTTCCATTATACTTTTTCACGGATTGTTCTTCTTCTGGTTTTGGCTTACAAATACTGACCGTGTGAATGTGGCCTTACATCTTGCTTACTCAAAAAACGAATTGTTTCCTTCTTCTTATTCGTCTGGAGCAAGGGAACGGCTTTCACGTGAAAAGTTAATGTCCATGCCGCAAAGTAAACATAAGTCAGTTTTGCACCAAAACCAAGTGCCTGTGTGCACCGATACCGCAGCCAGGAAGCTTCTTATATTTACAAAAAATATACAAAATTCAAATCACCCTCCTTTTGCCCCATTCCAAATAAAATTACAAAAAAATAAAATACACATATTTGGTATCACCGAGTTGTGAAATGCTCAATCAAAATATAAAAAGAATGAATCTTATCGATAAACGGCGTAATGAGAAAAAAAGGAAACCCCAGAATTACAATTTTTTGGTCGCTGCAACATTGCAATAACAGGCGATAAAAACACAGTATCTACACCAAAATGGTATTAATAAAAACGTCAGGTCGGTGTGCAAAAAATAAGCCCTCACCCAAACCCAGATCACAAAAATGGAGAAGCAACGTGTCTCAGAAATGGCGCTTTTTTTTTTTTTCAGTTTGTTTGCAATTTCACCGCACTTGGAATTTTTTCCCTGTTTTCCAATACAATATATGGTAAAATCATTAGTGTTGTTCAAAAGTACAATTCGTCCCACAAAAATACAAGCCGTCAAACGGCCATACAGACAGAAAAATAAAAAAAAAAAAAAAAAGGTAATGGCTCTGGGAAGAAGGGGAGCAAAAACAGAAATAAACGGAAAAATATCAATGTCGTGAAGAGGCTAACAGAGGCACACTGGGGCGATTTCATCACAAGGGACAGACTAGATAACGCACTGCACTACAGAAGTAGTGCAATGTATCATTATCCGTGCAATCAAAGGATTGTGTAGGTGGCACTAGTCTAGTCTAGTCCTCTTCCTCTCTGAAGAAGCCAAGTTGCATATTTAATTTCCCAGATGAGATTTGCATGGCCTATAAGTCTCCTTACACTAGCATGCCAGGCATGTCATTCTACACAAGGAGAAATGTTGCCCCTTAGACCACCACTATAGGAAAAAAAATCCCTCCAGTCTTGAAAATGCATTTGCAAAGTTGCTATTTTTTACTATGCACTTTGTAATTTAACCCATTGAATAAACTGAAACAAGCCATTTTAAAAATAAAAAAAAAAAGAACGTGTGTAATACAGGGCTGTGGAAGAATAGGCTAGCCTGTCAAACCATTAAATCGAAGACCTATTCTAGGAGTGGACGAGTGCGGTCCTCATGGCTGCTGGATGTGAGGGCAGACGTATACCTGACAGCATTAAGGCACCCACAAATCAGTAACACAAGCAGCACCAAGACACAACTGGATCAAACGCTCTTCATGCAATGGATGAAAAAGACTGAATACATCTGATCTCCATAACAATAGGTCATTAAGATGAAAGCGTAAAGAATGATGGCAGCAGAAACCCAATAATGGGGCACAGCAGGAAAACTCCTGTCCTAGCAAGTCTGTAGGAGTAAAAGCCCAGGTCGTTCTAATATCCTGCTAAATAGTTACTGAAACATCCACTTTCAGGGTCAGATGTGGTAAAGCATGTTAGCAACGGTGACTTCTATGTTCCGCGTGTCTTGTATATAGCACAATTACTCCACCAACTCCTAGTGAAGCGTTTGTTACAGAAACTTCAGGGTCCAGGTCCACATTCACTACAGGGGGAAAAAAAAAAAAAAAAAAAAAAAAAAAATCACATTTTTTTCCTGCTTGTGGTGCATTAAAGAAACTATTGTTTTTTTTTTTTATTGACGGCCTATCATTAGGATAGTCCGCAGCTAATATACATGAGCTGCTGCATTCCGGCAGCATCTGTGGCGCCCCCAGGAGTATGGCCGCCACAATGGCATTGCCTTCCTCCAGGGAGGGTGATGTCATGCTTGGAAACAAGGAAGGGTCTCTCTAACAATTAACCATGTCATGCAACATAGTTCCCACTCTAGGCCAGCAGAGGGAGCTCTGAACCAGGATTGGGGGGGGAGGAGCGCGCTTTGAGGGCCAGGAGGGGAGTAGTCAGTGAGTGTGGGGAGGGCAATGTGTGTAGACGCGTGGAGAGAAGCTGGAGGTTGAGCTGAGGAAAGAGAGCTGCCTCTCGGTGAAAGCGCATGATCTGGAGCCTGGTCTCCACGGTTGTATGGATACTGAAGGTCCTGCAACAGAAACCAGAGGAATAGGAAGCTGTAAATGCTCTATTCCCAACTAAGACTCGGAGGCACAACAGCGACCAGTGAGCCAAGAGAGCTAGAGGGCTACAGCTGTCTTCCATACGAGGTAGTTCTAAGAGACAATAAGAAGGAGGAACTTCAGTGTAACATAGTACTGCATGTGCCTCAATCCAGCGCTAGGAAGGAGACTACACAACCCATCTGATAGAGAGATCCCCGAGTTGCTTCCAGGCTAGCCTGCTCCTGTGCCATCTGCAATCAGGACCCTGGACTGCGTTTTCTAAGTAAAGGTAAAGAAACTGCACCCTGTTGTGTCCTTGTTGTGTCAGAATATACTCGCTCATCACTATAGGCTATCAATAAAAAAAAAAAATTAGTAGCCAACCAACCACTTTGAGTTGGCTTCCTGCAACATTCTCCTGCTACATCTCTGTGCCAAACACTGCACCTTCTTCCTAACCCCTTTATCTACACTGCCCTGGGACTACAACATCATAGCTGCACTACACCATCAGTCCCAGAGGATCTGTCTGCAGCGTCGGCTTAACACCTCCCTTGCCGAACACCACAGGTGGCGTCACGAATCATTCCTTTATAAACTTTAATCAACCCCTTCACATGGGCGCCCAGGGCCACGGACCGGGTCACCGCTGCTGTGACATTCCCATCTGAGAGACCGGCCCGGTACCGAGTACCCCACAGCCCTGGGAGGGTGACCCACATCCAAAAACTTTGGAGCCAGTAACAGCTGATCGGTGGCGGTATACCGGATGTCACACTCCCACCAATCACAAATTGAGAATGATAGGCCATTAGTGATGAGCGAGTATACTTGTTGTTCGTGTTTTCCTGAGCATGCTCGGGTGTCCTCAGAGTATTTTGGCGTGCTCGGAGATTTAGTTTTTGTCATCTCAGCTGCATGATTTGCGACATAGACAGGATGAATACATGTGGGAATTCCCTAACAAACAGGCATTCCACACATGTATTCAGGCTGTCTAGCAATCCCAAATCATGCAGCTGAGGCGACAAATACAAAATCTCCGAGCACGCCAAAATACTCGGACACCACCCGAGCAACGAATATACTCGCTCATCACTATAGGCCATCAATAAAAAAAAAAAAATTAGTAGCCAACCAACCACTTTGAGTTGGCTATACATTAGTATGGGGGTGACTAATCTTTCCTGTAAAGAAAAGGATTGGTCTTTCTTGGGAGTTCAATATGGGGGTGACTACAGATGGTGGCGGCTCTTCATGTATCGAGAAAAAAAAAAAGGATTTGGATTTTGGAGTTCATCTAAGATAAGCCGCAGTCAAATTAGTTTGACTGCTACCTACTAACCTCTTCAAGAAAAATACCTGTTAAAACCTAACTTTTAATGTATGATTTTAAAAATTTATCTAAATATAAAATTAAAAAAAAAAAAAAAAAAAAAAACCACAACACACCAAGGTTACTTACCAGTAGGCGGTTTTCCCAGAACCCATGACGGCACCCGTATATTCCCAGGTGTGCCGTCATGGGGGAAGGGAAAAGAACAATATTATAGGGAATTAAAATACAAATAATGTCACTTATGATAGATATTGTACACAGTAGGAGGAAAGCCACATAAAGGATGTAGCAAGGTTTCATGGGATGAATTATGTACAAATACCACAACAGCAAAGAAATAAAATAATTTATGCCCCAAACATGGTGATGAATATTCCTGTTTGACCATCTTACCCTATAGGTCCCTGAAGTGTAACCTTACCTAGCCGCAGAGGTTGGCCCCGCTTACTGGCGGCTGACCCAAACATGTCCTGTTGATCGCTATCCTTAATTGATTAATATAATGCAAAAAAAAAATGAAAATTCTAAGCAAACCAATCATATAGGAAGACTTCAATACTGCAATATAAGCAACTCACAATAATGTAGCCAAATTCTGAAGGCTCAGTCCAGACCAGATCATATAGGAACATTTTTCTTGTAAGCCACTTCTCACTGACCCGACACTTCGGTAAGTTTACGACCCTCTTCCCATTCAGAATACATGCACGCCTGACCACACTGAGCGTGATTCTATATTTGGGGGTCAGTAAGAATAGTTACTGGCTAACAGCCATCTAAAGTTTATGGCCAGCTCTGCAGCTTGTAAAACAGAGGCAGAAAAACAAGTTGAATCGCAAATAGGCTAAGAAAAGAGTAGTTGCAGCTTCTACCATGAAATGACTGTAAGGCCCCATTCAGACATCTATGAATCACATACGGATATAATAGGAGCACCAGCATTTTTTTTTTTTTTTTTAATAGTAGTGGCCACTTCTAGGGAATAAAAAAAAAAATGTACTCACCATTCTTATCAGCTCTACGGAAGATCTGGAAAAAAGCAGGAGACAACATTAAAACTCCAAAAAAGCCAAAGCTGCTTATGGTGACAATTTGCGCATTATTTAGGAATATTATACAATGTTGCATGTAGAACAGACAAGACTGGATACAATATGTGTCATACGTAATGTACTTTGTTATTAGTAGGCTTGGGCTACGTTACATCCCTCCCCCCTCTCCACAAGTGTAAAAATGATTCTTACAGAAGAATAATGTATTCCATCCAACTCCACCGCAAATGGAGACAGGATTTTAGGCTTAATATCCCTTTAAATGCATTCCATCAGTCTGTATGGTTAAAAGTGCAGGATCCAAACTAATTGCACAGGAAAGCTGATTACATATGTGTGTGGTTTTAAATTGCTTCAGCACCTCTCATCTTTAATAGCTCGGGATTCACTATTAGTAGCCACTAGCGACCACAACAATGAATAAGAAAATATTTTTTTCTTCAAGTCAGCATCTGTTAATATGCTCTCCTAGGATCTACTCCTCAAAGATTTCATGATCATGTCTTAGAAGCAAATTTTGGTCCAATGCACCCAATAAATAAGGATCTATCGTTTCTAATAACAGTACAGTCAATGGAATAAGACTTCTCAAATACATAATAAATCATAGAATTTCCATCAGTGTTACAGGAAAACAGGTTTTATTATCATTTGAGCAGAATGAGCTCAAAATGTGGTGAGATTCTGGTCATCTCTGCGAGATACCATCAATGAGGATGAGAGCTGATTCTATATGGCATCTAAAGGGTAAATTGAGCTTTGTGCTCAGATCAACCAGTTTAGACCAAGATGAACTCATCAATTTGTCCATTTCGCCATTCTGTCAAGTCACTACTTTCACATAAATTTGGCAAAAGTTAATCACAAACATATGCCCGTATTTGATATCTAATGGTAAGCTAAACACAAATCAAGTGATAACCTTTCTCACTGCTCACCAGTACCCTAAACTGTACTACAAGGAGAATGCTGTTATTTATCAGCCATGTAATGTGATGCGTCTGTGTAGTATGCAGCCCAGCTAAAGAAGGAGGACATAGCAGCTTGTACATGGTTAGGGCTCACAATTCATAATTATCGATAGAACAAAAAAAAGCCACGGTTTCAAAAGTATTTTTGATCAAAGCTTCATCTGTTTCTCACTGATGACACAAAAAATTGTGCTTTCTCAAACTCCTCCTATCAAATGGTCTGTGAAAGAGACCACACAAACTTATGGCATCAGAGTGCTTTTTTTTTTCACAGACCTGTAAACAGGCAAAACAAAAGCCGCGGAGACACCATCACGTTTCTCAACGCAAGCAATGACTAGCCAGGTCTTTCACCGGGAAGGAACAACCACGCGAAGGGCAGTCTCCAATTAAGGAAACCACCTATGCCAAAACATGGTATCCATCCACAGACAGCTGTTTCGGGGTATTTGCCCCTCATCAGTGTGGAGTAGGAAACTGGGTAGTAGGAGCAATGCCTAGTAGAAGACTGTGTAAAATGAGGATGATTGACCTCATGGAGATCAACATCCAACACTGCGGAGACACCATCACGTGTTTCTCAACGCAGTGATTCTAGAGCAATGCCCCCATCCCTTATGGGAAATATGCAAAACATGCAAAACAAAAGCCGTGGAGACACCATCACATGTTTCTAAACGCAAGCAATAACTAGCCAGGTCTTTCACCAGGAAGGAACAACCACGGGAAGGGCAGTCTCCAATGAAGGAAACCACCTATGCTCTAGAATCACTGCATTGAGAAACACGTGATGGTGTCTCCGCAGTGTTGGATGTTGATCTCCATGAGGTCAATCATCCTCATTTTTCACAGACCTGTAAACAGGGCCGGTGGTAGGGGCAGGCAAATTAGGCATTTGCCTAGGGCTCCCACTCCCCCAGGAGCCCCCAGCCAGAGATGTTCCACTAAAAGTGGCACACCAAGCTGCCACTATGGGGTCAGTAAATCTGGGGGGCCTGGTGCCAGTGCCAACTCTCCCCCCCTCACATCAAGCATTCAACTTTATCAGCATCATAGATGCCAATACAGTTCAAATCAACAATGGAGGGGAGAGCGTCAGGAGACACTCCCGCTCCCATAATTACCCCTCTGCTTCTGAAGCAGTGGGCACAATCATGTCACTTCATTGAGCACCATGCTGTGCCAAGCAGTGGAGCTGCTTAGTAAACGTGCTGCAGAGACCAGAGCAGCGGGGGAATGAGAAGTGAGTATGTATTTACTTATTTTTAAATCAGGGAGTACGTGGTGTCAATAGTACTGGACGATTATGGGATTATGGTGACTGCATTATACTATATGAGGCTGAATTATACTATATGTATTCTGTGGAGCCTGTGTTATACTCTATCAAGGACTGCATTATACTATGTGGAGGCTGCATTATACTCTACTATATGGGGGTGCATTATACTGTATGGAGGACTATGGGGAATGCATTATACTATATGGAGGACATTACACTAAACAAGCAAAATTCTGTCTATTCATCGACTGATTAGATTGTTTATGCTGGAACACAAATCATTGTTCTCAGTAGCACGTTGCCCGGTGAAAACTGCAGATATGCTGCCGATAATCCGATAGTGATTGTTCTGTCCCCATCATTGTTCCTCATCCTATGTAAAGAAGCCTGGAAACAAGCATCGAACGACTTCAATAATTGTTTATTACGCGTGTTAACGGCCTTAACTCAGCGCATGTAAATACAACTAAAATGTTTCTTGATAGTGTAATATGTGAGCATTTGGGGCCACACTGTCTAAAACCGGCCCATCTGCACAGGTCTAGGGTGCCAACCTCCGCTGCATGGTGGGAGTGAGAGACAAAGTAGGGATAAATTATCCCCCCAGGCCTTCTATTATATTGTATTTGTTGTTTGTCTTTTGGGCATATTTCTAAACAATCAAATTAAAGGTTATATTTTAATAATTTGTTCCAGTACCACAATTTGCGTTGAATCGATTTCTAGATTGTGTGTACACAAATAAAGAAAAAAAAAACTTTTTTTTTGTAGTATTTCTTTTTTCGTTAAAGCGGCCCTCCCTGTAGATTTGAATTGGCAAATTTGATCTCCTTGCTTTTGCGCACACCATTCAGTTTGAGGAAAAACCAAAAGGGAAGTGTGACCTGCTCATGCACCCATGAGAGTGTGAGCGGCAGCCAGGGCTGTAGTCATGGCCTGCAAAGGTGTCTGCTTTAGAGTGTCCTGGCCGCCCACAGCACATACACACAGTCCCACTGCTGTCTCACTTGGAAAACCTTGGAGAAAAATGCAGTGAGACTGTCCATATAAATGCTAGAAAATTGTATTAATACAAAAATTACAATAAGCGACAAAGACACTGGAATGGGAGGGTAGACTAAAAAAGTAACAGGTACAAAACCGCATATACTAAGCAGGAGAAGACATCACGAGCATCCCAATAAATAAGTACAGACCAAAAGTTTGGACACACCTTCTCAAAGAGTTCTCTTTATTTTCAGGACTATGAAAATTGTAGATTCACTCTGAAGGCATCAAAACTATGAATTAACACATGTGGAATTATATAATTAACAAAAAGTGTGAAACAACTGAAAATATGTCTTATACTCTAGGTTCTTCAAAGTAGCCACCTTTTGCTTTGATTACTGCTTTGCACACTCTTGGCATTCTCTTGATGAGCTTCAAGAGGTAGTCACCGGAAATGGTTTTCACTTCACAGGTGTGCCCTGTCAGGTTTAATAAGTGGGATTTCTTTCCTTATAAATGGGGTTGGGACCATCAGTTGTGTTGTGCAGAAGTCTGGTGGATACACAGGTGATAGTCCTACTGAATAGACTGTTAGAATTTGTATTATGGCAAGAAAAAAGCAGCTAAGTAAAGAAAAATGAGTGGCCATCATTACTTTAAGAAATGAAGGTCAGTCAGTCCGAAAAATTGGGAAAACTTTGAAAGTGTCCCCAAGTGCAGTGGCAAAAACCATCAAGCACTACAAAGAAACTGGCTCACATGAGGACCGCCCCAGGAAAGGAAGACCAAGAGTCACCTCTGCTGCAGAGGATAAGTTAATCCGAGTCACCAGCCTCAGAAATCGCAGGTTAACATCTACTAAACAGGAAAAAAAAAGCTTTTGAAAGGAAGGACAAGGAGGAAATGAAAATTGTTCAGAGAGACTTAAAGGGGAAAATTAGGATTGCCCGTGAAGCATTCAGAATTAAATTGGAAAATAAATTGTCACATAACAACTCCAGAGAAGTGTGGGCTGGAATGAAGCTTTTGACTGGGTTTAAGGCAAGGTCAGATCAGGGGGGTGGGGGGCTGATCATGGCTAATGAAATGAATGTTTTTTTCAACAGATTCAACAATAAATGTGCCATGTCAACAGAGGAGAGGGCCGGGGAGAGACGAGCAATATCAACTGGGGGGAGGAAGTCGGAGTCTTTCTTGATCTCCGAAAATGATGTGAGGGAACAGTTTAGTAAGCTGGTCATGGGTAAAGCAGCAGGGCCTGATGGTATCTGTCCACGTGTCCTCAGAGTGTGTGCGAATCAGTTGTGCACTGTCTTCCAGCACCTGTTTAACTGGAGCTTACAATCACAGAGAGTACCAGTTCTATGGAAGACTTCTTGCCTGGTGCCGGTTCCCAAGACTACCTTCCCGAGCTCCCATAATGACTATAGACCGGTGGCCTTAACATCGCATGTGATGAAGTCCTTGGAGAGAATTGTACTTGCCTACTTGTGTCCGAGGGTGTCTGCTTTTACGGACCCCCTTCAGTTTGCGTATCGGCAGAGTCTGGGGGTGGACGATGCTGTAGCGTATCTACTACAAACAGTACATTCCTTTTTGGACAATGATAGAACCACTGTGCGTGCCATGTTCTTCGATTTCTCCAGTGCATTCAACACCTTACAGCCACTATTATTACGTAAAAAGCTGGTTGAAATGGCGGTTGATGAGGGACTAGTGAATTGGATCATTGATTATCTGTCGGACAGGCCACAGTTTGTGAGGTTGGGGGCGGCCGTATCGGATAGTGTGCGGAGTAGTGTTGGAGCCCCTCAGGGAACGGTGCTGTCGCCATTCCTTTTTACGTTATACACAGCTGATTTTCAGTATAAATCAGACCTTTGTCACCTTCAGAAGTACTCTGATGACTCAGTGATAGTCGGAGGTATTGAGAGAGACCGGGGGGAGGAGGAATACAGAAGGGTGGTTTTGGACTTTGTTGACTGGTGCCAGGCTAACCATTTAGAACTCAACGTAAAGAAAACCAGGGAGCTGGTGTTGAGTTATGGAAGGTGCATGAAGGATTGCTTACCTATCACTATTGATGGTCAGGATGTGGAGATGGTGGAGAATTTCAAATATTTGGGGGTTCACCTGGACAGCAAGCTTGATTGGAGGTGCCATATGGAGAAGGTTTGCAAGAAAGGGATGAGTAGACTTTACTTCCTAAGGAAGTTAAGGTCGTTTAATGTGTGTAGCAAAATGCTTGAAATGTTCTACCAATCCATTGTGGCGAGTGCAATCTTTGATGCAATTATATGCTGGGGTAGTAGTGTGCGCACAGCTGACGCGAATAAGCTGAATAAACTTATCAAGAAGGCTAGTGCGGCGGTGGGTCTACAACTCAGGACTTTCGAGGAGGTATTAGAGGATAGAATTACTAAGAAATGCAAGGCTATAATGAGCAACAATACACACCCGCTCTATGAACTGTTTGCGAAGCAAAAGAGCACATTCAGCAAGCGTCTACTCCAACTAATGTGTAAAAAGGAAAGATATAGAAAATCGTTTGTTCCGACAGCTGTGGGGATGTTTAACAAATGTATAAGTGTAAAGCATCCCAAGACTAAATGAAGTTCAAAGTGTATGGGGGGGAATTGGTGAGTTACAAGTACCAGTCTATCCGCATCTGCTGTCCATATAGACTTATTTTGTAAAGTGTGTATTGTTCTTGTAATGTTCTTGATCTTTGTTCTGCTGCTGTAATACTGTAATTTCCTCCGGGATCAATAAAGTTTATCTAATCTAATCTAATCTAATCTAAGTTAACATCAGCTCAGATTAGAGACCAGGTCAATGCCATACAGAGTTCTAGCAGCAGACACATCTCTACAACAACAAGGAGACTTTGTGCAGCAGGCCTTCATGGTAAAATAGCTGCTAGGAAACCACTGCTAAGGACAGGCAACAAGCAGAAGAGACTTGTTTGGGCTAAAGAACACAAGGAATGGACATTAGACCAGTGGAAATCTGTGCTTTGGTCTGATGAGTCCAAATTTGAGATCTATGGTTCCAACCACCGTGTCTTTGTGCGACGCAGAAAAGGTGAACGGATGGACTCTACATGCCTGGTTCCCACCATGGAGGAGGAGGTGTGATGGTGTGGGGGTGCTTTGCTGGTGACACTGTTGGGGATTTATTCAAAATTGAAGGCATACTGAACCAGCATGGCTACCACAGCATCTTGTAGCAGCATGCTATTCCATCCGGTTTGTGTTTAGTTGGACCATCATTTATTTTTCAACATAGCAATGACCCCAAATACACCTCCAAGCTGTGTAAGGGCTATTTGACCAAGAAGGAGAGTGATGGGGTGCTACGTCAGATGACCTGGCCTCCAGAGTCACCAGACCTGAACCCAATCGAGATGGTTTGGGGTGAGCTGGACCGCAGAGTGAAGGCAAAAGGGTCAACAAGTGCTAAGCATCTCTGGGAACTCCTTCAAGACTACCTCTTGAAGCTCATCAAGAGAATGCCAAGAGTGTGCAAAGCATTAAAGCAAAAGGTGGCTACTTTGAAGAACCTAGAATATAAGACATATTTTCAGTTGTTTCACACTTTTTTGCTAATTATATAATTCCACATATGTTAATTCACAGTTTTGATGCCTTCAGAGTGAATCTACAATTTTCATAGTCATGAAAATAAAGAAAACGCTTTAATTGAGAAGGTGTGTCCAAACTTTTGGTCTGTACTGTACGTAAACCCATAAAAATGCATAGCATAATGCTGCAGGACATCCTATAGAGCACATATATTCCCAATCAGCATAAATAAGCACAGTGGTTCAATTATTTCCATTACATATGCACTACATGGATATCCATAGAGCTGGTTGTTAATATTACAACCATAGTGAAGAAAGGTAGATGATAAACATACCAGATGTGAGTATAGGGGACACCCTCCAATCTCCTGCCAACCCCGACGCGCGTTTCAGCACTTTCCTTCCTCAGGGAGTGTGCCATGTTGCAGAGAGGGTGGCTATTTATAGTCACCATAAGCCCTAATGAACACTCGCAGGTGCGATTCACCATGCCTCCATACAAAGCAGTCACATCTGCTGATGTCAGTACACAGGGCCCCCATGTGACCGCACGTCAGATACAGGAGGCTCTGTATGTGCACTGTCTATAGGCAGTGAGCTGCTTATCACAGGTGGGGCGGAGTTGGACTAGGGGGTAGAGCCAGATAATCACAGCAATTATAATGTCCTAGTGATGAGACTTTCATTATAAGCAAACAATAGCCTGGTGTGTGACAAATCCTTAAATTCAGTGTTTTAACCCCTACCTCATGCTGCCCTCAGATTACATAGCAAAACCCTGCTGACAGATTCCATTTAAAGGGAACCTGTCGCCACTTTTGTGACATAGCAGCTAAAAATATCACCTTATTCAGCATCTGCACTGCATTCCCTAAAATCCTTATAGAACCCCCCCCCCCGACTCCCCTTGCATAATCTCAAAAACCCCTTTTAATTTCTCCCGCGCTGTATGGTAATCTTCTCAGTCCAGTGGGTGTGGTTTTGGGCCTCGGCATCACCGTCCTCCTGACATGGATAACGTTCCACTTTGCCATGCGACATCTTGCGCCTGCTAAGAAATATTGCGTTTTGCACCTGCGCAGTATGCTTTGGCCAACTGAGGGTAAAGCTGAAAAACGGAAGTGAGCATGCACTGGCAAATGTAGTTCCGGTACATGAGCCGAAAGTACATGGGTCGGCGCATGACACTTCTGTTTTTCGGTTTTGCCTGCAGTAGGGCAAAGCATACCGCGCAGGTGCGAAACGCAATATTTCTGAGCAGGCGCAAGATGTCGCACGCTACAAGAGGAGTCAATAATGAAGTAAGATGGCAAGCGACAGCTGATGGGAGTGATGTAGAGGCCCGAAACCACGCCCATCGGACTGGACTGAGAAGATTACCATACACCATGGGAGAAATTAAAAAAAGGTTTTTCAGGAGTATACAAGGGGAATCAGGGGGTTATATAAGGATTTAGGGAATGCAGCGCAGATGCTGAATAAGGTGATATTTTTAACTGCTATGTCACAAAACTGGTGACAGGTTCCCTTTAAGTGCTATGTAACTCCAAGAGCACTTAACTTCTCATTTGCATATTAATGAAAACTCGGATTACTTAGCAGTTCAGAAACAGATAGACGATAAAAAAGGTGTCTATACATTTACTTTTTAAAAGACCTTCAAGCAAATATAAGCAGTTAGGGTGGAGGTTGATCTTCCTGACAAATTCCCCCTAAACACATGTCCGTTGGCTTGTGTACGGCCAGTTGGTGTCCGTTTAATGGCCACGGTCGCCACTGGTACTGTAATGTAGGTTGCAGATGCTGGATGACAGAGCACTTCGGGGGGGGGGGGGCATAAACGGTTAAAATTATTCATTGCCACATAAATCCACATTATGTAATAACACTCCATCGGTGGTCTAGGGCTCACCTTTACTCCAACGTCAGTCATTACTGGGAGTCTGCTGCAAACAGTCACCAACTTTTCATGGAAAATAAAAGTAGCCAGAATGTGAAATGGTTTATTTATAGGGGGTTTTTGCTATGTAATCTGAAGATAGCAGGAAACAGGTAGAAACACAGATATCAGTGAGGTGTTGCTGTGTGGCGTTTCCTTACAATGAAGGTTTTATCACCAGCTGTACTACAGCTCATGAGCTCATAGTCCGACTCCGCCCCTCTTGTGATAAGCAGCTCACTGTCAATAGGCAATCTACATAAAAAGCCTGGTGTGGGCGGGACTAGCTTTCACAGCTCTGCTGCCTTCTGTGTCTAAGAACTCTGATTATATCACAACTTCCTCCACCCAGTAAACTAATCATTGCCGGATAGTGCTTTTTACATGCCTGCGTCTATGGAATTACCTGTACTTCGCGCATGCAGCATTTTTGAAAAACAAACACAAGTTTGGGGAGAAAAAAAAAAAAATATCACCTAAAATAAATTTTAAAAAAATCATACCTTGAGGTTCATATTCAGCTGTTGATTTCATCCCCCCCCCCAAAAAAAAAACCTGAAAAAATAGCCACAAAAAAAAAACGCTGCACGTGAAGGTGCTTGAAATCAAAGTTGCCTGCGGGTGTACACTTACATATTCCAAATCTGGAAAGATCTAGAAAAAAAAAGCCTCAAGGTGCTGTGACGCATCATTTTGTATAGAAAGTAAGATGCTCCTTGCGTTTCGAGCTGAAGTCCATAATTGTGCACTGCAGAAAACACGGTTAAAATAATAACATACCTGATGAGCTGAACTGTTTCCCACGGTAATTACTGCAGTGGGCGACTGTGCCCGTCCTACACAGAACTGGTGTTTCCTTAAAGCTTTTAAAGTGATGCATAATGTGACGGTACAATTTACCGCAGCAGCATCTCACAACGCCCATGACAGGCGAGCGCATCATTAGCATCACTCTGCCGAGGATAATGAGCCCCACTCACTGTCTGCGAGTAACAGTGAAACCTGTTGACAAAGAAGGTCCAACTATATGGAATTCTCTGCCAAACCGGCCTCAGATCTGGGAATTATTCATCTATATCTATGACCTGACACAGTATGGCGGTTTTATCAATCCTAGAGTAATGGGGCTCGGATCTTGGTGTCCACAAACACTCTCAAGCTGAGCTTGACAAATCCCAGGAGCGAAAAAGCTAATGCACCCCGAGACTTCCTAGTAACGTTACCTTTTATTGGGTCCCATGAATACAATGATTATTAGGGCTCGCTTACACTGGCGTCCATTCTCATGTGAGAGTCCCGATGGCCGATTATTCTAACCGGAGTGTGATCAGATTCTCTCGCATGTATCGTATCACAACTGAGGAGAAGATGGAGAACTTCATTTCTCAATCTTCTCCATTGTCTGAGTCTGCGGCTGTCGGACTGCCCTTGGATGACACCTGAGTGCAGTCCGATGTTACACACGCACCCACAGACTCGTATGGGTGCGCATGATCCAAATATCGGAGACACTTGCAGCATGCCGCTATTGTTTTCCCATACTGAATCGGCATGAGAAAATAATGCTGCCCCCTCACTTGTATTGCCCTGCGATGTAGCAGCGGCACAAAGCAAATCTTGGTCAAGTGACAGGAGGGTTTATTTCCTTCCGGTAGCAAGTGCCAGGCAGGTTCAGAACGCCTTTAACCTGTGGATTAACACTATATCTGCAGGTTAATAGTGATTTTTTTTTTTTTGTTAAACGTGACAGGTTCCCTAAACACTTCACGTACAGTACATAACTCTGAAAAATGATCATTTCAAGAAAGCGGAGCGATGCACACATCCCCATTGTGGGGTACACTGAGAGGGGCTGAATACATCACTCCAAAGCTAAGACGGGCAAGAAACGATAAAACGCCCAGATATTCTAAAATATGGAAACAGGAAGTAGTAACTCCAAGATACTAACCAAGCTATATCCAACACCGCCATATGACAAATTACACAATATTAACCCGATAATATCCCCATCTCATTAGTAAGGCTGGGGTCAGACTTGTGAGAAATTCGCACGAGTCTCGCACCTCAGTACCCGGCACTGCCGCCGGCACTCGGACCGGAGCGTGCAGCTGTGTAGAAATACATGCAACTTAGCGCTCCGATCCGAGTGCCGGTGGCAGTGTCGGGTATTGACGTGCGAGCCCCGTGCGAGTTTCTCACAAGTCTGACCCCGGCCTAATCCTGAGAATGAGAATATAATAATCTGTCAGCAGATCGCGCTCCGTCATAAGCTTAGGAGATGGCTTCCGGTCAGGCGCAGCGTGCACCTCTGAAGCTGGGACTAGTCGATTAGTCAAAGCCCTCATTAGCGTAGCAAACGAGGGGGGATTACAAAGAATTTTTATACCTCGTTTTCACTCTAACATTACACAGGGCCGGTTAGGCAGATGGCTCCTGTGTTTTCTTGGAGAAACTAGGGATTTGAACCTATTTATTTGCTATGTCTAAGACGACCAAAGGTAGCAGCGGGGTCTGGAGAGCACATTCAGCGCTGCACCTTCCATAAAGCAACGGCGTAGACGGTGTATGGGACCCTGAGGGTGGGAAACTGGGAGAGGAGAGGTTAAACTGGAACCTGGTAACATGGCCATGTTCACACTAGCGTTTGTCTGTCCACTCTAGGACACAGCTCTGTCATATGACAAACAATGACACCGGACAACCTCATTAATTTCAGGTTTCCATTAGGTTGGCCAGCATTCTATAACGCAGCACTTGCTTTTTTGGTAGAAAACATAAGACTGGCAAAGAAGTCACCGACATAAGTGTGACCCGTCCCCAGCCTAAGTCGGCTTGTCAACTTCCAAAGGTTATCAGCACCAGGGAGTGAAGGACCATTCCAGAACTCCTGCAGGGTTCTCACACAGGGGCTGAAGGAGACACGTCTGTCAAGATCATCCTCTCTTCCACCTGGATGTTTGCCACGGAACTGAACGAATCTACTGACAATGTATAGCTGCCCACACATATTCCATGGATATCGGCTGCATCCAGCCATTGTAACGGGGTCGGAGGAAAAACTACTGTGCATCTGGGCTTCATAAGTCTCCCCTGAAGGCAGATGTTGGGGGAGAGCAAGGAACGATAGTATGACTCCCAACAGTTTCATCTTGAGAAATGAGAGCACTGCCAGAGATGCTCTTCATACCGAGAACACGGGACTCCCCCCCCCACCTCTTCATACAGAGAACACGGGACTCCCCCCCCACCTCTTCATACAGAGAACACGGGACTCCCCCCCCACCTCTTCATACAGAGAACACGGGACTCCCCCCCCACCTCTTCATACAGAGAACACGGGACTCCCCCCCCCCACCTCTTCATACAGAGAACACGGGACTCCCCCCCCCACCTCTTCATACAGAGAACACGGGACTCCCCCCCCCCCACCTCTTCATACAGAGAACACGGGACTCCCCCCCCCACCTCTTCATACAGAGAACACGGGACTCCCCCCCCCACCTCTTCATACAGAGAACACGGGACTCCCCCCCCCACCTCTTCATACAGAGAACACGGGACTCCCCCCCCCACCTCTTCATACAGAGAACACGGGACTCCCCCCCCCCACCTCTTCATACAGAGAACACGGGACTCCCCCCCCCACCTCTTCATACAGAGAACACGGGACTCCCCCCCCCACCTCTTCATACAGAGAACACGGGACTCCCCCCCCACCTCTTCATACAGAGAACACGGGACTCCCCCCCCCCACCTCTTCATACAGAGAACACGGGACTCCCCCCCCACCTCTTCATACAGAGAACATGGGACCCCCCCTTCTTCATACTGAGAACATGGGACCCCCCCCTTCTTCATACTGAGAACATGGGACCCCCCCTTCTTCATACTGAGAACATGGGACCCCCCCCTTCTTCATACTGAGAACATGGGACCCCCCCCTTCTTCATACTGAGAACATGGGACCCCCCCTTCTTCATACTGAGAACATGGGACCCCCCCCTTCTTCATACTGAGAACATGGGACCCCCCCCTTCTTCATACTGAGAACATGGGACCCCCCCCTTCTTCATACTGAGAACATGGGACCCCCCCTTCTTCATACTGAGAACATGGGACCCCCCCCTTCTTCATACTGAGAACATGGGACCCCCCCCTTCTTCATACTGAGAACATGGGACCCCCCCCTTCTTCATACTGAGAACATGGGACCCCCCCCTTCTTCATACTGAGAACATGGGACCCCCCCTTCTTCATACTGAGAACATGGGACCCCCCCTTCTTCATACTGAGAACATGGGACCCCCTCCTCTTCATACTGAGAACATGGGACCCCCTCCTCTTCATACTGAGAACATGGGACCCCCTCCTCTTCATACTGAGAGCATCTGCATGGTGGACCGAGCCAAGGTGGGTTAGGAGAGCTGTCAGTCGTAAGATTGGAAGATGCCGGCTCATTCTTATCCTGTAGGATAAGCTGCTCAATGTCAATCAGCAAAGTGAAATTTTTAAGTAGAACGGAGAAAAAAAAAAATCACCATCTTTAAAAATAAAAACCATTTCCCGATGTAAGCGCCCATATAGTCACCAAAAAGGAAAACTGATGAAAAGGAAAGCCTTGAGATTGGATGCTGGTGGCCCTGGAGGACTCGGAGCCATCTCCTAACGTGCTCGCCTCAAACACAACCATGTCCAGCTGAGATGTGAGCGAGCGAAGGACAACTTCGTGGCTGAGCAGAAACCTGAATAAAAGTGAAAAATGTACGTAGCAATCTGCCAGATCTCAAGTCTGGGCTCAGGGTAACGATCGGATCTGGAGGACAGAAGATCCGGACGGTGCGGAACCATCACCGCTCTGCCTGGACCCCATCCTTCACTAACAAGCACAGTGTCTGCGGGGAGAGCCCGGTGACAGATCTTCCAACCATCCGAGTCTTTCATTTCCATGGTGACATAATTATGAAGCTATATGACAAATATACTGCGAAGTCACCGTACTGCCGGTCTATATTTAGTCAACCTCACGGCTCGCTTGTAAAGAAATAGCTGCATATATGGAGCGGAAGATGGACGACACCTAGAAAATCAGCAGCTGAGATCTTTATGGATGACCAAATCTCAAGGAGCCTTTAACCCATACATAGTACAAAGCTTCCACCACATACAAGAAAGTCTCCCGGGTGGTCAGAATTTCCTCCGCCTCCTGGGGGGGGGGGGATTTAGGTTGGGTCCATGCGTTACTGCTGGTCGCGCGCGACCAAAACTCTGCCCAATGGCAGCACGATTTGGTTTGGCAATTGAGAAGCTACTGGCCAGCAACCAGAAGTTGCTCACTTGGGGTGCATACGCAGGAGATTTGTGGGTAGCAGCAAAAGTTGACAACATTTGGCAATGCTTAGGCTCAGTGCACACGTTGCAGAAAATTTCTGCACAAAAACCTGAATCCCTTCCCAGAAACCGCACCTATTTTTCCGTGGCGGTTTTTGCGCGTTTTTTACCGCAGCGGTTTCTAAACGCATGGGAGAAGCCAAAACCGCGGAAAAATCCGCAAAATTAATGAGCATGCTGCGTTTTTTACCGCGATGCGGTTTTTTCGCGGTAAAAAAACGCATCAATGTGCACAAAAAGTGCAAAATGTATAGAAATGACTGTGCAGCTTATTTTTAGCGGTTTTATAGTGAAAACCGCGGTAAAAACCGCTAAAAAAACGCTGTGTGTGAACACAGCCTCACAGGGAACGCCTGCAGTGGAAACTGACCAGGGCGGGGAATTTGGAATACCATTTTTTGCGTTTCTACAGATTTGTCGCAGAAAAAGGACACAGATGACAATGCAGGGGGTGGTGACTGCGCTCCTCTCACCTTAACTTACCCCGAGATGTCGGCCATCGCTCTCCCTGCACTCTGGAATAAAAGGGGCAGCAGTGGGTTATAAGGGGGATTATGGGGGTGACGCTCCTGCTCTGTTCTCACTCCATCAACTTTGGCTGCAAAAACTGCATGAAAACAGCACCTGGGACACAGAAGCAGTTCTGATCCGCGCGGCGATCACATCCATGGACTAGATTTATGGCTGCAGGTACAATGAGACCCCACCGTGGGGGGCTGTCAGGCTCAGTGATGGGGTCTGATCCCAGCAAAGAGCAAACAGATGAACGGCATACTAGGGCACACAAATCACCACATTACCAGACGGAGCTATTTATCTGAAGTATTGCGGCATATGATTCAGACAAAAGATGGAGGTGCTTGCATGAAAAAACATGAATATTTCAATGTGAAGCAAAAAAAGAAGAAATATGCAGCACTCACCAATGTAGCTGAAAAACTGTGAGTCTTTATTTCACATAATTTCCATCAAATGTGTGGACATGCAGGACGTGGAGGAATGCTAGGGGAGGGAGGTGCCGGACAACGGCCGTTTCGCGATTTCTCGCTTCTACGGGTCCAGGTGAGGGGATCCGTAGAAGCGAGTAATCACGAAACGGCCTCCCCTAGCATTCCTCCACGTCCTGCATGTCCACACATTTGATGGAAATTATGTGAAATAAAGACAGTTTTTCAGCTACATTGGTGAGTGCTGCATATTTCTTCTTCTTTTGCTTCTCAGTGATGGGGTCTGCACATATATATATATATATACACTGTCTCTGTAGGGGAGGACCCCCGGAGTGGTCCCACTGTCCTCACATGGGGGGGGCTCTGCTCTGTCTCTCTGGGGTCCCGCACTGGAGGACTCTGATGCCCCTGTATGGGCAGAGCAGCGCCAGGAGCCCAGACTTAACCCCTGCGTGACAGAGCCGTGCGCCCGTATAGCGCAGAGTACAGAACAGACAGGTGTATCGCGATACTCACATCCAGGATGACAGAGATGCCCCTCCTGCTCCCCGGGTCAGGCATGTTCTGCCCCAGTGTCAGCGCCTCCTCTCCCCGCAGCTCTCGCTCACTCTTGTCGCTCATCTTGGTGACGATCCAACGCAGCAGACCGTCCAGTCCCCGGAGCTGAGACTGCTGCTGCCGCAGGAGCTTGTGGACGCTGGTCCTGCAGTACCGGGCTGCCTGCTCACACATGTCTGAGACCGGGAGGGGGAGAGCAGCACGCCCCCTGCTTGTAGGCACGCCCCCGCACGCCTTAACCACGCCCCGTACGGCACGGAGAACCAGTGTGCGGGGAGCAGAGAATGCGGGCGCTCCGCCCACACGGCCAGCCACGCCTTTATTTATGTAAACCCCGCCCTGCACGGTTCCGACTATTGGTGGTGGATGCGCACCTGTTATGGCTCAGGTGGAGCCGGTGACAGGAGCCGCGGGGATCGCTGCGCTCTGCACTCAGGACCCCGGGGATCTGTCGGTACGGCACTGATTGTCACCGTCTGCACCACTCTTTTAGTGAGAGACCTTCTGGATTGGGGTGGTGGCACCAAAACAGTATTACTGCATAGAACAGGGCAGTGAAGGGGTTAATGTCGGTATCTCTGGTAGCCTCGGTCGGACAGAGGGTTAATGTTGGCATCTATGGTGGTCTAGAGCAAGGGACGGGTTAATGTCAGTGTCGCTGGGGGGCTAATGTTGGCACATTTGGTAGTCCAGGGCAGGGGAAGGGTTAATGAGGTTATACCAAAATCATGACAGACCTGCAGCAGCTGTGATGAGGACAGATGACAGCATGTAGATCCGCCCCACTGACACCCGGACGTCATACACACGCCACGGTATCGATAGGATGGGGTCGGCCGCGCTCACACCATCATTTTTTACCTCAGTATTTTATCTGTTTTTTACCTCAGTATTTTATCTGTTTTTTTACCTCAGTGTTTGGTCAGTTTTTTACCTCAGTATTTGTAAGTCACAACCAGTAATGGGTGATAAATCCAGAAGTGGTGACGTGTTTCTATTAGACTTTTCCTCTGATTGTTCCTCTCCTGATTTTGGCTTACAGATACTGAGGTAAAAAACTCTGGAAATACGGAGCGTGTGACCGCGGCCTAAGGCTGGGGCTACGTGGTGACTTTGGCCGGACCACCTGTCATGAGGCCAAACGTTGGCTCTGTGTCGTTGCTGCATCGCAGCACAATACATAGGAATGGGGTCACACTGCGTCCCCCGAAGGAACATGACAAGCAAGTCACAATATCCAACACGCTTGAACTTTTTACCATTTGCTTGTTGTGGTCGCAGCACGACCCCATTCACTTGTATTGTACTGCGATGTAGCAGCGACACCGAGCAGTTTTTGACCATACAGCAGGTGTCATGGTCAGAGTCGGCCATTAGTCCTAACTCACTCAGCATCTATTTCTTTTTTACCGTTATCCAAGGTTAAAGGGGCATCTCTGTTATGATGAGTCACCGAAGGAGGAAAAAACAAAAATACAAGCTAAGTCCAGAAAACCGGAGAGGTGGCAGCTATCGGATTGCAGACCCCTGATCCTATCCACAACAACTAACAGTAGCCGTGGGGGGTTCCTACGATGCCCTAGACCCCTCAATCACAGCCGGAGAACTAAATAGGCCTAAAGAAAGAAAGGGGAAATCTAAACTGCCCCAGAGCAGACCCCAAAGCAATAGGCAGCCCCAACATATAATGACGGTGAAGCAAGATGAAAACACTAACGCAGACAGAAAGATAGACTGAGCAAACGATGGGGCCCAAGCTAACTAAAAAGGACAGGATAGAAAAGCTGCTGTCTGCAATCCGTAAAAAACCCTACCAAAAAATGTCCCAACCGTCTTATAGGAAAAACAGGCCCTGAAGTCGCTAGGACTTCAAAAAGACTATATCAGCACTCAGGTAAATTCTGAGGACAGAGCAAAGAGACAAACTGATCAGAGACAAAAATGGAACTCAGCACACCCCCGACCTGGGATGGCTGAACTCCAAAAAGCAAGGTAAACAAAACAAGTTCAATAGCAGAGCAAAAACTTATCTTTGGGAAGCAGGAATCAGACTGGTCTCCAAGAATCCAGCAGAGAAATCACCAGCGACTCAGAATGGCGTCGGCTGCCTTATATCCAGTCAGAATTTCCTGTTACCCAGTCATCATCTACCAGATCAGGTGTTTGGTAATCAGCCTCACTACCTTCCTTCACCAGAAGAGGGAGTTCATCAGACATCGACGGTGAAGGGGAAAATGAACTCACAACACATCTCCCTCTCGCAGGGTTACAGCGTTCCTGCACGTGGGCAGAGCATTAGTGCAGACACAGGTGGAATTGTGCATTAGGATGAATCTTTGGACTGCAAAGTGCTGGTGTACTTACTGTTCTGGCACAGGGGGTCTCTACTGTCTGTGTCCGCCACAGAATATGGCATACTGTATAGTAGACGTGGCTCTCTTTAAAGGCACCTGCATGGATCCTGAGAACAAGCCACAGATTCGTGTTCGGATTCCCGATCTTCCCTAATATTCGGCAGCTAAGCCGACCCCTCTCTGTCGCTGTTGATCCTAGAAGATCTATGCTGCGTTACTTTCTGTAATAATTGCCTTTTGACAATTTTGCTTGCAGCTCTGAAGTTGCAGCTTTCACATAAAGTGCGGCAATTTACCCATCTTACTCCATGGAAAATATCAAGTTTTAATATGTTAAAGTAATTAATCCAAATAATTATCCTTTCTGGTTTCTGCTGGGAGGCGAACTGAACGTCTGATTACTTACTCAACCACTGCAGCTCCTTAGGGCAATGGTAACATTTTCGACACTCTCTTGTAATTAACTTCAGACTATTAATGGGATTTACCCATAAAATGAAACCCTTTTAATATAAAAAAGAGCCACGTCACTATGTAAACTGATGCCGATCCTTTCTCCCGCCCCCCCTGACATAATGCTATTCTGTAAAACACACTCCTCAACATAGAGACTGCAACACCCAGAAGGAAAAAATGTGGAAAGAGGAACTTCACAGACATATTAATGATATCCAAATGATGCAAAACAGAAACAACATTTTCAAAACATTTCAAATTAGTCGATAGCGAGTATTGGTGTAGAAATACAGACATTTCCATAACTTGGCATGTTAGCAATAAAGTTATCAATAGTTATCATTATGGCGTGTTTCAAATCCACGACAAGACAATACATCTTGAAGGTGCACTGAGTTTTATATGCAGACTTTACCAATAGACTTGCATTAGATGCAAAAAAATCCACAGGTAAAAAACTTACATGCTTTGTTGATGCGTTTCCACAGTGGAAACACATTAAAAACCCATGTACGGGGGGGGGAGTATTTAGTCAGCCACTAATTGTGCAAGTTCTCCCACTTAAAAAGATGAGAGGCCTGGAATTGACATCAGAGGTAGACCACCACTTTGAGTCAAAATGAGAAAACAAATCCAGAAAATCACCTTATCTGATTTGGCAAAATATATTTGGCAAATTATGATGGAAAATAAATATCTGGTCACCTAAAAGCATGCAAGATTTCTGGCTCTCACAGACCTGTAACTTCTTATTACTCATTACCTGTAGTAATGGTATCTGTTTGAACTTATCAGTATAAAAGACACCTGTCTACAACCTCAAACAGTCACACTCCATGCTCCACTATGGTGAACACCAAAGAGCTCTAGAAGGACACCAGAAACAAAATTGTAGCTAGGAAGACTGAATCTGCAATAGGAAAGCAGCTTTTTGTGATTAAAAAAAAAAGCAATAATAAGAAATTGGAAGACATAAAAGACCACTGATAATCTCCTTCGATCCGGGGCTCCACGCAAGATCTCACCCCATGGGGTCAAAATGATCACAAGGACGGTGAGCAAAAATCTCAGAACCACACGTGGGGGGATCTAGTGAATGGCCTACATAGAGCTGGGACCACCGTAAGAAAAGCTACTATCAGTACCATACTACGCCTCCAGGGACTCAGATCCTGCAATGTCAGACATGTCCGACTGCTTGTCAGTACATGTCCGGGACCGTCTGAAGTTTGCTAGAGAGCATTTGGATTACCCACAAGAGTATTGGGAGAATGCCATATGGTCTGATGAAACCATAGTAGAACTGGTAGAAACAAAACTCATTGTGTTTGGAGGAGACAGAATGCTGAGTTGCATCCAAAGAGCGCCATACCCACTGTGAAGTATGGGGGTGGTAACATCATGCTTTGGGGCTGTTTCTCTGCAAAGGGACCAGGACGACTGATCCGTGTACATGAAAGAATGAATGGGGCCATGTATCATGAAATTTTGAGTGCAAACCTCCTTCCATCAGAAAGGGCATTGAAAATGAAATGTGGATGGGTCTTTCAGCATGATAGTGATCCCAAGCACACCGCCAGGGCAAGGAAGGAGTGGCTTCATAACAAGCATATGAAGATCCTGGAGTGGCCTAGCCAGTTTCCAGATCTCAACCCATAGAAAAACTTTGGAGGGATTTGAAAATCTGTGTTGCCCAGCGACAGGCCCAAACCATCACTGCTGTAGAGGAGATCTGCATGGAGGAATGGGCCAACATACCACCAACAGTGTGTGGCAACCTTGTGAAGACTTTCAGGAAACATTTGGCCTCTGTCATTGCCAACAAAGGATATATAACAAAATATTGAGATGAACTTTTGCTAATAACCAAATACTTATCTTCCACCATAATTTGCAAAATAAATCTTTCCAAATCAGACGAGGTGATTTTCTGGAATTGTTTCCTCATTTTGTCTCTCATAGTTGTGGTCTACCTATGATGTCAATTACAGGCCTCTCTCATCTTTTTAAGTGGGAGAACTTGCACAATTGGTGGCTGACTAAATACTTATTTTCCCCACTGTAATCTGCACAGTAAATCCTGAAACTTTTCCAGGAAGTAATAAAAAAAACAAAGCAGATTTGTTCAAAACATGACACCCAACCCTAGACAAAAAATGCAACGTCCAAAACACGATAAAAATCGATGCAAAAAAAACGCACTCAGTGAAAAAATGGACATAACACAAATTACTTAATAGGTGTAAAAATGGTGCAGAAAATCTACAGCATCAAAAACTCATTATGGGAACGTAGCCTTACCTAGAGGAGACCACGATTTGGGGTGATGGATCAATGGTGCTGTGCGCTGTACTCTCTCTACATCCAGCCACTGCTGGAGCTGGTAATAGCTGATCAGTGGTCGTGCCAGCTGTTGGCATCCCCCTCAGTCTGATATTGAAGATTTTTCCTAATGATAGATTATCAGAGTAGTGGAAAATCCCTTTTAAGATCTCTGATAGTGATAGTATAAATAGGGGTGAGGTGGTGGAGGCAGTTGCCTCTTTCAACTATTCTTTACATCTTCTTGGCACCTCAATATTGGCAGATGCTTGAAATGTTCTTCCCACAATGGTAATGTGTGACATTTTATCCTTGGCCAAGAAAAAAAAGAAGATTGCTCACTGTGTCAAACTGTAAGGTGATTGTGGGATGTGAACCGATCACCTGCGTGAGTTGTGTGCAGCACCATTCCGGTGTACATTGAGAACAAACAATGGAAGGCTGCTGCTTCGATTGTTGCACTTGCAGCCAGCGGGTGGAGAGAAATCGGCGGTGAGGCCCAGGCTCTGCCAATGATGTTACTGTTAGGCATCAGGTTTCTGCGTCTGCTCTGCAGGAATCCAGACCCTTACATTCTGCGGTCTCTTGCTGTTTATCTACCGCAGAGGAGATTGCCTTGCAGCAAATCTTTCCAGGGGCTAAGTCCCTCTGTCCTCCTACTGAGCATGCTCATGAGACGATTTCCCATTGGAGATCGGGAGTCGTGCTCAGGTCCTGCTCCAGATCTCATTGGTCCATCTCGGAGATCTGGAAGCTTCCGGAAGGTCCCGGCTGCTATAAAAAACGTGCAGCATAGTCTCTAGTTGCTACTGTGTGAATGATGATGGATGTATGATTCTGGTGAATGACTCATTTGAAACCCCTTCCCTCTGATATTACGTATGTGGACAGGGACTAAGCTTAGAGCCAGCGCACCACTACTACATCATCCACAGTTGCAAGCGTCCGACTTTGCACTTGCGTACTAGCTTTGTCGTCTAGCGGCAGTGTCCTACGCCGCGCTGTAGTTGCAGCCCTCCTTGGCGTCCGCAGTTGCGAAGTCGCACGCACGGTAGGTCTAGACGGACGCAGTTCCGCTGTCTTTGGCTCTGCTCCTGTGACCAGATACCATGTGTGCATCTACTCTGAGTACTGTGACTCCAACAGGCTCAGCCTTATTGTATTTGTCTTTGTTGGCACCTCTGTGACTTAACAGAGATTGCTCTGCGCACCTGGGTGACGTTTAACCCACGTGCGCATTTCCACCATATTGCTTGCCTGCGACCACTTGGCAGCAGTCATATCATCTACTGCACGGTGGACCCCGAGCGGCAAGCGCACTTTATTATTATTTTTATTTAGTGCATTACGCCGTTCCTAACAGTTACACTACAACAGATGTTGAAGACAACTGATCTTTTATTAAAAAAAAAACAACGTTTTTCGGAGTTGAATCAACTCCTAAATGCTACTTTCAGACTTGCGTTTTGAGGTGCAGCGCAGGGCCGGCGCTAAGCTCCGCCTCGGCTGCGCCTCCTCCAGTCAGCTCCTCCTATGGGCGCATGACGCTGCATGTGACCAGCGTACCCTATATTTAGCGTTAGGTATGCTGGCTGCGCTGGTATGTTTTTGCCGGCATGCGCCCTTTTGCGCTGTGCCAACGTGCGCCAAACGCACCATGTCGCATTTTTGTGCGCTTGGCGCAGCGCAAAAAGGGTGCATGCACCGGCAAAAACATACCAGCACACGGCCAGCGTACCGAACGCTAGCAATAGGTTACGCTGGTCGCATGCAGTGTCATGCACCCATGGAGGAGCTGACCGGAGGAGGCGCGTCCGGGGGTGGAGCTTAGCGGTGGCGCTGCACCTCAGAACACAAGCCTGAAAGTAGCCTTAGGTATAAACATTACTATTAGTGATGAGCGAGTATATTCGTTGCTCGGGTGTCCTCCGAGTATTTTGGCGTGCTCGGAGATTTAGTTTTCGTCGCCTCAGCTGCATGATTTGCGGCTACTTGACAGCCTGAATACATGTGAGGATTCCTTAACAAACAGGTAATCCTCACATGTATTCAGCCTGTCTTGCAGCCGCAACTCATGCAGCTGAGGTGAAAAAACTAAATCTCCAAGCACACCAAAATACTCGGAGACTACCGGAGGAACGAGTATACTCTCTCATCACTAATTACTGGGCATGAAGAAGATATTGATCAAACTTTTATAATAAATCCGTTTTCTTCAACATCTGTTCCATCGTGACATCATTGGCAGAGCGCTGTTTTCTCTCCACTACTCTGATTTTTATCCTTTCCAAAAACTTTTTCTACAATTTCCACCAATTTGACCTGTTGTCACCTGGCTTATAATCGTTGGGAGAAAGAAATACATTTAATATAAGTAGAACAGTGATTTTTTTTTCAACTTATAAATTGAAAAAGAAAACATCTATCCAAACACATTATCATTTTTTTGTAACGCTTTTGCTCCAAAACATTGATTGCAACAATTTTTGTAAATATATCTCGAATACATTCTAGCTGTCGAAATTGAATGAACGAATTCATCTTCTTTAGGTTCTTCGGTAAGCAATAAGGTAATGATGCTCATTGTACTGTATTGCACTCACCTCCCCCAATGCATTAGCAGATGTTATTAGAACGGCAATTCAACAATAAAGTGTGCTAAATAATTAATACAATCAGGGAAGAGAGACACCGGCAAGTGGAAAAGACCCTCGTTTATTTATTGGTTTCACAGAAAGGTGTTATCGCAGAACAGCATTTTACATTTTGTACAGCATATTTATGTATGTTACCTGCTTTTATAGAAAGCAATGACAACACCAAAAAAGGAAAGCAAGAGGAAAATTACATTTATACACACTTGTCAAGTAGCTTTCCCCAGGGTTACATGGAGGGTCCAGTAGTAACCATGCTCCAACCTTCCTGGTATCAGATGTTTCTATCGCTCCACTTTATTAGCCTTTCACAGTTCTATGCATTCTCCAACTTGGGAGTGTCAGGCAGCTGCAATGCAGGTTTGTGTGTGCTCCACCTGTTGTCAACAGAGGGGAGATGGGACTGCATATTCCTAGGGCCAGGACTCCACTGCAACAGCCAAAACCACCACCAGGTGGCAGCAAAAACATCAAAAGCCTGGTCAGCAACAAGCAGTAATACGAAGTACCCGAGGTCACAGCAAGCACGTGGTCAGGAACAAGTCAATAGGTCAAAACCAGACGGGTGTACGGTACGGGGGAAAAACGGAAGAGTAATCAGAGACGAGCCAGGGGATCCGAAATCAGAGCAAGCTAAACAGTACCAAAACAGAGGACAGAAACTCTGGTCAGGGAACAAGCCTGGTCATACACACAACAAGGGACATGCATACAGAGAAGCATGATTACTAGAGTTGAGCGACTTTTGGTTTTTTAGGGTCGCGTTTCGTTTCGTGAAACCCGACTTTTCCAAAAGTCGGGTCGAGCAAGATCGTCCGATTATAGGGAAAAGTCGGGGTCGTCCCGAAACACGAAACCCAATGTAAGTCAATGGGGAATAAAAGTCGGCAATGAGAGGAGGACAGGAAACACACCAACAGTGCCCATTTGAATGCCAAAAGCATCAATTCTTCTTACTTAAGCTTGTCAACCTTAATTAACTTCATAATATAAGTTACGCACTGAAAAATGGGTGTTATTTGGCTAAAGTTGTGGGGGGGGAGGGCTGGCTGCAGGTTTTCAGGTGCCCTGGGCGAAAGAGCGCCCCTTTAACACATACCACAACTCATCATGCTCCGATACAGCAGATAAATAGCGGTATAGTACAATGAAAAATACCTCACTTTTTACATCTCATGACGAGGCCCATCTATTTCTCCATACAGAATCATTGGTCTCATATAATGTTTGAAACAGTATATGATGAGCTCCACATAATGCTACAGTATATGTTGGTCCCCATGGATGAAGCTCCACTGTCTTATGGGCCCAAATAATGCTCCAAACATAATGGGCCCCATTTCTAATGCTCTAGTGTATAATGGGCCCTGTAAATGCTGCTCCAGTGTCTGATGTCCACCTTTGGAATGTTCCAGTGTATGGTGGGCCCCATCTATCATTCTCCAGAGTATAGTGCTCCCCAAAAATTGCTGTCCCAACATTGAAAACAATCAAATAAGTCTCCTCGCTAGGGAATCCCTGTACTTGTCTGGACAGGTGCTGTAGCTTGCTTAACAGCTCGCCAGCCGTTCTCACGCCCAGTATGGATTGCACGTGATTGCACAAAGGTTAGAAAGGGTACCGTATCCCTGGATAACATGTATGCATAGCGTACACATTCAATATATATGTCTATACAGCATGAGGCAGGCTCAGACGGTGTTAGGCCCAGTATGGATTGCACGTCATTGCACAAAGGTTAGAAAGGGTACCGTATCCCCGGATAACATGTATGGATAGCGTACACATTCAAAATATATGTCTATACAGCATGAGGCAGGCTCAGACGGTGTTAGGCCCAGTATGGATTGCACGTCATTGCACAAAGGTTAGAAAGGGTACCGTATCCCCGGATAACATGTATGGATAGCGTACACATTCAAAATATATGTCTATACAGCATGAAGCAGGCTCAGACGGTGTTAGGCCCAGTATGGATTGCACGTCATTGCACAAAGGTTAGAAAGGGTACCGTATCCCCGGATAACATGTATGGATAGCGTACACATTCAAAATATATGTCTCAGGAGGCAGGCTCAGACGGTGTCAGGCACAGTATGGATTTGACGGCCCAGATTACACAGCGGAGGAGCAGGGAGAGGTAAAGATTGCAAATGCTGGGGCCCTGCCCAAGCAAGGGGGGCCCACTCGTGGGCGTCGGTACTGGCACTGGGCCCCTCATAGTACAGCGGTGTGTCTGACGGTGGGTGTGCACCACCGCCGTCAGAGACACTTGATTGCACTATGAGGGACCCTGTGCCAGTGCCCGCGCCCAAGAGTCGGCCTACCCACCTGTCCAGGGCAACGGCACTCGCACGGTGTCGTGCGGTAGGTGGTGACCCCGGCCATGGGGGGGAGGCAGCACAGTTAGGGAGTTTTAGAAAGTGGCATATGTTGATGTTGGACATTCAGCTGATGCAAAAGGCGAAATAGGTGAAGTACCAGGAAGAGGTGGACCAAAGCAAGCCATTTTTCTGTCACCCTATGTGTCATCAGGGGAAGGTGGGACAAAATCCTTGGAAACCCATGCGTGGTTCATTTTAATGAAGGTTAGATCATCCACATTTTGGGTTGACAGACGGGTCCTTTTTTCTGTCAGGATTGATCCAGCTGCACTGAAGACTCTTTCCGATAGCACACTTGCAGCTGGGCAAGCGAGCTCCTGTAAGGCATATTGGGCCAATTCAGGCCAGGTGTCCAGTTTAGCGGCCCAATAGTCAAAGGGGAATGACCTGTGTGGGAGAACATCGATATGGGAGGAAAAGTAGTTTGTAACCATAGTTGACAACTGCTGTCTCCTGTCACTTTCCATCGATGCAGTATTACCAGTTGTGTGAGCGGTATTTGAAAAATCAGTCCACAACATTGTCATGAAACCCCTGTCTCCAACGCCACTTCTGCTGTGTGCACCACGAACACCTCTGCCAAGCTGCCCTCGGCCCGTACGGCTCGTGTGAGAACCATCACCGCTGCTGTGTGCTGGGAATGCCTCAAGCAACCGATTTACCAGAGTTGCTTGTTTATTAGCCAATATTAGGTCAAGGTTCTCCTGTGGCATGTTTTGTAATTTGCCTTTATAGCGTGGATCCAGGATGCTGGCCAACCAGTAGTCGTCATCGTTCATCATTTTGGCAATGGTGGGGTCCCTTTTTAGGATCCGCAAGGCATAATCTGACATGTGGGCCAATGTTCCCGGTGTCAATGATGCACTGCGAGTGCTGGGTGGAGGAGCACTTTCTGGCAAATCCACATCCCTCCAGTCACGCACAAACCCTGTACCAGACCTTGCCACGCCAACATTTTCACTTGCCCCACGAGATGCATCCTCCTCCCCTAAGTAATCATCCCCATCATCCTCCTCCTCCTCCTCTTCTTCCTCCACCTCGTCCAGAAGAGGTCCCTGAGCAGACAATGGCTGAATGTCATCAAGGATTCCCTCCTCCTCTTCCTCCTCATCAACATTGGCTGCAGACGCCTGCTCCTTAAGGTGCGTCAAAGTTTGCATGAGCAGACGCATAAGTGGGATGCTCATGCTTAGGATGGCGTCGTCTGCGCTTACCAGCCGTGTGTATTCCTCAAAACACTGAAGGACTTTACAAAGGTCTTTCAGCTTCGACCACTGCACGCCTGTCAACTCCATGTCTGCTCTCAAAGTGCCTGGCCGTGTATCCTCCCACAAATGCATTATGGCCTGCCTCTGCTCGCACAGCCGCTCCACCATGTGCAGGGTGGAGTTCCACCTTGTTGCAATGTCGATAATGAGGCGGTGGTTGGGAAGGTGGAGCAATCGCTGCAGCTTCTGCATACGAACGGAGTGTACAGGCGACCGGCGGATGTGCGCGCAGAGTCTTTGCACCTTCTGGAGCAGGGCTGTTAACTCCAGATAATTTTTGAGGAAGCACTGCACCACCAGGTTCAATGTGTGAGCCAAGCAAGGTATGTGGCTGAGTTTTGAAAGGGCTATGGCTGCCACAAAATTACGGCCGTTATCACTAACTACCTTGCCTGCCTCAAGATGTACACTGCCCAGCCATGACTCAGTTTGTCGCTTCAAGTACTCGGCCAGCTCCTTGGCGGTGTGTCTGTCGCCCAAACACATCATCTGCAACACAGCCTGCTGACGCTTTCCACTAGCTGCTCGATAGGGGGACACATCGTGTGCTGCAGTGGCAGCTGCAGATGGAGTGCTCGTACGACTGCGCTCTGTGGACGAGCTTTCGCTTCTGGAGGAGGAGGAGGAGGGTCGAACGCCTACAGCCAACTGTTTCCTATACCGTGGGCTAGGCAGCACTTTCCCACCACCGCTGTCCCCTGTGGACCCTGCATCCACCACATTAACCCAGTGCGCAGTGATGGACACGTAACGGCCCTGGCCATGCCGACTGGACCATGCATCAGTTGTGAGGTGCACCTTTCCGCTCACTGACTGCTTGAGTGCATGGACAATGCGGTCTTTCACATGATGGTGGAGGGCTGGGATGGCTTTGCGAGAGAAGAAGTGGCGACTGGGTAGGTCATAGCGTGGTACTGCATAGGCCATGAGTTCGCGGAAAGCTGTGCTTTCCACCAACCGAAAGGGCATCATCTCAAACGAGATTAGTTTGGCAATGTGGGCGTTCAAACCCAGTGTACGCGGATGAGAGACTGAGTACTTTCTTGACCTACTCATAGTGTCTGGGAGGGTGAGCTGGACTTGAGAGCTGCATATGGTGGAAGTAGCGGTGGACAGGGCGGACTGAGAGAGGGTTGATGATGGTGATGGAGTTGGTGTTCTTTCTGATGGCCTAGAATCAGTCTTTCGTTGATATAACAGTGGGATTCCCTGACTGCTGTGGCCTTGCAACGACACCTCAACATTTGCTGCTGTGCTAACCGGTGGGCTTACAGTGGGGGAAACAATGTAGCGTTGCTGACTACCTTCGTTGTGATCAGTTGCACATGTGGCACTTGAGGTTTGGTGTTGTGTCCACGCTTGCAAGTGCATGCTGGTTAAATGTCTAAGCATGCAACTGGTATTCAAATTTTTCAGATTTTTCCCTCGGCTAAAGGTCTTTGCGCACTTCTTACAGATAACCTTGGCCTGATCATGAGGATTTTGTTCAAAAAAGTGCCACACTGCACTCTTCCTACTTTGGCAGATATTTTGCGGCCTAGCACGCTGTGATCTTTTGACCCTCTGGACAAGCTGTCCAGCAACTCTTTTGATGTTTGGAACCTGTCTTTGGAGTGCTCCGGACCTGCCAGATAACAGCTGTTGCGATGTCGATGTCTGCTGTGGATGCTCCTCATCTGAGCTATTGGAAGCAGCACCCTCTTCCCCCAATGGATGCCAATCTGGGTCAACAACTGGGTCATCCATCACCTCCTCTTCTATGTCATGTGCACCTTTCTCTGTGTCACCGTGTATGGTGGTATAGTGTGCGGGAAGGGGCACCTGAGTCTCATCAGGGTCAAAATCTGGCTCTGTACACTGCGAGGACAATGTAGTGCTCTGAGTGAATGTACCAGCAGAATCATCCATCAGCGGCTGTGCATCAGTGCACGCCATGTCAGATTCATCTTGGCCTGGGTAATTCACCATTTGACTTGATAATCCAGGCATGGTATGTGAAAACAGCTCCATGGAGCAATCAGTAGTATGGCCTGCGTCATCCTTCAATCTTGGTTGGGGTGAAGGACACAAGGAAAGGTGTGGTTCATGAACATGAGCCTCCAATGACGACTCAGTGCTTTTACTTTTTACAACTGAAGAAGAGGAGGCGATAGAGCTGGAGGCTGAGTCAGCAATGTAAGACAAAACTTTTTCCTGATGCTCTGCCTTTAAAAGCGGTTTGCCAACTCCTAGAAAACTAAGCGTTCGAGGCCTTATGTAGCCAGACGATGACGCAGGGTCAGCACCTCCTGCATTCGGTCCTATTTTGCTCTTGCCACTACCATCAGATCCACCACCAACACCATCATTACCAGCTGCCAACCCCCCGCCCAATTCCATGGCCTCTTCCACCAGCCTTCCTCATTTTTGGTAGAAATGTAGACAAAATCCAACAAACTATATAGTAATGTAAAACAAGGTACAAGGTGTCTATAGGACAGGGGAGATTTAGAATTTCTGCACACACTTGTGGACAGTGGACACTTTTGGATTGTGTGAGGCCCACTGATATCTGAGCGCTATGTGACACGCTCGATGGCACAGCTGCCTGTGACCAAAGTGACGAGAGGATAATGGAGATTTTGAATCTCTGCGTACACTTTTGGACACTGGACACTTGTAGATTGTGTGAGGCCCACTGATATCTGAGCGCTATGTGACACGCTCGATGGCACAGCTGCCTGTGACCAAAGTGACGAGAGGATAATGGAGATTTTGAATCTCTGCGTACACTTTTGGACACTGGACACTTGTAGATTGTGTGAGGCCCACTGATATCTGAGCGCTATGTGACACGCTCGATGGCACAGCTGCCTGTGACCAAAGTGACGAGAGGATAATGGAGATTTTGAATCTCTGCGTACACTTTTGGACACTGGACACTTGTAGATTGTGTGAGGCCCACTGATATCTGAGCGCTATGTGACACGCTCGATGGCACAGCTGCCTGTGACCAAAGTGACGAGAGGATAATGGAGATTTTGAATCTCTGCGTACACTTTTGGACACTGGACACTTGTGGATTGTGTGAGGCCCACTGATATCTGAGCGCTATGTGACACGCTCGATGGCACAGCTGCCTGTGACCAAAGTGACGAGAGGATAATGGAGATTTTGAATCTCTGCGTACACTTTTGGACACTGGACACTTGTAGATTGTGTGAGGCCCACTGATATCTGAGCGCTATGTGACACGCTCGATGGCACAGCTGCCTGTGACCAAAGTGACGAGAGGATAATGGAGATTTTGAATCTCTGCGTACACTTTTGGACACTGGACACTTGTGGATTGTGTGAGGCCCACTGATATCTGAGCGCTATGTGACACGCTCGATGGCACAGCTGTGACAAAAGTGACTAGAGGATAAGGGAGATTGGATTGCTTTTAAAAAAGCAGTTTGCGGAGCAGTGGGTAAACAGCAATGCCAGCGTGTCAGGAAGCCTTAGAAGGCAGCCCAACAACCAACACCACTGATACACCACAATATAGCCTCCCCTTGCACTGCACACACAGTGACTTGTGTGTTGTGCAGGCCAAATCGCTAGCAGCAGAAGCAGTTCTTTTGTCTTCTTCCCTGCCTAACGCTCTCCCTACAGAAACAGCAGCAACCTCTCCCTATACTAAGATCGGCAGAAGTAAGATGGCGGTCGGCGTGCACGCCCTTTTATACCCCCTGTGACGCCCACCAAAGCAAGCCAATCACTTGCATGCCCTTCTGAAAGATGGTGGTGACCCGTGCCTAGGTCATCACGTTGCCCACAGTGTCCGTGGATCCTGATTGGCTGAAAAAGAGCGCAAAACAAACTTTTGAAACGCGACTTTGGCGCGTAAGTCGCCGACCTCGTGGCCGACCTCATCCTAGGGTCGGGTTTCGTTTCATGAAACCCGACTTTGCCAAAAGTCGGCGACTTTTGAATTTTTTCGACCCGTTTCGCTCAACTCTATTGATTACCAACAGAGTAACGTAGGTCAGCTGCTCAAGCTGATGGACCAGAACTATCACCGATGCTGGACCTAGGTCATGTAGCAACTAAATAGCCACTTAAACACCAGAGAGAGATAGATACAATTAACCCCTATCTGACCAGGATGGAATAAAGACAAAACCCCATCCAGGATCATGACAGAACCCCCTCTCAACAGGAGGGGGTCAAGAATACCTGGCATTAAAGGCCCGGACCAACTGATCTACATGAACCAATCATGCAGGAAACCATGACCGGTCCTCCAGAACGTAGCCCTTCCAATGTACAAGATACTGAAGAGCATGACGGACCATTCTAGAGTCAATGATTCGTTCCACCTCATACTCAGACTGTCCATCTACCAAAACCGGTGACGGGGAAGACATCGACAACCCCCCCACCGGGAATTGTTTCAAAAGGGCCCTATGGAAAACATTGGGAATCCATAGAGACAGCGGGAGACGCAACCAAAAGGCCAACGGGTTTATTGCTTCTATAATTTCATAAGGGCCAATAAATTTAGGTGCACGCTTCACAGAGGGGATCTTAAGTCTTACTTTCTTAGTAGACAACCAAACGTTATCCCCAACTTGGGACACAGGACCCACGGACCGTTATTTGTCTGCAAAGAATTTATATTTAGTCTAATCCTTCAAAAGGCTAAATTGGAGTGCCCAGTATGCATTAGAAGAGGTCTGGGGACACGAGATGAAAACATAATTCTCCCTCTGTACAAATCACTCGTCAGACCACACTTGGAGTATTCTGTGCAATTTTGGACGCCGGTGCTCAAGAAAGACATTACTGAACTTGAAAGGGTTCAAAGGCGGGCTACTAAAATGATAAATGGAGTTGGTTCACTACAATACCCAGAAAGGTTATCAAAATTAGGTCTATTTACTCTAGAAAAGAGAAGACTTAGGGGAGACCTAATATATATGTACAAGTATATCAGAGGGCAATACAGAGATCTCTCCAATGAACGGTTTGTACCAAGGACTGTGACAAGAACAAGGGGGCATTCTCTTCGTTTGGAGGAAAGACAATTTCTGCACCAGCATAGAAGAGGGTTCTTCACGGTAAGAGCAGTGAGACTCTGGAATTCTCTTCCTGAGGAAGTGGTGATGGCCAACTCAATGAATTTAAGAAAGGAATGGATGCTTTTCTTGTGAGTAACAGTATAGAAGGTTACGAATAACATAATATTATAGGTAGATGGTTGACCCAGCTTAGTTGAAGGAATTTTTTTCCCTATGGAGAAAATTGGCTTCTACTCTGTGGGTTTTTTTGCCTTCCCCACCTGCACTAAAAATAGGCTGAACTAGATGGACATAAGGTCTTCCTTCAGCCTTCAAAACTGTTACTATGTTACTATGTAAAATGTTCCTTTGGACCTCCCACCGTAACTCCCCCAACCGCTGGATTGCCCCATCCGCCCCAGGACATCCCGAGTCTTAACAGGAGAATTCCCCAAAATGTGGATGAAACCTATAATTGCAAAAAAAAGGGGATGTGCCGGTAGACTGAGTAATACTGTTGTTAAACGCGAACTCAGCCAAAGGTAATGCAGTACACCATTCATCCTGTCGGGCTGAGGACAGGCTGCGCAAAATTTGCTCCAGAGACTGGTCCGCTCAGTCAGACCATTAGTCTCCGGGTGATAAGCGGATGAAAAAGGCAGACCAATACCCAACCTCTTACAAAATGCCCTTCAAAATCTGGAAACAAACTGCACCCCCCTATCAGACACCACATTCAATTTTGCCACATGCTCCACAAACAATCCGGGCAACATCTCCACATTAGGTAAAGCTGCCAAGAGTACACAATGTGCCTGTTTAGTAAACCTGTCCACTACCACCCAAATGAAGGTATTACCCTTGGAAGGAGGAAGATTGGTGATAAAGTCCATGGAGAAATGGGTCCATGGTCTATCAAGAATCGGCAGTGGCACCAATGGGGAATTATAGGTTATAGGTTTTTTTTTTTGCACGGGCACATATCTCACATGCAGACACAAATACCCCAGCATAAGAGGATAAGGAGGACCACCAGAACCCCATAGCGATGGCCCTCCGGGTGGCCGAGATCCCAGGATATCCACCCAGAGCTAAGTTGTGGAACTCCTGGAGGACCCTGAGACGAAACTGAACTGGTACAAAAACTTTATCCACCAGCTTAAACGGAGGGGCCAGAGACGGAACTTCCCAAATCTCCTGCTCCAACATGGTAGAAACATCCGCCAAGACCACCCCGGGTTGAAGAATGGAGGATGGAGGTTCGGGGGGAGACATCGGATCCAAACTGCGGGACAAGGCATCAGCCCTGACATTTTTGGGTCCCGGCCAAAAGGTGATGGAGAACTGGAATCAGGGAAAAAAAAAGCAACCATCTTGCCTGCCTCAGGGACAACCTCTTAGCAGACTCAATGTAAGCAATGTAAGCCAGGTTTTTGTGGTCAGTGACCATGGTAATAGGATGGACAGCCCCTTCCAAAAAATGTCTCCATTCTTCTAAGGCCAACTTCACAGCCAGAAGTTCCTGATTCCCCACATCAAAATTTCTCTCTGCCGGGGAGAACTTCTTAGAGAAGAAGGCATAGGGTCTCAAATTGGTCAAAGTGGCGGGCCCCTGGGACAACACCGCCCCATACCCCACCTCTGAGGCGTCCACCTCAACAATGTGGTTTCGAGGGGTCCGGTTGAATTAGAACCGAAGCAGACATGAAACTTTTATTAAGGACTGAAACGCCGTCCCTGCTGCGGCTGACCAATTGTTGACATCAGCCCCCTTTTGAGTCATATCTGTGAGAGGTTTAACTACCTGTGAGAGCCCCTTTATAAACTTGCGATACTAATTAGCTAACCCTAAGAAATGCTGCAGACTGTCACGATCCATTTTTGGATCTGGGGCAGATCTGGTCCTCAGATTAAAACTTTTTTCCTTTCAGGCCATCGGGGGTTAGTTTTCCAAATGGTGGCCTGCTTGTGTAATTGCATTACTGCTGGGTTTGCTGATGCAGGTGGTAACCACTCCCACCTTCCTTCAAAAGGTCACCTGATGCATCAGCTGACTGTTGGTGATGCAGGTCCTTTCTGGCTACCGACCAAGCTGAAGCAGCTCTCTGGTATTCAGCCAAGTCTGGTGTATTGGAGTCCTATTGCTGTGCTATCTGTGGTGTGGAGTTTGCAGCTGTGCTTAAAGGGCACCCGTCACCCCTCCCAGGTGTTTTTAAGTAGAAAAGCCACCTTGTGCATCACTAATGCTGCATTCTGTCAAGGTGGCTCTTTTACTTATCGTCCCTTCCACCGCAGAAATAATCATTTTTAAAAGTTGTCACACATACCTCCTCATCTTTCTTTTCAAATCCTGGTGCCTGCACTGTAGTATATATTCTTGGTCATACACAGTTAGCGCTGCCTGTTCTGTCTCCTTGCTATCGCGCCTGGGGCTTAATTGGGGGCTAAAAGATAATGTTTGTGGAAAAAATATGATTTTTTTTATTTTCACGACTGGGTGTTATAAACTTCTGTGAAGACCTTGGGGGTTCAAAGTTCTCACCACACCTAGATAAGTTCCTTGGGGGGGTCTAGTTTCCAAAATGGTGTAATTTATGGGGGGTTTCCACTGTTTTGGCACATCAGGGGCTTTCCAAACACGACATGGTGTCCGATCTCAATTCCAGCCAAAAAAGTCAAATGGTGCTGCTTCCCTTCTGAGCTCTGCCATGCGCCCAGCGAACTCAGGACAAATTGCACAATAACTTTTTGTTACTCTTGGGAAAATAAAAATTGGGGGTGAAAAGATCATTTTTGTGAAAAAAATGATTTTTTAATTGTACGGCTGTACGTTATAAATTTATGTGAAGCCCTTGGAGGTTCAAAGTTCTCACCACATATCTAGATAAGTTCCTTGGGGGGGTCTAGTTTTCAAAATGGGGTCACGTGTGGAGGGTTTCCACTGTTTAGGCACATCAGGGGCTCTCCAAATGTGACATATCGTCCTATCTGAATTCCTGCTAATTTTGCGTTGAAAAAGTCAACGGCGCTCCTTCCCTTCTGAGCTCTGCCATGCGCCGAAACAGTGGTTCCCCCCAACATATCAGGTATCAGCGTACTCAGGACAAATTGCACAATAACTTTTGCAGTCCAATTTCTCCTATTACCCTTGGTAAAGTAAAAAAAAGTTGGACCTGAAGTAATTTTTTTGTGAAAAAAAGTTAAATGTTCATTTTTTTTAAACATTCAAAAAATTCCTGTGAAGCACCTGAAGGGTTAATAAACTTCTTGAATATGGTTTTGAGCGCCTTGAGGGGTGCAGTTTTTAGAATGGTATCACTTTTGGGTATTTTCTATCATATAGACTCCTCAAAGTGACTTCAAATGTGATGTGGTCCCTAAAAATAAAATAGTGTAAAAATGAGAAATTGCTGGTCAAATTTTAACCCTTTTAACTTCCTGACAAAAAAAAATTTTGGTTCTCAAATTGTGCTGATGTAAAGTAAACATGTGGGAAATGTTACTTATTAAGTTTTTTGTGTGCCATATGTCTGTAATTTATGGGCATGAAAATTCAAATTTGGAAAATTGTGACATTTTCAAAATTTTTGCCAAATTTCCGTTTTTTTCACAAATAATCGCAAGTTATATCAATTAAATTTTACCACTAACACGAAGTACAAAATGTCACCGGGATCCATGGAAGCATTCCAGAGTTATTACCTCATAAAGGGACAGTGGTCAGAATTGTAAAAATTGTCCCGTCATTAACATGCAAACCACCCTTGGGGGTAAAGGGGTTAAGGGGGATCCACCAAAGTATGCAGGGGTGATCCGAGGAGTGGCCCATTGCACTTACATGGTCCTTAAAGTGAAGACAACAGTGTATAATTCAATAGCTGGGTTCTACCTAGTGGGTTTATAGTTATCTTGCTAAGTTTGTAAGCTGCTGTGCTGTATCACCAACAGGCCATCCCTGGAATACATCTGATTATTCCAGTTTTCCAGGTTAATGCTCAGTAGCCGCACTAGACAGCTGCACAATCAGGTAAATTATAGTAAAGTAGTCCACATTTCCGTGCCTACTGAGTGAAGAAGCACAGTGGTCCCGGTCAGTTCTGACCGGGTGTGTGAATTAACCTGTCACTTTTTTTGGTTTGTGGAACCGTATCCAGTCTGATTTTAACAGTAAAAGTTAATTTGACAAATTTTGTGTTTACTGTTTTCCTTGTCCACGGCTTCACTGTACCCTGGGGTGCCCGCTCCAGTCCATGGCTTACAGCTACTGAGCAACAAACAACAGTTTTGGTGCTTAGTCGTCACAATTTATCACTGTGGCAATGAGCTTGTTGGTTTCACTATATACAGAGTAAGGAGGTTACTGTAAAAATAATGGAACCAGTCTCTTTAACACATACAGCAGACAGGAGTTGTTGGCAAAAAAACCACAGCCCTCTAGCTTTGGGTACAGAGACAGATACAATATCTCTTACAAATACAACATACCATAGAAAGTAGGGAGCAAACAAATGCAATAAGGTCTTAACTGGAAACAAGGTAGAATTAAAACAGGGGTCTGAACTCTCCTGATATACAGTTGTGGTCAAAAGTATTGACACCCCTGCAATTCTGTCAGATAATACTCAGTTTCTTCCTGAAAATGATTGCAAACACAAATTCTTTGGTATTATTATCTTCATTTAATTTGTCTTAAATGAAAAAACACAAAAAGAATTGCTGTCCCAACATTGAAAACAATCAAATAAGTCTCCTCGCTAGGGAATCCCTGTACTTGTCTGGACAGGTGCTGTAGCTTGCTTAACAGCTCGCCAGCCGTTCTCACGCCCAGTATGGATTGCACGTGATTGCACAAAGGTTAGAAAGGGTACCGTATCCCTGGATAACATGTATGCATAGCGTACACATTCAATATATATGTCTATACAGCATGAGGCAGGCTCAGACGGTGTTAGGCCCAGTATGGATTGCACGTCATTGCACAAAGGTTAGAAAGGGTACCGTATCCCCGGATAACATGTATGGATAGCGTACACATTCAAAATATATGTCTATACAGCATGAGGCAGGCTCAGACGGTGTTAGGCCCAGTATGGATTGCACGTCATTGCACAAAGGTTAGAAAGGGTACCGTATCCCCGGATAACATGTATGGATAGCGTACACATTCAAAATATATGTCTATACAGCATGAGGCAGGCTCAGACGGTGTTAGGCCCAGTATGGATTGCACGTCATTGCACAAAGGTTAGAAAGGGTACCGTATCCCCGGATAACATGTATGGATAGCGTACACATTCAAAATATATGTCTCAGGAGGCAGGCTCAGACGGTGTCAGGCACAGTATGGATTTGACGGCCCAGATTACACAGCGGAGGAGCAGGGAGAGGTAAAGATTGCATATGCTGGGGCCCTGCCCAAGCAAGGGGGGCCCACTCGTGGGCGTCGGTACTGGCACTGGGCCCCTCATAGTACAGCGGTGTGTCTGACGGTGGGTGTGCACCACCGCCGTCAGAGACACTTGATTGCACTATGAGGGACCCTGTGCCAGTGCCCGCGCCCAAGAGTCGGCCTACCCACCTGTCCAGGGCAACGGCACTCGCACGGTGTCGTGCGCTAGGTGGTGACCCCGGCCATGGGGGGGAGGCAGCACAGTTAGGGAGTTTTAGAAAGTGGCATATGTTGATGTTGGACATTCAGCTGATGCAAAAGGCGAAATAGGTGAAGTACCAGGAAGAGGTGGACCAAAGCAAGCCATTTTTCTGTCACCCTATGTGTCATCAGGGGAAGGTGGGACAAAATCCTTGGAAACCCATGCGTGGTTCATTTTAATGAAGGTTAGATCATCCACATTTTGGGTTGACAGACGGGTCCTTTTTTCTGTCAGGATTGATCCAGCTGCACTGAAGACTCTTTCCGATAGCACACTTGCAGCTGGGCAAGCGAGCTCCTGTAAGGCATATTGGGCCAATTCAGGCCAGGTGTCCAGTTTAGCGGCCCAATAGTCAAAGGGGAATGACCTGTGTGGGAGAACATCGATATGGGAGGAAAAGTAGTTTGTAACCATAGTTGACAACTGCTGTCTCCTGTCACTTTCCATCGATGCAGTATTACCAGTTGTGTGAGCGGTATTTGAAAAATCAGTCCACAACATTGTCATGAAACCCCTGTCTCCAACGCCACTTCTGCTGTGTGCACCACGAACACCTCTGCCAAGCTGCCCCCGGCCCGTACGGCTCGTGTGAGAACCATCACCGCTGCTGTGTGCTGGGAATGCCTCAAGCAACCGATTTACCAGAGTTGCTTGTTTATTAGCCAATATTAGGTCAAGGTTCTCCTGTGGCATGATGTTTTGTAATTTGCCTTTATAGCGTGGATCCAGGATGCTGGCCAACCAGTAGTCGTCATCGTTCATCATTTTGGCAATGGTGGGGTCCCTTTTTAGGATCCGCAAGGCATAATCTGACATGTGGGCCAATGTTCCCGGTGTCAATGATGCACTGCGAGTGCTGGGTGGAGGTGCACTTTCTGGCAAATCCACATCCCTCCAGTCACGCACAAACCCTGTACCAGACCTTGCCACGCCAACATTTTCACTTGCCCCACGAGATGCATCCTCCTCCCCTAAGTAATCATCCCCATCATCCTCCTCCTCCTCCTCTTCTTCCTCCACCTCGTCCAGAAGAGGTCCCTGAGCAGACAATGGCTGAATGTCATCAAGGATTCCCTCCTCCTCTTCCTCCTCATCAACATTGGCTGCAGACGCCTGCTCCTTAAGGTGCGTCAAAGTTTGCATGAGCAGACGCATAAGTGGGATGCTCATGCTTAGGATGGCGTCGTCTGCGCTTACCAGCCGTGTGTATTCCTCAAAACACTGAAGGACTTTACAAAGGTCTTTCAGCTTCGACCACTGCACGCCTGTCAACTCCATGTCTGCTCTCAAAGTGCCTGGCCGTGTATCCTCCCACAAATGCATTATGGCCTGCCTCTGCTCGCACAGCCGCTCCACCATGTGCAGGGTGGAGTTCCACCTTGTTGCAATGTCGATAATGAGGCGGTGGTTGGGAAGGTGGAGCAATCGCTGCAGCTTCTGCATACGAACGGAGTGTACAGGCGACCGGCGGATGTGCGCGCAGAGTCTTCGCACCTTCTGGAGCAGGGCTGTTAACTCCGGATAATTTTTGAGGAAGCACTGCACCACCAGGTTCAATGTGTGAGCCAAGCAAGGTATGTGGCTGAGTTTTGAAAGGGCTATGGCTGCCACAAAATTACGGCCGTTATCACTAACTACCTTGCCTGCCTCAAGATGTACACTGCCCAGCCATGACTCAGTTTGTCGCTTCAAGTACTCGGCCAGCTCCTTGGCGGTGTGTCTGTCGCCCAAACACATCATCTGCAACACAGCCTGCTGACGCTTTCCACTAGCTGCTCGATAGGGGGACACATCGTGTGCTGCAGTGGCAGCTGCAGATGGAGTGCTCGTACGACTGCGCTCTGTGGACGAGCTTTCGCTTCTGGAGGAGGAGGAGGAGGGTCGAACGCCTACAGCCAACTGTTTCCTATACCGTGGGCTAGGCAGCACTGTCCCACCACCGCTGTCCCCTGTGGACCCTGCATCCACCACATTAACCCAGTGAGCAGTGATGGACACGTAACGGCCCTGGCCATGCCGACTGGACCATGCATCAGTTGTGAGGTGCACCTTTCCGCTCACTGACTGCTTGAGTGCATGGACAATGCGGTCTTTCACATGATGGTGGAGGGCTGGGATGGCTTTGCGAGAGAAGAAGTGGCGACTGGGTAGGTCATAGCGTGGTACTGCATAGGCCATGAGTTCGCGGAAAGCTGTGCTTTCCACCAACCGAAAGGGCATCATCTCAAACGAGATTAGTTTGGCAATGTGGGCGTTCAAACCCAGTGTACGCGGATGAGAGACTGAGTACTTTCTTGACCTACTCATAGTGTCTGGGAGGGTGAGCTGGACTTGAGAGCTGCATATGGTGGAAGTAGCGGTGGACAGGGCGGACTGAGAGAGGGTTGATGATGGTGATGGAGTTGGTGTTCTTTCTGATGGCCTAGAATCAGTCTTTCGTTGATATAACAGTGGGATTCCCTGACTGCTGTGGCCTTGCAACGACACCTCAACATTTGCTGCTGTGCTAACCGGTGGGCTTACAGTGGGGGAAACAATGTAGCGTTGCTGACTACCTTCGTTGTGATCAGTTGCACATGTGGCACTTGAGGTTTGGTGTTGTGTCCACGCTTGCAAGTGCATGCTGGTTAAATGTCTAAGCATGCAACTGGTATTCAAATTTTTCAGATTTTTCCCTCGGCTAAAGGTCTTTGCGCACTTCTTACAGATAACCTTGGCCTGATCATGAGGATTTTGTTCAAAAAAGTGCCACACTGCACTCTTCCTACTTTGGCAGATATTTTGCGGCCTAGCACGCTGTGATCTTTTGACCCTCTGGACAAGCTGTCCAGCAACTCTTTTGATGTTTGGAACCTGTCTTTGGAGTGCTCCGGACCTGCCAGATAACAGCTGTTGCGATGTCGATGTCTGCTGTGGATGCTCCTCATCTGAGCTATTGGAAGCAGCACCCTCTTCCCCCAATGGATTCCAATCTGGGTCAACAACTGGGTCATCCATCACCTCCTCTTCTATGTCATGTGCACCTTTCTCTGTGTCACCGTGTATGGTGGTATAGTGTGCGGGAAGGGGCACCTGAGTCTCATCAGGGTCAAAATCTGGCTCTGTACACTGCGAGGACAATGTAGTGCTCTGAGTGAATGTACCAGCAGAATCATCCATCAGCGGCTGTGCATCAGTGCACTCCATGTCAGATTCATCTTGGCCTGGGTAATTCACCATTTGACTTGATAATCCAGGCATGGTATGTGAAAACAGCTCCATGGAGTAATCAGTAGTATGGCCTGCGTCATCCTTCAATCTTGGTTGGGGTGAAGGACACAAGGAAAGGTGTGGTTCATGAACATGAGCCTCCAATGACGACTCAGTGCTTTTACTTTTTACAACTGAAGAAGAGGAGGCGATAGAGCTGGAGGCTGAGTCAGCAATGTAAGACAAAACTTTTTCCTGATGCTCTGCCTTTAAAAGCGGTTTGCCAACTCCTAGAAAACTAAGCGTTCGAGGCCTTATGTAGCCAGACGATGACGCAGGGTCAGCACCTCCTGCATTCGGTCCTATTTTGCTCTTGCCACTACCATCAGATCCACCACCAACACCATCATTACCAGCTGCCAACCCCCGCCCAATTCCACGGCCTCTTCCACCAGCCTTCCTCATTTTTGGTAGAAATGTAGACAAAATCCAACAAACTATATAGTAATGTAAAACAAGGTACAAGGTGTCTATAGGACAGGGGAGATTTAGAATTTCTGCACACACTTGTGGACAGTGGACACTTTTGGATTGTGTGAGGCCCACTGATATCTGAGCGCTATGTGACACGCTCGATGGCACAGCTGCCTGTGACCAAAGTGACGAGAGGATAATGGAGATTTTGAATCTCTGCGTACACTTTTGGACACTGGACACTTGTAGATTGTGTGAGGCCCACTGATATCTGAGCGCTATGTGACACGCTCGATGGCACAGCTGCCTGTGACCAAAGTGACGAGAGGATAATGGAGATTTTGAATCTCTGCGTACACTTTTGGACACTGGACACTTGTAGATTGTGTGAGGCCCACTGATATCTGAGCGCTATGTGACACGCTCGATGGCACAGCTGCCTGTGACCAAAGTGACGAGAGGATAATGGAGATTTTGAATCTCTGCGTACACTTTTGGACACTGGACACTTGTAGATTGTGTGAGGCCCACTGATATCTGAGCGCTATGTGACACGCTCGATGGCACAGCTGCCTGTGACCAAAGTGACGAGAGGATAATGGAGATTTTGAATCTCTGCGTACACTTTTGGACACTGGACACTTGTGGATTGTGTGAGGCCCACTGATATCTGAGCGCTATGTGACACGCTCGATGGCACAGCTGCCTGTGACCAAAGTGACGAGAGGATAATGGAGATTTTGAATCTCTGCGTACACTTTTGGACACTGGACACTTGTAGATTGTGTGAGGCCCACTGATATCTGAGTGCTATGTGACACGCTCGATGGCACAGCTGCCTGTGACCAAAGTGACGAGAGGATAATGGAGATTTTGAATCTCTGCGCACACTTTTGGACACTGGACACTTGTGGATTGTGTGAGGCCCACTGATATCTGAGCGCTATGTGACACGCTCGATGGCACAGCTGCCTGTGACCAAAGTGACGAGAGGATAATGGAGATTTTGAATCTCTGCGTACACTTTTGGACACTGGACACTTGTGGATTGTGTGAGGCCCACTGATATCTGAGCGCTATGTGACACGCTCGATGGCACAGCTGTGACAAAAGTGACTAGAGGATAAGGGAGATTGGATTGCTTTTAAAAAAGCAGTTTGCGGAGCAGTGGGTAAACAGCAATGCCAGCGTGTCAGGAAGCCTTAGAAGGCAGCCCAACAACCAACACCACTGATACACCACAATATAGCCTCCCCTTGCACTGCACACACAGTGACTTGTGTGTTGTGCAGGCCAAATCGCTAGCAGCAGAAGCAGTTCTTTTGTCTTCTTCCCTGCCTAACGCTCTCCCTACAGAATCAGCAGCAACCTCTCCCTATACTAAGATCGGCAGAAGTAAGATGGCGGTCGGCGTGCACGCCCTTTTATACCCCCTGTGACGCCCACCAAAGCAAGCCAATCACTTGCATGCCCTTCTGAAAGATGGTGGTGACCCGTGCCTAGGTCATCACGTTGCCCACAGTGTCCGTGGATCCTGATTGGCTGAAAAAGAGCGCAAAACAAACTTTTGAAACGCGACTTTGGCGCGTAAGTCGCCGACCTCGTGGCCGACCTCATCCTAGGGTCGGGTTTCGTTTCATGAAACCCGACTTTGCCAAAAGTCGGCGACTTTTGAATTTTTTCGACCCGTTTCGCTCAACTCTATTGATTACCAACAGAGTAACGTAGGTCAGCTGCTCAAGCTGATGGACCAGAACTATCACCGATGCTGGACCTAGGTCATGTAGCAACTAAATAGCCACTTAAACACCAGAGAGAGATAGATACAATTAACCCCTATCTGACCAGGATGGAATAAAGACAAAACCCCATCCAGGATCATGACAGAACCCCCTCTCAACAGGAGGGGGTCAAGAATACCTGGCATTAAAGGCCCGGACCAACTGATCTACATGAACCAATCATGCAGGAAACCATGACCGGTCCTCCAGAACGTAGCCCTTCCAATGTACAAGATACTGAAGAGCATGACGGACCATTCTAGAGTCAATGATTCGTTCCACCTCATACTCAGACTGTCCATCTACCAAAACCGGTGACGGGGAAGACATCGACAACCCCCCCACCGGGAATTGTTTCAAAAGGGCCCTATGGAAAACATTGGGAATCCATAGAGACAGCGGGAGACGCAACCAAAAGGCCAACGGGTTTATTGCTTCTATAATTTCATAAGGGCCAATAAATTTAGGTGCACGCTTCACAGAGGGGATCTTAAGTCTTACTTTCTTAGTAGACAACCAAACGTTATCCCCAACTTGGGACACAGGACCCACGGACCGTTATTTGTCTGCAAAGAATTTATATTTAGTCTAATCCTTCAAAAGGCTAAATTGGAGTGCCCAGTATGCATTAGAAGAGGTCTGGGGACACGAGATGAAAACATAATTCTCCCTCTGTACAAATCACTCGTCAGACCACACTTGGAGTATTCTGTGCAATTTTGGACGCCGGTGCTCAAGAAAGACATTACTGAACTTGAAAGGGTTCAAAGGCGGGCTACTAAAATGATAAATGGAGTTGGTTCACTACAATACCCAGAAAGGTTATCAAAATTAGGTCTATTTACTCTAGAAAAGAGAAGACTTAGGGGAGACCTAATATATATGTACAAGTATATCAGAGGGCAATACAGAGATCTCTCCAATGAACGGTTTGTACCAAGGACTGTGACAAGAACAAGGGGGCATTCTCTTCGTTTGGAGGAAAGACAATTTCTGCACCAGCATAGAAGAGGGTTCTTCACGGTAAGAGCAGTGAGACTCTGGAATTCTCTTCCTGAGGAAGTGGTGATGGCCAACTCAATGAATTTAAGAAAGGAATGGATGCTTTTCTTGTGAGTAACAGTATAGAAGGTTACGAATAACATAATATTATAGGTAGATGGTTGACCCAGCTTAGTTGAAGGAATTTTTTTCCCTATGGAGAAAATTGGCTTCTACTCTGTGGGTTTTTTTGCCTTCCCCACCTGCACTAAAAATAGGCTGAACTAGATGGACATAAGGTCTTCCTTCAGCCTTCAAAACTGTTACTATGTTACTATGTAAAATGTTCCTTTGGACCTCCCACCGTAACTCCCCCAACCGCTGGATTGCCCCATCCGCCCCAGGACATCCCGAGTCTTAACAGGAGAATTCCCCAAAATGTGGATGAAACCTATAATTGCAAAAAAAAGGGGATGTGCCGGTAGACTGAGTAATACTGTTGTTAAACGCGAACTCAGCCAAAGGTAATGCAGTACACCATTCATCCTGTCGGGCTGAGGACAGGCTGCGCAAAATTTGCTCCAGAGACTGGTCCGCTCAGTCAGACCATTAGTCTCCGGGTGATAAGCGGATGAAAAAGGCAGACCAATACCCAACCTCTTACAAAATGCCCTTCAAAATCTGGAAACAAACTGCACCCCCCTATCAGACACCACATTCAATTTTGCCACATGCTCCACAAACAATCCGGGCAACATCTCCACATTAGGTAAAGCTGCCAAGAGTACACAATGTGCCTGTTTAGTAAACCTGTCCACTACCACCCAAATGAAGGTATTACCCTTGGAAGGAGGAAGATTGGTGATAAAGTCCATGGAGAAATGGGTCCATGGTCTATCAAGAATCGGCAGTGGCACCAATGGGGAATTATAGGTTATAGGTTTTTTTTTTTGCACGGGCACATATCTCACATGCAGACACAAATACCCCAGCATAAGAGGATAAGGAGGACCACCAGAACCCCATAGCGATGGCCCTCCGGGTGGCCGAGATCCCAGGATATCCACCCAGAGCTAAGTTGTGGAACTCCTGGAGGACCCTGAGACGAAACTGAACTGGTACAAAAACTTTATCCACCAGCTTAAACGGAGGGGCCAGAGACGGAACTTCCCAAATCTCCTGCTCCAACATGGTAGAAACATCCGCCAAGACCACCCCGGGTTGAAGAATGGAGGATGGAGGTTCGGGGGGAGACATCGGATCCAAACTGCGGGACAAGGCATCAGCCCTGACATTTTTGGGTCCCGGCCAAAAGGTGATGGAGAACTGGAATCAGGGAAAAAAAAAGCAACCATCTTGCCTGCCTCGGGGACAACCTCTTAGCAGACTCAATGTAAGCAATGTAAGCCAGGTTTTTGTGGTCAGTGACCATGGTAATAGGATGGACAGCCCCTTCCAAAAAATGTCTCCATTCTTCTAAGGCCAACTTCACAGCCAGAAGTTCCTGATTCCCCACATCAAAATTTCTCTCTGCCGGGGAGAACTTCTTAGAGAAGAAGGCATAGGGTCTCAAATTGGTCAAAGTGGCGGGCCCCTGGGACAACACCGCCCCATACCCCACCTCTGAGGCGTCCACCTCAACAATGTGGTTTCGAGGGGTCCGGTTGAATTAGAACCGAAGCAGACATGAAACTTTTATTAAGGACTGAAACGCCGTCCCTGCTGCGGCTGACCAATTGTTGACATCAGCCCCCTTTTGAGTCATATCTGTGAGAGGTTTAACTACCTGTGAGAGCCCCTTTATAAACTTGCGATACTAATTAGCTAACCCTAAGAAATGCTGCAGACTGTCACGATCCATTTTTGGATCTGGGGCAGATCTGGTCCTCAGATTAAAACTTTTTTCCTTTCAGGCCATCGGGGGTTAGTTTTCCAAATGGTGGCCTGCTTGTGTAATTGCATTACTGCTGGGTTTGCTGATGCAGGTGGTAACCACTCCCACCTTCCTTCAAAAGGTCACCTGATGCATCAGCTGACTGTTGGTGATGCAGGTCCTTTCTGGCTACCGACCAAGCTGAAGCAGCTCTCTGGTATTCAGCCAAGTCTGGTGTATTGGAGTCCTATTGCTGTGCTATCTGTGGTGTGGAGTTTGCAGCTGTGCTTAAAGGGCACCCGTCACCCCTCCCAGGTGTTTTTAAGTAGAAAAGCCACCTTGTGCATCACTAATGCTGCATTCTGTCAAGGTGGCTCTTTTACTTATCGTCCCTTCCACCGCAGAAATAATCATTTTTAAAAGTTGTCACACATACCTCCTCATCTTTCTTTTCAAATCCTGGTGCCTGCACTGTAGTATATATTCTTGGTCATACACAGTTAGCGCTGCCTGTTCTGTCTCCTTGCTATCGCGCCTGGGGCTTAATTGGGGGCTAAAAGATAATGTTTGTGGAAAAAATATGATTTTTTTTATTTTCACGACTGGGTGTTATAAACTTCTGTGAAGACCTTGGGGGTTCAAAGTTCTCACCACACCTAGATAAGTTCCTTGGGGGGGTCTAGTTTCCAAAATGGTGTCATTTATGGGGGGTTTCCACTGTTTTGGCACATCAGGGGCTTTCCAAACACGACATGGTGTCCGATCTCAATTCCAGCCAAAAAAGTCAAATGGTGCTGCTTCCCTTCTGAGCTCTGCCATGCACCCAGCGAACTCAGGACAAATTGCACAATAACTTTTTGTTACTCTTGGGAAAATAAAAATTGGGGGTGAAAAGATCATTTTTGTGAAAAAAATGATTTTTTAATTGTACGGCTGTACGTTATAAATTTATGTGAAGCCCTTGGAGGTTCAAAGTTCTCACCACATATCTAGATAAGTTCCTTGGGGGGGTCTAGTTTTCAAAATGGGGTCACGTGTGGAGGGTTTCCACTGTTTAGGCATATCAGGGGCTCTCCAAATGTGACATATCGTCCTATCTGAATTCCTGCTAATTTTGCGTTGAAAAAGTCAACGGCGCTCCTTCCCTTCTGAGCTCTGCCATGCGCCGAAACAGTGGTTCCCCCCAACATATCAGGTATCAGCGTACTCAGGACAAATTGCACAATAACTTTTGCAGTCCAATTTCTCCTATTACCCTTGGTAAAGTAAAAAAAAGTTGGACCTGAAGTAATTTTTTTGTGAAAAAAAGTTAAATGTTCATTTTTTTTAAACATTCAAAAAATTCCTGTGAAGCACCTGAAGGGTTAATAAACTTCTTGAATATGGTTTTGAGCGCCTTGAGGGGTGCAGTTTTTAGAATGGTATCACTTTTGGGTATTTTCTATCATATAGACTCCTCAAAGTGACTTCAAATGTGATGTGGTCCCTAAAAATAAAATAGTGTAAAAATGAGAAATTGCTGGTCAAATTTTAACCCTTTTAACTTCCTGACAAAAAAAAATTTTGGTTCTCAAATTGTGCTGATGTAAAGTAAACATGTGGGAAATGTTACTTATTAAGTTTTTTGTGTGCCATATGTCTGTAATTTATGGGCATGAAAATTCAAATTTGGAAAATTGTGACATTTTCAAAATTTTTGCCAAATTTCCGTTTTTTTCACAAATAATCGCAAGTTATATCAATTAAATTTTACCACTAACACGAAGTACAATATGTCACCGGGATCCATGGAAGCATTCCAGAGTTATTACCTCATAAAGGGACCGTGGTCAGAATTGTAAAAATTGTCCCGTCATTAACATGCAAACCACCCTTGGGGGTAAAGGGGTTAAGGGGGATCCACCAAAGTATGCAGGGGTGATCCGAGGAGTGGCCCATTGCACTTACATGGTCCTTAAAGTGAAGACAACAGTGTATAATTCAATAGCTGGGTTCTACCTAGTGGGTTTATAGTTATCTTGCTAAGTTTGTAAGCTGCTGTGCTGTATCACCAACAGGCCATCCCTGGAATACATCTGATTATTCCAGTTTTCCAGGTTAATGCTCAGTAGCCGCACTAGACAGCTGCACAATCAGGTAAATTATAGTAAAGTAGTCCACATTTCCGTGCCTACTGAGTGAAGAAGCACAGTGGTCCCGGTCAGTTCTGACCGGGTGTGTGAATTAACCTGTCACTTTTTTTGGTTTGTGGAACCGTATCCAGTCTGATTTTAACAGTAAAAGTTAATTTGACAAATTTTGTGTTTACTGTTTTCCTTGTCCACGGCTTCACTGTACCCTGGGGTGCCCGCTCCAGTCCATGGCTTACAGCTACTGAGCAACAAACAACAGTTTTGGTGCTTAGTCGTCACAATTTATCACTGTGGCAATGAGCTTGTTGGTTTCACTATATACAGAGTAAGGAGGTTACTGTAAAAATAATGGAACCAGTCTCTTTAACACATACAGCAGACAGGAGTTGTTGGCAAAAAAACCACAGCCCTCTAGCTTTGGGTACAGAGACAGATACAATATCTCTTACAAATACAACATACCATAGAAAGTAGGGAGCAAACAAATGCAATAGGGTCTTAACTGGAAACAAGGTAGAATTAAAACAGGGGTCTGAACTCTCCTGATATACAGTTGTGGTCAAAAGTATTGACACCCCTGCAATTCTGTCAGATAATACTCAGTTTCTTCCTGAAAATGATTGCAAACACAAATTCTTTGGTATTATTATCTTCATTTAATTTGTCTTAAATGAAAAAACACAAAAAGAATTGTCCTTAAGCCAAATTGGATATAATTCCACACCAAACATAAAAAAGAGGGTGGACAAAAGTATTGGCACTGTTTGAAAAATCATGTGATGCTTCTCCAATTTGTGTAATTAACAGCACCTGTAACTTACCTGTGGCACCTAACAGGTGTTGGCAATAATTAAATCACACTTGCAGCCAGTTGACATGGATTAAAGTTGACTCAACCTCTGTCCTGTGTCCTTGTGTGTACCACATTGAGCATGGAGAAATGAAAGAAGACCAAAGAACTGTCTGAGGACTTGAGAAACAAAATTGTGAGGAAGCATGAGCAATCTCAAGGCTACAAGTCCATCTCCAAAGACCTGAATGTTCCTGTGTCTACCGTGCGCAGTGTCATCAAGAAGTTTAAAGCCCATGGCACTGTGGCTAACCTCCCTAGATGTGGACGGAAAAGAAAAATTGACAAAAGATTTCAACGCAAGATTGTGCGGATGTTGGATAAAGAACCTCGACTAACATCCCAGCAAGTTCAAGCTGCCCTGCAGTCCGAGGGTACAACAGTGTCAACCTGTACTATCCGTTGGCGTCTGAATGAAAAGGGACTGTATGGTAAGAGACCCAGGAAGACCCCACTTCTTACCCCGAGACATAAAAAAGCCAGGCTGGAGTTTGCCATAACTTACCTGAAAAAGCCTAAAACGTTTTGGAAGAATGTTCTCTGGTCAGATGAGACAAAAGTAGAGCTTTTTGGGCAAAGGCATCAACATAGAGTTTACAGGAGAAAAAAAGAGGCATTCAAAGAAAAAAACACGGTCCCTACAGTCAAACATGGCAGAGGTTCCCTGATGTTTTGGGGTTGCTTTGCTGCCTCTGGCACTGGACTGCTTGACCGTGTGCATGGCATAATGAAGTCTGAAGACTACCAACAAATTTTGCAGCATAATGTAGGGCCCAGTATGAGAAAGCTGGGTCTCCCTCAGAGGTCATGGGTCTTCCAGCAGGACAATGACCCAAAACACACTTCAAAAAGGACTAGAAAATGGTTTGAGAGAAAGCACTGGAGACTTCTAAGGTGGCCAGCAATGAGTCCAGACCTGAATCCCATAAAACACCTGTGGAGAGATCTAAAAATGGCAGTTTGGAGAAGGCACCCTTCAAATATCAGGGACCTGGAGCAGTTTACCAAAGAAGAATGGTCTAAAATTCCAGCAGAGCATTGTAAGAAACTCATTGATGGTTACCGGAAGCGGTTGGTCGCAGTTATTTTGGCTAAAGGTTGTGCAACCAAGTATTAGGCTGAGGGTGTGAATACTTTTGTCTGGCCCATTTTTGGAGTTTTGTGTGAAATGATCAATGTTTTGCTTTTTGCTTCATTCTCTTTTGTGTTTTATCATTTAAGACAAATTAAATGAAGATAATAATACCAAAGAATTTGTGTTTGCAATCATTTTCAGGAAGAAACTGAGTATTATCTGACAGAATTGCAGGGGTGTCAATACTTTTGGCCACAACTGTAGTTGCACATTAGCAACATGTTACACACATGAATCAGCTGCAGTAGACACCAATCAGCAGACCGAAGTGATATGCTTAATAAAAGGTGAAGTGTCTAAATCTGCGCTGCAGAAGAATCAGGATACCGAAGGCTTCTTTAAAAGATTTATTCCATACGGTTTGTGTTCTAAGGAAGAAGTCTGGAATGACTTTGAAACGCATTGACTTTTAAATCTGTTTTGAGTAAAACTTTTAATGAATCCATCGACAAATAGAACATAAACACTTTTAATGAACAAGAACTAGGTGACAAAATGTAGACAGTAGCCACTCTCCTAGGACAATGAATCCTTAAAAGGGTTGTCCACTACTAGGACAATCCCTTCTTAAACTAATTGTTTGACCCCAGTTTAAATAATAAAGCCTATACTCGCCTCCCGTGCCAGCTCTATTCCAGCGGTGTCGGCACTCGCGGTTTTGGTGTTGTGATGTAGTGTTGGGACTAGTGTTGAGCATTCCGATACCGCAAGTATCGGGTATCGGCCGATACTTGCTGTATCGGAATTCCGATACCGACTTCCGATATTTTTTCAATATCGGAATTCGGCATCGGAATCGGAAGTTCAGTTGATTGACGGCCTGACGTCATCATGATGCGCGGTGTGTGCGCATCATGATGCGCCGTCATTTCGGGCCTTCCGGGGGTCTCTGCCGGCCTGCCGGGGGGCTGTGCCGGCCTGCCGGGGGGCTGTGTGGACTGCCCGGGGTCTGTACCGGCCTGCCGGGGGGCTGTGCCGGCCTGCCGGTGGTCTGTGCACCCTGTGGGGGTCTGTACCGGCCTGCCGGGGGGCTGTGCCGGCCTGCCGGGGGGCTGTGCTGATGTCCGGGGGTCTGTGCAAGCATCGTCCGATGGGACTACAAGTCCCATCGGGCGATGCCTGCTACCATGACAGTGATTGACACATTAGCCAATGATGGGACAGTAGTAGTCCCATCATCCGGCTAATGTGTTAAATGTTAAAAAAAAAAAAAAAAAAAATACTACATACATACTACATGCATGCTACATACATACTACATGCATGCTACATACATACTACATGCATGCTACATACATACTACATATATACTACATACATACTACATACATACTGCATGCTACATACATACTACATACATACTACATGCATGCTACATACATACTACATATATACTACATACATACTACATACATGCTACATACATACTGCATGCTACATACATACTACATACATACTACATGCATGCTACATACATACTACATATATACTACATACATACTACATACATGCTACATACATACTGCATGCTACATACATACTACATGCATGCTACATACATACTACATATATACTACATGCATGCTACATACATACTACATGCTACATACATACTACATATATACTACATACATACTACATACATGCTACATACATACTACATACATACTACATGCATGCTACATACATACTACATGCATGCTACATACATACTACATGCATGCTACATACATACTACATGCATGCTACATACATACTACATGCATGCTACATACTACATGCATGCTACATGCATGCTACATACATACTACATGCTACATACATACCACATATATACTACATACATACAATACATTCATACAATACATACATAGACATACAGTACATATAACATAGAGTAACATACTTACCAATACTTGTCACATTGTTCCCCGAAGCCATTGTCTTTTCCGGGATAAATATTAACATAACAAACCACAAAAATACTCACCCACGATCCGAAGCAGTCCACGAGTGTGTCCCACGACGATCTTGGGTAGAGAACTGCAGCATCAGATGATGCTGCCGTTCTCTACGGGCTGCAGGAATCCAATGACGGAAGGTAGGTATCCTTCCGCACTGTATTCCTCCGCCACTTAAAAAAAAAAAGTCCCTAGTCTCACTTTATGCCATTGCTGTGTGGGAAATTCCCACACAGCAATGGCATAAAGTGAGACTAGGGACTTTTTTTTTTTAAGTGGCGGAGGAATACAGTGCGGAAGGATACCTACCTTCCGTCATTGGATTCCTGCAGCCCGTAGAGAACGGCAGCATCATCTGATGCTGCAGTTCTCTACCCAAGATCGTCGTGGGACACACTCGTGGACTGCTTCGGATCGTGGGTGAGTATTTTTGTGGTTTGTTATGTTAATATTTATCCCGGAAAAGACAATGGCTTCGGGGAACAATGTGACAAGTATTGGTAAGTATGTTACTCTATGTTATATGTACTGTATGTCTATGTATGTATTGTATGAATGTATTGTATGTATGTAGTATATATGTGGTATGTATG